>NW_028188331.1:0-595000 GCF_964204655.1 Triturus cristatus | reverse complement strand
CCAGTGCTTACAGAGCAAAGGATGGTGTTAGATGCACTCATGCTTAACACCGCCAGTACATCCAGAGGGCCGCCTTCTATATATTTAGAGTGTGGTAGAGTTAGTGTGAAGGATGGAGTGAGATATACTCACCCCTCACACTGCCAGTGCTTACAGAGCGAAGGATGGTGTTAGATGCACTCATGCTTAACTCGCCAGTACATCCAGAGAGCCGCCTTCTATACATTTAGAGTGTGGTAGAGTTAGTGTGAAGGATCGAGTGAGATATACTCACCCCTTAAACCGCCAGTGCTTACAGAGCGAAGGATGGTGTTGGACGCACTCATGCTTAATACCGCCAGTACATCCAGAGAGCCGCCTTCTATACATTTAGAGTGTGGTAGAGTTAGTGTGAAGGATGGAGTGAGATATACTCACCCCTCAAGCCAGTGCTTACAGAGCAAAGGATGGTGTTAGATGCACTCATGCTTAACACCGCCAGTACATCCAGAGGGCCACCTTCTATATATTTAGAGTGTGATAGAGTTAGTGTGAAGGATGGAGTGAGATATACTCACCCCTTAAACCGCCAGTGCTTACAGAGCGAAGGATGGTGTTAAAAGCACTCATGCTTAACACGCCAGTGCACCCAGAGAGCCGCCTTTTTTTACATTTAGAGTGTCGTAGAGTTAGTGTGAAGGATGGAGCGAGATATACTCACCCCTTACACTGCCAGTGCTTACAGAGCAAAGGATGGTGTTAGATGCACTCATGCTTAACACCGCCAGTACATCCAGAGAGCCGCCTTCTATACATTTACAGTGTGGTAGAGTTAGTGTGAAGGATGGAGTGAGATATACTCACCCCTTAAACCGCCAGTGCTTACAGAGCGAAGGATGGTGTTAGATGCACTCATGCTTAACACGCCAGTACATCCAGAGAGCCGCCTTCTATACATTTAGAGTGTGGTAGAGTTAGTGTGAAGGATGGAGTGAGATATACTCACCCCTTAAACCGCCATTTCTTACAGAGCGAAGGATGGTGTTAGATGCACTCATGTTTAACTTGCCTGTACATCCAGAGAGCCGCCTTCTATACATTTAGAGTGTGGTAGAGTTAGTGTGAAGGATCGAGTGAGATATACTCACCCCTTAAACCGCCAGTGCTTACAGAGCGAAGGATGGTGTTAGACGCTCTCATGCTTAACACCGCCAGTACATCCAGAGAGCCGCCTTCTATACATTTAGAGTGTGGTAGAGTTAGTGTGAAGGATGGAGTGAGATATACTCACCCCTCAAGCCAGTGCTTACAGAGCAAAGGATGGTGTTAGATGCACTCATGCTTAACACCGCCAGTACATCCAGAGGGCCGCCTTCTATATATTTAGAGTGTGATAGAGTTAGTGTGAAGGATGGAGTGAGATATACTCACCCCTTAAACCGCCAGTGCTTACAGAGCGAAGGATGGTGTTAAAAGCACTCATGCTTAACACGCCAGTGCACCCAGAGAGCCGTCTTTTTTTACATTTAGAGTGTGGTAGAGTTAGTGTGAAGGATGGAGTGAGATCTACTCACCCTTTAAACCGCCAGTGCTTACAGAGCGAAGGATGGTGTTAGATGCACTCATGCTTAACACGCCAGTACATCCAGAGAGCCGCCTTCTACACATTTAGAGTGCAGTAGAGTTAGTGTGAAGGATGGAGCGGGATATACTCACCCCTCACACTGCCAGTGCTTACAGAGCAAAGGATGGTGTTAGATGCACTCATGCTTAACACCGCCAGTACATCCAGAGAGCCGCCTTCTATACATTTACAGTGTGGTAGAGTTAGTGTGAAGGATGGAGTGAGATATACTCACCCCTTAAACCGCCAGTGCTTACAGAGCGAAGGATGGTGTTAGATGCACTCATGCTTAACACGCCAGTACATCCAGAGAGCCGCCTTCTATACATTTAGAGTGTGGTAGAGTTAGTGTGAAGGATGGAGTGAGATATACTCACCCCTTAAACCGCCATTTCTTACAGAGCGAAGGATGGTGTTAGATGCACTCATGTTTAACTTGCCTGTACATCCAGAGAGCCGCCTTCTATACATTTAGAGTGTGGTAGAGTTAGTGTGAAGGATGGAGTGAGATATACTCACCCCTTAAACCGCCAGTGCTTACAGAGCGAAGGATGGTGTTAGACGCACTCATGCTTAACACGGCCAGTACATCCAGAGAGCCGCCTTCTGTACATTTAGAGTGTGGTAGAGTTAGTGTGAAGGATAGAGTGAGATATACTCACCCCTTAAACCGCCAGTGCTTACAGGGCAAAGGATGGTGTTAGATGCACTCATGCTTAACACCGCCAGTACATCCAGAGGGGCGCCTTCTATACATTTATAGTGTGGAAGAGTTAGTGGGAAGGATGGAGCGAGATATACTCACCCCGCCAGTGCTTACAGAGCGAAGGATGGTGTTAGATGCACTCATGCTTAACACTGCCAGTACATCCAGAGAGCAGCCTTCTATACATTTAGAGTGTGGTAGAGTTAGTGTGAAGGATGGAGTGAGATATACTCACCCCGCCAGTACTTACAGAGCGAAGGATGGTGTTAGATGCACTCATGGTTAACACCGCCAGTGCATCCAGAGAGCCGTCTTCTATTCATTTAGAGTGTGGTAGAGTTAGTGTGAAGGATGGAGTGAGATATACTCACCCCTCACACTGCCAGTGCTTACAGAGCGAAGGATGGTGTTAGATGCACTCATGCTTAACACGCCAGTGCATCCAGAGAGCCGCCTTCTATACATTTAGAGTGTGGTAGAGTTAGTGTGAAGGATGGAGCGAGATATACTCACCCCTTACACTGCCAGTGCTTACAGAGCGATGGATGGTGTTAGATGCACTCATGCTTAACACGCCAGTGCACCCTGAGAGCCGCCTTCTATACATTTACAGTGTGGTAGAGTAAGTGTGAAGGATGGAGTGAGATATACTCACCCCTTAAACCGCCAGTGCTTACAGAGCGAAGGATGGTGTTAGATGCACTCGTGCTTAACACGCCAGTGCACCCAGAGAGCCGCATTTTTTTACATTTAGAGTGTGGTAGAGTTAGTGTGAAGGATGGAGTGAGATATACTCACCCCTTAAACCGCCAGTGCTTACAGAGCGAAGGATGGTGTTAGATGCACTCATGCTTAACAAAGCCAGTGCATCCAGAGAGCCGCCTTCTATACATTTAGAGTGTGGTAGAGTTAGTGTGAAGGATGGAGTGAGATATACTCACCCCTCACACTGCCAGTGCTTACAGAGCAAAGGATGGTGTTAGATGCACTCATGCTTAACACGCCAGTGCATCCAGAGAGCCGCCTTCTATACATTTAGAGTGTGGTAGAGTTAGTGTGAAGGATGGAGTGAGATATACTCACCCCTCACACTGCCAGTGCTTACAGAGCGAAGGATGGTGTTAGATGCACTCATGCTTAACACCGCCAGTACATCCAGAGAGCCGCCTTCTATACATTTAGAGTGTGGTAGAGTTAGTGTGAAGGATGGAGTGAGATATACTCACCCCTCACACTGCCAGTGCTTACAGAGCGAAGGATGGTGTTAGATGCACTCATGCTTAACACCGCCAGTGCACCCAGAGAGCCGCCTTCTATACATTTAGAGTGTGGTAGAGTTAGTGTGAAGGATGGAGTGAGATATACTCACCCCTTAAACCGCCAGTGCTTACAAAGTGAAGGATGGTGTTAGATGCACTCATGCTTAACACGCCAGTACATCCAGAGAGCCGCCTACTATACATTTAGAGTGTGGTAGAGTTAGTGTGAAGGATCGAGTGAGATATACTCACCCCTTAAACCGCCAGTGCTTAGTGAGCGAAGGATGGTGTTAGACGCACTCATGCTTAACACTGCCAGTACATCCAGAGAGCCGCCTTCTATACATTTAGAGTGTGGTAGAGTTAGTGTGAAGGATGGAGTGAGATATACTCACCCCTTAAACCGCCAGTGCTTACAGAGCAAAGGATGGTGTTAGAAGCACTCATGCTTAACACCGCCAGTACATCCAGAGAGCCGCCTTCTATACATTTAGAGTGTGGTAGAGTTAGTGTGAAGGATGGAGCGAGATATACTCACCCCGCCAGTGCTTACAGAGCGAAGGATGGTGTTAGATGCACTCATGCTTAACACCGCCTGTGCATCCAGAGAGCCACCTTCTATACATTTAGAGTGTGGTAGAGTTAGTGTGAAGGATGGAGTGAGATATACTCACTGCTCACACTGCCAGTGCTTACAGAGCGAAGGATGGTGTTAGATGCACTCATGCTTAACATGCCAGTGCATCCAGAGAGCCGCCTTCTATACATTTAGAGTGTGGTAGAGTTAGTGTGAAGGATGGAGTGAGATATACTCACCCCTCACACTGCCAGTGCTTACAGAGCGAAGGTTGGTGTTAGATGCACTCATGCTTAACACCGCCAGTGCATCCAGAGAGCCGCCTTCTATACATTTACAGTGTGGTAGAGTTAGTGTGAAGGATGGAGCGAGATATACTCACCCCTTACACTGCCAGTGCTTACAGAGCAAAGGATGGTGTTAGATGCACTCATGCTTAACACCGCCAGTACATCCAGAGGGGCGCCTTCTATACATTTATAGTGTGGAAGAGTTAGTGGGAAGGATGGAGCGAGATATACTCACCCCGCCAGTGCTTACAGAGCGAAGGATGGTGTTAGATGCACTCATGCTTAACACTGCCAGTATATCCAGAGAGCAGCCTTCTATACATTTAGAGTGTGGTAGAGTTAGTGTGAAGGATGGAGTGAGATATACTCACCCCGCCAGTACTTACAGAGCGAAGGATGGTGTTAGATGCACTCATGCTTAACACCGCCAGTGCATCCAGAGAGCCGTCTTCTATTCATTTAGAGTGTGGTAGAGTTAGTGTGAAGGATGGAGTGAGATATACTCACCCCTCACACTGCCAGTGCTTACAGAGCGAAGGATGGTGTTAGATGCACTCATGCTTAACACGCCAGTGCATCCAGAGAGCCGCCTTCTATACATTTAGAGTGTGGTAGAGTTAGTGTGAAGGATGGAGCGAGATATACTCACCCCTTACACTGCCAGTGCTTACAGAGCGATGGATGGTGTTAGATGCACTCATGCTTAACACGCCAGTGCACCCTGAGAGCCGCCTTCTATACATTTACAGTGTGGTAGAGTAAGTGTGAAGGATGGAGTGAGATATACTCACCCCTTAAACCGCCAGTGCTTACAGAGCGAAGGATGGTGTTAGATGCACTCATGCTTAACACGCCAGTGCACCCAGAGAGCCGCCTTTTTTTACAGTTAGAGTGTGGTAGAGTTAGTGTGAAGGATGGAGTGAGATATACTCACCCCTTAAACCGCCAATGCTTACAGAGCGAAGGATGGTGTTAGATGCACTCATGCTTAACACCGCCAGTGCATCCAGAGAGCCGCCTTCTATACATTTAGAGTGTGGTAGAGTTAGTGTGAAGGATGGAGTGAGATATACTCACCCCTCACACTGCCAGTGCTTACAGAGCAAAGGATGGTGTTAGATGCACTCATGCTTAACACGCCAGTGCATCCAGAGAGCCGCCTTCTATACATTTAGAGTGTGGTAGAGTTAGTGTGAAGGATGGAGTGAGATATACTCACCCCTCACACTGCCAGTGCTTACAGAGCGAAGGATGGTGTTAGATGCACTCATGCTTAACACCGCCAGTACATCCAGAGAGCCGCCTTCTATACATTTAGAGTGTGGTAGAGTTAGTGTGAAGGATGGAGTGAGATATACTCACCCCTCACACTGCCAGTGCTTACAGAGCGAAGGATGGTGTTAGATGCACTCATGCTTAACACCGCCAGTGCACCCAGAGAGCCGCCTTCTATACATTTAGAGTGTGGTAGAGTTAGTGTGAAGGATGGAGTGAGATATACTCACCCCTTAAACCGCCAGTGCTTACAAAGTGAAGGATGGTGTTAGATGCACTCATGCTTAACACGCCAGTACATCCAGAGAGCCGCCTTCTATACATTTAGAGTGTGGTAGAGTTAGTGTGAAGGATCGAGTGAGATATACTCACCCCTTAAACCGCCAGTGCTTAGTGAGCGAAGGATGGTGTTAGACGCACTCATGCTTAACACCGCCAGTACATCCAGAGAGCCGCCTTCTATACATTTAGAGTGTGGTAGAGTTAGTGTGAAGGATGGAGTGAGATATACTCACCCCTTAAACCGCCAGTGCTTACAGAGCAAAGGATGGTGTTAGAAGCACTCATGCTTAACACCGCCAGTACATCCAGAGAGCCGCCTTCAATACATTTAGAGTGTGGTAGAGTTAGTGTGAAGGATGGAGCGAGATATACTCACCCCGCCAGTGCTTACAGAGCGAAGGATGGTGTTAGATGCACTCATGCTTAACACCGCCTGTGCATCCAGAGAGCCACCTTCTATACATTTAGAGTGTGGTAGAGTTAGTGTGAAGGATGGAGTGAGATATACTCACTGCTCACACTGCCAGTGCTTACAGAGCGAAGGATGGTGTTAGATGCACTCATGCTTAACATGCCAGTGCATCCAGAGAGCCGCCTTCTATACATTTAGAGTGTGGTAGAGTTAGTGTGAAGGATGGAGTGAGATATACTCACCCCTCACACTGCCAGTGCTTACAGAGCGAAGGTTGGTGTTAGATGCACTCATGCTTAACACCGCCAGTGCATCCAGAGAGCCGCCTTCTATACATTTACAGTGTGGTAGAGTTAGTGTGAAGGATGGAGCGAGATATACTCACCCCTTACACTGCCAGTGCTTACAGAGCGAAGGATGGTGTTAGATGCACTGATGCTTAACACGCCAGTGCACCCTGAGAGCCGCCTTCTATACATTTACAGTGTGGAAGAGTTAGTGTGAAGTATGGAGTGAGATATACTCACCCATTAAACCGCCAGTGCTTACAGAGCGAAGGTTGGTGTTAAATGCACTCATGCTTAACACGCCAGTGCACCCAGAGAGCCGCCTTTTTTTACATATATAGTGTGGTAGAGTTAGTGTGAAGGATGGAGTGAGATATACTCACCCCTTAAACCGCCAGTGCTTACAGAGCGAAGGATGGTGTTAGATGCACTCATGCTTAACATGCCAGTACATCTAGAGAGCCGCCTTCTATACATTTAGAGTGCGGTAGTGTTAGTGTGAAGGATGGAGTGAGATATACTCACCCCTCACACTGCCAGTGGTTACAGAGCGAAGGATGGTGTTAGATGCAGTCATGCTTAACACCGCCAATACATCCAGAGAGCCGCCTTCTATACATTTAGAGTGTGGTAGAGTTAGTGTGAAGGATGGAGCGGGATATGCTCACCCCTTAAACTGCCAGTGCTTACAGAGCGAAGGATGGTGTTAGATGCACTCATGCTTAACATGTCAGTGCATCCAGAGAGCCGCCTTCTATACATTTAGAGTGTGGTAGAGTTAGTGTGAAGGATGGAGTGAGATATACTCACCCCTCACACTGCCAGTGCTTACAGAGCGAAGGTTGGTGTTAGATGCACTCATGCTTAACACCGCCAGTGCATCCAGAGAGCCGCCTTCTATACATTTACAGTGTGGTAGAGTTAGTGTGAAGGATGGAGCGAGATATACTCACCCCTTACACTGCCAGTGCTTACAGAGCGAAGGATGGTGTTAGATGCACTGATGCTTAACACGCCAGTGCACCCTGAGAGCCGCCTTCTATACATTTACAGTGTGGAAGAGTTAGTGTGAAGGATGGAGTGAGATATACTCACCCCTTAAACCGCCAGTGCTTACAGAGCGAAGGTTGGTGTTAAATGCACTCATGCTTAACACTCCAGTGCACCCAGAGAGCCGGCTTTTTTTACATATATAGTGTGGTAGAGTTAGTGTGAAGGATGGAGTGAGATATACTCACCCCTTAAACCGCCAGTGCTTACAGAGCGAAGGATGGTGTTAGATGCACTCATGCTTAACATGCCAGTACATCCAGAGAGCCGCCTTCTATACATTTAGAGTGTGGTAGTGTTAGTGTGAAGGATGGAGTGAGATATACTCACCCCTCACACTGCCAGTGCTTACAGAGCGAAGGATGGTGTTAGACGCACTCATGCTTAACACCGCCAGTACATCCAGAGAGCCGCCTTCTATACATTTAGAGTGTGTTAGAGTTAGTGTGAAGGATAGAGCGAGATATACTCACCCTGCCAGTACTTACAGAGCGAAGGATGGTGTTAGATGCACTCATGCTTAACACCGCCAGTGCATCCAGAGAGCCGTCTTCTATTCATTTAGAGTGTGGTAGAGTTAGTGTGAAGGATGGAGCGAGATATACTCACCCCTTACACTGCCAGTGCTTACAGAGAGATTGCTGGTGTTAGATGCACTCATGCTTAACACGCCAGTGCACCCTGAGAGCCGCCTTCTATACATTTACAGTGTGGTAGAGTTAGTGTGAAGGATCGAGTGAGATATACTCACCCCTTAAACCGCCAGTGCTTACAGAGCGAAGGATGGTGTTAGATGCACTCATGCTTAACACGCCAGTGCACCCAGAGAGCCGCCTTTTTTTACATTTAGAGTGTGGTAGAGTTAGTGTGAAGGATGGAGTGAGATATACTAACCCCTTAAACCGCCAGTGCTTACAGAGCGAAGGATGGTGTTAGATGCACTCATGCTTAACACCGCCAGTGCATCCAGAGAGCCGCCTTCTATACATTTGGAGTGTGGTAGAGTTAGTGTGAAGGATGGAGTGAGATATACTCACCCCTCACACTGCCAGTGCTTACAGAGCGAAGGATGGTGTTAGATGCACTCATGCTTAACACCGCCAGTACATCCAGAGAGCCGCCTTCTATACATTTAGAGTGTGGTACAGTTAGTGTGAAGGATGGAGTGAGATATTCTCACCCCTCACACTGCCAGTGCTTACAGAGCGAAGGATGGTCTTAGATGCACTCATGCTTAACTCGCCACTGCATCCAGAGAGCTGCCTTCTATACATTTAGAGTGTGGTAGAGTTAGTGTGAAGGATGGAGTGAGATATACTCACCCCTCACACTGCCAGTGCTTACAGAGCGAAGGATGGTGTTAGATGCACTCATGCTTAACACCGCCAGTGCACCCAGAGAGCCGCCTTCTATACATTTAGAGTGTGGTAGAGTTAGTGTGAATGATGGAGTGAGATATACTCACCCCTTAAACCGCCAGTGCTAATAAAGTGAAGGATGGTGATAGATGCACTCATGTTTAACACGCCAGTACATCCAGAGAGTCGCCTTCTATACATTTAGAGTGTGGTAGAGTTAGTGTGAAGGATGGAGTGAGATATACTCACCCCTTAAACCGCCAGTGCTTACAGAGCGAAGGATGGTGTTAGATGCACTCATGCTTAACTCGCCAGTACATCCAGAGAGCCGCCTTCTATACATTTAGAGTGTGGTAGAGTTAGTGTGAAGGATCGAGTGAGATATACTCACCCCTTAAACCGCCAGTGCTTACAGAGCGAAGGAAGGTGTTAGACGCACTCATGCTTAATACCGCCAGTACATCCAGAGAGCCGCCTTCTATACATTTAGAGTGTGGTAGAGTTAGTGTGAAGGATGGAGTGAGATATACTCACCCCTCACACTGCCAGTGCTTACAGAGCGAAGGTTGGTGTTAGATGCACTCATGCTTAACACCGCCAGTGCATCCAGAGAGCCGCCTTCTATACATTTACAGTGTGGTAGAGTTAGTGTGAAGGATGGAGCGAGATATACTCACCCCTTACACTGCCAGTGCTTACAGAGCGAAGGATGGTGTTAGATGCACTGATGCTTAACACGCCAGTGCACCCTGAGAGCCGCCTTCTATACATTTACAGTGTGGAAGAGTTAGTGTGAAGGATGGAGTGAGATATACTCACCCCTTAAACCGCCAGTGCTTACAGAGCGAAGGTTGGTGTTAAATGCACTCATGCTTAACACTCCAGTGCACCCAGAGAGCCGGCTTTTTTTACATATATAGTGTGGTAGAGTTAGTGTGAAGGATGGAGTGAGATATACTCACCCCTTAAACCGCCAGTGCTTACAGAGCGAAGGATGGTGTTAGATGCACTCATGCTTAACATGCCAGTACATCCAGAGAGCCGCCTTCTATACATTTAGAGTGTGGTAGTGTTAGTGTGAAGGATGGAGTGAGATATACTCACCCCTCACACTGCCAGTGCTTACAGAGCGAAGGATGGTGTTAGACGCACTCATGCTTAACACCGCCAGTACATCCAGAGAGCCGCCTTCTATACATTTAGAGTGTGTTAGAGTTAGTGTGAAGGATAGAGCGAGATATACTCACCCTGCCAGTACTTACAGAGCGAAGGATGGTGTTAGATGCACTCATGCTTAACACCGCCAGTGCATCCAGAGAGCCGTCTTCTATTCATTTAGAGTGTGGTAGAGTTAGTGTGAAGGATGGAGCGAGATATACTCACCCCTTACACTGCCAGTGCTTACAGAGAGATTGCTGGTGTTAGATGCACTCATGCTTAACACGCCAGTGCACCCTGAGAGCCGCCTTCTATACATTTACAGTGTGGTAGAGTTAGTGTGAAGGATCGAGTGAGATATACTCACCCCTTAAACCGCCAGTGCTTACAGAGCGAAGGATGGTGTTAGATGCACTCATGCTTAACACGCCAGTGCACCCAGAGAGCCGCCTTTTTTTACATTTAGAGTGTGGTAGAGTTAGTGTGAAGGATGGAGTGAGATATACTAACCCCTTAAACCGCCAGTGCTTACAGAGCGAAGGATGGTGTTAGATGCACTCATGCTTAACACCGCCAGTGCATCCAGAGAGCCGCCTTCTATACATTTGGAGTGTGGTAGAGTTAGTGTGAAGGATGGAGTGAGATATACTCACCCCTCACACTGCCAGTGCTTACAGAGCGAAGGATGGTGTTAGATGCACTCATGCTTAACACCGCCAGTACATCCAGAGAGCCGCCTTCTATACATTTAGAGTGTGGTACAGTTAGTGTGAAGGATGGAGTGAGATATTCTCACCCCTCACACTGCCAGTGCTTACAGAGCGAAGGATGGTCTTAGATGCACTCATGCTTAACTCGCCACTGCATCCAGAGAGCTGCCTTCTATACATTTAGAGTGTGGTAGAGTTAGTGTGAAGGATGGAGTGAGATATACTCACCCCTCACACTGCCAGTGCTTACAGAGCGAAGGATGGTGTTAGATGCACTCATGCTTAACACCGCCAGTGCACCCAGAGAGCCGCCTTCTATACATTTAGAGTGTGGTAGAGTTAGTGTGAATGATGGAGTGAGATATACTCACCCCTTAAACCGCCAGTGCTAATAAAGTGAAGGATGGTGATAGATGCACTCATGTTTAACACGCCAGTACATCCAGAGAGTCGCCTTCTATACATTTAGAGTGTGGTAGAGTTAGTGTGAAGGATGGAGTGAGATATACTCACCCCTTAAACCGCCAGTGCTTACAGAGCGAAGGATGGTGTTAGATGCACTCATGCTTAACTCGCCAGTACATCCAGAGAGCCGCCTTCTATACATTTAGAGTGTGGTAGAGTTAGTGTGAAGGATCGAGTGAGATATACTCACCCCTTAAACCGCCAGTGCTTACAGAGCGAAGGAAGGTGTTAGACGCACTCATGCTTAATACCGCCAGTACATCCAGAGAGCCGCCTTCTATACATTTAGAGTGTGGTAGAGTTAGTGTGAAGGATGGAGTGAGATATACTCACCCCTTAAACCGCCAGTGCTTACAGAGCAAAGGATGGTGTTAGATGCACTCATGCTTAACACCGCCAGTACATCCAGAGGGCCGCCTTCTATATATTTAGAGTGTGGTAGAGTTAGTGTGAAGGATGGAGCGGGATATGCTCACCCCTTAAACTGCCAGTGCTTACAGAGCGAAGGATGGTGTTAGATGCACTCATGCTTAACATGTCAGTGCATCCAGAGAGCCGCCTTCTATACATTTAGAGTGTGGTAGAGTTAGTGTGAAGGATGGAGTGAGATATACTCACCCCTCACACTGCCAGTGCTTACAGAGCGAAGGTTGGTGTTAGATGCACTCATGCTTAACACCGCCAGTGCATCCAGAGAGCCGCCTTCTATACATTTACAGTGTGGTAGAGTTAGTGTGAAGGATGGAGCGAGATATACTCACCCCTTACACTGCCAGTGCTTACAGAGCGAAGGATGGTGTTAGATGCACTGATGCTTAACACGCCAGTGCACCCTGAGAGCCGCCTTCTATACATTTACAGTGTGGAAGAGTTAGTGTGAAGGATGGAGTGAGATATACTCACCCCTTAAACCGCCAGTGCTTACAGAGCGAAGGTTGGTGTTAAATGCACTCATGCTTAACACTCCAGTGCACCCAGAGAGCCGCCTTTTTTTACATATATAGTGTGGTAGAGTTAGTGTGAAGGATGGAGTGAGATATACTCACCCCTTAAACCGCCAGTGCTTACAGAGCGAAGGATGGTGTTAGATGCACTCATGCTTAACATGCCAGTACATCCAGAGAGCCGCCTTCTATACATTTAGAGTGTGGTAGTGTTAGTGTGAAGGATGGAGTGAGATATACTCACCCCTCACACTGCCAGTGCTTACAGAGCGAAGGATGGTGTTAGACGCACTCATGCTTAACACCGCCAGTACATCCAGAGAGCCGCCTTCTATACATTTAGAGTGTGTTAGAGTTAGTGTGAAGGATAGAGCGAGATATACTCACCCTGCCAGTACTTACAGAGCGAAGGATGGTGTTAGATGCACTCATGCTTAACACCGCCAGTGCATCCAGAGAGCCGTCTTCTATTCATTTAGAGTGTGGTAGAGTTAGTGTGAAGGATGGAGCGAGATATACTCACCCCTTACACTGCCAGTGCTTACAGAGAGATTGCTGGTGTTAGATGCACTCATGCTTAACACGCCAGTGCACCCTGAGAGCCGCCTTCTATACATTTACAGTGTGGTAGAGTTAGTGTGAAGGATCGAGTGAGATATACTCACCCCTTAAACCGCCAGTGCTTACAGAGCGAAGGATGGTGTTAGATGCACTCATGCTTAACACGCCAGTGCACCCAGAGAGCCGCCTTTTTTTACATTTAGAGTGTGGTAGAGTTAGTGTGAAGGATGGAGTGAGATATACTAACCCCTTAAACCGCCAGTGCTTACAGAGCGAAGGATGGTGTTAGATGCACTCATGCTTAACACCGCCAGTGCATCCAGAGAGCCGCCTTCTATACATTTGGAGTGTGGTAGAGTTAGTGTGAAGGATGGAGTGAGATATACTCACCCCTCACACTGCCAGTGCTTACAGAGCGAAGGATGGTGTTAGATGCACTCATGCTTAACACCGCCAGTACATCCAGAGAGCCGCCTTCTATACATTTAGAGTGTGGTAGAGTTAGTGTGAAGGATGGAGTGAGATATTCTCACCCCTCACACTGCCAGTGCTTACAGAGCGAAGGATGGTCTTAGATGCACTCATGCTTAACTCGCCACTGCATCCAGAGAGCTGCCTTCTATACATTTAGAGTGTGGTAGAGTTAGTGTGAAGGATGGAGTGAGATATACTCACCCCTCACACTGCCAGTGCTTACAGAGCGAAGGATGGTGTTAGATGCACTCATGCTTAACACCGCCAGTGCACCCAGAGAGCCGCCTTCTATACATTTAGAGTGTGGTAGAGTTAGTGTGAATGATGGAGTGAGATATACTCACCCCTTAAACCGCCAGTGCTAATAAAGTGAAGGATGGTGATAGATGCACTCATGTTTAACACGCCAGTACATCCAGAGAGTCGCCTTCTATACATTTAGAGTGTGGTAGAGTTAGTGTGAAGGATGGAGTGAGATATACTCACCCCTTAAACCGCCAGTGCTTACAGAGCGAAGGATGGTGTTAGATGCACTCATGCTTAACTCGCCAGTACATCCAGAGAGCCGCCTTCTATACATTTAGAGTGTGGTAGAGTTAGTGTGAAGGATCGAGTGAGATATACTCACCCCTTAAACCGCCAGTGCTTACAGAGCGAAGGAAGGTGTTAGACGCACTCATGCTTAATACCGCCAGTACATCCAGAGAGCCGCCTTCTATACATTTAGAGTGTGGTAGAGTTAGTGTGAAGGATGGAGTGAGATATACTCACCCCTTAAACCGCCAGTGCTTACAGAGCAAAGGATGGTGTTAGATGCACTCATGCTTAACACCGCCAGTACATCCAGAGGGCCGCCTTCTATATATTTAGAGTGTGGTAGAGTTAGTGTGAAGGATGGAGTGAGATATACTCACCCCTCACACTGCCAGTGCTTACAGAGCGAAGGATGGTGTTAGATGCACTCATGCTTAACTCGCCAGTACATCCAGAGAGGCGCCTTCTATACATTTAGAGTGTGGTAGAGTTAGTGTGAAGGATCGAGTGAGATATACTCACCCCTTAAACCGCCAGTGCTTACAGAGCGAAGGATGGTGTTAGACGCACTCATGCTTAATACCGCCAGTACATCCAGAGAGCCGCCTTCTATACATTTAGAGTGTGGTAGAGTTAGTGTGAAGGATGGAGTGAGATATACTCACCCCTTAAACCGCCAGTGCTTACAGAGCAAAGGATGGTGTTAGATGCACTCATGCTTAACACCGCCAGTACATCCAGAGAGCCGCCTTCTATACATTTAGAGTGTGGTAGAGTTAGTGTGAAGGATAGAGCGAGATATACTCACCCCGCCAGTACTTACAGAGCGAAGGATGGTGTTAGATGCACTCATGCTTAACACCGCCAGTGCATCCAGAGAGCCGTCTTCTATTCATTTAGAGTGTGGTAGAGTTAGTGTGAAGGATGGAGTGAGATATACTCACCCCTCACACTGCCAGTGCTTACAGAGCGAAGGATGGTGTTAGATGCACTCATGCTTAACACGCCAGTGCATCCAGAGAGCCTCCTTCTATACATTTAGAGTGTGATAGAGTTAGTGTGAAGGATGGAGCGAGATATACTCACCCCTTACACTGCCAGTGCTTACAGAGAGATTGCTGGTGTTAGATGCACTCATGCTTAACACACCAGTGCACCCTGAGAGCCGCCTTCTATACATTTACAGTGTGGTAGAGTTAGTGTGAAGGATGGAGTGAGATATAATCACCCCTTAAACCGCCAGTGCTTACAGAGTGAAGGATGGTGTTAGATGCACTCATGCTTAACACGCCAGTGCACCCAGAGAGCCGCCTTTTTTTACATTTAGAGTGTGGTAGAGTTAGTGTGAAGGATGGAGTGAGATATACTCACCCCTTAAACCGCCAGTGCTTACAGAGCGAAGGATGGTGTTAGATGCACTCATGCTTAACACCGCCAGTGCATCCAGAGAGCCGCCTTCTATACATTTAGAGTGTGGTAGAGTTAGTGTGAAGGATGGAGTGAGATATACTCACCCCTCACACTGCCAGTGCTTACAGAGCGAAGGATGGTGTTAGATGCACTCATGCTTAACACGCCAGTGCATCCAGAGAGCCGCCTTCTATACATTTAGAGTGTGGTAGTGTTAGTGTGAAGGATGGAGTGAGATATACTCACCCCTCACACTGCCAGTGCTTACAGAGCGAAGGATGGTGTTAGATGCACTCATGCTTAACACCGCCAGTACATCCAGAGAGCCGCCTTCTATACATTTAGAGTGTGGTAGAGTTAGTGTGAAGGATGGAGTGAGATATTCTCACCCCTCACACTGCCAGTGCTTACAGAGCGAAGGATGGTGTTAGATGCACTCATGCTTAACTCGCCACTGCATCCAGAGAGCTGCCTTCTATACATTTAGAGTGTGGTAGAGTTAGTGTGAAGGATGGAGTGAGATATACTCACCCCTCACACTGCCAGTGCTTACAGAGCGAAGGATGGTGTTAGATGCACTCATGCTTAACACCGCCAGTGCACCCAGAGAGCCGCCTTCTATACATTTAGAGTGTGGTAGAGTTAGTGTGAATGATGGAGTGAGATATACTCACCCCTTAAACCGCCAGTGCTTACAGAGCGAAGGATGGTGTTAGATGCACTCATGCTTAACTCGCCAGTACATCCAGAGAGCCGCCTTCTATACATTTAGAGTGTGGTAGAGTTAGTGTGAAGGATAGAGTGAGATATACTCACCCCTTAAACCGCCAGTGCTTACAGAGCGAAGGATGGTGTTAGATGCACTCATGCTTAACTCGCCAGTACATCCAGAGAGCCGCCTTCTATACATTTAGAGTGTGGTAGAGTTAGTGTGAAGGATGGAGTGAGATATACTCACCCCTTAAACCGCCAGTGCTTACAGAGCAAAGGATGGTGTTAGATGCACTCATGCTTAACACCGCCAGTACATCCAGAGGGCCGCCTTCTATATATTTAGAGTGTGGTAGAGTTAGTGTGAAGGATGGAGTGAGATATACTCACCCCTCACACTGCCAGTGCTTACAGAGCGAAGGATGGTGTTAGATGCACTCATGCTTAACTCGCCAGTACATCCAGAGAGCCGCCTTCTATACATTTAGAGTGTGGTAGAGTTAGTGTGAAGGATCGAGTGAGATATAATCACCCCTTAAACCGCCAGTGCTTACAGAGCGAAGGATGGTGTTAGACGCACTCATGCTTAATACCGCCAGTACATCCAGAGAGCCGCCTTCTATACATTTAGAGTGTGGTAGAGTTAGTGTGAAGGATGGAGTGAGATATACTCACCCCTCACACTGCCAGTGCTTACAGAGCGAAGGATGGTGTTAGATGCACTCATGCTTAACTCGCCAGTACATCCAGAGAGCCGCCTTCTATACATTTAGAGTGTGGTAGAGTTAGTGTGAAGGATCGAGTGAGATATACTCACCCCTTAAACCGCCAGTGCTTACAGAGCGAAGGATGGTGTTAGACGCACTCATGCTTAATACCGCCAGTACATCCAGAGAGCCGCCTTCTATACATTTAGAGTGTGGTAGAGTTAGTGTGCAGGATGGAGTGAGATATACTCAACACTTAAACCGCCAGTGCTTACAGAGCAAAGGATGGCGTTAGATGCACTCATGCTTAACACCGCCAGTACATCCAGAGGGCCGCCTTCTATATATTTAAAGTGTGGTAGAGTTAGTGTGAAGGATGGAGTGAGATATACTCACCCCTCACACTGCCAGTGCTTACAGAGCGAAGGATGGTGTTAGATGCACTCATGCTTAACACCGCCAGTACATCCAGAGAGCCGCCTTCTATACATTTAGAGTGTGGTAGAGTTAGTGTGAAGGATGGAGCGGGATATACTCACCCCTTAAACCGCCAGTGCTTACAGAGCGAAGGATGGTGTTAGACGCACTCATGCTTAACACCGCCAGTACATCCAGAGAGCCGCCTTCTATACATTTAGAGTGTGGTAGAGTTAGTGTGAAGGATAGAGCGAGATATACTCACCCCGCCAGTACTTACAGAGCGAAGGATGGTGTTAGATGCACTCATGCTTAACACCGCCAGTGCATCCAGAGAGCCGTCTTCTATTCATTTAGAGTGTGGTAGAGTTAGTGTGAAGGATGGAGTGAGATATACTCACCCCTCACACTGCCAGTGCTTACAGAGCGAAGGATGGTGTTAGATGCACTCATGCTTAACACGCCAGTGCATCCAGAGAGCCGCCTTCTATACATTTAGAGTGTGGTAGAGTTAGTGTGAAGGATGGAGCGAGATATACTCACCCCTTACACTGCCAGTGCTTACAGAGAGATTGCTGGTGTTAGATGCACTCATGCTTAACACGCCAGTGCACCCTGAGAGCCGCCTTCTATACATTTACAGTGTGGTAGAGTTAGTGTGAAGGATGGAGTGAGATATAATCACCCCTTAAACCGCCAGTGCTTACAGAGTGAAGGATGGTGTTAGATGCACTCATGCTTAACACGCCAGTGCACCCAGAGAGCCGCCTTTTTTTACATTTAGAGTGTGGTAGAGTTAGTGTGAAGGATGGAGTGAGATATACTCACCCCTTAAACCGCCAGTGCTTACAGAGCGAAGGATGGTGTTAGATGCACTCATGCTTAACACCGCCAGTGCATCCAGAGAGCCGCCTTCTATACATTTAGAGTGTGGTAGAGTTAGTGTGAAGGATGGAGTGAGATATACTCACCCCTCACACTGCCAGTGCTTACAGAGCGAAGGATGGTGTTAGATGCACTCATGCTTAACACGCCAGTGCATCCAGAGAGCCGCCTTCTATACATTTAGAGTGTGGTAGTGTTAGTGTGAAGGATGGAGTGAGATATACTCACCCCTCACACTGCCAGTGCTTACAGAGCGAAGGATGGTGTTAGATGCACTCATGCTTAACACCGCCAGTACATCCAGAGAGCCGCCTTCTATACATTTAGAGTGTGGTAGAGTTAGTGTGAAGGATGGAGTGAGATATTCTCACCCCTCACACTGCCAGTGCTTACAGAGCGAAGGATGGTGTTAGATGCACTCATGCTTAACTCGCCACTGCATCCAGAGAGCTGCCTTCTATACATTTAGAGTGTGGTAGAGTTAGTCTGAAGGATGGAGTGAGATACACTCACCCCTCACACTGCCAGTGCTTACAGAGCGAAGGATGGTGTTAGAGGCACTCATGCTTAACACCGCCAGTGCACCCAGAGAGCCGCCTTCTATACATTTAGAGTGTGGTAGAGTTAGTGTGAATGATGGAGTGAGATATACTCACCCCTTAAACCGCCAGTGCTAATAAAGTGAAGGATGGTGATAGATGCACTCATGTTTAACACGCCAGTACATCCAGAGAGTCGCCTTCTATACATTTAGAGTGTGGTAGAGTTAGTGTGAAGGATGGAGTGAGATATACTCACCCCTTAAACCGCCAGTGCTTACAGAGCGAAGGATGGTGTTAGATGCACTCATGCTTAACTCGCCAGTACATCCAGAGAGCCGCCTTCTATACATTTAGAGTGTGGTAGAGTTAGTGTGAAGGATCGAGTGAGATATACTCACCCCTTAAACCGCCAGTGCTTACAGAGCGAAGGAAGGTGTTAGACGCACTCATGCTTAATACCGCCAGTACATCCAGAGAGCCGCCTTCTATACATTTAGAGTGTGGTAGAGTTAGTGTGAAGGATGGAGTGAGATATACTCACCCCTTAAACCGCCAGTGCTTACAGAGCAAAGGATGGTGTTAGATGCACTCATGCTTAACACCGCCAGTACATCCAGAGGGCCGCCTTCTATATATTTAGAGTGTGGTAGAGTTAGTGTGAAGGATGGAGTGAGATATACTCACCCCTCACACTGCCAGTGCTTACAGAGCGAAGGATGGTGTTAGATGCACTCATGCTTAACTCGCCAGTACATCCAGAGAGCCGCCTTCTATACATTTAGAGTGTGGTAGAGTTAGTGTGAAGGATCGAGTGAGATATACTCACCCCTTAAACCGCCAGTGCTTACAGAGCGAAGGATGGTGTTAGACGCACTCATGCTTAATACCGCCAGTACATCCAGAGAGCCGCCTTCTATACATTTAGAGTGGGGTAGAGTTAGTGTGAAGGATGGAGTGAGATATACTCACCCCTTAAACCGCCAGTGCTTACAGAGCTAAGGATGGTGTTAGATGCAATCATGCTTAACACCGCCAGTACATCCAAAGGGCCGCCTTCTATATATTTAGAGTGTGGTAGAGTTAGTGTGAAGGATGGAGTGAGATATACTCACCCCTCACACTGCCAGTGCTTACAGAGAGAAGGATGGTGTTAGATGCACTCATGCTTAACACCGCCAGTACATCCAGAGAGCCGCCTTCTATACATTTAGAGTGTGGTAGAGTTAGTGTGAAGGATGGAGCGGGATATACTCACCCCTTAAACCGCCAGTGCTTACAGAGCGAAGGATGGTGTTAGACGCACTCATGCTTAACACCGCCAGTACATCCAGAGAGCCGCCTTCTATACATTTAGAGTGTGGTAGAGTTAGTGTGAAGGATAGAGCGAGATATACTCACCCCGCCAGTACTTACAGAGCGAAGGATGGTGTTAGATGCACTCATGCTTAACACCGCCAGTGCATCCAGAGAGCCGTCTTCTATTCATTTAGAGTGTGGTAGAGTTAGTGTGAAGGATGGAGTGAGATATACTCACCCCTCACACTGCCAGTGCTTACAGAGCGAAGGATGGTGTTAGATGCACTCATGCTTAACACGCCAGTGCATCCAGAGAGCCGCCTTCTATACATTTAGAGTGTGGTAGAGTTAGTGTGAAGGATGGAGCGAGATATACTCACCCCTTACACTGCCAGTGCTTACAGAGAGATTGCTGGTGTTAGATGCACTCATGCTTAACACGCCAGTGCACCCTGAGAGCCGCCTTCTATACATTTACAGTGTGGTAGAGTTAGTGTGAAGGATGGAGTGAGATATAATCACCCCTTAAACCGCCAGTGCTTACAGAGTGAAGGATGGTGTTAGATGCACTCATGCTTAACACCGCCAGTGCATCCAGAGAGCCGCCTTCTATACATTTAGAGTGTGCTAGAGTTAGTGTGAAGGATGGAGTGAGATATACTCACCCCTCACACTGCCAGTGCTTACAGAGCGAAGGATGGTGTTAGATGCACTCATGCTTAACACGCCAGTGCATCCAGAGAGCCGCCTTCTATACATTTAGAGTGTGGTAGTGTTAGTGTGAAGGATGGAGTGAGATATACTCACCCCTTAAACCGCCAGTGCTTACAGAGCAAAGGATGGTGTTAGATGCACTCATGCTTAACACGCCAGTACATCCAGAGAGCCGCCTTCTATACATTTAGAGTGTGGTAGAGTTAGTGTGAAGGATGGAGCGGGATATACTCACCCCTCACACTGCCAGTGCTTACAGAGCAAAGGATGGTGTTAGATGCACTCATGCTTAACACCGCCAGTACATCCAGAGAGCCGCCTTCTATACTTTTACAGTGTGGTAGAGTTAGTGTGAAGGATGGAGTGAGATATACTCACCCCTTAAACCGCCAGTGCTTACAGAGCGAAGGATGGTGTTAGATGCACTCATGCTTAACACGCCAGTACATCCAGAGAGCCGCCTTCTATACATTTAGAGTGTGGTAGAGTTAGTGTGAAGGATGGAGTGAGATATACTCACCCCTTAAACCGCCAGTTCTTACAGAGCGAAGGATGGTGTTAGATGCACTCATGTTTAACTTGCCTGTACATCCAGAGAGCCGCCTTCTATACATTTAGAGTGTGGTAGAGTTAGTGTGAAGGATCGAGTGAGATATACTCACCCCTTAAACCGCCAGTGCTTACAGAGCGAAGGATGGTGTTAGACGCACTCATGCTTAACACCGCCAGTACATCCAGAGAGCCGCCTTCTATACATTTAGAGTGTGGTAGAGTTAGTGTGAAGGATGGAGTGAGATATACTCACCCCTTAAACCGCCAGTGATTACAGAGCAAAGGATGGTGTTAGATGCACTCATGCTTAACACCGCCAGTACATCCAGAGGGCCGCCTTCTATACATTTAGAGTGTGGTAGAGTTAGTGTGAAGGATAGAGCGAGATATACTCACCCCGCCAGTACTTACAGAGCGAAGGATGGTGTTAGATGCACTCATGCTTAACACCGCCAGTGCATCCAGAGAGCCGTCTTCTATTCATTTAGAGTGTGGTAGAGTTAGTGTGAAGGATGGAGTGAGATATACTCACCCCTCACACTGCCAGTGCTTACAGAGCAAAGGATGGTGTTAGATGCACTCATGCTTAACACGCCAGTGCATCCAGAGAGCCACCTTCTATTCATTTAGAGTGTGGTAGAGTTAGCGTGAAGGATGGAGCGAGATATACTCACCCCTTACACTGCCAGTGCTTACAGAGAGATTGATGGTGTTAGATGCACTCATGCTTAACACGCCACTGCACCCTGAGAGCCGCCTTCTATACATTTACAGTGTGGTAGAGTTAGTGTGAAGGATGGAGTGAGATATACTCACCCCTTAAACCGCCAGTGCTTACAGAGCGAAGGATGGTGTTAGATGCACTCATGCTTAACACGCCAGTGCACCCAGAGAGCCGCCTTTTTTTACATTTAGAGTGTGGTAGAGTTAGTGTGAAGGATGGAGTGAGATATACTCACCCCTTAAACCGCCAGTGCTTACAGAGCGAAGGATGGTGTTAGATGCACTCATGCTTAACACCGCCAGTGCATCCAGAGAGCCGCCTTCTATACATTTAGAGTGTGGTAGAGTTAGTGTGAAGGATGGAGTGAGATATACTCACCCCTCACACTGCCAGTGCTTACAGAGCGAAGGATGGTGTTAGATGCACTCATGCTTAACACGCCAGTGCATCCAGAGTGCCGCCTTCTATATATTTAGAGTGTGGTAGAGTTAGTGTGAAGGATGGAGTGAGATATACTCACCCCTCACACTGCCAGTGCTTACAGAGCGAAGGATGGTGTTAGATGCACTCATGCTTAACACCGCCAGTACATCCAGAGATCCGCCTTCTATACATTTAAAGTATGGTAGAGTTAGTGTGAAGGATGGAGTGAGATATACTCACCCCTCACACTGCCAGTGCTTACAGAGCGAAGGATGGTGTTAGATGCACTCATGCTTAACACCGCCAGTGCACCCAGAGAGCCGCCTTCTATACATTTAGAGTGTGGTAGAGTTAGTGTGAAGGATGGAGTGAGATATACTCACCCCTTAAACCGCCAGTGCTTACAAAGTGAAGCATGGTGTTAGATGCACTCATAATTAACACGCCAGTACATCCAGAGAGCCGCCTTCTATACATTTAGAGTGTGGTAGAGTTAGTGTGAAGGATCGAGTGAGATATACTCACCCCTTAAACCGCCAGTGCTTACAGAGCGAAGGATGGTGTTAGACGCACTCATGCTTAACACCACCAGTACATCCAGAGAGCCGCCTTCTATACATTTAGAGTGTGGTAGAGTTAGTTTGAAGGATGGAGTGAGATATACTCACCCCTTAAACCGCCAGTGCTTACAGAGCAAAGGATGGTGTTAGATGCACTCATGCTTAACACCGCCAGTACATCCAGAGGGCCGCCTTCTATACATTTAGAGTGTGGTAGAGTTAGTGTGAAGGATGGAGCGAGATACTCACCCCGCCAGTGCTTACAGAGCGAAGGATGGTGTTAGATGCACTCATGCTTAACACCGCCAGTGCATCCAGAGAGCCGCCTTCTATACATTTAGAGTGTGGTAGAGTTAGTGTGAAGGATGGAGTGAGATATACTCGCCCCTTAAACCGCCAGTGCTTACAGAGCGAAGGATGGTGTTGGATGCACTCATGCTTAACACCGCCAGTACATCCAGAGAGCCGCCTTCTATACATTTAGAGTGTGGTAGAGTTAGTATGAAGGATGGAGTGAGATATACTCACCCCTCACACTGCCTGTGCTTACAGAGCGAAGGATGGTGTTAGATGCACTCATGCTTAACACCGCCAGTACATCCAGAGAGCCGCCTTCTATACATTTAGAGTGTGGTAGAGTTAGTGTGAAGGATGGAGCGGGATATACTCACCCCTCACACTGCCAGTGCTTCCAGAGCGAAGGATGGTGTTAGATGCACTCATGCTTAACACCGCCAGTACATCCAGAGAGCCGCCTTCTATACATTTACAGTGTGGTAGAGTTAGTGTGAAGGATGGAGTGAGATATACTCGCCCCTTAAACCGCCAGTGCTTACAGTGCGAAGGATGGTGTTAGATGCACTCATGCTTAACACCGCCAGTACATCCAGAGAGCTGCCTTCTATAGATTTAGAGTGTGGTAGAGTTATTGTGAAGGATGGAGTGAGATATACTCACCCCTCACACTGCCAGTGCTTACAGAGCGAAGGATGGTGTTGGATGCACTCATGCTTAACACCGCCAGTACATCCAGAGAGCCGCCTTCTATACATTTAGAGTGTGGTAGAGTTAGTATGAAGGATGGAGTGAGATATACTCACCCCTTAAACCGCCAGTGCTTACAAAGTGAAGGATGGTGTTAGATGCACTGATGCTTAACACGCCAGTACATCCAGAGAGCCGCCTTCTATACATTTAGAGTGTGGTAGAGTTAGTGTGAAGGATGGAGTGAGATATACTCACCCCTTAAACCGCCAGTGCTTACAAAGTGAAGGATGATGTTAGATGCACTCATGCTTAACACGCCAGTACATCCAGAGAGCCGCCTTCTATACATTTAGAGTGTGGTAGAGTTAGTGTGAAGGATCGAGTGAGATATACTCACCCCTTAAACCGCCAGTGCTTACAGAGCGAAGGATGGTGTTAGACGCACTCATGCTTAACACCGCCAGTACATCCAGAGAGCCGCCTTCTATACATTTAGAGTGTGGTAGAGTTAGTGTGAAGGATGGAGTGAGATATACTCACCCCTTAAACCGCCAGTGCATACAGAGCAAAGGATGGTGTTAGATGCACTAATGCTTAACACCGCCAGTACATCCAGAGGGCCGCCTTCTATACATTTAGAGTGTGGTAGAGTTAGTGTAAAGGATGGAGCAAGATATACTCACCCCGCCAGTGCTTACAGAGCGAAGGATGGTGTTAGATGCACTCATGCTTAAAACCGCCAGTGCATCCAGAGAGCCGTCTTCTATACATTTAGAGTGTGGTAGAGTTAGTGTGAAGGATGGAGTGAGATATACTCACCTCTCACACTGCCAGTGCTTACAGAGCGAAGGATGGTGTTAGATGCACTCATGCTTAACACCGCCTGTGCATCCAGAGAGCCGCCTTCTATACATTTAGAGTGTGGAAGAGTTAGTGTGAAGGATGGAGTGAGATATACTCACCCCTCACACTGCCAGTGCTTACAGAGCGAAGGATGGTGTTAGATGCACTCATGCTTAACACGCCAGTGCATCCAGAGAGCCGCCTTCTATACATTTAGAGTGTGGTAGAGTTAGTGTGAAGGATGGAGTGAGATATACCCACCCCTCACACTGCCAGTGCTTACAGAGCGAAGGATGGTGTTAGATGCACTCATGCTTAACACCGCCAGTGCATCCAGAGAGCCGCCTTCTATACATTTACAGTGTGGTAGAGTTAGTGTGAAGGATCGAGTGAGATATACTCACCCCTTAAACCGCCAGTGCTTACAGAGCGAAGGATGGTGTTAGACGCACTCATGCTTAACACCGCCAGTACATACAGAGAGCCGCCTTCTGTACATTTAGAGTGTGGTAGAGTTAGTGTGAAGGATAGAGTGAGATATACTCACCCCTTAAACCGCCAGTGCTTACAGAGCAAAGGATGGTGTTAGATGCACTCATGCTTAACACCGCCAGTACATCCAGAGGGGCGCCTTCTATACATTTATAGTGTGGAAGAGTTAGTGTGAAGGATGGAGCGAGATATACTCACCCCGCCAGTGCTTACAGAGCGAAGGATGGTGTTAGATGCACTCATGCTTAACACTGCCAGTACATCCAGAGAGCAGCCTTCTATACATTTAGAGTGTGGTAGAGTTAGTGTGAAGGATGGAGTGAGATATACTCACCCCGCCAGTACTTACAGAGCGAAGGATGGTGTTAGATGCACTCATGCTTAACACCGCCAGTGCATCCAGAGAGCCATCTTCTATTCATTTAGAGTGTGGTAGAGTTAGTGTGAAGGATGGAGTGAGATATACTCACCCCTCACACTGCCAGTGCTTACAGAGCGAAGGATGGTGTTAGATGCACTCATGCTTAACACGCCAGTGCATCCAGAGAGCCACCTTCTATACATTTAGAGTGTGGTAGAGTTAGTGTGAAGGATGGAGCGAGATATACTCACCCCTTACACTGCCAGTGCTTACAGAGCGATGGATGGTGTTAGATGCAATCATGCTTAACACGCCAGTGCACCCTGAGAGCCGCCTTCTATACATTTACAGTGTGGTAGAGTAAGTGTGAAGGATGGAGTGAGATATACTCACCCCTTAAACCGCCAGTGCTTACAGAGCGAAGGATGGTGTTAGATGCACTCATGCTTAACACGCCAGTGCACCCAGAGAGCCGCCTTTTTGTACATTTAGAGTGTGGTAGAGTTAGTGTGAAGGATGGAGTGAGATATACTCACCCCTTAAACCGCCAGTGCTTACAGAGCGAAGGATGGTGTTAGATGCACTCATGCTTAACACCACCAGTGCATCCAGAGAGCCGCCTTCTATACATTTAGAGTGTGGTAGAGTTAGTGTGAAGGATGGAGTGAGATATACTCACCCCTCACACTGCCAGTGCTTACAGAGCAAAGGATGGTGTTAGATGCACTCATGCTTAACACGCCAGTGCATCCAGAGAGCCGCCTTCTATACATTTAGAGTGTGGTAGAGTTAGTGTGAAGGATGGAGTGAGATATACTCACCCCTCACACTGCCAGTGCTTACAGAGCGAAGGATGGTGTTAGATGCACTCATGCTTAACACCGCCAGTACATCCAGAGAGCCGCCTTCTATACATTTAGAGTGTGGTAGAGTTAGTGTGAAGGATGGAGTGAGATATACTCACCCCTCACACTGCCAGTGCTTACAGAGCGAAGGATGGTGTTAGATGCACTCATGCTTAGCACGCCAGTGCATCCAGAGAGCCGCCTTCTATACATTTAGAGTGTGGTAGTGTTAGTGTGAAGGATGGAGTGAGATATACTCACCCCTCACACTGCCAGTGCTTACAGAGCGAAGGATGGTGTTAGATGCACTCATGCTTAACACCGCCAGTACATCCAGAGAGCCGCCTTCTATACATTTAGAGTGTGGTAGAGTTAGTGTGAAGGATGGAGTGAGATATTCTCACCCCTCACACTGCCAGTGCTTACAGAGCGAAGGATGGTGTTAGATGCACTCATGCTTAACTCGCCACTGCATCCAGAGAGCTGCCTTCTATACATTTAGAGTGTGGTAGAGTTAGTGTGAAGGATGGAGTGAGATATACTCACCCCTCACACTGCCAGTGCTTACAGAGCGAAGGATGGTGTTAGATGCACTCATGCTTAACACCGCCAGTGCACCCAGAGAGCCGCCTTCTATACATTTAGAGTGTGGTAGAGTTAGTGTGAATGATGGAGTGAGATATACTCACCCCTTAAACCGCCAGTGCTTACAGAGCGAAGGATGGTGTTAGATGCACTCATGCTTAACTCGCCAGTACATCCAGAGAGCCGCCTTCTATACATTTAGAGTGTGGTAGAGTTAGTGTGAAGGATCGAGTGAGATATATTCACCCCTTAAACCGCCAGTGCTTACAGAGCGAAGGAAGGTGTTAGACGCACTCATGCTTAATACCGCCAGTACATCCAGAGAGCCGCCTTCTATACATTTAGAGTGTGGTAGAGTTAGTGTGAAGGATGGAGTGAGATATACTCACCCCTTAAACCGCCAGTGCTTACAGAGCAAAGGATGGTGTTAGATGCACTCATGCTTAACACCGCCAGTACATCCAGAGGGCCGCCTTCTATATATTTAGAGTGTGGTAGAGTTAGTGTGAAGGATGGAGTGAGATATACTCACCCCTCACACTGCCAGTGCTTACAGAGCGAAGGATGGTGTTAGATGCACTCATGCTTAACTCGCCAGTACATCCAGAGAGCCGCCTTCTATACATTTAGAGTGTGGTAGAGTTAGTGTGAAGGATCGAGTGAGATATAATCACCCCTTAAACCGCCAGTGCTTACAGAGCGAAGGATGGTGTTAGACGCACTCATGCTTAATACCGCCAGTACATCCAGAGAGCCGCCTTCTATACATTTAGAGTGTGGTAGAGTTAGTGTGAAGGATGGAGTGAGATATACTCACCCCTCACACTGCCAGTGCTTACAGAGCGAAGGATGGTGTTAGATGCACTCATGCTTAACTCGCCAGTACATCCAGAGAGCCGCCTTCTATACATTTAGAGTGTGGTAGAGTTAGTGTGAAGGATCGAGTGAGATATACTCACCCCTTAAACCGCCAGTGCTTACAGAGCGAAGGATGGTGTTAGACGCACTCATGCTTAATACCGCCAGTACATCCAGAGAGCCGCCTTCTATACATTTAGAGTGTGGTAGAGTTAGTGTGAAGGATGGAGTGAGATATACTCAACCCTTAAACCGCCAGTGCTTACAGAGCAAAGGATGGTGTTAGATGCACTCATGCTTAACACCGCCAGTACATCCAGAGGGCCGCCTTCTATATATTTAAAGTGTGGTAGAGTTAGTGTGAAGGATGGAGTGAGATATACTCACCCCTCACACTGCCAGTGCTTACAGAGCGAAGGATGGTGTTAGATGCACTCATGCTTAACACCGCCATTACATCCAGAGAGCCGCCTTCTATACATTTAGAGTGTGGTAGAGTTAGTGTGAAGGATGGAGCGGGATATACTCACCCCTTAAACCGCCAGTGCTTACAGAGCGAAGGATGGTGTTAGACGCACTCATGCTTAACACCGCCAGTACATCCAGAGAGCCGCCTTCTATACATTTAGAGTGTGGTAGAGTTAGTGTGAAGGATAGAGCGAGATATACTCACCCCGCCAGTACTTACAGAGCGAAGGATGGTGTTAGATGCACTCATGCT
Source organism: Triturus cristatus (assembly GCF_964204655.1). Lineage (NCBI taxonomy): Eukaryota > Metazoa > Chordata > Amphibia > Caudata > Salamandridae > Triturus > Triturus cristatus. Next base: position 566,422 of record NW_028188331.1, on the reverse strand, counting down.
TAACACCGCCAGTGCATCCAGAGAGCCGTCTTCTATTCATTTAGAGTGTGGTAGAGTTAGTGTGAAGGATGGAGTGAGATATACTCACCCCTCACACTGCCAGTGCTTACAGAGCGAAGGATGGTGTTAGATGCACTCATGCTTAACACGCCAGTGCATCCAGAGAGCCGCCTTCTATACATTTAGAGTGTGGTAGAGTTAGTGTGAAGGATGGAGCGAGATATACTCACCCCTTACACTGCCAGTGCTTACAGAGATATTGCTGGTGTTAGATGCACTCATGCTTAACACGCCAGTGCACCCTGAGAGCCGCCTTCTATACATTTACAGTGTGGTAGAGTTAGTGTGAAGGATGGAGTGAGATATAATCACCCCTTAAACCGCCAGTGCTTACAGAGTGAAGGATGGTGTTAGATGCACTCATGCTTAACACGCCAGTGCACCCAGAGAGCCGCCTTTTTTTACATTTAGAGTGTGGTAGAGTTAGTGTGAAGGATGGAGTGAGATATACTCACCCCTTAAACCGCCAGTGCTTACAGAGCGAAGGATGGTGTTAGATGCACTCATGCTTAACACCGCCAGTGCATCCAGAGAGCCGCCTTCTATACATTTAGAGTGTGGTAGAGTTAGTGTGAAGGATGGAGTGAGATATACTCACCCCTCACACTGCCAGTGCTTACAGAGCGAAGGATGGTGTTAGATGCACTCATGCTTAACACGCCAGTGCATCCAGAGAGCCGCCTTCTATACATTTAGAGTGTGGTAGTGTTAGTGTGAAGGATGGAGTGAGATATACTCACCCCTCACACTGCCAGTGCTTAAAGAGCGAAGGATGGTGTTAGATGCACTCATGCTTAACACCGCCAGTACATCCAGAGAGCCGCCTTCTATACATTTAGAGTGTGGTAGAGTTAGTGTGAAGGATGGAGTGAGATATTCTCACCCCTCACACTGCCAGTGCTTACAGAGCGAAGGATGGTGTTAGATGCACTCATGCTTAACTCGCCAGTGCATCCAGAGAGCTGCCTTCTATACATTTAGAGTGTGGTAGAGTTAGTCTGAAGGATGGAGTGAGATATACTCACCCCTCACACTGCCAGTGCTTACAGAGCGAAGGATGGTGTTAGATGCACTCATGCTTAACACCGCCAGTGCACCCAGAGAGCCGCCTTCTATACATTTAGAGTGTGGTAGAGTTAGTGTGAATGATGGAGTGAGATATACTCACCCCTTAAACCGCCAGTGCTAATAAAGTGAAGGATGGTGATAGATGCACTCATGTTTAACACGCCAGTACATCCAGAGAGTCGCCTTCTATACATTTAGAGTGTGGTAGAGTTAGTGTGAAGGATGGAGTGAGATATACTCACCCCTTAAACCGCCAGTGCTTACAGAGCGAAGGATGGTGTTAGATGCACTCATGCTTAACTCGCCAGTACATCCAGAGAGCCGCCTTCTATACATTTAGAGTGTGGTAGAGTTAGTGTGAAGGATCGAGTGAGATATACTCACCCCTTAAACCGCCAGTGCTTACAGAGCGAAGGAAGGTGTTAGACGCACTCATGCTTAATACCGCCAGTACATCCAGAGAGCCGCCTTCTATACATTTAGAGTGTGGTAGAGTTAGTGTGAAGGATGGAGTGAGATATACTCACCCCTTAAACCGCCAGTGCTTACAGAGCAAAGGATGGTGTTAGATGCACTCATGCTTAACACCGCCAGTACATCCAGAGGGCCGCCTTCTATATATTTAGAGTGTGGTAGAGTTAGTGTGAAGGATGGAGTGAGATATACTCACCCCTCACACTGCCAGTGCTTACAGAGCGAAGGATGGTGTTAGATGCACTCATGCTTAACTCGCCAGTACATCCAGAGAGCCGCCTTCTATACATTTAGAGTGTGGTAGAGTTAGTGTGAAGGATCGAGTGAGATATACTCACCCCTTAAACCGCCAGTGCTTACAGAGCGAAGGATGGTGTTAGACGCACTCATGCTTAATACCGCCAGTACATCCAGAGAGCCGCCTTCTATACATTTAGAGTGTGGTAGAGTTAGTGTGAAGGATGGAGTGAGATATACTCACCCCTTAAACCGCCAGTGCTTACAGAGCTAAGGATGGTGTTAGATGCAATCATGCTTAACACCGCCAGTACATCCAAAGGGCCGCCTTCTATATATTTAGAGTGTGGTAGAGTTAGTGTGAAGGATGGAGTGAGATATACTCACCCCTCACACTGCCAGTGCTTACAGAGAGAAGGATGGTGTTAGATGCACTCATGCTTAACACCGCCAGTACATCCAGAGAGCCGCCTTCTATACATTTAGAGTGTGGTAGAGTTAGTGTGAAGGATGGAGCGGGATATACTCACCCCTTAAACCGCCAGTGCTTACAGAGCGAAGGATGGTGTTAGACGCACTCATGCTTAACACCGCCAGTACATCCAGAGAGCCGCCTTCTATACATTTAGAGTGTGGTAGAGTTAGTGTGAAGGATAGAGCGAGATATACTCACCCCGCCAGTACTTACAGAGCGAAGGATGGTGTTAGATGCACTCATGCTTAACACCGCCAGTGCATCCAGAGAGCCGTCTTCTATTCATTTAGAGTGTGGTAGAGTTAGTGTGAAGGATGGAGTGAGATATACTCACCCCTCACACTGCCAGTGCTTACAGAGCGAAGGATGGTGTTAGATGCACTCATGCTTAACACGCCAGTGCATCCAGAGAGCCGCCTTCTATACATTTAGAGTGTGGTAGAGTTAGTGTGAAGGATGGAGCGAGATATACTCACCCCTTACACTGCCAGTGCTTACAGAGAGATTGCTGGTGTTAGATGCACTCATGCTTAACACGCCAGTGCACCCTGAGAGCCGCCTTCTATACATTTACAGTGTGGTAGAGTTAGTGTGAAGGATGGAGTGAGATATAATCACCCCTTAAACCGCCAGTGCTTACAGAGTGAAGGATGGTGTTAGATGCACTCATGCTTAACACCGCCAGTGCATCCAGAGAGCCGCCTTCTATACATTTAGAGTGTGCTAGAGTTAGTGTGAAGGATGGAGTGAGATATACTCACCCCTCACACTGCCAGTGCTTACAGAGCGAAGGATGGTGTTAGATGCACTCATGCTTAACACGCCAGTGCATCCAGAGAGCCGCCTTCTATATATTTAGAGTGTGGTAGTGTTAGTGTGAAGGATGGAGTGAGATATACTCACCCCTCACACTGCCAGTGCTTACAGAGCGAAGGATGGTGTTAGATGCACTCATGCTTAACACCGCCAGTACATCCAGAGAGCCGCCTTCTATACATTTAGAGTGTGGTAGAGTTAGTGTGAAGGATGGAGTGAGATATTCTCACCCCTCACACTGCCAGTGCTTACAGAGCGAAGGATGGTGTTAGATGCACTCATGCTTAACTCGCCACTGCATCCAGAGAGCTGCCTTCTATACATTTAGAGTGTGGTAGAGTTAGTGTGAAGGATGGAGTGAGATATACTCACCCCTCACACTGCCAGTGCTTACAGAGCGAAGGATGGTGTTAGATGCACTCATGCTTAACACCGCCAGTGCACCCAGAGAGCCGCCTTCTATACATTTAGAGTGTGGTAGAGTTAGTGTGAATGATGGAGTGAGATATACTCACCCCTTAAACCGCCAGTGCTAATAAAGTGAAGGATGGTGATAGATGCACTCATGTTTAACACGCCAGTACATCCAGAGAGTCGCCTTCTATACATTTAGAGTGTGGTAGAGTTAGTGTGAAGGATGGAGTGAGATATACTCACCCCTTAAACCGCCAGTGCTTACAGAGCGAAGGATGGTGTTAGATGCACTCATGCTTAACTCGCCAGTACATCCAGAGAGCCGCCTTCTATACATTTAGAGTGTGGTAGAGTTAGTGTGAAGGATCGAGTGAGATATACTCACCCCTTAAACCGCCAGTGCTTACAGAGCGAAGGAAGGTGTTAGACGCACTCATGCTTAATACCGCCAGTACATCCAGAGAGCCGCCTTCTATACATTTAGAGTGTGGTAGAGTTAGTGTGAAGGATGGAGTGAGATATACTCACCCCTTAAACCGCCAGTGCTTACAGAGCAAAGGATGGTGTTAGATGCACTCATGCTTAACACCGCCAGTACATCCAGAGGGCCGCCTTCTATATATTTAGAGTGTGGTAGAGTTAGTGTGAAGGATGGAGCGGGATATGCTCACCCCTTAAACTGCCAGTGCTTACAGAGCGAAGGATGGTGTTAGATGCACTCATGCTTAACATGTCAGTGCATCCAGAGAGCCGCCTTCTATACATTTAGAGTGTGGTAGAGTTAGTGTGAAGGATGGAGTGAGATATACTCACCCCTCACACTGCCAGTGCTTACAGAGCGAAGGTTGGTGTTAGATGCACTCATGCTTAACACCGCCAGTGCATCCAGAGAGCCGCCTTCTATACATTTACAGTGTGGTAGAGTTAGTGTGAAGGATGGAGCGAGATATACTCACCCCTTACACTGCCAGTGCTTACAGAGCGAAGGATGGTGTTAGATGCACTGATGCTTAACACGCCAGTGCACTCTGAGAGCCGCCTTCTATACATTTACAGTGTGGAAGAGTTAGTGTGAAGGATGGAGTGAGATATACTCACCCCTTAAACCGCCAGTGCTTACAGAGCGAAGGTTGGTGTTAAATGCACTCATGCTTAACACTCCAGTGCACCCAGAGAGCCGCCTTTTTTTACATATATAGTGTGGTAGAGTTAGTGTGAAGGATGGAGTGAGATATACTCACCCCTTAAACCGCCAGTGCTTACAGAGCGAAGGATGGTGTTAGATGCACTCATGCTTAACATGCCAGTACATCCAGAGAGCCGCCTTCTATACATTTAGAGTGTGGTAGTGTTAGTGTGAAGGATGGAGTGAGATATACTCACCCCTCACACTGCCAGTGCTTACAGAGCGAAGGATGGTGTTAGACGCACTCATGCTTAACACCGCCAGTACATCCAGAGAGCCGCCTTCTATACATTTAGAGTGTGTTAGAGTTAGTGTGAAGGATAGAGCGAGATATACTCACCCTGCCAGTACTTACAGAGCGAAGGATGGTGTTAGATGCACTCATGCTTAACACCGCCAGTGCATCCAGAGAGCCGTCTTCTATTCATTTAGAGTGTGGTAGAGTTAGTGTGAAGGATGGAGCGAGATATACTCACCCCTTACACTGCCAGTGCTTACAGAGAGATTGCTGGTGTTAGATGCACTCATGCTTAACACGCCAGTGCACCCTGAGAGCCGCCTTCTATACATTTACAGTGTGGTAGAGTTAGTGTGAAGGATCGAGTGAGATATACTCACCCCTTAAACCGCCAGTGCTTACAGAGCGAAGGATGGTGTTAGATGCACTCATGCTTAACACGCCAGTGCACCCAGAGAGCCGCCTTTTTTTACATTTAGAGTGTGGTAGAGTTAGTGTGAAGGATGGAGTGAGATATACTAACCCCTTAAACCGCCAGTGCTTACAGAGCGAAGGATGGTGTTAGATGCACTCATGCTTAACACCGCCAGTGCATCCAGAGAGCCGCCTTCTATACATTTGGAGTGTGGTAGAGTTAGTGTGAAGGATGGAGTGAGATATACTCACCCCTCACACTGCCAGTGCTTACAGAGCGAAGGATGGTGTTAGATGCACTCATGCTTAACACCGCCAGTACATCCAGAGAGCCGCCTTCTATACATTTAGAGTGTGGTAGAGTTAGTGTGAAGGATGGAGTGAGATATTCTCACCCCTCACACTGCCAGTGCTTACAGAGCGAAGGATGGTCTTAGATGCACTCATGCTTAACTCGCCACTGCATCCAGAGAGCTGCCTTCTATACATTTAGAGTGTGGTAGAGTTAGTGTGAAGGATGGAGTGAGATATACTCACCCCTCACACTGCCAGTGCTTACAGAGCGAAGGATGGTGTTAGATGCACTCATGCTTAACACCGCCAGTGCACCCAGAGAGCCGCCTTCTATACATTTAGAGTGTGGTAGAGTTAGTGTGAATGATGGAGTGAGATATACTCACCCCTTAAACCGCCAGTGCTAATAAAGTGAAGGATGGTGATAGATGCACTCATGTTTAACACGCCAGTACATCCAGAGAGTCGCCTTCTATACATTTAGAGTGTGGTAGAGTTAGTGTGAAGGATGGAGTGAGATATACTCACCCCTTAAACCGCCAGTGCTTACAGAGCGAAGGATGGTGTTAGATGCACTCATGCTTAACTCGCCAGTACATCCAGAGAGCCGCCTTCTATACATTTAGAGTGTGGTAGAGTTAGTGTGAAGGATCGAGTGAGATATACTCACCCCTTAAACCGCCAGTGCTTACAGAGCGAAGGAAGGTGTTAGACGCACTCATGCTTAATACCGCCAGTACATCCAGAGAGCCGCCTTCTATACATTTAGAGTGTGGTAGAGTTAGTGTGAAGGATGGAGTGAGATATACTCACCCCTTAAACCGCCAGTGCTTACAGAGCAAAGGATGGTGTTAGATGCACTCATGCTTAACACCGCCAGTACATCCAGAGGGCCGCCTTCTATATATTTAGAGTGTGGTAGAGTTAGTGTGAAGGATGGAGTGAGATATACTCACCCCTCACACTGCCAGTGCTTACAGAGCGAAGGATGGTGTTAGATGCACTCATGCTTAACTCGCCAGTACATCCAGAGAGGCGCCTTCTATACATTTAGAGTGTGGTAGAGTTAGTGTGAAGGATCGAGTGAGATATACTCACCCCTTAAACCGCCAGTGCTTACAGAGCGAAGGATGGTGTTAGACGCACTCATGCTTAATACCGCCAGTACATCCAGAGAGCCGCCTTCTATACATTTAGAGTGTGGTAGAGTTAGTGTGAAGGATGGAGTGAGATATACTCACCCCTTAAACCGCCAGTGCTTACAGAGCAAAGGATGGTGTTAGATGCACTCATGCTTAACACCGCCAGTACATCCAGAGAGCCGCCTTCTATACATTTAGAGTGTGGTAGAGTTAGTGTGAAGGATAGAGCGAGATATACTCACCCCGCCAGTACTTACAGAGCGAAGGATGGTGTTAGATGCACTCATGCTTAACACCGCCAGTGCATCCAGAGAGCCGTCTTCTATTCATTTAGAGTGTGGTAGAGTTAGTGTGAAGGATGGAGTGAGATATACTCACCCCTCACACTGCCAGTGCTTACAGAGCGAAGGATGGTGTTAGATGCACTCATGCTTAACACGCCAGTGCATCCAGAGAGCCTCCTTCTATACATTTAGAGTGTGATAGAGTTAGTGTGAAGGATGGAGCGAGATATACTCACCCCTTACACTGCCAGTGCTTACAGAGAGATTGCTGGTGTTAGATGCACTCATGCTTAACACACCAGTGCACCCTGAGAGCCGCCTTCTATACATTTACAGTGTGGTAGAGTTAGTGTGAAGGATGGAGTGAGATATAATCACCCCTTAAACCGCCAGTGCTTACAGAGTGAAGGATGGTGTTAGATGCACTCATGCTTAACACGCCAGTGCACCCAGAGAGCCGCCTTTTTTTACATTTAGAGTGTGGTAGAGTTAGTGTGAAGGATGGAGTGAGATATACTCACCCCTTAAACCGCCAGTGCTTACAGAGCGAAGGATGGTGTTAGATGCACTCATGCTTAACACCGCCAGTGCATCCAGAGAGCCGCCTTCTATACATTTAGAGTGTGGTAGAGTTAGTGTGAAGGATGGAGTGAGATATACTCACCCCTCACACTGCCAGTGCTTACAGAGCGAAGGATGGTGTTAGATGCACTCATGCTTAACACGCCAGTGCATCCAGAGAGCCGCCTTCTATACATTTAGAGTGTGGTAGTGTTAGTGTGAAGGATGGAGTGAGATATACTCACCCCTCACACTGCCAGTGCTTACAGAGCGAAGGATGGTGTTAGATGCACTCATGCTTAACACCGCCAGTACATCCAGAGAGCCGCCTTCTATACATTTAGAGTGTGGTAGAGTTAGTGTGAAGGATGGAGTGAGATATTCTCACCCCTCACACTGCCAGTGCTTACAGAGCGAAGGATGGTGTTAGATGCACTCATGCTTAACTCGCCACTGCATCCAGAGAGCTGCCTTCTATACATTTAGAGTGTGGTAGAGTTAGTGTGAAGGATGGAGTGAGATATACTCACCCCTCACACTGCCAGTGCTTACAGAGCGAAGGATGGTGTTAGATGCACTCATGCTTAACACCGCCAGTGCACCCAGAGAGCCGCCTTCTATACATTTAGAGTGTGGTAGAGTTAGTGTGAATGATGGAGTGAGATATACTCACCCCTTAAACCGCCAGTGCTTACAGAGCGAAGGATGGTGTTAGATGCACTCATGCTTAACTCGCCAGTACATCCAGAGAGCCGCCTTCTATACATTTAGAGTGTGGTAGAGTTAGTGTGAAGGATAGAGTGAGATATACTCACCCCTTAAACCGCCAGTGCTTACAGAGCGAAGGAAGGTGTTAGACGCACCCATGCTTAATACCGCCAGTACATCCAGAGAGCCGCCTTCTATACATTTAGAGTGTGGTAGAGTTAGTGTGAAGGATGGAGTGAGATATACTCACCCCTTAAACCGCCAGTGCTTACAGAGCAAAGGATGGTGTTAGATGCACTCATGCTTAACACCGCCAGTACATCCAGAGGGCCGCCTTCTATATATTTAGAGTGTGGTAGAGTTAGTGTGAAGGATGGAGTGAGATATACTCACCCCTCACACTGCCAGTGCTTACAGAGCGAAGGATGGTGTTAGATGCACTCATGCTTAACTCGCCAGTACATCCAGAGAGCCGCCTTCTATACATTTAGAGTGTGGTAGAGTTAGTGTGAAGGATCGAGTGAGATATAATCACCCCTTAAACCGCCAGTGCTTACAGAGCGAAGGATGGTGTTAGACGCACTCATGCTTAATACCGCCAGTACATCCAGAGAGCCGCCTTCTATACATTTAGAGTGTGGTAGAGTTAGTGTGAAGGATGGAGTGAGATATACTCACCCCTCACACTGCCAGTGCTTACAGAGCGAAGGATGGTGTTAGATGCACTCATGCTTAACTCGCCAGTACATCCAGAGAGCCGCCTTCTATACATTTAGAGTGTGGTAGAGTTAGTGTGAAGGATCGAGTGAGATATACTCACCCCTTAAACCGCCAGTGCTTACAGAGCGAAGGATGGTGTTAGACGCACTCATGCTTAATACCGCCAGTACATCCAGAGAGCCGCCTTCTATACATTTAGAGTGTGGTAGAGTTAGTGTGCAGGATGGAGTGAGATATACTCAACACTTAAACCGCCAGTGCTTACAGAGCAAAGGATGGCGTTAGATGCACTCATGCTTAACACCGCCAGTACATCCAGAGGGCCGCCTTCTATATATTTAAAGTGTGGTAGAGTTAGTGTGAAGGATGGAGTGAGATATACTCACCCCTCACACTGCCAGTGCTTACAGAGCGAAGGATGGTGTTAGATGCACTCATGCTTAACACCGCCAGTACATCCAGAGAGCCGCCTTCTATACATTTAGAGTGTGGTAGAGTTAGTGTGAAGGATGGAGCGGGATATACTCACCCCTTAAACCGCCAGTGCTTACAGAGCGAAGGATGGTGTTAGACGCACTCATGCTTAACACCGCCAGTACATCCAGAGAGCCGCCTTCTATACATTTAGAGTGTGGTAGAGTTAGTGTGAAGGATAGAGCGAGATATACTCACCCCGCCAGTACTTACAGAGCGAAGGATGGTGTTAGATGCACTCATGCTTAACACCGCCAGTGCATCCAGAGAGCCGTCTTCTATTCATTTAGAGTGTGGTAGAGTTAGTGTGAAGGATGGAGTGAGATATACTCACCCCTCACACTGCCAGTGCTTACAGAGCGAAGGATGGTGTTAGATGCACTCATGCTTAACACGCCAGTGCATCCAGAGAGCCGCCTTCTATACATTTAGAGTGTGGTAGAGTTAGTGTGAAGGATGGAGCGAGATATACTCACCCCTTACACTGCCAGTGCTTACAGAGAGATTGCTGGTGTTAGATGCACTCATGCTTAACACGCCAGTGCACCCTGAGAGCCGCCTTCTATACATTTACAGTGTGGTAGAGTTAGTGTGAAGGATGGAGTGAGATATAATCACCCCTTAAACCGCCAGTGCTTACAGAGTGAAGGATGGTGTTAGATGCACTCATGCTTAACACGCCAGTGCACCCAGAGAGCCGCCTTTTTTTACATTTAGAGTGTGGTAGAGTTAGTGTGAAGGATGGAGTGAGATATACTCACCCCTTAAACCGCCAGTGCTTACAGAGCGAAGGATGGTGTTAGATGCACTCATGCTTAACACCGCCAGTGCATCCAGAGAGCCGCCTTCTATACATTTAGAGTGTGGTAGAGTTAGTGTGAAGGATGGAGTGAGATATACTCACCCCTCACACTGCCAGTGCTTACAGAGCGAAGGATGGTGTTAGATGCACTCATGCTTAACACGCCAGTGCATCCAGAGAGCCGCCTTCTATACATTTAGAGTGTGGTAGTGTTAGTGTGAAGGATGGAGTGAGATATACTCACCCCTCACACTGCCAGTGCTTACAGAGCGAAGGATGGTGTTAGATGCACTCATGCTTAACACCGCCAGTACATCCAGAGAGCCGCCTTCTATACATTTAGAGTGTGGTAGAGTTAGTGTGAAGGATGGAGTGAGATATTCTCACCCCTCACACTGCCAGTGCTTACAGAGCGAAGGATGGTGTTAGATGCACTCATGCTTAACTCGCCACTGCATCCAGAGAGCTGCCTTCTATACATTTAGAGTGTGGTAGAGTTAGTCTGAAGGATGGAGTGAGATACACTCACCCCTCACACTGCCAGTGCTTACAGAGCGAAGGATGGTGTTAGAGGCACTCATGCTTAACACCGCCAGTGCACCCAGAGAGCCGCCTTCTATACATTTAGAGTGTGGTAGAGTTAGTGTGAATGATGGAGTGAGATATACTCACCCCTTAAACCGCCAGTGCTAATAAAGTGAAGGATGGTGATAGATGCACTCATGTTTAACACGCCAGTACATCCAGAGAGTCGCCTTCTATACATTTAGAGTGTGGTAGAGTTAGTGTGAAGGATGGAGTGAGATATACTCACCCCTTAAACCGCCAGTGCTTACAGAGCGAAGGATGGTGTTAGATGCACTCATGCTTAACTCGCCAGTACATCCAGAGAGCCGCCTTCTATACATTTAGAGTGTGGTAGAGTTAGTGTGAAGGATCGAGTGAGATATACTCACCCCTTAAACCGCCAGTGCTTACAGAGCGAAGGAAGGTGTTAGACGCACTCATGCTTAATACCGCCAGTACATCCAGAGAGCCGCCTTCTATACATTTAGAGTGTGGTAGAGTTAGTGTGAAGGATGGAGTGAGATATACTCACCCCTTAAACCGCCAGTGCTTACAGAGCAAAGGATGGTGTTAGATGCACTCATGCTTAACACCGCCAGTACATCCAGAGGGCCGCCTTCTATATATTTAGAGTGTGGTAGAGTTAGTGTGAAGGATGGAGTGAGATATACTCACCCCTCACACTGCCAGTGCTTACAGAGCGAAGGATGGTGTTAGATGCACTCATGCTTAACTCGCCAGTACATCCAGAGAGCCGCCTTCTATACATTTAGAGTGTGGTAGAGTTAGTGTGAAGGATCGAGTGAGATATACTCACCCCTTAAACCGCCAGTGCTTACAGAGCGAAGGATGGTGTTAGACGCACTCATGCTTAATACCGCCAGTACATCCAGAGAGCCGCCTTCTATACATTTAGAGTGGGGTAGAGTTAGTGTGAAGGATGGAGTGAGATATACTCACCCCTTAAACCGCCAGTGCTTACAGAGCTAAGGATGGTGTTAGATGCAATCATGCTTAACACCGCCAGTACATCCAAAGGGCCGCCTTCTATATATTTAGAGTGTGGTAGAGTTAGTGTGAAGGATGGAGTGAGATATACTCACCCCTCACACTGCCAGTGCTTACAGAGAGAAGGATGGTGTTAGATGCACTCATGCTTAACACCGCCAGTACATCCAGAGAGCCGCCTTCTATACATTTAGAGTGTGGTAGAGTTAGTGTGAAGGATGGAGCGGGATATACTCACCCCTTAAACCGCCAGTGCTTACAGAGCGAAGGATGGTGTTAGACGCACTCATGCTTAACACCGCCAGTACATCCAGAGAGCCGCCTTCTATACATTTAGAGTGTGGTAGAGTTAGTGTGAAGGATAGAGCGAGATATACTCACCCCGCCAGTACTTACAGAGCGAAGGATGGTGTTAGATGCACTCATGCTTAACACCGCCAGTGCATCCAGAGAGCCGTCTTCTATTCATTTAGAGTGTGGTAGAGTTAGTGTGAAGGATGGAGTGAGATATACTCACCCCTCACACTGCCAGTGCTTACAGAGCGAAGGATGGTGTTAGATGCACTCATGCTTAACACGCCAGTGCATCCAGAGAGCCGCCTTCTATACATTTAGAGTGTGGTAGAGTTAGTGTGAAGGATGGAGCGAGATATACTCACCCCTTACACTGCCAGTGCTTACAGAGAGATTGCTGGTGTTAGATGCACTCATGCTTAACACGCCAGTGCACCCTGAGAGCCGCCTTCTATACATTTACAGTGTGGTAGAGTTAGTGTGAAGGATGGAGTGAGATATAATCACCCCTTAAACCGCCAGTGCTTACAGAGTGAAGGATGGTGTTAGATGCACTCATGCTTAACACCGCCAGTGCATCCAGAGAGCCGCCTTCTATACATTTAGAGTGTGCTAGAGTTAGTGTGAAGGATGGAGTGAGATATACTCACCCCTCACACTGCCAGTGCTTACAGAGCGAAGGATGGTGTTAGATGCACTCATGCTTAACACGCCAGTGCATCCAGAGAGCCGCCTTCTATACATTTAGAGTGTGGTAGTGTTAGTGTGAAGGATGGAGTGAGATATACTCACCCCTTAAACCGCCAGTGCTTACAGAGCAAAGGATGGTGTTAGATGCACTCATGCTTAACACGCCAGTACATCCAGAGAGCCGCCTTCTATACATTTAGAGTGTGGTAGAGTTAGTGTGAAGGATGGAGCGGGATATACTCACCCCTCACACTGCCAGTGCTTACAGAGCAAAGGATGGTGTTAGATGCACTCATGCTTAACACCGCCAGTACATCCAGAGAGCCGCCTTCTATACTTTTACAGTGTGGTAGAGTTAGTGTGAAGGATGGAGTGAGATATACTCACCCCTTAAACCGCCAGTGCTTACAGAGCGAAGGATGGTGTTAGATGCACTCATGCTTAACACGCCAGTACATCCAGAGAGCCGCCTTCTATACATTTAGAGTGTGGTAGAGTTAGTGTGAAGGATGGAGTGAGATATACTCACCCCTTAAACCGCCAGTTCTTACAGAGCGAAGGATGGTGTTAGATGCACTCATGTTTAACTTGCCTGTACATCCAGAGAGCCGCCTTCTATACATTTAGAGTGTGGTAGAGTTAGTGTGAAGGATCGAGTGAGATATACTCACCCCTTAAACCGCCAGTGCTTACAGAGCGAAGGATGGTGTTAGACGCACTCATGCTTAACACCGCCAGTACATCCAGAGAGCCGCCTTCTATACATTTAGAGTGTGGTAGAGTTAGTGTGAAGGATGGAGTGAGATATACTCACCCCTTAAACCGCCAGTGATTACAGAGCAAAGGATGGTGTTAGATGCACTCATGCTTAACACCGCCAGTACATCCAGAGGGCCGCCTTCTATACATTTAGAGTGTGGTAGAGTTAGTGTGAAGGATAGAGCGAGATATACTCACCCCGCCAGTACTTACAGAGCGAAGGATGGTGTTAGATGCACTCATGCTTAACACCGCCAGTGCATCCAGAGAGCCGTCTTCTATTCATTTAGAGTGTGGTAGAGTTAGTGTGAAGGATGGAGTGAGATATACTCACCCCTCACACTGCCAGTGCTTACAGAGCAAAGGATGGTGTTAGATGCACTCATGCTTAACACGCCAGTGCATCCAGAGAGCCACCTTCTATTCATTTAGAGTGTGGTAGAGTTAGCGTGAAGGATGGAGCGAGATATACTCACCCCTTACACTGCCAGTGCTTACAGAGAGATTGATGGTGTTAGATGCACTCATGCTTAACACGCCACTGCACCCTGAGAGCCGCCTTCTATACATTTACAGTGTGGTAGAGTTAGTGTGAAGGATGGAGTGAGATATACTCACCCCTTAAACCGCCAGTGCTTACAGAGCGAAGGATGGTGTTAGATGCACTCATGCTTAACACGCCAGTGCACCCAGAGAGCCGCCTTTTTTTACATTTAGAGTGTGGTAGAGTTAGTGTGAAGGATGGAGTGAGATATACTCACCCCTTAAACCGCCAGTGCTTACAGAGCGAAGGATGGTGTTAGATGCACTCATGCTTAACACCGCCAGTGCATCCAGAGAGCCGCCTTCTATACATTTAGAGTGTGGTAGAGTTAGTGTGAAGGATGGAGTGAGATATACTCACCCCTCACACTGCCAGTGCTTACAGAGCGAAGGATGGTGTTAGATGCACTCATGCTTAACACGCCAGTGCATCCAGAGTGCCGCCTTCTATATATTTAGAGTGTGGTAGAGTTAGTGTGAAGGATGGAGTGAGATATACTCACCCCTCACACTGCCAGTGCTTACAGAGCGAAGGATGGTGTTAGATGCACTCATGCTTAACACCGCCAGTACATCCAGAGATCCGCCTTCTATACATTTAAAGTATGGTAGAGTTAGTGTGAAGGATGGAGTGAGATATACTCACCCCTCACACTGCCAGTGCTTACAGAGCGAAGGATGGTGTTAGATGCACTCATGCTTAACACCGCCAGTGCACCCAGAGAGCCGCCTTCTATACATTTAGAGTGTGGTAGAGTTAGTGTGAAGGATGGAGTGAGATATACTCACCCCTTAAACCGCCAGTGCTTACAAAGTGAAGCATGGTGTTAGATGCACTCATAATTAACACGCCAGTACATCCAGAGAGCCGCCTTCTATACATTTAGAGTGTGGTAGAGTTAGTGTGAAGGATCGAGTGAGATATACTCACCCCTTAAACCGCCAGTGCTTACAGAGCGAAGGATGGTGTTAGACGCACTCATGCTTAACACCACCAGTACATCCAGAGAGCCGCCTTCTATACATTTAGAGTGTGGTAGAGTTAGTTTGAAGGATGGAGTGAGATATACTCACCCCTTAAACCGCCAGTGCTTACAGAGCAAAGGATGGTGTTAGATGCACTCATGCTTAACACCGCCAGTACATCCAGAGGGCCGCCTTCTATACATTTAGAGTGTGGTAGAGTTAGTGTGAAGGATGGAGCGAGATACTCACCCCGCCAGTGCTTACAGAGCGAAGGATGGTGTTAGATGCACTCATGCTTAACACCGCCAGTGCATCCAGAGAGCCGCCTTCTATACATTTAGAGTGTGGTAGAGTTAGTGTGAAGGATGGAGTGAGATATACTCGCCCCTTAAACCGCCAGTGCTTACAGAGCGAAGGATGGTGTTGGATGCACTCATGCTTAACACCGCCAGTACATCCAGAGAGCCGCCTTCTATACATTTAGAGTGTGGTAGAGTTAGTATGAAGGATGGAGTGAGATATACTCACCCCTCACACTGCCTGTGCTTACAGAGCGAAGGATGGTGTTAGATGCACTCATGCTTAACACCGCCAGTACATCCAGAGAGCCGCCTTCTATACATTTAGAGTGTGGTAGAGTTAGTGTGAAGGATGGAGCGGGATATACTCACCCCTCACACTGCCAGTGCTTCCAGAGCGAAGGATGGTGTTAGATGCACTCATGCTTAACACCGCCAGTACATCCAGAGAGCCGCCTTCTATACATTTACAGTGTGGTAGAGTTAGTGTGAAGGATGGAGTGAGATATACTCGCCCCTTAAACCGCCAGTGCTTACAGTGCGAAGGATGGTGTTAGATGCACTCATGCTTAACACCGCCAGTACATCCAGAGAGCTGCCTTCTATAGATTTAGAGTGTGGTAGAGTTATTGTGAAGGATGGAGTGAGATATACTCACCCCTCACACTGCCAGTGCTTACAGAGCGAAGGATGGTGTTGGATGCACTCATGCTTAACACCGCCAGTACATCCAGAGAGCCGCCTTCTATACATTTAGAGTGTGGTAGAGTTAGTATGAAGGATGGAGTGAGATATACTCACCCCTTAAACCGCCAGTGCTTACAAAGTGAAGGATGGTGTTAGATGCACTGATGCTTAACACGCCAGTACATCCAGAGAGCCGCCTTCTATACATTTAGAGTGTGGTAGAGTTAGTGTGAAGGATGGAGTGAGATATACTCACCCCTTAAACCGCCAGTGCTTACAAAGTGAAGGATGATGTTAGATGCACTCATGCTTAACACGCCAGTACATCCAGAGAGCCGCCTTCTATACATTTAGAGTGTGGTAGAGTTAGTGTGAAGGATCGAGTGAGATATACTCACCCCTTAAACCGCCAGTGCTTACAGAGCGAAGGATGGTGTTAGACGCACTCATGCTTAACACCGCCAGTACATCCAGAGAGCCGCCTTCTATACATTTAGAGTGTGGTAGAGTTAGTGTGAAGGATGGAGTGAGATATACTCACCCCTTAAACCGCCAGTGCATACAGAGCAAAGGATGGTGTTAGATGCACTAATGCTTAACACCGCCAGTACATCCAGAGGGCCGCCTTCTATACATTTAGAGTGTGGTAGAGTTAGTGTAAAGGATGGAGCAAGATATACTCACCCCGCCAGTGCTTACAGAGCGAAGGATGGTGTTAGATGCACTCATGCTTAAAACCGCCAGTGCATCCAGAGAGCCGTCTTCTATACATTTAGAGTGTGGTAGAGTTAGTGTGAAGGATGGAGTGAGATATACTCACCTCTCACACTGCCAGTGCTTACAGAGCGAAGGATGGTGTTAGATGCACTCATGCTTAACACCGCCTGTGCATCCAGAGAGCCGCCTTCTATACATTTAGAGTGTGGAAGAGTTAGTGTGAAGGATGGAGTGAGATATACTCACCCCTCACACTGCCAGTGCTTACAGAGCGAAGGATGGTGTTAGATGCACTCATGCTTAACACGCCAGTGCATCCAGAGAGCCGCCTTCTATACATTTAGAGTGTGGTAGAGTTAGTGTGAAGGATGGAGTGAGATATACCCACCCCTCACACTGCCAGTGCTTACAGAGCGAAGGATGGTGTTAGATGCACTCATGCTTAACACCGCCAGTGCATCCAGAGAGCCGCCTTCTATACATTTACAGTGTGGTAGAGTTAGTGTGAAGGATCGAGTGAGATATACTCACCCCTTAAACCGCCAGTGCTTACAGAGCGAAGGATGGTGTTAGACGCACTCATGCTTAACACCGCCAGTACATACAGAGAGCCGCCTTCTGTACATTTAGAGTGTGGTAGAGTTAGTGTGAAGGATAGAGTGAGATATACTCACCCCTTAAACCGCCAGTGCTTACAGAGCAAAGGATGGTGTTAGATGCACTCATGCTTAACACCGCCAGTACATCCAGAGGGGCGCCTTCTATACATTTATAGTGTGGAAGAGTTAGTGTGAAGGATGGAGCGAGATATACTCACCCCGCCAGTGCTTACAGAGCGAAGGATGGTGTTAGATGCACTCATGCTTAACACTGCCAGTACATCCAGAGAGCAGCCTTCTATACATTTAGAGTGTGGTAGAGTTAGTGTGAAGGATGGAGTGAGATATACTCACCCCGCCAGTACTTACAGAGCGAAGGATGGTGTTAGATGCACTCATGCTTAACACCGCCAGTGCATCCAGAGAGCCATCTTCTATTCATTTAGAGTGTGGTAGAGTTAGTGTGAAGGATGGAGTGAGATATACTCACCCCTCACACTGCCAGTGCTTACAGAGCGAAGGATGGTGTTAGATGCACTCATGCTTAACACGCCAGTGCATCCAGAGAGCCACCTTCTATACATTTAGAGTGTGGTAGAGTTAGTGTGAAGGATGGAGCGAGATATACTCACCCCTTACACTGCCAGTGCTTACAGAGCGATGGATGGTGTTAGATGCAATCATGCTTAACACGCCAGTGCACCCTGAGAGCCGCCTTCTATACATTTACAGTGTGGTAGAGTAAGTGTGAAGGATGGAGTGAGATATACTCACCCCTTAAACCGCCAGTGCTTACAGAGCGAAGGATGGTGTTAGATGCACTCATGCTTAACACGCCAGTGCACCCAGAGAGCCGCCTTTTTGTACATTTAGAGTGTGGTAGAGTTAGTGTGAAGGATGGAGTGAGATATACTCACCCCTTAAACCGCCAGTGCTTACAGAGCGAAGGATGGTGTTAGATGCACTCATGCTTAACACCACCAGTGCATCCAGAGAGCCGCCTTCTATACATTTAGAGTGTGGTAGAGTTAGTGTGAAGGATGGAGTGAGATATACTCACCCCTCACACTGCCAGTGCTTACAGAGCAAAGGATGGTGTTAGATGCACTCATGCTTAACACGCCAGTGCATCCAGAGAGCCGCCTTCTATACATTTAGAGTGTGGTAGAGTTAGTGTGAAGGATGGAGTGAGATATACTCACCCCTCACACTGCCAGTGCTTACAGAGCGAAGGATGGTGTTAGATGCACTCATGCTTAACACCGCCAGTACATCCAGAGAGCCGCCTTCTATACATTTAGAGTGTGGTAGAGTTAGTGTGAAGGATGGAGTGAGATATACTCACCCCTCACACTGCCAGTGCTTACAGAGCGAAGGATGGTGTTAGATGCACTCATGCTTAGCACGCCAGTGCATCCAGAGAGCCGCCTTCTATACATTTAGAGTGTGGTAGTGTTAGTGTGAAGGATGGAGTGAGATATACTCACCCCTCACACTGCCAGTGCTTACAGAGCGAAGGATGGTGTTAGATGCACTCATGCTTAACACCGCCAGTACATCCAGAGAGCCGCCTTCTATACATTTAGAGTGTGGTAGAGTTAGTGTGAAGGATGGAGTGAGATATTCTCACCCCTCACACTGCCAGTGCTTACAGAGCGAAGGATGGTGTTAGATGCACTCATGCTTAACTCGCCACTGCATCCAGAGAGCTGCCTTCTATACATTTAGAGTGTGGTAGAGTTAGTGTGAAGGATGGAGTGAGATATACTCACCCCTCACACTGCCAGTGCTTACAGAGCGAAGGATGGTGTTAGATGCACTCATGCTTAACACCGCCAGTGCACCCAGAGAGCCGCCTTCTATACATTTAGAGTGTGGTAGAGTTAGTGTGAATGATGGAGTGAGATATACTCACCCCTTAAACCGCCAGTGCTTACAGAGCGAAGGATGGTGTTAGATGCACTCATGCTTAACTCGCCAGTACATCCAGAGAGCCGCCTTCTATACATTTAGAGTGTGGTAGAGTTAGTGTGAAGGATCGAGTGAGATATATTCACCCCTTAAACCGCCAGTGCTTACAGAGCGAAGGAAGGTGTTAGACGCACTCATGCTTAATACCGCCAGTACATCCAGAGAGCCGCCTTCTATACATTTAGAGTGTGGTAGAGTTAGTGTGAAGGATGGAGTGAGATATACTCACCCCTTAAACCGCCAGTGCTTACAGAGCAAAGGATGGTGTTAGATGCACTCATGCTTAACACCGCCAGTACATCCAGAGGGCCGCCTTCTATATATTTAGAGTGTGGTAGAGTTAGTGTGAAGGATGGAGTGAGATATACTCACCCCTCACACTGCCAGTGCTTACAGAGCGAAGGATGGTGTTAGATGCACTCATGCTTAACTCGCCAGTACATCCAGAGAGCCGCCTTCTATACATTTAGAGTGTGGTAGAGTTAGTGTGAAGGATCGAGTGAGATATAATCACCCCTTAAACCGCCAGTGCTTACAGAGCGAAGGATGGTGTTAGACGCACTCATGCTTAATACCGCCAGTACATCCAGAGAGCCGCCTTCTATACATTTAGAGTGTGGTAGAGTTAGTGTGAAGGATGGAGTGAGATATACTCACCCCTCACACTGCCAGTGCTTACAGAGCGAAGGATGGTGTTAGATGCACTCATGCTTAACTCGCCAGTACATCCAGAGAGCCGCCTTCTATACATTTAGAGTGTGGTAGAGTTAGTGTGAAGGATCGAGTGAGATATACTCACCCCTTAAACCGCCAGTGCTTACAGAGCGAAGGATGGTGTTAGACGCACTCATGCTTAATACCGCCAGTACATCCAGAGAGCCGCCTTCTATACATTTAGAGTGTGGTAGAGTTAGTGTGAAGGATGGAGTGAGATATACTCAACCCTTAAACCGCCAGTGCTTACAGAGCAAAGGATGGTGTTAGATGCACTCATGCTTAACACCGCCAGTACATCCAGAGGGCCGCCTTCTATATATTTAAAGTGTGGTAGAGTTAGTGTGAAGGATGGAGTGAGATATACTCACCCCTCACACTGCCAGTGCTTACAGAGCGAAGGATGGTGTTAGATGCACTCATGCTTAACACCGCCATTACATCCAGAGAGCCGCCTTCTATACATTTAGAGTGTGGTAGAGTTAGTGTGAAGGATGGAGCGGGATATACTCACCCCTTAAACCGCCAGTGCTTACAGAGCGAAGGATGGTGTTAGACGCACTCATGCTTAACACCGCCAGTACATCCAGAGAGCCGCCTTCTATACATTTAGAGTGTGGTAGAGTTAGTGTGAAGGATAGAGCGAGATATACTCACCCCGCCAGTACTTACAGAGCGAAGGATGGTGTTAGATGCACTCATGCTTAACACCGCCAGTGCATCCAGAGAGCCGTCTTCTATTCATTTAGAGTGTGGTAGAGTTAGTGTGAAGGATGGAGTGAGATATACTCACCCCTCACACTGCCAGTGCTTACAGAGCGAAGGATGGTGTTAGATGCACTCATGCTTAACACGCCAGTGCATCCAGAGAGCCGCCTTCTATACATTTAGAGTGTGGTAGAGTTAGTGTGAAGGATGGAGCGAGATATACTCACCCCTTACACTGCCAGTGCTTACAGAGATATTGCTGGTGTTAGATGCACTCATGCTTAACACGCCAGTGCACCCTGAGAGCCGCCTTCTATACATTTACAGTGTGGTAGAGTTAGTGTGAAGGATGGAGTGAGATATAATCACCCCTTAAACCGCCAGTGCTTACAGAGTGAAGGATGGTGTTAGATGCACTCATGCTTAACACGCCAGTGCACCCAGAGAGCCGCCTTTTTTTACATTTAGAGTGTGGTAGAGTTAGTGTGAAGGATGGAGTGAGATATACTCACCCCTTAAACCGCCAGTGCTTACAGAGCGAAGGATGGTGTTAGATGCACTCATGCTTAACACCGCCAGTGCATCCAGAGAGCCGCCTTCTATACATTTAGAGTGTGGTAGAGTTAGTGTGAAGGATGGAGTGAGATATACTCACCCCTCACACTGCCAGTGCTTACAGAGCGAAGGATGGTGTTAGATGCACTCATGCTTAACACGCCAGTGCATCCAGAGAGCCGCCTTCTATACATTTAGAGTGTGGTAGTGTTAGTGTGAAGGATGGAGTGAGATATACTCACCCCTCACACTGCCAGTGCTTAAAGAGCGAAGGATGGTGTTAGATGCACTCATGCTTAACACCGCCAGTACATCCAGAGAGCCGCCTTCTATACATTTAGAGTGTGGTAGAGTTAGTGTGAAGGATGGAGTGAGATATTCTCACCCCTCACACTGCCAGTGCTTACAGAGCGAAGGATGGTGTTAGATGCACTCATGCTTAACTCGCCAGTGCATCCAGAGAGCTGCCTTCTATACATTTAGAGTGTGGTAGAGTTAGTCTGAAGGATGGAGTGAGATATACTCACCCCTCACACTGCCAGTGCTTACAGAGCGAAGGATGGTGTTAGATGCACTCATGCTTAACACCGCCAGTGCACCCAGAGAGCCGCCTTCTATACATTTAGAGTGTGGTAGAGTTAGTGTGAATGATGGAGTGAGATATACTCACCCCTTAAACCGCCAGTGCTAATAAAGTGAAGGATGGTGATAGATGCACTCATGTTTAACACGCCAGTACATCCAGAGAGTCGCCTTCTATACATTTAGAGTGTGGTAGAGTTAGTGTGAAGGATGGAGTGAGATATACTCACCCCTTAAACCGCCAGTGCTTACAGAGCGAAGGATGGTGTTAGATGCACTCATGCTTAACTCGCCAGTACATCCAGAGAGCCGCCTTCTATACATTTAGAGTGTGGTAGAGTTAGTGTGAAGGATCGAGTGAGATATACTCACCCCTTAAACCGCCAGTGCTTACAGAGCGAAGGAAGGTGTTAGACGCACTCATGCTTAATACCGCCAGTACATCCAGAGAGCCGCCTTCTATACATTTAGAGTGTGGTAGAGTTAGTGTGAAGGATGGAGTGAGATATACTCACCCCTTAAACCGCCAGTGCTTACAGAGCAAAGGATGGTGTTAGATGCACTCATGCTTAACACCGCCAGTACATCCAGAGGGCCGCCTTCTATATATTTAGAGTGTGGTAGAGTTAGTGTGAAGGATGGAGTGAGATATACTCACCCCTCACACTGCCAGTGCTTACAGAGCGAAGGATGGTGTTAGATGCACTCATGCTTAACTCGCCAGTACATCCAGAGAGCCGCCTTCTATACATTTAGAGTGTGGTAGAGTTAGTGTGAAGGATCGAGTGAGATATACTCACCCCTTAAACCGCCAGTGCTTACAGAGCGAAGGATGGTGTTAGACGCACTCATGCTTAATACCGCCAGTACATCCAGAGAGCCGCCTTCTATACATTTAGAGTGTGGTAGAGTTAGTGTGAAGGATGGAGTGAGATATACTCACCCCTTAAACCGCCAGTGCTTACAGAGCTAAGGATGGTGTTAGATGCAATCATGCTTAACACCGCCAGTACATCCAAAGGGCCGCCTTCTATATATTTAGAGTGTGGTAGAGTTAGTGTGAAGGATGGAGTGAGATATACTCACCCCTCACACTGCCAGTGCTTACAGAGAGAAGGATGGTGTTAGATGCACTCATGCTTAACACCGCCAGTACATCCAGAGAGCCGCCTTCTATACATTTAGAGTGTGGTAGAGTTAGTGTGAAGGATGGAGCGGGATATACTCACCCCTTAAACCGCCAGTGCTTACAGAGCGAAGGATGGTGTTAGACGCACTCATGCTTAACACCGCCAGTACATCCAGAGAGCCGCCTTCTATACATTTAGAGTGTGGTAGAGTTAGTGTGAAGGATAGAGCGAGATATACTCACCCCGCCAGTACTTACAGAGCGAAGGATGGTGTTAGATGCACTCATGCTTAACACCGCCAGTGCATCCAGAGAGCCGTCTTCTATTCATTTAGAGTGTGGTAGAGTTAGTGTGAAGGATGGAGTGAGATATACTCACCCCTCACACTGCCAGTGCTTACAGAGCGAAGGATGGTGTTAGATGCACTCATGCTTAGCACGCCAGTGCATCCAGAGAGCCGCCTTCTATACATTTAGAGTGTGGTAGAGTTAGTGTGAAGGATGGAGCGAGATATACTCACCCCTTACACTGCCAGTGCTTACAGAGAGATTGCTGGTGTTAGATGCACTCATGCTTAACACGCCAGTGCACCCTGAGAGCCGCCTTCTATACATTTACAGTGTGGTAGAGTTAGTGTGAAGGATGGAGTGAGATATAATCACCCCTTAAACCGCCAGTGCTTACAGAGTGAAGGATGGTGTTAGATGCACTCATGCTTAACACCGCCAGTGCATCCAGAGAGCCGCCTTCTATACATTTAGAGTGTGCTAGAGTTAGTGTGAAGGATGGAGTGAGATATACTCACCCCTCACACTGCCAGTGCTTACAGAGCGAAGGATGGTGTTAGATGCACTCATGCTTAACACGCCAGTGCATCCAGAGAGCCGCCTTCTATATATTTAGAGTGTGGTAGTGTTAGTGTGAAGGATGGAGTGAGATATACTCACCCCTCACACTGCCAGTGCTTACAGAGCGAAGGATGGTGTTAGATGCACTCATGCTTAACACCGCCAGTACATCCAGAGAGCCGCCTTCTATACATTTAGAGTGTGGTAGAGTTAGTGTGAAGGATGGAGTGAGATATTCTCACCCCTCACACTGCCAGTGCTTACAGAGCGAAGGATGGTGTTAGATGCACTCATGCTTAACTCGCCACTGCATCCAGAGAGCTGCCTTCTATACATTTAGAGTGTGGTAGAGTTAGTGTGAAGGATGGAGTGAGATATACTCACCCCTCACACTGCCAGTGCTTACAGAGCGAAGGATGGTGTTAGATGCACTCATGCTTAACACCGCCAGTGCACCCAGAGAGCCGCCTTCTATACATTTAGAGTGTGGTAGAGTTAGTGTGAATGATGGAGTGAGATATACTCACCCCTTAAACCGCCAGTGCTAATAAAGTGAAGGATGGTGATAGATGCACTCATGTTTAACACGCCAGTACATCCAGAGAGTCGCCTTCTATACATTTAGAGTGTGGTAGAGTTAGTGTGAAGGATGGAGTGAGATATACTCACCCCTTAAACCGCCAGTGCTTACAGAGCGAAGGATGGTGTTAGATGCACTCATGCTTAACTCGCCAGTACATCCAGAGAGCCGCCTTCTATACATTTAGAGTGTGGTAGAGTTAGTGTGAAGGATCGAGTGAGATATACTCACCCCTTAAACCGCCAGTGCTTACAGAGCGAAGGATGGTGTTAGACGCACTCATGCTTAATACCGCCAGTACAACCAGAGAGCCGCCTTCTATACATTTAGAGTGTGGTAGAGTTAGTGTGAAGGATGGAGTGAGATATACTCACCCCTTAAACCGCCAGTGCTTACAGAGCAAAGGATGGTGTTAGATGCACTCATGCTTAACACCGCCAGTACATCCAGAGGGCCGCCTTCTATATATTTAGAGTGTGGTAAAGTTAGTGTGAAGGATGGAGTGAGATATACTCACCCCTCACACTGCCAGTGCTTACAGAGCGAAGGATGGTGTTAGATGCACTCATGCTTAACTCGCCAGTACATCCAGAGAGCCGCCTTCTATACATTTAGAGTGTGGTAGAGTTAGTGTGAAGGATCGAGTGAGATATACTCACCCCTTAAACCGCCAGTGCTTACAGAGCGAAGGATGGTGTTAGACGCACTCATGCTTAATACCGCCAGTACATCCAGAGAGCCGCCTTCTATACATTTAGAGTGTGGTAGAGTTAGTGTGAAGGATGGAGTGAGATATACTCACCCCTTAAACCGCCAGTGCTTACAGAGCAAAGGATGGTGTTAGATGCACTCATGCTTAACACCGCCAGTACATCCAGAGGGCCGCCTTCTATATATTTAGAGTGTGGTAGAGTTAGTGTGAAGGATGGAGTGAGATATACTCACCCCTCACACTGCCAGTGCTTACAGAGCGAAGGATGGTGTTAGATGCACTCATACACGCCAGTGCACCCTGAGAGCCGCCTTCTATACATTTACAGTGTGGTAGAGTTAGTGTGAAGGATGGAGTGAGATATACTCACCCCTTAAACCGCCAGTGCTTACAGAGCGAAGGATGGTGTTAAAAGCACTCATGCTTAACACGCCAGTGCACCCAGAGAGCTGCCTTTTTTACATTTAGAGTGTGGTAGAGTTAGTGTGAAGGATGGAGTGAGATCTACTCACCCTTTAAACCGCCAGTGCTTACAGAGCGAAGGATGGTGTTAGATGCACTCATGCTTAACACGCCAGTACATCCAGAGAGCCGCCTTCTATACATTTAGAGTGTGGTAGAGTTAGTGTGAAGGATGGAGCGGGATATACTCACCCCTCACACTGCCAGTGCTTACAGAGCAAAGGATGGTGTTAGATGCACTCATGCTTACCACCGCCAGTACATCCAGAGAGCCGCCTTCTATACTTTTACAGTGTGGTAGAGTTAGTGTGAAGGATGGAGTGAGATATACTCACCCCTTAAACCGCCAGTGCTTACAGAGCGAAGGATGGTGTTAGATGCACTCATGCTTAACACGCCAGTACATCCAGAGAGCCGCCTTCTATACATTTAGAGTGTGGTAGAGTTAGTGTGAAGGATGGAGTGAGATATACTCACCCCTTAAACCGCCAGTTCTTACAGAGCGAAGGATGGTGTTAGATGCACTCATGTTTAACTTGCCTGTACATCCAGAGAGCCGCCTTCTATACATTTAGAGTGTGGTAGAGTTAGTGTGAAGGATCGAGTGAGATATACTCACCCCTTAAACCGCCAGTGCTTACAGAGCGAAGGATGGTGTTAGACGCACTCATGCTTAACACCGCCAGTACATCCAGAGAGCCGCCTTCTATACATTTAGAGTGTGGTAGAGTTAGTGTGAAGGATGGAGTGAGATATACTCACCCCTTAAACCGCCAGTGATTACAGAGCAAAGGATGGTGTTAGATGCACTCATGCTTAACACCGCCAGTACATCCAGAGGGCCGCCTTCTATACATTTAGAGTGTGGTAGAGTTAGTGTGAAGGATAGAGCGAGATATACTCACCCCGCCAGTACTTACAGAGCGAAGGATGGTGTTAGATGCACTCATGCTTAACACCGCCAGTGCATCCAGAGAGCCGTCTTCTATTCATTTAGAGTGTGGTAGAGTTAGTGTGAAGGATGGAGTGAGATATACTCACCCCTCACACTGCCAGTGCTTACAGAGCAAAGGATGGTGTTAGATGCACTCATGCTTAACACGCCAGTGCATCCAGAGAGCCGCCTTCTATTCATTTAGAGTGTGGTAGAGTTAGTGTGAAGGATGGAGCGAGATATACTCACCCCTTACACTGCCAGTGCTTACAGAGAGATTGATGGTGTTAGATGCACTCATGCTTAACACGCCACTGCACCCTGAGAGCCGCCTTCTATACATTTACAGTGTGGGTTAGTGTGAAGGATGGAGTGAGATATACTCACCCCTTAAACAGCCAGTGCTTACAGAGCGAAGGATGGTGTTAGATGCACTCATGCTTAACACGCCAGTGCACCCAGAGAGCCGCCTTTTTTTACATTTAGAGTGTGGTAGAGTTAGTGTGAAGGATGGAGTGAGATATACTCACCCCTTAAACCGCCAGTGCTTACAGAGCGAAGGATGGTGTTAGATGCACTCATGCTTAACACCGCCAGTGCATCCAGAGAGCCGCCTTCTATACATTTAGAGTGTGGTAGAGTTAGTGTGAAGGATGGAGTGAGATATACTCACCCCTCACACTGCCAGTGCTTACAGAGCGAAGGATGGTGTTAGATGCACTCATGCTTAACACGCCAGTGCATCCAGAGAGCCGCCTTCTATATATTTAGAGTGTGGTAGAGTTAGTGTGAAGGATGGAGTGAGATATACTCACCCCTCACACTGCCAGTGCTTACAGAGCGAAGGATGGTGTTAGATGCACTCATGCTTAACACCGCCAGTACATCCAGAGATCCGCCTTCTATACATTTAAAGTATGGTAGAGTTAGTGTGAAGGATGGAGTGAGATATACTCACCCCTCACACTGCCAGTGCTTACAGAGCGAAGGATGGTGTTAGATGCACTCATGCTTAACACCGCCAGTGCACCCAGAGAGCCGCCTTCTATACATTTAGAGTGTGGTAGAGTTAGTGTGAAGGATGGAGTGAGATATACTCACCCCTTAAACCGCCAGTGCTTACAAAGTGAAGCATGGTGTTAGATGCACTCATAATTAACACGCCAGTACATCCAGAGAGCCGCCTTCTATACATTTAGAGTGTGGTAGAGTTAGTGTGAAGGATCGAGTGAGATATACTCACCCCTTAAACCGCCAGTGCTTACAGAGCGAAGGATGGTGTTAGACGCACTCATGCTTAACACCACCAGTACATCCAGAGAGCCGCCTTCTATACATTTAGAGTGTGGTAGAGTTAGTTTGAAGGATGGAGTGAGATATACTCACCCCTTAAACCGCCAGTGCTTACAGAGCAAAGGATGGTGTTAGATGCACTCATGCTTAACACCGCCAGTACATCCAGAGGGCCGCCTTCTATACATTTAGAGTGTGGTAGAGTTAGTGTGAAGGATGGAGCGAGATATACTCACCCCGCCAGTGCTTACAGAGCGAAGGATGGTGTTAGATGCACTCATGCTTAACACCGCCAGTGCATCCAGAGAGCCGCCTTCTATACATTTAGAGTGTGGTAGAGTTAGTGTGAAGGATGGAGTGAGATATACTCGCCCCTTAAACCGCCAGTGCTTACAGAGCGAAGGATGGTGTTGGATGCACTCATGCTTAACACCGCCAGTACATCCAGAGAGCCGCCTTCTATACATTTAGAGTGTGGTAGAGTTAGTATGAAGGATGGAGTGAGATATACTCACCCCTCACACTGCCTGTGCTTACAGAGCGAAGGATGGTGTTAGATGCACTCATGCTTAACACCGCCAGTACATCCAGAGAGCCGCCTTCTATACATTTAGAGTGTGGTAGAGTTAGTGTGAAGGATGGAGCGGGATATACTCACCCCTCACACTGCCAGTGCTTACAGAGCGAAGGATGGTGTTAGATGCACTCATGCTTAACACCGCCAGTACATCCAGAGAGCCGCCTTCTATACATTTACAGTGTGGTAGAGTTAGTGTGAAGGATGGAGTGAGATATACTCGCCCCTTAAACCGCCAGTGCTTACAGTGCGAAGGATGGTGTTAGATGCACTCATGCTTAACACCGCCAGTACATCCAGAGAGCTGCCTTCTATAGATTTAGAGTGTGGTAGAGTTATTGTGAAGGATGGAGTGAGATATACTCACCCCTCACACTGCCAGTGCTTACAGAGCGAAGGATGGTGTTGGATGCACTCATGCTTAACACCGCCAGTACATCCAGAGAGCCGCCTTCTATACATTTAGAGTGTGGTAGAGTTAGTATGAAGGATGGAGTGAGATATACTCACCCCTTAAACCGCCAGTGCTTACAAAGTGAAGGATGATGTTAGATGCACTCATGCTTAACACGCCAGTACATCCAGAGAGCCGCCTTCTATACATTTAGAGTGTGGTAGAGTTAGTGTGAAGGATCGAGTGAGATATACTCACCCCTTAAACCGCCAGTGCTTACAGAGCGAAGGATGGTGTTAGACGCACTCATGCTTAACACCGCCAGTACATCCAGAGAGCCGCCTTCTATACATTTAGAGTGTGGTAGAGTTAGTGTGAAGGATGGAGTGAGATATACTCACCCCTTAAACCGCCAGTGCATACAGAGCAAAGGATGGTGTTAGATGCACTAATGCTTAACACCGCCAGTACATCCAGAAGGCCGCCTTCTATACATTTAGAGTGTGGTAGAGTTAGTGTAAAGGATGGAGCAAGATATACTCACCCCGCCAGTGCTTACAGAGCGAAGGATGGTGTTAGATGCACTCATGCTTAAAACCGCCAGTGCATCCAGAGAGCCGTCTTCTATACATTTAGAGTGTGGTAGAGTTAGTGTGAAGGATGGAGTGAGATATACTCACCCCTCACACTGCCAGTGCTTACAGAGCGAAGGATGGTGTTAGATGCACTCATGCTTAACACCGCCTGTGCATCCAGAGAGCCGCCTTCTATACATTTAGAGTGTGGAAGAGTTAGTGTGAAGGATGGAGTGAGATATACTCACCCCTCACACTGCCAGTGCTTACAGAGCGAAGGATGGTGTTAGATGCACTCATGCTTAACACGCCAGTGCATCCAGAGAGCCGCCTTCTATACATTTAGAGTGTGGTAGAGTTAGTGTGAAGGATGGAGTGAGATATACCCACCCCTCACACTGCCAGTGCTTACAGAGCGAAGGATGGTGTTAGATGCACTCATGCTTAACACCGCCAGTGCATCCAGAGAGCCGCCTTCTATACATTTACAGTGTGGTAGAGTTAGTGTGAAGGATCGAGTGAAATATACTCACCCCTTAAACCGCCAGTGCTTACAGAGCGAAGGATGGTGTTAGACGCACTCATGCTTAACACCGCCAGTACATACAGAGAGCCGCCTTCTGTACATTTAGAGTGTGGTAGAGTTAGTGTGAAGGATAGAGTGAGATATACTCACCCCTTAAACCGCCAGTGCTTACAGAGCAAAGGATGGTGTTAGATGCACTCATGCTTAACACCGCCAGTACATCCAGAGGGGCGCCTTCTATACATTTATAGTGTGGAAGAGTTAGTGTGAAGGATGGAGCGAGATATACTCACCCCGCCAGTGCTTACAGAGCGAAGGATGGTGTTAGATGCACTCATGCTTAACACTGCCAGTACATCCAGAGAGCAGCCTTCTATACATTTAGAGTGTGGTAGAGTTAGTGTGAAGGATGGAGTGAGATATACTCACCCCGCCAGTACTTACAGAGCGAAGGATGGTGTTAGATGCACTCATGCTTAACACCGCCAGTGCATCCAGAGAGCCATCTTCTATTCATTTAGAGTGTGGTAGAGTTAGTGTGAAGGATGGAGTGAGATATACTCACCCCTCACACTGCCAGTGCTTACAGAGCGAAGGATGGTGTTAGATGCACTCATGCTTAACACGCCAGTGCATCCAGAGAGCCACCTTCTATACATTTAGAGTGTGGTAGAGTTAGTGTGAAGGATGGAGCGAGATATACTCACCCCTTACACTGCCAGTGCTTACAGAGCGATGGATGGTGTTAGATGCAATCATGCTTAACACGCCAGTGCACCCTGAGAGCCGCCTTCTATACATTTACAGTGTGGTAGAGTAAGTGTGAAGGATGGAGTGAGATATACTCACCCCTTAAACCGCCAGTGCTTACAGAGCGAAGGATGGTGTTAGATGCACTCATGCTTAACACGCCAGTGCACCCAGAGAGCCGCCTTTTTGTACATTTAGAGTGTGGTAGAGTTAGTGTGAAGGATGGAGTGAGATATACTCACCCCTTAAACCGCCAGTGCTTACAGAGCGAAGGATGGTGTTAGATGCACTCATGCTTAACACCGCCAGTGCATCCAGAGAGCCGCCTTCTATACATTTAGAGTGTGGTAGAGTTAGTGTGAAGGATGGAGTGAGATATACTCACCCCTCACACTGCCAGTGCTTACAGAGCAAAGGATGGTGTTAGATGCACTCATGCTTAACACGCCAGTGCATCCAGAGAGCCGCCTTCTATACATTTAGAGTGTGGTAGAGTTAGTGTGAAGGATGGAGTGAGATATACTCACCCCTCACACTGCCAGTGCTTACAGAGCGAAGGATGGTGTTAGATGCACTCATGCTTAACACCGCCAGTACATCCAGAGAGCCGCCTTCTATACATTTAGAGTGTGGTAGAGTTAGTGTGAAGGATGGAGTGAGATATACTCACCCCTCACACTGCCAGTGCTTACAGAGCGAAGGATGGTGTTAGATGCACTCATGCTTAACACCGCCAGTGCACCCAGAGAGCCGCCTTCTATACATTTAGAGTGTGGTAGAGTTAGTGTGAAGGATGGAGTGAGATATACTCACCCCTTAAACCGCCAGTGCTTACAAAGTGAAGGATGGTGTTAGATGCACTCATGCTTAACACGCCAGTACATCCAGAGAGCCGCCTTCTATACATTTAGAGTGTGGTAGAGTTAGTGTGAAGGATCGAGTGAGATATACTCACCCCTTAAACCGCCAGTGCTTACAGAGCGAAGGATGGTGTTAGACGCACTCATGCTTAACACCGCCAGTACATCCAGAGAGCCGCCTTCTATACATTTAGAGTGTGGTAGAGTTAGTGTGAAGGATGGAGTGAGATATACTCACCCCTTAAACCGCCAGTGCTTACAGAGCAAAGGATGGTGTTAGAAGCACTCATGCTTAACACCGCCAGTACATCCAGAGAGCCGCCTTCTATACATTTAGAGTGTGGTAGAGTTAGTGTGAAGGATGGAGCGAGATATACTCACCCCGCCAGTACTTACAGAGCGAAGGATGGTGTTAGATGCACTCATGCTTAACACCGCCAGTGCATCCAGAGAGCCGTCTTCTATACATTTAGAGTGTGGTAGAGTTAGTGTGAAGGATGGAGTGAGATATACTCACCCCTCACACTGCCAGTGCTTACAGAGCGAAGGATGGTGTTAGATGCACTCATGCTTAACACCGCCTGTGCATCCAGAGAGCCGCCTTCTATACATTTAGAGTGTGGTAGAGTTAGTGTGAAGGATGGAGTGAGATATACTCACTGCTCACACTGCCAGTGCTTACAGAGCGAAGGATGGTGTTAGATGCACTCATGCTTAACATGCCAGTGCATCCAGAGAGCCGCCTTCTATACATTTAGAGTGTGGTAGAGTTAGTGTGAAGGATGGAGTGAGATATACTCACCCCTCACACTGCCAGTGCTTACAGAGCGAAGGTTGGTGTTAGATGCACTCATGCTTAACACCGCCAGTGCATCCAGAGAGCCGCCTTCTATACATTTACAGTGTGGTAGAGTTATTGTGAAGGATGGAGCGAGATATACTCACCCCTTACACTGCCAGTGCTTACAGAGCGAAGGATGGTGTTAGATGCACTGATGCTTAACACGCCAGTGCACCCTGAGAGCCGCCTTCTATACATTTACAGTGTGGAAGAGTTAGTGTGAAGGATGGAGTGATATATACTCACTCCTTAAACCGCCAGTGCTTACAGAGCGAAGGTTGGTGTTAAATGCACTCATGCTTAACACGCCAGTGCACCCAGAGAGCCGCCTTTTTTTACATATATAGTGTGGTAGAGTTAGTGTGAAGGATGGAGTGAGATATACTCACCCCTTAAACCGCCAGTGCTTACAGAGCGAAGGATGGTGTTAGATGCACTCATGCTTAACATGCCAGTACATCCAGAGAGCCGCCTTCTATACATTTAGAGTGTGGTAGAGTTAGTGTGAAGGATGGAGTGAGATATACTCACCCCTCACACTGCCAGTGCTTACAGAGCGAAGGATGGTGTTAGATGCAGTCATGCTTAACACCACCAATACATCCAGAGAGCCGCCTTCTATACATTTAGAGTGTGGTAGAGTTAGTGTGAAGGATGGAGCGGGATATGTTCACCCCTTAAACCGCCAGTGCTTGCAGAGCGAAGGATGGTGTTAGACGCACTCATGCTTAACACCGCCAGTACATCCAGAGAGCCGCCTTCTATACATTTAGAGTGTGGTAGAGTTAGTGTGAAGGATGGAGCGAGATATACTCACCCCTTACACTGCCAGTGCTTACAGAGAGATTGCTAGTGTTAGATGCACTCATGCTTAACACCGCCAGTACATCCAGAGAGCCGCCTTCTATACATTTAGAGTGTGGTAGAGTTAGTGTGAAGGATGGAGCGGGATATACTCACCCCTTAAACCGCCAGTGCTTACAGAGCGAAGGATGGTGTTAGACGCACTCATGCTTAACACCGCCAGTACATCCAGAGAGCCGCCTTCTATACATTTAGAGTGTGGTAGAGTTAGTGTGAAGGATAGAGCGAGATATACTCACCCCGCCAGTACTTACAGAGCGAAGGATGGTGTTAGATGCACTCATGCTTAACACCGCCAGTGCATCCAGAGAGCCGTCTTCTATTCATTTAGAGTGTGGTAGAGTTAGTGTGAAGGATGGAGTGAGATATACTCACCCCTCACACTGCCAGTGCTTACAGAGCGAAGGATGGTGTTAGATGCACTCATGCTTAACACGCCAGTGCATCCAGAGAGCCACCTTCTATACATTTAGAGTGTGGTAGAGTTAGTGTGAAGGATGGAGCGAGATATACTCACCCCTTACACTGCCAGTGCTTACAGAGAGATTGCTGGTGTTAGATGCACTCATGCTTAACACGCCAGTGCACCCTGAGAGCCGCCTTCTATACATTTACAGTGTGGTAGAGTTAGTGTGAAGGATGGAGTGAGATATAATCACCCCTTAAACCGCCAGTGCTTACAGAGTGAAGGATGGTGTTAGATGCACTCATGCTTAACACGCCAGTGCACCCAGAGAGCCGCCTTTTTTTACATTTAGAGTGTGGTAGAGTTAGTGTGAAGGATGGAGTGAGATATACTCACCCCTTAAACCGCCAGTGCTTACAGAGCGAAGGATGGTGTTAGATGCACTCATGCTTAACACCGCCAGTGCATCCAGAGAGCCGCCTTCTATACATTTAGAGTGTGGTAGAGTTAGTGTGAAGGATGGAGTGAGATATACTCACCCCTCACACTGCCAGTGCTTACAGAGCGAAGGATGGTGTTAGATGCACTCATGCTTAACACACCAGTGCATCCAGAGAGCCGCCTTCTATACATTTAGAGTGTGGTAGAGTTAGTGTGAAGGATGGAGTGAGATATACTCACCCCTCACACTGCCAGTGCTTACAGAGCGAAGGATGGTGTTAGATGCACTCATGCTTAACACCGCCAGTACATCCAGAGAGCCGCCTTCTATACATTTAGAGTGTGGTAGAGTTAGTGTGAAGGATGGAGTGAGATATTCTCACCCCTCACACTGCCAGTGCTTACAGAGCGAAGGATGGTGTTAGATGCACTCATGCTTAACTCGCCACTGCATCCAGAGAGCTGCCTTCTATACATTTAGAGTGTGGTAGAGTTAGTGTGAAGGATGGAGTGAGATATACTCACCCCTCACACTGCCAGTGCTTACAGAGCGAAGGATGGTGTTAGATGCACTCATGCTTAACACCGCCAGTGCACCCAGAGAGCCGCCTTCTATACATTTAGAGTGTGGTAGAGTTAGTGTGAATGATGGAGTGAGATATACTCACCCCTTAAACCGCCAGTGCTAATAAAGTGAAGGATGGTGATAGATGCACTCATGTTTAACACGCCAGTACATCCAGAGAGTCGCCTTCTATACATTTAGAGTGTGGTAGAGTTAGTGTGAAGGATGGAGTGAGATATACTCACCCCTTAAACCGCCAGTGCTTACAGAGCGAAGGATGGTGTTAGATGCACTCATGCTTAACTCGCCAGTACATCCAGAGAGCCGCCTTCTATACATTTAGAGTGTGGTAGAGTTAGTGTGAAGGATCGAGTGAGATATACTCACCCCTTAAACCGCCAGTGCTTACAGAGCAAAGGATGGTGTTAGATGCACTCATGCTTAACACCGCCAGTACATCCAGAGGGCCGCCTTCTATATATTTAGAGTGTGGTAGAGTTAGTGTGAAGGATGGAGTGAGATATACTCACCCCTCACACTGCCAGTGCTTACAGAGTGAAGGATGGTGTTAGATGCACTCATGCTTAACTCGCCAGTACACCCAGAGAGCCGCCTTCTATACATTTAGAGTGTGGTAGAGTTAGTGTGAAGGATCGAGTGAGATATACTCACCCCTTAAACCGCCAGTGCTTACAGAGCGAAGGATGGTGTTAGACGCACTCATGCTTTATACCGCCAGTACATCCAGAGAGCCGCCTTCTATACATTTTAGAGTGTGGTAGAGTTAGTGTGAAGGATGGAGTGAGATATACTCACCCCTTAAACCGCCAGTGCGTACAGAGCAAAGGATGGTGTTAGATGCACTCATGCTTAACACCGCCAGTACATCCAGAGGGCCGCCTTCTATATATTTAGAGTGTGGTAGAGTTAGTGTGAAGGATGGAGTGAGATATACTCACCCCTCACACTGCCAGTGCTTACAGAGCGAAGGATGGTGTTAGATGCACTCATGCTTAACACCGCCAGTACATCCAGAGAGCCGCCTTCTATACATTTAGAGTGTGGTAGAGTTAGTGTGAAGGATGGAGCGAGATATACTCACCCCTTACACTGCCAGTGCTTACAGAGAGATTGCTGGTGTTAGATGCACTCATGCTTAACACTGCCAGTACATCCAGAGAGCCGCCTTCTATACATTTAGAGTGTGGTAGAGTTAGTGTGAAGGATGGAGCGGGATATACTCACCCCTTAAACCGCCAGTGCTTACAGAGCGAAGGGTGGTGTTAGACGCACTCATGCTTAACACCGCCAGTACATCCAGAGAGCCGCCTTCTATACATTTAGAGTGTGGTAGAGTTAGTGTGAAGGATAGAGCGAGATATACTCACCCCGCCAGTACTTACAGGGCGAAGGATGGTGTTAGATGCACTCATGCTTAACACCGCCAGTGCATCCAGAGAGCCGTCTTCTATTCATTTAGAGTGTGGTAGAGTTAGTGTGAAGGATGGAGTGAGATATACTCACCCCTCACACTGCCAGTGCTTACAGAGCGAAGGATGGTGTTAGATGCACTCATGCTTAACACGCCAGTGCATCCAGAGAGCCGCCTTCTATACATTTAGAGTGTGGTAGAGTTAGTGTGAAGGATGGAGCGAGATATACTCACCCCTTACACTGCCAGTGCTTACAGAGAGATTGCTGGTGTTAGATGCACTCATGCTTAACACGCCAGTGCACCCTGAGAGCCGCCTTCTATACATTTACAGTGTGGTAGAGTTAGTGCGAAGGATGGAGTGAGATATAATCACCCCTTAAACCGTCAGTGCTTACAGAGTGAAGGATGGTGTTAGATGCACTCATGCTTAACACGCCAGTGCACCCAGAGAGCCGCCTTTTTTTACATTTAGAGTGTGGTAGAGTTAGTGTGAAGGATGGAGTGAGATATACTCACCCCTTAAACCGCCAGTGCTTACAGAGCGAAGGATGGTGTTAGATGCACTCATGCTTAACACCGCCAGTGCATCCAGAGAGCCGCCTTCTATACATTTAGAGTGTGGTAGAGTTAGTGTGAAGGATGGAGTGAGATATACTCACCCCTCACACTGCCAGTGCTTACAGAGCGAAGGATGGTGTTAGATGCACTCATGCTTAACACGCCAGTGCATCCAGAGAGCCGCCTTCTATACATTTAGAGTGTGGTAGAGTTAGTGTGAAGGATGGAGTGAGATATACTCACCCCTCACACTGCCAGTGCTTACAGAGCGAAGGATGTTGTTAGATGCACTCATGCTTAACACGCCAGTGCATCCAGAGAGCCGCCTTCTATACATTTAGAGTGTGGTAGAGTTAGTGTGAAGGATGGAGCGAGATATACTCACCCCTTACACTGCCAGTGCTTACAGAGAGATTGCTGGTGTTAGATGCACTCATGCTTAACACGCCAGTGCACCCTGAGAGCCGCCTTCTATACATTTGGAGTGTGGTAGAGTTAGTGTGAAGGATGGAGTGAGATATACTCACCCTTTAAACCGCCAGTGCTTAAAGAGCGAAGGATGGTGTTAGATGCACTCATGCTTAACACGCCAGTACATCCAGAGAGCCGCCTTCTATACATTTAGAGTGTGGTAGAGTTAGTGTGAAGGATGGAGCGGGATATACTCACCCCTCACACTGCCAGTGCTTACAGAGCAAAGGATGGTGTTAGATGCACTCATGCTTAACACCGCCAGTACATCCAGAGAGCCGCCTTCTATACATTTACAGTGTGGTAGAGTTAGTGTGAAGGATGGAGTGAGATATACTCACCCCTTAAACCGCCAGTGCTTACAGAGCGAAGGATGGTGTTAGATGCACTCATGCTTAACACACCAGTACATCCAGAGAGCCGCCTTCTATACATTTAGAGTGTGGTAGAGTTAGTGTGAAGGATGGAGTGAGATATACTCACCCCTTAAACCGCCAGTTCTTACAGAGCGAAGGATGGTGTTAGATGCACTCATGTTTAACTTGCCTGTACATCCAGAGAGCCGCCTTCTATACATTTAGAGTGTGGTAGAGTTAGTGTGAAGGATCGAGTGAGATATACTCACCCCTTAAACCGCCAGTGCTTACAGAGTGAAGGATGGTGTTAGACGCACTCATGCTTAACACCGCCAGTACATCCAGAGAGCTGCCTTCTATACATTTAGAGTGTGGTAGAGTTAGTGTGAAGGATGGAGTGAGATATACTCACCCCTTAAACCGCCAGT
Source organism: Triturus cristatus (assembly GCF_964204655.1). NCBI lineage: Eukaryota > Metazoa > Chordata > Amphibia > Caudata > Salamandridae > Triturus > Triturus cristatus. Next base: position 528,390 of record NW_028188331.1, on the reverse strand, counting down.
GATTACAGAGCAAAGGATGGTGTTAGATGCACTCATGCTTAACACCGCCAGTACATCCAGAGGGCCGCCTTCTATACATTTAGAGTGTGGTAGAGTTAGTGTGAAGGATAGAGCGAGATATACTCACCCCGCCAGTACTTACAGAGCGAAGGATGGTGTTAGATGCACTCATGCTTAACACCGCCAGTGCATCCAGAGAGCCGTCTTCTATTCATTTAGAGTGTGGTAGAGTTAGTGTGAAGGATGGAGTGAGATATACTCACCCCTCACACTGCCAGTGCTTACAGAGCAAAGGATGGTGTTAGATGCACTCATGCTTAACACGCCAGTGCATCCAGAGAGCCGCCTTCTATTCATTTAGAGTGTGGTAGAGTTAGTGTGAAGGATGGAGCGAGATATACTCACCCCTTACACTGCCAGTGCTTACAGAGAGATTGATGGTGTTAGATGCACTCATGCTTAACACGCCAGTGCACCCTGAGAGCCGCCTTCTATACATTTACAGTGTGGTAGAGTTAGTGTGAAGGATGGAGTGAGATATACTCACCCCTTAAACCGCCAGTGCTTACAGAGCGAAGGATGGTGTTAGATTAACTCATGCTTAACACGCGAGTGCACCCAGAGAGCCGCCTTTTTTTACATTTAGAGTGTGGTAGAGTTAGTGTGAAGGATGGAGTGAGATATACTCACCCCTTAAACCGCCAGTGCTTACAGAGCGAAGGATGGTGTTAGATGCACTCATGCTTAACACCGCCAGTGCATCCAGAGAGCCGCCTTCTATACATTTAGAGTGTGGTAGAGTTAGTGTGAAGGATGGAGTGAGATATACTCACCCCTCACACTGCCAGTGCTTACAGAGCGAAGGATGGTGTTAGATGCACTCATGCTTAACACCGCCAGTGCACCCAGAGAGCCGCCTTCTATATATTTAGAGTGTGGTAGAGTTAGTGTGAAGGATGGAGTGAGATATACTCACCCCTTAAACTGCCAGTGCTTACAAAGTGAAGGATGGTGTTAGATGCACTCATGCTTAACACGCCAGTACATCCAGAGAGCCGCCTTCTATACATTTAGAGTGTGGTAGAGTTAGTGTGAAGGATCGAGTGAGATATACTCACCCCTTAAACCGCCAGTGCTTACAGAGCGAAGGATGGTGTTAGACGCACTCATGCTTAACACCGCCAGTACATCCAGAGAGCCGCCTTCTATACATTTAGAGTGTGGTAGAGTTAGTGTGAAGGATGGAGTGAGATATACTCACCCCTTAAACCGCCAGTGCTTACAGAGCAAAGGATGGTGTTAGATGCACTCATGCTTAACACCGCCAGTACATCCAGAGGGCCGCCTTCTATACATTTAGAGTGTGGTAGAGTTAGTGTGAAGGATGGAGCGAGATATACTCACCCCACCAGTGCTTACAGAGCGAAGGATGGTGTTAGATGCACTCATGCTTAACACCGCCAGTGCATCCAGAGAGCCGTCTTCTATACATTTAGAGTGTGGTAGAGTTAGTGTGAAGGATGGAGTGAGATATACTCACCCCTCACACTGCCAGTGCTTACAGAGCGAAGGATGGTGTTAGATGCACTCATGCTTAACACCGCCTGTGCATCCAGAGAGCCGCCTTCTATACATTTAGAGTGTGGTAGAGTTAGTGTGAAGGATGGAGTGAGATATACTCACCCCTCACACTGCCAGTGCTTACAGAGCGAAGGATGGTGTTAGATGCACTCATGCTTAACACGCCAGTGCATCCAGAGAGCCGCCTTCTATACATTTAGAGTGTGGTAGAGTTAGTGTGAAGGATGGAGTGAGATATACTCACCCCTCACACTGCCAGTGCTTACAGAGCGAAGGATGGTGTTAGATGCACTCATGCTTAACACCGCCAGTGCATCCAGAGAGCCGCCTTCTATACATTTACAGTGTGGTAGAGTTAGTGTGAAGGATGGAGCGAGATATACTCACCCCTTACACTGCCAGTGCTTACATAGCGAAGGATGGTGTTAGATGCACTCATGCTTAATACGCCAGTGCACCCTGAGAGCCGCCTTCTATACATTTACAGTGTGGAAGAGTTAGTGTGAAGGATGGAGTGAGATATACTCACCCCTTAAACCGCCAGTGCTTACAGAGCGAAGGATGGTGTTTGATGCACTCATGCTTAACATGCCAGTACATCCAGAGAGCCGCCTTCTATACATTTAGAGTGTGGTAGAGTTAGTGTGAAGGATGGAGTGAGATATACTCACCCCTCACACTGCCAGTGCTTACAGAGTGAAGGATGGTGTTAGATGCACTCATGCTTAACACCACCAGTACATCCAGAGAGCCGCCTTCTATACATTTAGAGTGTGGTAGAGTTATTGTGAAGGATGGAGTGAGATATACTCACCCCTCACACTGCCAGTGCTTACAGAGCGAAGGATGGTGTTGGATGCACTCATGCTTAACACTGCCAGTACATCCAGAGAGCCGCCGACTATACATTTAGAGTGTGGTAGAGTTAGTATGAAGGATGGAGTGAGATATACTCACCCCTCACACTGCCTGTGCTTACAGAGCGAAGGATGGTGTTAGATGCACTCATGCTTAACACCGCCAGTACATCCAGAGAGCAGCCTTCTATACATTTAGAGTGTGGTAGAGTTAGTGTGAAGGATGGAGCGAGATATACTCACCCCGCCAGTGCTTACAGAGCGAAGGATGGTGTTAGATGCACTCATGCTTAACACTGCCAGTACATCCAGAGAGCAGCCTTCTATACATTTAGAGTGTGGTAGAGTTAGTGTGAAGGATGGAGTGAGATATACTCACCCCGCCAGTACTTACAGAGCGAAGGATGGTGTTAGATGCACTCATGCTTAACACCGCCAGTGCATCCAGAGAGCCATCTTCTATTCATTTAGAGTGTGGTAGAGTTAGTGTGAAGGATGGAGTGAGATATACTCACCCCTCACACTGCCAGTGCTTACAGAGCGAAGGATGGTGTTAGATGCACTCATGCTTAACACGCCAGTGCATCCAGAGAGCCACCTTCTATACATTTAGAGTGTGGTAGAGTTAGTGTGAAGGATGGAGCGAGATATACTCACCCCTTACACTGCCAGTGCTTACAGAGCGATGGATGGTGTTAGATGCACTCATGCTTAACACGCCAGTGCACCCTGAGAGCCGCCTTCTATACATTTACAGTGTGGTAGAGTAAGTGTGAAGGATGGAGTGAGATATACTCACCCCTTAAACCGCCAGTGCTTACAGAGCGAAGGATGGTGTTAGATGCACTAATGCTTAACACGCCAGTGCACCCAGAGAGCCGCCTTTTTGTACATTTAGAGTGTGGTAGAGTTAGTGTGAAGGATGGAGTGAGATATACTCACCCCTTAAACCGCCAGTGCTTACAGAGCGAAGGATGGTGTTAGATGCACTCATGCTTAACACCGCCAGTGCATCCAGAGAGCCGCCTTCTATACATTTAGAGTGTGGTAGAGTTAGTGTGAAGGATGGAGTGAGATATACTCACCCCTCACACTGCCAGTGCTTACAGAGCAAAGGATGGTGTTAGATGCACTCATGCTTAACACGCCAGTGCATCCAGAGAGCCGCCTTCTATACATTTAGAGTGTGGTAGAGTTAGTGTGAAGGATGGAGTGAGATATACTCACCCCTCACACTGCCAGTGCTTACAGAGCAAAGGATGGTGTTAGATGCACTCATGCTTAACACGCCAGTGCATCCAGAGAGCCGCCTTCTATACATTTAGAGTGTGGTAGAGTTAGTGTGAAGGATGGAGTGAGATATACTCACCCCTCACACTGCCAGTGCTTACAGAGCGAAGGATGGTGTTAGATGCACTCATGCTTAACACCGCCAGTACATCCAGAGAGCCGCCTTCTATACATTTAGAGTGTGGTAGAGTTAGTGTGAAGGATGGAGTGAGATATACTCACCCCTCACACTGCCAGTGCTTACAGAGCGAAGGATGGTGTTAGATGCACTCATGCTTAACACCGCCAGTGCACCCAGAGAGCCGCCTTCTATACATTTAGAGTGTGGTAGAGTTAGTGTGAAGGATGGAGTGAGATATACTCACCCCTTAAACCGCCAGTGCTTACAAAGTGAAGGATGGTGTTAGATGCACTCATGCTTAACACGCCAGTACATCCAGAGAGCCGCCTTCTATACATTTAGAGTGTGGTAGAGTTAGTGTGAAGGATCGAGTGAGATATACTCACCCCTTAAACCGCCAGTGCTTACAGAGCGAAGGATGGTGTTAGACGCACTCATGCTTAACACCGCCAGTACATCCAGAGAGCCGCCTTCTATACATTTAGAGTGTGGTAGAGTTAGTGTGAAGGATGGAGTGAGATATACTCACCCCTTAAACCGCCAGTGCTTACAGAGCAAAGGATGGTGTTAGAAGCACTCATGCTTAACACCGCCAGTACATCCAGAGAGCCGCCTTCTATACATTTAGAGTGTGGTAGAGTTAGTGTGAAGGATGGAGCGAGATATACTCACCCCGCCAGTGCTTACAGAGCGAAGGATGGTGTTAGATGCACTCATGCTTAACACGCCAGTGCATCCAGAGAGCCGCCTTCTATACATTTAGAGTGTGGTAGAGTTAGTGTGAAGGATGGAGTGAGATATACTCACCCCTCACACTGCCACTGCTTACAGAGCGAAGGATGGTGTTAGATGCACTCATGCTTAACACCGCCTGTGCATCCAGAGAGCCGCCTTCTATACATTTAGAGTGTGGTAGAGTTAGTGTGAAGGATGGAGTGAGATATACTCACTGCTCACACTGCCAGTGCTTACAGAGCGAAGGATGGTGTTAGATGCACTCATGCTTAACATGCCAGTGCATCCAGAGAGCCGCCTTCTATACATTTAGAGTGTGGTAGAGTTAGTGTGAAGGATGGAGTGAGATATACTCACCCCTCACACTGCCAGTGCTTACAGAGCAAAGGTTGGTGTTAGATGCACTCATGCTTAACACCGCCAGTGCATCCAGAGAGCCGCCTTCTATACATTTACAGTGTGGTAGAGTTAGTGTGAAGGATGGAGCGAGATATACTCACCCCTTACACTGCCAGTGCTTACAGAGCGAAGGATGGTGTTAGATGCACTGATGCTTAACACGCCAGTGCACCCTGAGAGCCGCCTTCTATACATTTACAGTGTGGAAGAGTTAGTGTGAAGGATGGAGTGAGATATACTCACTCCTTAAACCGCCAGTGCTTACAGAGCGAAGGTTGGTGTTAAATGCACTCATGCTTAACACGCCAGTGCACCCAGAGAGCCGCCTTTTTTTACATATATAGTGTGGTAGAGTTAGTGTGAAGGATGGAGTGAGATATACTCACCCCTTAAACCGCCAGTGCTTACAGAGCGAAGGATGGTGTTAGATGCACTCATGCTTAACATGCCAGTACATCCAGAGAGCCGCCTTCTATACATTTAGAGTGTGGTAGAGTTAGTGTGAAGGATGGAGTGAGATATACTCACCCCTTAAACCGCCAGTGCTTACAGAGCGAAGGATGGTGTTAGATGCACTCATGCTTAACTCGCCAGTACATCCAGAGAGCCGCCTTCTATACATTTAGAGTGTGGTAGAGTTAGTGTGAAGGATCGAGTGAGATATACTCACCCCTTAAACCGCCAGTGCTTACAGAGCGAAGGATGGTGTTAGACGCACTCATGCTTAATACCGCCAGTACATCCAGAGAGCCGCCTTCTATATATTTAGAGTGTGGTAGAGTTAGTGTGAAGGATGGAGTGAGATATACTCACCCCTTAAACCGCCAGTGCTTACAGAGCAAAGGATGGTGTTAGATGCACTCATGCTTAACACCGCCAGTACATCCAGAGGGCCGCCTTCTATATATTTAGAGTGTGGTAGAGTTAGTGTGAAGGATGGAGTGAGATATACTCACCCCTCACACTGCCAGTGCTTACAGAGCGAAGGATGGTGTTAGATGCACTCATGCTTAACTCGCCAGTACACCCAGAGAGCCGCCTTCTATACATTTAGAGTGTGGTAGAGTTAGTGTGAAGGATCGAGTGAGATATACTCACCCCTTAAACCGCCAGTGCTTACAGAGCGAAGGATGGTGTTAGACGCACTCATGCTTTATACCGCCAGTACATCCAGAGAGCCGCCTTCTATACATTTAGAGTGTGGTAGAGTTAGTGTGAAGGATGGAGTGAGATATACTCACCCCTTAAACCGCCAGTGCGTACAGAGCAAAGGATGGTGTTAGATGCACTCATGCTTAACACCGCCAGTACATCCAGAGGGCCGCCTTCTATATATTTAGAGTGTGGTAGAGTTAGTGTGAAGGATGGAGTGAGATATACTCACCCCTCACACTGCCAGTGCTTACAGAGCGAAGGATGGTGTTAGATGCACTCATGATTAACACCGCCAGTACATCCAGAGAGCCGCCTTCTATACATTTAGAGTGTGGTAGAGTTAGTGTGAAGGATGGAGCGAGATATACTCACCCCTTACACTGCCAGTGCTTACAGAGAGATTGCTGGTGTTAGATGCACTCATGCTTAACACCGCCAGTACATCCAGAGAGCCGCCTTCTATACATTTAGAGTGTGGTAGAGTTAGTGTGAAGGATAGAGCGGGATATACTCACCCCTTAAACCGCCAGTGCTTACAGAGCGAAGGATGGTGTTAGATGCACTCATGCTTAACACGCCAGTGCATCCAGAGAGCCGCCTTCTATACATTTAGAGTGTGGTAGAGTTAGTGTGAAGGATGGAGTGAGATATACTCACCCCGCCAGTACTTACAGGGCGAAGGATGGTGTTAGATGCACTCATGCTTAACACCGCCAGTGCATCCAGAGAGCCGTCTTCTATTCATTTAGAGTGTGGTAGAGTTAGTGTGAAGGATGGAGTGAGATATACTCACCCCTCACACTGCCAGTGCTTACAGAGCGAAGGATGGTGTTAGATGCACTCATGCTTAACACGCCAGTGCATCCAGAGAGACGCCTTCTATACATTTAGAGTGTGGTAGAGTTAGTGTGAAGGATGGAGCGAGATATACTCACCCCTTACACTGTCAGTGCTTACAGAGAGATTGCTGGTGTTAGATGCACTCATGCTTAACACGCCAGTGCACCCTGAGAGCCGCCTTCTATACATTTACAGTGTGGTAGAGTTAGTGCGAAGGATGGAGTGAGATATAATCACCCCTTAAACCGTCAGTGCTTACAGAGTGAAGGATGGTGTTAGATGCACTCATGCTTAACACGCCAGTGCACCCAGAGAGCCGCCTTTTTTTACATTTAGAGTGTGGTAGAGTTAGTGTGAAGGATGGAGTGAGATATACTCACCCCTTAAACCGCCAGTGCTTACAGAGCGAAGGATGGTGTTAGATGCACTCATGCTTAACACCGCCAGTGCATCCAGAGAGCCGCCTTCTATACATTTAGAGTGTGGCAGAGTTAGTGTGAAGGATGGAGTGAGATATACTCACCCCTCACACTGCCAGTGCTTACAGAGCGAAGGATGGTGTTAGATGCACTCATGCTTAACACGCCAGTGCATCCAGAGAGCCGCCTTCTATACATTTAGAGTGTGGTAGAGTTAGTGTGAAGGATGGAGTGAGATATACTCACCCCTCACACTGCCAGTGCTTACAGAGCGAAGGATGGTGTTAGATGCACTCATGCTTAACACCGCCAGTACATCCAGAGAGCCGCCTTCTATACATTTAGAGTGTGGTAGAGTTAGTGTGAAGGATGGAGTGAGATATTCTCACCCCTCACACTGCCAGTGCTTACAGAGCGAAGGATGGTGTTGGATGCACTCATGCTTATCACCGCCAGTGCACCCAGAGAGCCGCCTTCTATACATTTAGAGTGTGGTAGAGTTAGTGTGAATGATGGAGTGAGATATACTCACCCCTTAAACCGCCAGTGCTAATAAAGTGAAGGATGGTGATAGATGCACTCATGTTTAACACGCCAGTACATCCAGAGAGTCGCCTTCTATACATTTAGAGTGTGGTAGAGTTAGTGTGAAGGATGGAGTGAGATATACTCACCCCTTAAACCGCCAGTGCTTACAGAGCGAAGGATGGTGTTAGATGCACTCATGCCTAACTCGCCAGTACATCCAGAGAGCCGCCTTCTATACATTTAGAGTGTGGTAGAGTTAGTGTGAAGGATCGAGTGAGATATACTCACCCCTTAAACTGCCAGTGCTTACAGAGCGAAGGATGGTGTTAGACGCACTCATGCTTAATTCCGCCAGTACATCCAGAGAGCCGCCTTCTATACATTTAGAGTGTGGTAGAGTTAGTGTGAAGGATGGAGTGAGATATACTCACCCCTTAAACCGCCAGTGCTTACAGAGCAAAGGATGGTGTTAGATGCACTCATGCTTAACACCGCCAGTACATCCAGAGGGCCGCCTTCTATATATTTAGAGTGTGGTAGAGTTAGTGTGAAGGATGGAGTGAGATATACTCACCCCTCACACTGCCAGTGCTTACAGAGCGAAGGATGGTGTTAGATGCACTCATGCTTAACTCGCCAGTACATCCAGAGAGCCGCCTTCTATACATTTAGAGTGTGGTAGAGTTAGTGTGAAGGATCGAGTGAGATATACTCACCCCTTAAACCGCCAGTGCTTACAGAGCGAAGGATGGTGTTAGACGCACTCATGCTTAATACCGCCAGTACATCCAGAGAGCCGCCTTCTATACATTTAGAGTGTGGTAGAGTTAGTGTGAAGGATGGAGTGAGATATACTCACCCCTTAAACCGCCAGTGCTTACAGAGCAAAGGATGGTGTTAGATGCACTCATGCTTAACACCGCCAGTACATCCAGAGGGCCGCCTTCTATATATTTAGAGTGTGGTAGAGTTAGTGTGAAGGATGAAGTGAGATATACTCACCCCTCACACTGCCAGTGCTTACAGAGCGAAGGATGGTGTTAGATGCACTCATGCTTAACACGCCAGTGCACCCTGAGAGCCGCCTTCTATACATTTACAGTGTGGTAGAGTTAGTGTGAAGGATGGAGTGAGATATACTCACCCCTTAAACCGCCAGTGCTTACAGAGCGAAGGATGGTGTTAAAAGCACTCATGCTTAACACGCCAGTGCACCCAGAGAGCCGCCTTTTTTTACATTTAGAGTGTGGTAGAGTTAGTGTGAAGGATGGAGTGAGATATACTCACCCTTTAAACCGCCAGTGCTTACAGAGCGAAGGATGGTGTTAGATGCACTCATGCTTAACACGCCAGTACATCCAGAGAGCCGCCTTCTATACATTTAGAGTGTGGTAGAGTTAGTGTGAAGGATGGAGCGGGATATACTCACCCCTCACACTGCCAGTGCTTACAGAGCAAAGGATGGTGTTAGATGCACTCATGCTTAACACCGCCAGTACATCCAGAGAGCCGCCTTCTATACATTTACAGTGTGGTAGAGTTAGTGTGAAGAATGGAGTGAGATATACTCACCCCTTAAACCGCCAGTGCTTACAGAGCGAAGGATGGTGTTAGATTCACTCATGCTTAACACGCGAGTGCACCCAGAGAGCCGCCTTTTTTTACATTTAGAGTGTGGTAGAGTTAGTGTGAAGGATGGAGTGAGATATACTCACCCCTTAAACCGCCAGTGCTTACAGAGCGAAGGATGGTGTTAGATGCACTCATGCTTAACACCGCCAGTGCATCCAGAGAGCCGCCTTCTATACATTTAGAGTGTGGTAGAGTTAGTGTGAAGGATGGAGTGAGATATACTCACCCCTCACACTGCCAGTGCTTACAGAGCGAAGGATGGTGTTAGATGCACTCATGTTTAACTTGCCTGTACATCCAGAGAGCCGCCTTCTTTACATTTAGAGTGTGGTAGAGTTAGTGTGAAGGATCGAGTGAGATATACTCACCCCTTAAACCGCCAGTGCTTACAGAGTGAAGGATGGTGTTAGACGCACTCATGCTTAACACCGCCAGTACATCCAGAGAGCTGCCTTCTATACATTTAGAGTGTGGTAGAGTTAGTGTGAAGGATGGAGTGAGATATACTCACCCCTTAAACCGCCAGTGATTACAGAGCAAAGGATGGTGTTAGATGCACTCATGCTTAACACCGCCAGTACATCCAGAGGGCCGCCTTCTATACATTTAGAGTGTGGTAGAGTTAGTGTGAAGGATAGAGCGAGATATACTCACCCCGCCAGTACTTACAGAGCGAAGGATGGTGTTAGATGCACTCATGCTTAACACCGCCAGTGCATCCAGAGAGCCGTCTTCTATTCATTTAGAGTGTGGTAGAGTTAGTGTGAAGGATGGAGTGAGATATACTCACCCCTCACACTGCCAGTGCTTACAGAGCAAAGGATGGTGTTAGATGCACTCATGCTTAACACGCCAGTGCATCCAGAGAGCCGCCTTCTATTCATTTAGAGTGTGGTAGAGTTAGTGTGAAGGATGGAGCGAGATATACTCACCCCTTACACTGCCAGTGCTTACAGAGAGATTGATGGTGTTAGATGCACTCATGCTTAACACGCCAGTGCACCCTGAGAGCCGCCTTCTATACATTTACAGTGTGGTAGAGTTAGTGTGAAGGATGGAGTGAGATATACTCACCCCTTAAACCGCCAGTGCTTACAGAGCGAAGGATGGTGTTAGATTCACTCATGCTTAACACGCGAGTGCACCCAGAGAGCCGCCTTTTTTTACATTTAGAGTGTGGTAGAGTTAGTGTGAAGGATGGAGTGAGATATACTCACCCCTTAAACCGCCAGTGCTTACAGAGCGAAGGATGGTGTTAGATGCACTCATGCTTAACACCGCCAGTGCATCCAGAGAGCCGCCTTCTATACATTTAGAGTGTGGTAGAGTTAGTGTGAAGGATGGAGTGAGATATACTCACCCCTCACACTGCCAGTGCTTACAGAGCGAAGGATGGTGTTAGATGCACTCATGCTTAACACCGCCAGTGCACCCAGAGAGCCGCCTTCTATATATTTAGAGTGTGGTAGAGTTAGTGTGAAGGATGGAGTGAGATATACTCACCCCTTAAACCGCCAGTGCTTACAAAGTGAAGGATGGTGTTAGATGCACTCATGCTTAACACGCCAGTACATCCAGAGAGCCGCCTTCTATACATTTAGAGTGTGGTAGAGTTAGTGTGAAGGATCGAGTGAGATATACTCACCCCTTAAACAGCCAGTGCTTACAGAGCGAAGGATGGTGTTAGACGCACTCATGCTTAACACCGCCAGTACATCCAGAGAGCTGCCTTCTATACATTTAGAGTGTGGTAGAGTTAGTGTGAAGGATGGAGTGAGATATACTCACCCCTTAAACCGCCAGTGCTTACAGAGCAAAGGATGGTGTTAGATGCACTCATGCTTAACACCGCCAGTACATCCAGAGGGCCGCCTTCTATACATTTAGAGTGTGGTAGAGTTAGTGTGAAGGATGGAGCGAGATATACTCACCCCGCCAGTGCTTACAGAGCGAAGGATGGTGTTAGATGCACTCATGCTTAACACCGCCAGTGCATCCAGAGAGCCGTCTTCTATACATTTAGAGTGTGGTAGAGTTAGTGTGAAGGATGGAGTGAGATATACTCACCCCTCACACTGCCAGTGCTTACAGAGCGAAGGATGGTGTTAGATGCACTCATGCTTAACACCGCCTGTGCATCCAGAGAGCCGCCTTCTATACATTTAGAGTGTGGTAGAGTTAGTGTGAAGGATGGAGTGAGATATACTCACCCCTCACACTGCCAGTGCTTACAGAGCGAAGGATGGTGTTAGATGCACTCATGCTTAACACGCCAGTGCATCCAGAGAGCCGCCTTCTATACATTTAGAGTGTGGTAGAGTTAGTGTGAAGGATGGAGTGAGATATACTCACCCCTCACACTGCCAGTGCTTACAGAGCGAAGGATGGTGTTAGATGCACTCATGCTTAACACCGCCAGTGCATCCAGAGAGCCGCCTTCTATACATTTACAGTGTGGTAGAGTTAGTGTGAAGGATGGAGCGAGATATACTCACCCCTTACACTGCCAGTGCTTACATAGCGAAGGATGGTGTTAGATGCACTCATGCTTAATACGCCAGTGCACCCTGAGAGCCGCCTTCTATACATTTACAGTGTGGAAGAGTTAGTGTGAAGGATGGAGTGAGATATACTCACCCCTTAAACCGCCAGTGCTTACAGAGCGAAGGATGGTGTTTGATGCACTCATGCTTAACATGCCAGTACATCCAGAGAGCCGCCTTCTATACATTTAGAGTGTGGTAGAGTTAGTGTGAAGGATGGAGTGAGATATACTCACCCCTCACACTGCCAGTGCTTACAGAGTGAAGGATGGTGTTAGATGCACTCATGCTTAACACCACCAGTACATCCAGAGAGCCGCCTTCTATACATTTAGAGTGTGGTAGAGTTATTGTGAAGGATGGAGTGAGATATACTCACCACTCACACTGCCAGTGCTTACAGAGCGAAGGATGGTGTTGGATGCACTCATGCTTAACACTGCCAGTACATCCAGAGAGCCGCCGACTATACATTTAGAGTGTGGTAGAGTTAGTATGAAGGATGGAGTGAGATATACTCACCCCTCACACTGCCTGTGCTTACAGAGCGAAGGATGGTGTTAGATGCACTCATGCTTAACACCGCCAGTACATCCAGAGAGCCGCCTTCTATACATTTAGAGTGTGGTAGAGTTAGTGTGAAGGATGGAGCGGGATATACTCACCCCTCACACTGCCAGTGCTTACAGAGCGAAGGATGGTGTTAGATGCACTCATGCTTAACACCGCCAGTACATCCAGAAAGCCGCCTTCTATACATTTACAGTGTGGTAGAGTTAGTGTGAAGGATGGAGTGAGATATACTCGCCCCTTAAACCGCCAGTGCTTACAGAGCGAAGGATGGTGTTAGATGCACTCATGCTTAACACCGCCAGTACATCCAGAGAGCTGCCTTCTATAGATTTAGAGTGTGGTAGAGTTATTGTGAAGGATGGAGTGAGATATACTCACCCCTCACACTGCCAGTGCTTACAGAGCGAAGGATGGTGTTGGATGCACTCATGCTTAACACCGCCAGTACATCCAGAGAGCCGCCTTCTATACATTTAGAGTGTGGTAGAGTTAGTATGAAGGATGGAGTGAGATATACTCACCCCTTAAACCGCCAGTGCTTACAAAGTGAAGGATGGTGTTAGATGCACTGATGCTTAACACGCCAGTACATCCAGAGAGCCGCCTTCTATACATTTAGAGTGTGGTAGAGTTAGTGTGAAGGATGGAGTGAGATATACTCACCCCTTAAACCGCCAGTGTTACAAAGTGAAGGATGGTGTTAGATGCACTCATGCTTAACACGCCAGTACATCCAGAGAGCCGCCTTCTATACATTTAGAGTGTGGTAGAGTTAGTGTGAAGGATCGAGTGAGATATACTCACCCCTTAAACCGCCAGTGCTTACAGAGCGAATGATGGTGTTAGACGCACTCATGCTTAACACCGCCAGTACATCCAGAGAGCCGCCTTCTATACATTTAGAGTGTGGTAGAGTTAGTGTGAAGGATGGAGTGAGATATACTCACCCCTTAAACCGCCAGTGCATACAGAGCAAAGGATGGTGTTAGATGCACTCATGCTTAACACCGCCAGTACATCCAGAGGGCCGCCTTCTATACATTTAGAGTGTGGTAGAGTTAGTGTGAAGGATGGAGCGAGATATACTCACCCCGCCAGTGCTTACAGAGCGAAGGATGGTGTTAGATGCACTGATGCTTAACACGCCAGTACATCCAGAGAGCCGCCTTCTATACATTTAGAGTGTGGTAGAGTTAGTGTGAAGGATGGAGTGAGATATACTCACCCCTTAAACCGCCAGTGCTTACAGAGCGAAGGTTGGTGTTAAATGCACTCATGCTTAACACGCCAGTGCACCCAGAGAGCCGCCTTTTTTTACATTTAGAGTGTGGTAGAGTTAGTGTGAAGGATGGAGTGAGATATACTCACCCCTTAAACCGCCAGTGCTTACAGAGCGAAGGATGGTGTTCGATGCACTCATGCTTAACATGCCAGTACATCCAGAGAGCCGCCTTCTATACATTTAGAGTGTGGTAGAGTTAGTGTGAAGGATGGAGCGGGATATACTCACCCCTCACACTGCCAGTGCTTACAGAGCGAATGATGGTGTTAGATGCACTCATGCTTAACTCGCCAGTACATCCAGAGAGCCGCCTTCTATACATTTAGAGTGTGGTAGAGTTAGTGTGAAGGATCGAGTGAGATATACTCACCCCTTAAACCGCCAGTGGTTACAGAGCGAAGGATGGTGTTAGACGCACTCATGCTTAACACCGCCAGTACATCCAGAGAGCCGCCTTCTGTACATTTAGAGTGTGGTAGAGTTAGTGTGAAGGATGGAGTGAGATATACTCACCCCTTAAACTGCCAGTGCTTACAGAGCAAAGGATGGTGTTAGATGCACTCATGCTTAACACCGCCAATACATCCAGAGGGCCGCCTTCTGTACATTTATAGTGTGGAAGAGTTAGTGTGAAGGATGGAGCGAGATATACTCACCCTCGCCAGTGCTTACAGAGCGAAGGATGGTGTTAGATGCACTCATGCTTAACACCGCCAGTACATCCAGAGAGCAGCCTTCTATACATTTAGAGTGTGGTAGAGTTAGTGTGAAGGATGGAGTGAGATATTCTCACCCCGCCAGTACTTACAGAGCAAAGGATGGTGTTAGATGCACTCATGCTTAACACCGCCAGTGCATCCAGAGAGCCGTCTTCTATTCATTTAGAGTGTGGTAGAGTTAGTGTGAAGGATGGAGTGAGATATACTCACCCCTCACACTGCCAGTGCTTACTGAGCGAAGGATGGTGTTAGATGCACTCATGCTTAACACCGCCAGTACATCCAGAGAGCCGCCTTCTGTACATTTACAGTGTGGTAGAGTTAATGTGAAGGATGGAGTGAGATATACTCGCCCCTTAAACCGCCAGTGCTTACAGAGCGAAGGATGGTGTTAGATGCACTCATGCTTGTGAGAAGTTGGCCTGGTATATGATGCTCACTAGTTAAAGTGATCACCTTGTACCATGCCAAGCAACCCCTATGGTGTGGTTGTAAGTCAACCTTTTTGGACTAGCTGCCCTAGTGGTAGCGTAGGCTAAGCAGTCTTTGAGGCTAAACTCGTGAAGCGTGTTAAGCCGGCTGTTTTACCAAATGCAACCCCCTTTTATACCAATGAAAGGACACCACACAGATATATATTCAAAATATATATGTATTTATTTCTCAAAGTAACCCCTAGTCTCTTTATGAGCACAGGAGCACAAATCGTCAAACAAGATTATAACAGAATACACAGAAGTTGCACTTTATATGGATAGGCCCTGGTGGCCACTCGAACCATATACTAAAATAGTGGTATAAGTACCACGAACAGAAAAGGGAAAAGGCCTAGGGCCTCTAGAATCGCTGGGCCTACGAGGAGCTAACGTCAGTTAGTGACCAGGAGGTCCACGGGTGGCGTGTGCAGAGCAAATAGTCACACGCGGGCTCCCATAGGTTTCAATGGGTGCGTAAAAAGTACAAAGTTACTGCAAAAGGAATCTTCCGGATGACCTAGGAACTTAAGATTTGGAACACAGGCACTAGAGATGTATTACTACACATGGGCACCGGAGTACCAGCTTTACCTCACCCACAGGAAGCGGGTGCATAGGCCTCAAAGTGCGTCGGGTTTCTTCTATCTGTTCCGTTGAGCCTGGGACAAAGATGCTGCAGGCGGTCGGTCGGGAAGAGATGCAGTGGATCCAAGAGTGGATCGGAGATGTTGAAGACCTGTAAGCAGAGGGGACAGTGTTCACAGTCACTAGCCAGTGACCAGCGTGGCACCAGGTGGGTACCAGGCGATGTCGGGTGCAAACAGGTGATGAGGGGTAGCTTGTCTCCGCAGCCACGTGGTCCCTGAAGGTCGACGACGTCCAGGAGTCGGCTCACGAGCTGTCCCACGCAGGCTCTCGCTGTCGGCGGTGTCGGCGACTTGATCGAAGCAAACAAGCCTTGGCAAAAGCAATTGTAAGAGGAATCGGAAATCAGCTGTTGGTTCTGACCAGCAAGGTCAGAGGGATTGCTCCTTTGGAGGGGAGCAAGGGCCAGTCTGGAGCAACCAGACCAGCGGTGTTTGTCGTAGATTTCGTCGCCAAGATGGCCACTAGCCAGCGGGCCAGCAACCGGTTAGGCGCGTCGAGTGGCAAAATGCAGAAGGGCCCCACGCAGATCGTGGAGATGCTGGAGGGCTCACCTTTGGTGCAGATGCTGCTCGAGGGTTGGGCTTCTCAGGACCCAAAGCACAACTTGGAGGGAGCCTCGGTTGTTGCACTGGTCAGCTTGTCGTAGTCGTTCCAAGATGGCTGGCTCCACGTGTCTCGGTGCCTCCACGGGTCTCCTCTTTGCAGGGACTGTGGATCGGGCGGTGAGAGGTCTGGAGGTCCAGGTCTTGTCAGTCTCTGGGCTCGGGCTCCGGCGGGAGGCGGCGGCAAAGCAGACGGTGATTCGCTGGATGGTGCTTGCGTTAGCAAGGTGGTCACTCCCTGACCACAGGGGAGATTTTCTTCAGTCTTCTGTGCAGCAGAATGTCGAAGTTCCCGTCTTCTTCTTAGTTTCAAGTTGATTCCAGGATGTCTGAAGTCTTAGGACACAGCTCCTACCTTTATTCGGATTCTAGGGGCCGGACTACCTGCTAGGTCCCTCCCTATGGGTGGTACCAGGAAGGGGGGTGGTTACACCCCCAATCCTTTGTCCAGCTCGCCCCAGGCCCGGGACTGGTGTGCCCCAGGACCGGTTTGAACTGGCATATGCCCCGAGGCTCCTTGTGAGCCACAGGCATGTCTGGTTTCTTTCAAGCCCTACCTGACCAATACACAAAATCCTGTCTGGGGTGGTGCACGCACCTCCCCTGGCAGGAAACCCTTTGTCCACACCTCCCAAGCTGGAAGGACTCCCAGCGGCAGGAGGGCAGACTTGTGTCTGTGGTGGCAGCATCCATTTTGTGGAGCTGAGGCTATGTCTGATTTTACCCGGGTTTCAGGTACTGTACATGTCGTGTCCCTCTAGAAGGGTGGAATGCTAACCCCGTCGCCAGAATTGGCGAGGGGTTAGTATTCCAATTCGTATGACACCTTACTCGACATGTTTTGATAAAGCCAAACCAAAGATAGCATTTAACCGCGAGGTTCATAATGCACTTAAGAGTATATGGTATGACGATATCTGGAAACAGCAGAAGGAAGTTGTTCCGACCACTGCAGACAGGCTCAGCTCATGCCAGAGCACCATCTCACATGGAACCAAGCACTCTGCCTTCAGGATTGTTAAGGCCTGCCATAGGAGTGACTTAGAGGTTACCAGGTGTCCCATTTAAGGTTAGGTATAGGTATACTACACCTAAGTAAGAGGTGATTACACCAACTTACCCCAGCTGAGTGATCAGCCAGTTGTGTCAGATTGTTAGGCCAAGCCTGGGGTGGCATAATACATGCTGCAGCCCCTGGCAGGCCTTGGGTACACCAATGCCCTGGGTACCTAGTGTACACTGGTACAGGGGCTGACAGGGTGATCCACTTCCAATTGGTTATGCACCTAGGGTGCATAGTTTTAATTTAGTAGAGAGAACAGCAGGCTGGGGGTCTGATTGGCAGGCCCACAGCCTCAATATGTCAAAAACCAGTGAAGCAAAAAGCAAAAATTTGGGGTGACCATAGGATAGCAGACCCTACTCTCCTACACAACCCCCCCCCAAACGCTGGGACATTAAACTAGCCTTGACCAGTCTCGTCTTCATGTCCTAAGTGGAAGTACCTGGAGAGACCATCTGCATTCCCATGGTCAGTACCTGGCCGGTGCTCCACTGTAAAGTCCATCCCCTGTAGGGAAATGGACCACCTAAGCAGTTTGGGGTTTTCACCCTTCATCTGATTTAGCCACAAGAGGGGCTTATGGTCGGTCTGAATCTTGAAGTGAGTGCCAAACAAGTATAGCCTCAGCTTCTTCAGGGCCCACACCACAGCAAAGGCCTCCCTCTCAATAGCTGACCAATTCTTCTCTCTGGGGGTCAACCTTCTGCTAATAAAAGCAATGGGTTGGTCTTGACCATCTACATTAAGTTGTGACAGCACAGCTCCCACACCCAACTCAGAAGCATCTGTTTGGACAATAAACTCTTTGGAGTAGTCAGGACTTTTCAGGATAGGTGCAGAGCACATGGCCTCCTTCAGGTCATCAAATGCCTTTTGACAGCTTACTGTCCACTGAACCTTTTTGGGCATCTTCTTGGATGTCAGATCATTAAGAGGAGTCACAATGGACCCATAGTTCTTAACAAACTTCCTGTAATACCCAGTCAAGCCCAAGAAAGCTCGAACTTGAGTCTGGGTGGTTGGAGGGGACCAATCCTTGATGGACTGTATCTTACTCTCCAGTGGTTGAACTTGGCCCCCACCTACAAGGTGGCCCAAATACACAACCTTACTCTGCCCTATCTGGCACTTAGTAGCCTTGATAGTGAGGCCTGCCCTTTGCAGAGCCTCAAGAGCCTTCTTCAGGTGGATCAGGTGATCCTCCCAGGTGGAACTAAAGACAGCAATGTCATCAAGATATGCTGCGCAAAAGTCATCCAACCCAGTAAGGACTTGGTTCACCAGCCTTTGGAAGGTGGCAGGTGCATTCTTCAGACCAAAGGGCATCACCACAAACTGATAATGCCCACCTGGGGTTGAGAATGCTGTTTTGGCCTTAGACTCCTCAGCTAACCTGATTTGCCAATAGCCAGCTGTCAAGTCAAATGTGCTCAAAAACTTTGCAGAAGCTAGTTGGTCTATGAGCTCATCTGCCCTTGGAATAGGGTGTGCATCTGTCCTGGTGACAGCATTGAGTCCTCTGTAGTCCACACAGAACCTCATCTCTCTCTTGCCATCTTTGGTGTGAGGTTTGGGGACCAGAACCACTGGGCTAGCCCAGGGGCTCTCTGAGGGTTCAATGACACCTAATTCCAGCATTTTATGTACCTCAGCCTTTATACAGTCCCTGACGTGGTCAGGTTGTCTGTAAAGTTTGTTCTTTACAGGCAGACTGTCACCAGTGTCCACAACATGGGTACACCAGTCAGTTTGACTAGGTATCAAGGAAAACATATGTGAAAATGATTGTAGAACCTGTCTACATTCAGTCTGCTGATGGGCAGTGAGGTTGCCTCCAAGGGTCACTCCTTCAACTGAGCCATCTTCAGGGTTCTGAGACAACAGGTCTGGGAGAGGGTCACTCTCTTCCTCCTGCCCCTCATCTGTAGCCATGAGCAAGCCCATGTCTGCCCTGTCAACATATGCTTTAAGCCTGTTAACATGGAGTACCCTGTGGGGACTCCTGGGAGTTCCTAGGTCCACCAAGTAGGTGACCTCTCCCTTCTTTTCCAGGATTGTATGGGGTCCAGACCATTTGTCTTGGAGTGCTGCTGGGGCCACTGGCTCCAACACCCATACCTTCTGTCCTGGCTGATACTCAACCAAGACAGCCTTTTGGTCATGCCAAGCTTTCTGTAAGGCCTGGCTTGCCTCAAGGTTTTTAGATGCCTTCTCCATATACTCAGCCATCCTGGAGCGGAGACCAAGTACATAGTCCACTATGTCTAGCTTAGGCTTTTTGAGAGGTAACTCCCATCCTTCCTTCACCAAACACAGTGGGCCTCTCACAGGGTGCCCAAACAACAATTCAAAGGGGCTGTAGCCAACTCCTTTTTGTGGGACCTCTCTGTAAGCAAACAGAAGGCAGGGTAGAAGGATATCCCATCTTCGCCTGAGCTTTTCAGGTAATCCTTTGATCATACCCTTTAGGGTCTTGTTGAATCTCTCAACAAGCCCATTGCATTGTGGGTGATAAGGGGTGGTGAACTTGTAGTTGACACCACATTCCTTCCACATAGCTGTCAAGTATCCTGACATAAAGTTGGTACCTCTGTCAGATACTACCTCCTTAGGAAACCCCACTCTGGAGAATACTCCCAGCAGGGCCCTGGCCACAACAGGTGCTGTAGTGGTCCTAAGGGGAATTGCCTCTGGATACCTGGTGGCATGATCCACTACCACCAGTATAAATCTGTGCCCAGATGCAGTGGGAGGATCCATGGGACCCACTATGTCTATTCCCACTCTTTCAAAGGGGACCCCCACCACAGGTAGTGGTATCAGGGGGGCCTTTGTTGTGCCACCTGATTTGCCACTGGCTTGGCAGGTAACACAGGAGCGACAAAACTCCTTTGTATCTTCATTCATATGAGGCCAGTGAAAGTGAGGGACAAGTCTGTCCCAGGTCTTGTTCTGGCCTAGGTGTCCTGCTAAAGGAATATCATGGGCCAAGGTAAGAAGGAAGCCCCTAAATTGCAGAGGTATGACCAACCTCCTGGTTGCACCAGGCTTGGGGTCTCTAGCCTCTGAATAAAGGAGCCCTTCATCCCAATACACTTTATGGGTACCTTGAGCATTCCCAGCAGCCTCAGCAGCAGCCAGCTGTCTGAGGGGTTCAAGAGAGGGACAGGATAACTGAGCCTGCCTCAAGTCAGCCCTTGAAGGTCCCCCTGTCCCCAGAAACTCAACCTGGTCAGGTTCAAGCTCTTCAGGGACAGTTCCTTCAGGGTCCTCTAGATCAGCTTCCTGGGAAGGCTGATCATCACTCTGAGGCAGGGGGGAAGGCACAGCCTTGACCCTCCTGTTCTTCTTCTTGGTAGGTGCTTGGTCCATTGTTCCAGGATCCAAGACCTGTGGTTCAGTGAGGCACTTTTTGGCCTGTGACCTGGTCACAGCAAGGACATGTGATGATATACCTAACATCTCCGCATGAGTCCTGTACTCCACTTCTGACCATAGAGAACTCTCTAGGTCATTGCCCAACAAACATTCTACTGGGAGGTCTGCACTAACCACAACCCTTTTGAGGCCAGTTACCCCTCCCCATGAGAAGTTAACAACTGCCACACTGTGTGAAGTAGTGGCATTGCTGGCATTGGTCACCAGGTAGTTCTCACCTGGTATGTACTGTCCAGGATCCACAAAGCCTGGTGTCACCATAGTGACACTGGCACATGTGTCCCTGTAGGCTTGAGCCACTTTGTCATTAATTAAAGGAGTCTGTCTGTACTTGCCCAGGTTACTGGGGCTCACAGTCAGGGACAAATCAATGTCCCCATCACAGATCAAGACTGCCTGTGTCAGGGTTCTGTCTAAGTCAGAATCTCCTTCAGTTCCCATAGTGATTCCCACTACACCCTTTGTCTGGGGACCAACACTGCTAACAGTAGTACTGGGAGCAGGTGCCTTAGGGGCAACAGTGTTGGGGGCTCCACCCTTTTTGCAATCACTAGTCCAGTGAGTTGTATTTTTACAATGATTGCACCAGGGTTTCTTCTGACCTTCTTTCTTCTTCTTGGACTGTTGGGACCCACCCTCCTTAGCAGTAGTTTGGGGCCCTGTTGAAGACTTCTGGTCTTTAGGTTTCTGATCTCCACCCTTTTGGTCTGTTTTCTTCTGATCACCCCCTTGGCCCTGGTTCTGGTTCTTTTGCTTAACCCTGGTTCTGACCCATTTGTCTGCCTTCTTTCCCAATTCTTGGGGAGAGGTCAGATCAGAGTCAACCAAGTGTTGATGCAGTTGCTGGTTTTGACAGTTATTTAAAATCTGTTCTCTCATCATCAAATTATACAATCCTGTAAAATCAGATACCTTACTTCCCAGCAACCAACCCTCCAAAGCCTTAGTGGCACATTCAATGTATTCAGACCAGTCCTGAGTCTGTGTCTTTTGGGTGTCTCTGAACATTA
The DNA here is from genome assembly GCF_964204655.1 of Triturus cristatus. Classification (NCBI taxonomy): domain Eukaryota; kingdom Metazoa; phylum Chordata; class Amphibia; order Caudata; family Salamandridae; genus Triturus; species Triturus cristatus. Next base: position 506,479 of record NW_028188331.1, on the reverse strand, counting down.
ACCTGTACTGCTCAGTGGTTAAGCCTAACCCATCAACTAGAACACTCTTCAGGACTCTGTAGTTTCTGACATCCTCTTCTCTAACAGTGAGGAGTCTGTCTCTGCCTCTTCCTTCAAAGGAGAGCCAGAGGATTGCTGCCCACTGATCTTCAGGAACCTGCTGTACTTTGCAGGCTCTCTCAAGAGCAGTTATCCACTTGTGGATGTCATCCCCACTTTTGTAGGGGGGCACAACCTTAGACAGGTTTCTATTGTCGAAAACCCTATCTTTGTCCTTAGGGACAATGCTGCCACCAGTGGGTATGGACCCACTCTCTTTATGCTGTCTAGCCTTGCTAAGTTTCTCTTCCATCAGGGCTACTTCTAGCTCCTGCTTCCTGATCCTCAGCTGGGCCTCTTGCATCTTGGCCTCATGTTCCCTCCTCTGAGGGGTGGTCATCCTTCTCCTGGAGTGACCTTGAGAGCCTCTAGAGCCATGGGAAGCATTGGAGTCACCTGAGCGATTCCTTTGCCTTCCAAGCCCTGTGTTAAGTCCACTGGGGAGATCCAGTGGGTTGAACCCACTGTCAGTCCCCAATAGCCTTGGTTTAGCTGGGCCAAGTATAATACTTGGCACTGGGCTAGTTCTCCCTTCATCCTCACTACTGTCAGTATCCTTTTCACTCTCATCCTCTGTGGTAGGCATCCCATCTAAGGGGTGACTATTGGGAAGGGGTACTTCAGTGGCATCTTTAGAAGGGGGGCCTCCTGTTCCTGTCCCTAAGGGGGCTAACTGGGAAGCTTTCTTGAGTGCTCTCTGATTCTCATCATTCTGTAAGAGCTCTCTGAGCTCAGCAGAGTTTGGGTTCTTGGGCTGTTTAAGGCCTCTAAGAGTTGCCAAATGCCTGAGCTCATTCTGATTAAGGGTAGCAAAGCTGGATGGTGCCCTCTGGGGGTCACTCTCAACAGAGATGGGTACAGTGGACCCCTCTGCCCCGGCCATTGCTCTTAAGTGTGGGTGGATGTGTTGCAATCTACCTACACTTGGGTTTACCTACTAAACCTATCTAGTAGTTGTAGTCAGGGTGTGCTACTCCCTTTGCTCTACAACAACTAAGTTCAGTAGAACTTAAGTATATCTAATCTTGTTTTATATGTACCTACAGGTACCTATGTGATCTTTCAATTGGTAACCAAGAGATTACAATGGTAAAACACAGCAAGCTCAAATCCAACCGCTGCTCACCAATGTGAGAAGTTGGCCTGGTATATGATGCTCACTAGTTAAAGTGATCACCTTGTACCATGCCAAGCAACCCCTATGGTGTGGTTGTAAGTCAACCTTTTTGGACTAGCTGCCCTAGTGGTAGCGTAGGCTAAGCAGTCTTTGAGGCTAAACTCGTGAAGCGTGTTAAGCCGGCTGTTTTACCAAATGCAACCCCCTTTTATACCAATGAAAGGACACCACACAGATATATATTCAAAATATATATGTATTTATTTCTCAAAGTAACCCCTAGTCTCTTTATGAGCACAGGAGCACAAATCGTCAAACAAGATTATAACAGAATACACAGAAGTTGCACTTTATATGGATAGGCCCTGGTGGCCACTCGAACCATATACTAAAATAGTGGTATAAGTACCACGAACAGAAAAGGGAAAAGGCCTAGGGCCTCTAGAATCGCTGGGCCTACGAGGAGCTAACGTCAGTTAGTGACCAGGAGGTCCACGGGTGGCGTGTGCAGAGCAAATAGTCACACGCGGGCTCCCATAGGTTTCAATGGGTGCGTAAAAAGTACAAAGTTACTGCAAAAGGAATCTTCCGGATGACCTAGGAACTTAAGATTTGGAACACAGGCACTAGAGATGTATTACTACACATGGGCACCGGAGTACCAGCTTTACCTCACCCACAGGAAGCGGGTGCATAGGCCTCAAAGTGCGTCGGGTTTCTTCTATCTGTTCCGTTGAGCCTGGGACAAAGATGCTGCAGGCGGTCGGTCGGGAAGAGATGCAGTGGATCCAAGAGTGGATCGGAGATGTTGAAGACCTGTAAGCAGAGGGGACAGTGTTCACAGTCACTAGCCAGTGACCAGCGTGGCACCAGGTGGGTACCAGGCGATGTCGGGTGCAAACAGGTGATGAGGGGTAGCTTGTCTCCGCAGCCACGTGGTCCCTGAAGGTCGACGACGTCCAGGAGTCGGCTCACGAGCTGTCCCACGCAGGCTCTCGCTGTCGGCGGTGTCGGCGACTTGATCGAAGCAAACAAGCCTTGGCAAAAGCAATTGTAGGAGGAATCGGAAATCAGCTGTTGGTTCTGACCAGCAAGGTCAGAGGGATTGCTCCTTTGGAGGGGAGCAAGGGCCAGTCTGGAGCAACCAGACCAGCGGTGTTTGTCGTAGATTTCGTCGCCAAGATGGCCACTAGCCAGCGGGCCAGCAACCGGTTAGGCGCGTCGAGTGGCAAAATGCAGAAGGGCCCCACGCAGATCGTGGAGATGCTGGGGGGCTCACCTTTGGTGCAGATGCTGCTCGAGGGTTGGGCTTCTCAGGACCCAAAGCACAACTTGGAGGGAGCCTCGGTTGTTGCACTGGTCAGCTTGTCGTAGTCGTTCCAAGATGGCTGGCTCCACGTGTCTCGGTGCCTCCACGGGTCTCCTCTTTGCAGGGACTGTGGATCGGGCGGTGAGAGGTCTGGAGGTCCAGGTCTTGTCAGTCTCTGGGCTCGGGCTCCGGCGGGAGGCGGCGGCAAAGCAGACGGTGATTCGCTGGATGGTGCTTGCGTTAGCAAGGTGGTCACTCCCTGACCACAGGGGAGATTTTCTTCAGTCTTCTGTGCAGCAGAATGTCGAAGTTCCCGTCTTCTTCTTAGTTTCAAGTTGATTCCAGGATGTCTGAAGTCTTAGGACACAGCTCCTACCTTTATTCGGATTCTAGGGGCCGGACTACCTGCTAGGTCCCTCCCTATGGGTGGTACCAGGAAGGGGGGTGGTTACACCCCCAATCCTTTGTCCAGCTCGCCCCAGGCCCGGGACTGGTGTGCCCCAGGACCGGTTTGAACTGGCATATGCCCCGAGGCTCCTTGTGAGCCACAGGCATGTCTGGTTTCTTTCAAGCCCTACCTGACCAATACACAAAATCCTGTCTGGGGTGGTGCACGCACCTCCCCTGGCAGGAAACCCTTTGTCCACACCTCCCAAGCTGGAAGGACTCCCAGCAGCAGGAGGGCAGACTTGTGTCTGTGGTGGCAGCATCCATTTTGTGGAGCTGAGGCTATGTCTGATTTTACCCGGGTTTCAGGTACTGTACATGTCGTGTCCCTCTAGAAGGGTGGAATGCTAACCCCGTCGCCAGAATTGGCGAGGGGTTAGTATTCCAATTCGTATGACACCTTACTCGACATGTTTTGATAAAGCCAAACCAAAGATAGCATTTAACCGCGAGGTTCATAATGCACTTAAGAGTATATGGTATGACGATATCTGGAAACAGCAGAAGGAAGTTGTTCCGACCACTGCAGACAGGCTCAGCTCATGCCAGAGCACCATCTCACATGGAACCAAGCACTCTGCCTTCAGGATTGTTAAGGCCTGCCATAGGAGTGACTTAGAGGTTACCAGGTGTCCCATTTAAGGTTAGGTATAGGTATACTACACCTAAGTAAGAGGTGATTACACCAACTTACCCCAGCTGAGTGATCAGCCAGTTGTGTCAGATTGTTAGGCCAAGCCTGGGGTGGCATAATACATGCTGCAGCCCCTGGCAGGCCTTGGGTACACCAATGCCCTGGGTACCTAGTGTACACTGGTACAGGGGCTGACAGGGTGATCCACTTCCAATTGGTTATGCACCTAGGGTGCATAGTTTTAATTTAGTAGAGAGAACAGCAGGCTGGGGGTCTGATTGGCAGGCCCACAGCCTCAATATGTCAAAAACCAGTGAAGCAAAAAGCAAAAATTTGGGGTGACCATAGGATAGCAGACCCTACTCTCCTACAATGCTTAACACCGCCAGTACATCCAGAGAGCTGCCTTCTATAGATTTAGAGTGTGGTAGAGTTATTGTGAAGGATGGAGTGAGATATACTCACCCCTCACACTGCCAGTGCTTACAAAGTGAAGGATGGTGTTAGATGCACTCATGCTTAACACGCCAGTACATCCAGAGAGCCGCCTTCTATACATTTAGAGTGTGGTAGAGTTAGTGTGAAGGATCGAGTGAGATATACTCACCCCTTAAACCGCCAGTGCTTACAGAGCGAATGATGGTGTTAGACGCACTCATGCTTAACACCGCCAGTACATCCAGAGAGCCGCCTTCTATACATTTAGAGTGTGGTAGAGTTAGTGTGAAGGATGGAGTGAGATATACTCACCCCTTAAACCGCCAGTGCATACAGAGCAAAGGATGGTGTTAGATGCACTCATGCTTAACACCGCCAGTACATCCAGAGGGCCGCCTTCTATACATTTAGAGTGTGGTAGAGTTAGTGTGAAGGATGGAGCGAGATATACTCACCCCGCCAGTGCTTACAGAGCGAAGGATGGTGTTAGATGCACTCATGCTTAACACCTTCAGTGCATCCAGAGAGCCGTCTTCTATACATTTAGAGTGTGGTAGAGTTAGTGTGAAGGATGGAGTGAGATATACTCACCCCTCACACTGCCAGTGCTTACAGAGCGAAGGATGGTGTTAGATGCACTCATGCTTAACACCGCCTGTGCATCCAGAGAGCCGCCTTCTATACATTTAGAGTGTGGTAGAGTTAGTGTGAAGGATGGAGTGAGATATACTCACCCCTCACACTGCCAGTGCTTACAGAGCGAAGGATGGTGTTAGATGCACTCATGCTTAACACGCCAGTGCATCCAGAGAGCCGCCTTCTATACATTTAGAGTGTGGTAGAGTTAGTGTGAAGGATGGAGTGAGATATACTCACCCCTCACACTGCCAGTGCTTACAGAGCAAAGGATGGTGTTAGATGCACTCATGCTTAACACCGCCAGTGCATCCAGAGAGCCGCCTTCTATACATTTACAGTGTGGTAGAGTTAGTGTGAAGGATGGAGCGAGATATACTCACCCCTTACACTGCCAGTGCTTACAGAGAGAAGGATGGTGTTAGATGCACTCATGCTTAATACGCCAGTGCACCCTGAGAGCCGCCTTCTATACATTTAGAGTGTGGTAGAGTTAGTGTGAAGGATGGAGTGAGATATACTCACCCCTCACACTGCCAGTGCTTACAGAGCAAAGGATGGTGTTAGATGCACTCATGCTTAACACCGCCAGTGCATCCAGAGAGCCGCCTTCTATACATTTACAGTGTGGTAGAGTTAGTGTGAAGGATGGAGTGAGATATACTCACCCCTTAAACCGCCAGTGCTTACAGAGCGAAGGTTGGTGTTAAATGCACTCATGCTTAACACGCCAGTGCACCCAGAGAGCCGCCTTTTTTTACATTTAGAGTGTGGTAGAGTTAGTGTGAAGGATGGAGTGAGATATACTCACCCCTTAAACCGCCAGTGCTTACAGAGCGAAGGATGGTGTTCGATGCACTCATGCTTAACATGCCAGTACATCCAGAGAGCCGCCTTCTATACATTTAGAGTGTGGTAGAGTTAGTGTGAAGGATGGAGCGGGATATACTCACCCCTCACACTGCCAGTGCTTACAGAGCGAAGGATGGTGTTAGATGCACTCATGCTTAACTCGCCAGTACATCCAGAGAGCCGCCTTCTATACATTTAGAGAGTGGTAGAGTTAGTGTGAAGGATCGAGTGAGATATACTCACCCCTTAAACCGCCAGTGCTTACAGAGCGAAGGATGGTGTTAGACGCACTCATGCTTAACACCGCCAGTACATCCAGAGAGCCGCCTTCTGTACATTTAGAGTGTGGTAGAGTTAGTGTGAAGGATGGAGTGAGATATACTCACCCCTTAAACTGCAAGTGCTTACAGAGCAAAGGATGGTGTTAGATGCACTCATGCTTAACACCGCCAATACATCCAGAGGGCCGCCTTCTGTACATTTATAGTGTGGAAGAGTTAGCGTGAAGGATGGAGCGAGATATACTCACCCTCGCCAGTGCTTACAGAGCGAAGGATGGTGTTAGATGCACTCATGATTAACACCGCCAGTACATCCAGAGAGCAGCCTTCTATACATTTAGAGTGGGGTAGAGTTAGTGTGAAGGATGGAGTGAGATATACTCACCCCGCCAGTACTTACAGAGCAAAGGATGGTGTTAGATGCACTCATGCTTAACACCGCCAGTGCATCCAGAGAGCCGTCTTCTATTCATTTAGAGTGTGGTAGAGTTAGTGTGAAGGATGGAGTGAGATATACTCACCCCTCACACTGCCAGTGCTTACTGAGCGAAGGATGGTGTTAGATGCACTCATGCTTAACACGCCAGTGCATCCAGAGAGCCGCCTTCTATACATTTAGAGTGTGGTAGAGTTAGTGTGAAGGATGGAGCGAGATATACTCACCCCTTACACTGCCAGTGCTTACAGAGCGATGGATGGTGTTAGATGCACTCATGCTTAACACGCCAGTGCACCCTGAGAGCCGCCTTCTATACATTTACAGTGTGGTAGAGTTAGTGTGAAGGATGGAGTGAGATATACTCACCCCTTAAACCGCCAGTGCTTACAGAGCGAAGGTTGGTGTTAAATGCACTCATGCTTAACACGCCAGTGCACCCAGAGAGCCGCCTTTTTTTACATTTAGAGTGTGGTAGAGTTAGTGTGAAGGATGGAGTGAGATATACTCACCCCTTAAACCGCCAGTGCTTACAGAGCGAAGGATGGTGTTCGATGCACTCATGCTTAACATGCCAGTACATCCAGAGAGCCGCCTTCTATACATTTAGAGTGTGGTAGAGTTAGTGTGAAGGATGGAGCGGGATATACTCACCCCTCACACTGCCAGTGCTTACAGAGCGAAGGATGGTGTTAGATGCACTCATGCTTAACTCGCCAGTACATCCAGAGAGCCGCCTTCTATACATTTAGAGAGTGGTAGAGTTAGTGTGAAGGATCGAGTGAGATATACTCACCCCTTAAACCGCCAGTGCTTACAGAGCGAAGGATGGTGTTAGACGCACTCATGCTTAACACCGCCAGTACATCCAGAGAGCCGCCTTCTGTACATTTAGAGTGTGGTAGAGTTAGTGTGAAGGATGGAGTGAGATATACTCACCCCTTAAACTGCAAGTGCTTACAGAGCAAAGGATGGTGTTAGATGCACTCATGCTTAACACCGCCAATACATCCAGAGGGCCGCCTTCTGTACATTTATAGTGTGGAAGAGTTAGCGTGAAGGATGGAGCGAGATATACTCACCCTCGCCAGTGCTTACAGAGCGAAGGATGGTGTTAGATGCACTCATGATTAACACCGCCAGTACATCCAGAGAGCAGCCTTCTATACATTTAGAGTGGGGTAGAGTTAGTGTGAAGGATGGAGTGAGATATACTCACCCCGCCAGTACTTACAGAGCAAAGGATGGTGTTAGATGCACTCATGCTTAACACCGCCAGTGCATCCAGAGAGCCGTCTTCTATTCATTTAGAGTGTGGTAGAGTTAGTGTGAAGGATGGAGTGAGATATACTCACCCCTCACACTGCCAGTGCTTACTGAGCGAAGGATGGTGTTAGATGCACTCATGCTTAACACGCCAGTGCATCCAGAGAGCCGCCTTCTATACATTTAGAGTGTGGTAGAGTTAGTGTGAAGGATGGAGCGAGATATACTCACCCCTTACACTGCCAGTGCTTACAGAGCGATGGATGGTGTTAGATGCACTCATGCTTAACACGCCAGTGCACCCTGAGAGCCGCCTTCTATACATTTACAGTGTGGTAGAGTTAGTGTGAAGGATGGAGTGAGATATACTCACCCCTTAAACCGCCAGTGCTTACAGAGCGAAGGATGGTGTTAGATGCACTCATGCTTAACACCGCCAGTGCATCCAGAGAGCCGCCTTCTATACATTTAGAGTGTGGTAGAGTTAGTGTGAAGGATGGAGTGAGATGTACTCACCCCTCACACTGCCAGTGCTTACAGAGCAAAGGATGGTGTTAGATGCACTCATGCTTAACACGCCAGTGCATCCAGAGAGCCGCCTTCTATACATTTAGAGTGTGGTAGAGTTAGTGTGAAGGATGGAGTGAGATATACTCACCCCTCACACTGCCAGTGCTTACAGAGTGAAGGATGGTGTTAGATGCACTCATGCTTAACACCGCCAGTACATCCAGAGAGCCGCCTTCTATACATTTAGAGTGTGGTAGAGTTAGTGTGAAGGATGGAGTGAGATATACTCACCCCTCACACTGCCAGTGCTTACAGAGCGAAGGATGGTGTTAGATGCACTCATGCTTAACACCGCCAGTGCACCCAGAGAGCCGCCTTCTATACATTTAGAGTGTGGTAGAGTTAGTGTGAAGGATGGAGTGAGATATACTCACCCCTTAAACCGCCAGTGCTTACAAAGTGAAGGATGGTGTTAGATGCACTCATGCTTAACACGCCAGTACATCCAGAGAGCCGCCTTCTATACATTTAGAGTGTGGTAGAGTTAGTGTGAAGGATCGAGTGAGATATACTCACCCCTTAAACCGCCAGTGCTTACAGAGCGAAGGATGGTGTTAGACGCACTCATGCTTAACACCGCCAGTACATCCAGAGAGCCGCCTTCTATACATTTAGAGTGTGGTAGAGTTAGTGTGAAGGATGGAGTGAGATATACTCACCCCTTAAACCGCCAGTGCTTACAGAGCAAAGGATGGTGTTAGAAGCACTCATGCTTAACACCGCCAGTACATCCAGAGGGCTGCCTTCTATACATATAGAGTGTGGTAGAGTTAGTGTGAAGGATGGAGCGAGATATACTCACCCCGCCAGTGCTTACAGAGCGAAGGATGGTGTTAGATGCACTCATGCTTAACACCGCCAGTGCATCCAGAGAGCCGTCTTCTATACATTTAGAGTGTGGTAGAGTTAGTGTGAAGGATGGAGTGAGATATACTCACCCCTCACACTGCCAGTGCTTACAAAGCGACGGATGGTGTTAGATGCACTCATGCTTAACACCGCTTGTGCATCCAGAGAACCGCCTTCTATACATTTAGAGTGTGGTAGAGTTAGTGTGAAGGATGGAGTGAGATATACTCACCCCTCACACTGCCAGTGCTTACAGAGCGAAGGATGGTGTTAGATGCACTCATGCTTAACACCGCCAGTACATCCAGAGAGCCGCCTTCTATACATTTACAGTGTGGTAGAGTTAGTGTGAAGGATGGAGCGAGATATACTCACCCCTTACACTGCCAGTGCTTACAGAGCGAAGGATGGTGTTAGATGCACTCATGCTTAATACGCCAGTGCACCCTGAGAGCCGCCTTCTATACATTTACAGTGTGGAAGAGTTAGTGTGAAGGATGGAGTGAGATATACTCACCCCTTAAACCGCCAGTGCTTACAGAGCGAAGGTTGGTGTTAAATGCACTCATGCTTAACACGCCAGTGCACCCAGAGAGCCGCCTTTTTTTACATTTAGAGAGTGGTAGAGTTAGTGTGAAGGATGGAGTGAGATATACTCACCCCTTAAACCGCCAGTGCTTACAGAGCGAAGGATGGTGTTCGATGCACTCATGCTTAACATGCCAGTACATCCAGAGAGCCGCCTTCTATACATTTAGAGTGTGGTAGAGTTAGTGTGAAGGATGGAGCGGGATATACTCACCCCTCACACTGCCAGTGCTTACAGAGCGAAGGATGGTGTTAGATGCACTCATGCTTAACTCGCCAGTACATCCAGAGAGCTGCCTTCTATACATTTAGAGTGTGGTAGAGTTAGTGTGAAGGATCGAGTGAGATTTACTCACCCCTTAAACCGCCAGTGCTTACAGAGCGAAGGATGGTGTTAGACGCACTCATGCTTAACACCGCCAGTACATCCAGAGAGCCGCCTTCTGTACATTTAGAGTGTGGTAGAGTTAGTGTGAAGGATGGAGTGAGATATACTCACCCCTTAAACTGCCAGTGCTTACAGAGCAAAGGATGGTGTTAGATGCACTCATGCTTAACACCGCCAATACATCCAGAGGGCCGCCTTCTGTACATTTATAGTGTGGAAGAGTTAGTGTGAAGGATGGAGCGAGATATACTCACCCTCGCCAGTGCTTACAGAGCGAAGGATGGTGTTAGATGCACTCATGCTTAACACCGCCAGTACATCCAGAGAGCAGCCTTCTATACATTTAGAGTGTGGTAGAGTTAGTGTGAAGGATGGAGTGAGATATACTCACCCCGCCAGTACTTACAGAGCAAAGGATGGTGTTAGATGCACTCATGCTTAACACCGCCAGTGCATCCAGAGAGCCGTCTTCTATTCATTTAGAGTGTGGTAGAGTTAGTGTGAAGGATGGAGTGAGATATACTCACCCCTCACACTGCCAGTGCTTACTGAGCGAAGGATGGTGTTAGATGCACTCATGCTTAACACGCCAGTGCATCCAGAGAGCCGCCTTCTATACATTTAGAGTGTGGTAGAGTTAGTGTGAAGGATGGAGCGAGATATACTCACCCCTTACAATGCCAGTGCTTACAGAACGATGGATGGTGTTAGATGCACTCATGCTTAACACGCCAGTGCACCCTGAGAGCCGCCTTCTATACATTTACAGTGTGGAAGAGTTAGTGTGAAGGATGGAGTGAGATATACTCACCCCTTAAACCGCCAGTGCTTACAGAGCGAAGGATGGTGTTAGATGCACTCATGCTTAACACCGCCAGTGCATCCAGAGAGCCGCCTTCTATACATTTAGAGTGTGGTAGAGTTAGTGTGAAGGATGGAGTGAGATGTACTCACCCCTCACACTGCCAGTGCTTACAGAGCAAAGGATGGTGTTAGATGCACTCATGCTTAACACGCCAGTGCATCCAGAGAGCCGCCTTCTATACATTTAGAGTGTGGTAGAGTTAGTGTGAAGGATGGAGTGAGATATACTCACCCCTCACACTGCCAGTGCTTACAGAGCGAAGGATGGTGTTAGATGCACTCATGCTTAACACCGCCAGTACATCCAGAGAGCCGCCTTCTATACATTTAGAGTGTGGTAGAGTTAGTGTGAAGGATGGAGTGAGATATACTCACCCCTCACACTGCCAGTGCTTACAGAGCGAAGGATGGTGTTAGATGCACTCATGCTTAACACCGCCAGTACATCCAGAGAGCCGCCTTCTATACATTTAGAGTGTGGTAGAGTTAGTGTGAAGGATCGAGTGAGATATACTCACCCCTTAAACCGCCAGTGCTTACAGAGCGAAGGATGGTGTTAGACGCACTCATGCTTAACACCGCCAGTACATCCAGAGAGCCGCCTTCTATACATTTAGAGTGTGGTAGAGTTAGTGTGAAGGATGGAGTGAGATATACTCACCCCTTAAACCGCCAGTGCTTACAGAGCAAAGGATGGTGATAGAAGCACTCATGCTTAACACCGCCAGTACATCCAGAGGGCCGCCTTCTATACATTTAGAGTGTGGTAGAGTTAGTGTGAAGGATGGAGCGAGATATACTCACCCCGCCAGTGCTTACAGAGCGAAGGATGGTGTTAGATGCACTCATGCTTAACACCGCCAGTGCATCCAGAGAGACGTCTTCTATACATTTAGAGTGTGGTAGAGTTAGTGTGAAGGATGGAGTGAGATATACTCACCCCTCACACTGCCAGTGCTTACAGAGCGAAGGATGGTGTTAGATGCACTCATGCTTAACACCGCTTGTGCATCCAGAGAGCCGCCTTCTATACATTTAGAGTGTGGTAGAGTTAGTGTGAAGGATGGAGTGAGATATACTCACCGCTCACACTGCCAGTGCTTACAGAGAGAAGGATGGTGTTAGATGCACTCATGCTTAACATGCCAGTGCATCCAGAGAGCCGCCTTCTATACATTTAGAGTGTGGTAGAGTTAGTGTGAAGGATGGAGTGAGATATACTCACCCCTCACACTGCCAGTGCTTACAGAGCGAAGGTTGGTGTTAGATGCACTCATGCTTAACACCGCCAGTGCATCCAGAGAGTCGCCTTCTATACATTTACAGTGTGGTAGAGTTAGTGTGAAGAATGGAGCGAGATATACTCACCCCTTACACTGCCAGTGCTTACAGAGCGAAGGATGGTGTTAGATGCACTCATGCTGACACGCCAGTGCACCCTGAGAGCCGCCTTCTATACATTTACAGTGTGGAAGAGTTAGTGTGAAGGATGGAGTGAGATATACTCACCCCTTAAACCGCCAGTGCTTACAGAGCGAAGGTTGGTGTTAAATGCATTCATGCTTAACACGCCAGTGCACCCAGAGAGCCGCCTTTTTTTACATTTATAGTGTGGTAGAGTTAGTGTGAAGGATGGAGTGAAATATACTCACCCCTTAAACCGCCAGTGTTTACAGAGCGAAGGATGGTGTTAGATGCACTCATGCTTAACATGCCAGTACATCCAGAGAGCCGCCTTCTATACATTTAGAGTGTGGAAGAGTTAGTGTGAAGGATGGAGTGGGATATACTCACCCCTCACACTGCCAGTGCTTACAGAGCGAAGGATGGTGTTAGATGCACTCATGCTTAACACCGCCAATACATCCAGAGAGCCGCCTTCTATACATTTAGAGTGTGGTAGAGTTAGTGTGAAGGATGGAGTGAGATATACTCACCCTTTAAACCGCCAGTGCTTACAGAGCGAAGGATGGTGTTAGATGCACTCATGCTTAACACCGCCAGTACATCCAGAGAGCCGCCTTCTATAGATTTAGAGTGTGGTAGAGTTATTGTGAAGGATGGAGTGAGATATACTCACCCCTCACACTGCCAGTGCTTACAGAGCGAAGGATGGTGTTGGATGCACTCATGCTTAACACCGCCAGTACATCCAGAGAGCCGCCTTCTATACATTTAGAGTGTGGTAGAGTTAGTATGAAGGATGGAGTGAGATATACTCACCCCTTAAACCGCCAGTGCTTACAGAGCGAAGGATGGTGTTAGACGCACTCATGCTTAACACCGCCAGTACATCCAGAGAGCCGCCTTCTGTACATTTAGAGTGTGGTAGAGTTAGTGTGAAGGATGGAGTGAGATATACTCACCCCTTAAACCGCCAGTGCTTACAGAGCGAAGGTTGGTGTTAAATGCACTCATGCTTAACACGCCAGTGCACCCAGAGAGCCGCCTTTTTTTACATTTAGAGTGTGGTAGAGTTAGTGTGAAGGATGGAGTGAGATATACTCACCCCTTAAACCGCCAGTGCTTACAGAGCGAAGGATGGTGTTCGATGCACTCATGCTTAACATGCCAGTACATCCAGAGAGCCGCCTTCTATACATTTAGAGTGTGGTAGAGTTAGTGTGAAGGATGGAGCGGGATATACTCACCCCTCACACTGCCAGTGCTTACAGAGCGAAGGATGGTGTTAGATGCACTCATGCTTAACTCGCCAGTACATCCAGAGAGCCGCCTTCTATACATTTAGAGAGTGGTAGAGTTAGTGTGAAGGATCGAGTGAGATATACTCACCCCTTAAACCGCCAGTGCTTACAGAGCGAAGGATGGTGTTAGACGCACTCATGCTTAACACCGCCAGTACATCCAGAGAGCCGCCTTCTGTACATTTAGAGTGTGGTAGAGTTAGTGTGAAGGATGGAGTGAGATATACTCACCCCTTAAACTGCAAGTGCTTACAGAGCAAAGGATGGTGTTAGATGCACTCATGCTTAACACCGCCAATACATCCAGAGGGCCGCCTTCTGTACATTTATAGTGTGGAAGAGTTAGCGTGAAGGATGGAGCGAGATATACTCACCCTCGCCAGTGCTTACAGAGCGAAGGATGGTGTTAGATGCACTCATGATTAACACCGCCAGTACATCCAGAGAGCAGCCTTCTATACATTTAGAGTGGGGTAGAGTTAGTGTGAAGGATGGAGTGAGATATACTCACCCCGCCAGTACTTACAGAGCAAAGGATGGTGTTAGATGCACTCATGCTTAACACCGCCAGTGCATCCAGAGAGCCGTCTTCTATTCATTTAGAGTGTGGTAGAGTTAGTGTGAAGGATGGAGTGAGATATACTCACCCCTCACACTGCCAGTGCTTACTGAGCGAAGGATGGTGTTAGATGCACTCATGCTTAACACGCCAGTGCATCCAGAGAGCCGCCTTCTATACATTTAGAGTGTGGTAGAGTTAGTGTGAAGGATGGAGCGAGATATACTCACCCCTTACACTGCCAGTGCTTACAGAGCGATGGATGGTGTTAGATGCACTCATGCTTAACACGCCAGTGCACCCTGAGAGCCGCCTTCTATACATTTACAGTGTGGTAGAGTTAGTGTGAAGGATGGAGTGAGATATACTCACCCCTTAAACCGCCAGTGCTTACAGAGCGAAGGTTGGTGTTAAATGCACTCATGCTTAACACGCCAGTGCACCCAGAGAGCCGCCTTTTTTTACATTTAGAGTGTGGTAGAGTTAGTGTGAAGGATGGAGTGAGATATACTCACCCCTTAAACCGCCAGTGCTTACAGAGCGAAGGATGGTGTTCGATGCACTCATGCTTAACATGCCAGTACATCCAGAGAGCCGCCTTCTATACATTTAGAGTGTGGTAGAGTTAGTGTGAAGGATGGAGCGGGATATACTCACCCCTCACACTGCCAGTGCTTACAGAGCGAAGGATGGTGTTAGATGCACTCATGCTTAACTCGCCAGTACATCCAGAGAGCCGCCTTCTATACATTTAGAGAGTGGTAGAGTTAGTGTGAAGGATCGAGTGAGATATACTCACCCCTTAAACCGCCAGTGCTTACAGAGCGAAGGATGGTGTTAGACGCACTCATGCTTAACACCGCCAGTACATCCAGAGAGCCGCCTTCTGTACATTTAGAGTGTGGTAGAGTTAGTGTGAAGGATGGAGTGAGATATACTCACCCCTTAAACTGCAAGTGCTTACAGAGCAAAGGATGGTGTTAGATGCACTCATGCTTAACACCGCCAATACATCCAGAGGGCCGCCTTCTGTACATTTATAGTGTGGAAGAGTTAGCGTGAAGGATGGAGCGAGATATACTCACCCTCGCCAGTGCTTACAGAGCGAAGGATGGTGTTAGATGCACTCATGATTAACACCGCCAGTACATCCAGAGAGCAGCCTTCTATACATTTAGAGTGGGGTAGAGTTAGTGTGAAGGATGGAGTGAGATATACTCACCCCGCCAGTACTTACAGAGCAAAGGATGGTGTTAGATGCACTCATGCTTAACACCGCCAGTGCATCCAGAGAGCCGTCTTCTATTCATTTAGAGTGTGGTAGAGTTAGTGTGAAGGATGGAGTGAGATATACTCACCCCTCACACTGCCAGTGCTTACTGAGCGAAGGATGGTGTTAGATGCACTCATGCTTAACACGCCAGTGCATCCAGAGAGCCGCCTTCTATACATTTAGAGTGTGGTAGAGTTAGTGTGAAGGATGGAGCGAGATATACTCACCCCTTACACTGCCAGTGCTTACAGAGCGATGGATGGTGTTAGATGCACTCATGCTTAACACGCCAGTGCACCCTGAGAGCCGCCTTCTATACATTTACAGTGTGGTAGAGTTAGTGTGAAGGATGGAGTGAGATATACTCACCCCTTAAACCGCCAGTGCTTACAGAGCGAAGGATGGTGTTAGATGCACTCATGCTTAACACCGCCAGTGCATCCAGAGAGCCGCCTTCTATACATTTAGAGTGTGGTAGAGTTAGTGTGAAGGATGGAGTGAGATGTACTCACCCCTCACACTGCCAGTGCTTACAGAGCAAAGGATGGTGTTAGATGCACTCATGCTTAACACGCCAGTGCATCCAGAGAGCCGCCTTCTATACATTTAGAGTGTGGTAGAGTTAGTGTGAAGGATGGAGTGAGATATACTCACCCCTCACACTGCCAGTGCTTACAGAGTGAAGGATGGTGTTAGATGCACTCATGCTTAACACCGCCAGTACATCCAGAGAGCCGCCTTCTATACATTTAGAGTGTGGTAGAGTTAGTGTGAAGGATGGAGTGAGATATACTCACCCCTCACACTGCCAGTGCTTACAGAGCGAAGGATGGTGTTAGATGCACTCATGCTTAACACCGCCAGTGCACCCAGAGAGCCGCCTTCTATACATTTAGAGTGTGGTAGAGTTAGTGTGAAGGATGGAGTGAGATATACTCACCCCTTAAACCGCCAGTGCTTACAAAGTGAAGGATGGTGTTAGATGCACTCATGCTTAACACGCCAGTACATCCAGAGAGCCGCCTTCTATACATTTAGAGTGTGGTAGAGTTAGTGTGAAGGATCGAGTGAGATATACTCACCCCTTAAACCGCCAGTGCTTACAGAGCGAAGGATGGTGTTAGACGCACTCATGCTTAACACCGCCAGTACATCCAGAGAGCCGCCTTCTATACATTTAGAGTGTGGTAGAGTTAGTGTGAAGGATGGAGTGAGATATACTCACCCCTTAAACCGCCAGTGCTTACAGAGCAAAGGATGGTGTTAGAAGCACTCATGCTTAACACCGCCAGTACATCCAGAGGGCTGCCTTCTATACATATAGAGTGTGGTAGAGTTAGTGTGAAGGATGGAGCGAGATATACTCACCCCGCCAGTGCTTACAGAGCGAAGGATGGTGTTAGATGCACTCATGCTTAACACCGCCAGTGCATCCAGAGAGCCGTCTTCTATACATTTAGAGTGTGGTAGAGTTAGTGTGAAGGATGGAGTGAGATATACTCACCCCTCACACTGCCAGTGCTTACAAAGCGACGGATGGTGTTAGATGCACTCATGCTTAACACCGCTTGTGCATCCAGAGAACCGCCTTCTATACATTTAGAGTGTGGTAGAGTTAGTGTGAAGGATGGAGTGAGATATACTCACCCCTCACACTGCCAGTGCTTACAGAGCGAAGGATGGTGTTAGATGCACTCATGCTTAACACCGCCAGTACATCCAGAGAGCCGCCTTCTATACATTTACAGTGTGGTAGAGTTAGTGTGAAGGATGGAGCGAGATATACTCACCCCTTACACTGCCAGTGCTTACAGAGCGAAGGATGGTGTTAGATGCACTCATGCTTAATACGCCAGTGCACCCTGAGAGCCGCCTTCTATACATTTACAGTGTGGAAGAGTTAGTGTGAAGGATGGAGTGAGATATACTCACCCCTTAAACCGCCAGTGCTTACAGAGCGAAGGTTGGTGTTAAATGCACTCATGCTTAACACGCCAGTGCACCCAGAGAGCCGCCTTTTTTTACATTTAGAGAGTGGTAGAGTTAGTGTGAAGGATGGAGTGAGATATACTCACCCCTTAAACCGCCAGTGCTTACAGAGCGAAGGATGGTGTTCGATGCACTCATGCTTAACATGCCAGTACATCCAGAGAGCCGCCTTCTATACATTTAGAGTGTGGTAGAGTTAGTGTGAAGGATGGAGCGGGATATACTCACCCCTCACACTGCCAGTGCTTACAGAGCGAAGGATGGTGTTAGATGCACTCATGCTTAACTCGCCAGTACATCCAGAGAGCTGCCTTCTATACATTTAGAGTGTGGTAGAGTTAGTGTGAAGGATCGAGTGAGATTTACTCACCCCTTAAACCGCCAGTGCTTACAGAGCGAAGGATGGTGTTAGACGCACTCATGCTTAACACCGCCAGTACATCCAGAGAGCCGCCTTCTGTACATTTAGAGTGTGGTAGAGTTAGTGTGAAGGATGGAGTGAGATATACTCACCCCTTAAACTGCCAGTGCTTACAGAGCAAAGGATGGTGTTAGATGCACTCATGCTTAACACCGCCAATACATCCAGAGGGCCGCCTTCTGTACATTTATAGTGTGGAAGAGTTAGTGTGAAGGATGGAGCGAGATATACTCACCCTCGCCAGTGCTTACAGAGCGAAGGATGGTGTTAGATGCACTCATGCTTAACACCGCCAGTACATCCAGAGAGCAGCCTTCTATACATTTAGAGTGTGGTAGAGTTAGTGTGAAGGATGGAGTGAGATATACTCACCCCGCCAGTACTTACAGAGCAAAGGATGGTGTTAGATGCACTCATGCTTAACACCGCCAGTGCATCCAGAGAGCCGTCTTCTATTCATTTAGAGTGTGGTAGAGTTAGTGTGAAGGATGGAGTGAGATATACTCACCCCTCACACTGCCAGTGCTTACTGAGCGAAGGATGGTGTTAGATGCACTCATGCTTAACACGCCAGTGCATCCAGAGAGCCGCCTTCTATACATTTAGAGTGTGGTAGAGTTAGTGTGAAGGATGGAGCGAGATATACTCACCCCTTACAATGCCAGTGCTTACAGAACGATGGATGGTGTTAGATGCACTCATGCTTAACACGCCAGTGCACCCTGAGAGCCGCCTTCTATACATTTACAGTGTGGAAGAGTTAGTGTGAAGGATGGAGTGAGATATACTCACCCCTTAAACCGCCAGTGCTTACAGAGCGAAGGATGGTGTTAGATGCACTCATGCTTAACACCGCCAGTGCATCCAGAGAGCCGCCTTCTATACATTTAGAGTGTGGTAGAGTTAGTGTGAAGGATGGAGTGAGATGTACTCACCCCTCACACTGCCAGTGCTTACAGAGCAAAGGATGGTGTTAGATGCACTCATGCTTAACACGCCAGTGCATCCAGAGAGCCGCCTTCTATACATTTAGAGTGTGGTAGAGTTAGTGTGAAGGATGGAGTGAGATATACTCACCCCTCACACTGCCAGTGCTTACAGAGCGAAGGATGGTGTTAGATGCACTCATGCTTAACACCGCCAGTACATCCAGAGAGCCGCCTTCTATACATTTAGAGTGTGGTAGAGTTAGTGTGAAGGATGGAGTGAGATATACTCACCCCTCACACTGCCAGTGCTTACAGAGCGAAGGATGGTGTTAGATGCACTCATGCTTAACACCGCCAGTACATCCAGAGAGCCGCCTTCTATACATTTAGAGTGTGGTAGAGTTAGTGTGAAGGATCGAGTGAGATATACTCACCCCTTAAACCGCCAGTGCTTACAGAGCGAAGGATGGTGTTAGACGCACTCATGCTTAACACCGCCAGTACATCCAGAGAGCCGCCTTCTATACATTTAGAGTGTGGTAGAGTTAGTGTGAAGGATGGAGTGAGATATACTCACCCCTTAAACCGCCAGTGCTTACAGAGCAAAGGATGGTGATAGAAGCACTCATGCTTAACACCGCCAGTACATCCAGAGGGCCGCCTTCTATACATTTAGAGTGTGGTAGAGTTAGTGTGAAGGATGGAGCGAGATATACTCACCCCGCCAGTGCTTACAGAGCGAAGGATGGTGTTAGATGCACTCATGCTTAACACCGCCAGTGCATCCAGAGAGACGTCTTCTATACATTTAGAGTGTGGTAGAGTTAGTGTGAAGGATGGAGTGAGATATACTCACCCCTCACACTGCCAGTGCTTACAGAGCGAAGGATGGTGTTAGATGCACTCATGCTTAACACCGCTTGTGCATCCAGAGAGCCGCCTTCTATACATTTAGAGTGTGGTAGAGTTAGTGTGAAGGATGGAGTGAGATATACTCACCGCTCACACTGCCAGTGCTTACAGAGAGAAGGATGGTGTTAGATGCACTCATGCTTAACATGCCAGTGCATCCAGAGAGCCGCCTTCTATACATTTAGAGTGTGGTAGAGTTAGTGTGAAGGATGGAGTGAGATATACTCACCCCTCACACTGCCAGTGCTTACAGAGCGAAGGTTGGTGTTAGATGCACTCATGCTTAACACCGCCAGTGCATCCAGAGAGTCGCCTTCTATACATTTACAGTGTGGTAGAGTTAGTGTGAAGAATGGAGCGAGATATACTCACCCCTTACACTGCCAGTGCTTACAGAGCGAAGGATGGTGTTAGATGCACTCATGCTGACACGCCAGTGCACCCTGAGAGCCGCCTTCTATACATTTACAGTGTGGAAGAGTTAGTGTGAAGGATGGAGTGAGATATACTCACCCCTTAAACCGCCAGTGCTTACAGAGCGAAGGTTGGTGTTAAATGCATTCATGCTTAACACGCCAGTGCACCCAGAGAGCCGCCTTTTTTTACATTTATAGTGTGGTAGAGTTAGTGTGAAGGATGGAGTGAAATATACTCACCCCTTAAACCGCCAGTGTTTACAGAGCGAAGGATGGTGTTAGATGCACTCATGCTTAACATGCCAGTACATCCAGAGAGCCGCCTTCTATACATTTAGAGTGTGGAAGAGTTAGTGTGAAGGATGGAGTGGGATATACTCACCCCTCACACTGCCAGTGCTTACAGAGCGAAGGATGGTGTTAGATGCACTCATGCTTAACACCGCCAATACATCCAGAGAGCCGCCTTCTATACATTTAGAGTGTGGTAGAGTTAGTGTGAAGGATGGAGTGAGATATACTCACCCTTTAAACCGCCAGTGCTTACAGAGCGAAGGATGGTGTTAGATGCACTCATGCTTAACACCGCCAGTACATCCAGAGAGCCGCCTTCTATAGATTTAGAGTGTGGTAGAGTTATTGTGAAGGATGGAGTGAGATATACTCACCCCTCACACTGCCAGTGCTTACAGAGCGAAGGATGGTGTTGGATGCACTCATGCTTAACACCGCCAGTACATCCAGAGAGCCGCCTTCTATACATTTAGAGTGTGGTAGAGTTAGTATGAAGGATGGAGTGAGATATACTCACCCCTTAAACCGCCAGTGCTTACAGAGCGAAGGATGGTGTTAGACGCACTCATGCTTAACACCGCCAGTACATCCAGAGAGCCGCCTTCTGTACATTTAGAGTGTGGTAGAGTTAGTGTGAAGGATGGAGTGAGATATACTCACCCCTTAAACCGCCAGTGATTACAGAGCAAAGGATGGTGTTAGATGCACTCATGCTTAACACCGCCAGTGCATCCAGAGAGCCGTCTTCTATACATTTAGAGTGTGGTAGAGTTAGTGTGAAGGATGGAGTGAGATATACTCACCCCTCACACTGCCAGTGCTTACAGAGCGACGGTTGGTGTTAGATGCACTCATGCTTAACAACGCCAGTGCATCCAGAGAGCCGCCTTCTATACATTTAGAGTGTGGTAGAGTTAGTGTGAAGGATGGAGCGGGATATACTCACCCCTCACACTGCCAGTGCTTACAGAGCGAAGGATGGTGTTAGATGCACTCATGCTTAACACACCAGTGCACCCTGAGAGCCGCCTTCTATACATTTACCGTGTGGTAGAGTTAGTGTGAAGGATGGAGTGAGATATACTTACCCCTTAAACCGCCAGTGCTTACAGAGCGAAGGATGGTGTTAAATGCATTCATGCTTAACACGCCAGTGCACCCAGAAAGCTGCCTTTTTTTACATTTAGAGTGTGGTAGAGTTAGTGTGAAGGATGGAGTGAGATATACTCACCCCTTAAACCGCCAGTGCTTACAGAGCGAAGGATGGTGTTAAATGCACTCATGCTTAACACGCCAGTGCACCCAGGGAGCCGCCTTTTTTTACATTTAGAGTGTGGTAGAGTTAGTGTGAAGGATGGAGTGAGATATACTCACCCCTTAAACCGCCAGTGCTTACAGAGCGAAGGATGGTGTTCGATGCACTCATGCTTAACACGCCAGTACATCCAGAGAGCCGCCTTCTATACATTTAGAGTGTGGTAGAGTTAGTGTGAAGGATTGAGTGAGATATACTCACCCCTTAAACTGCCAGTGCTTACAGAGCAAAGGATGGTGTTAGATGCACTCATGCTTAACTCGCCAGTACATCCAGAGATCCGCCTTCTATACATTTAGAGTGTGGTAGAGTTAGTGTGAAGGATCGAGTGAGATATACTCACCCCTTAAACCGCCAGTGCTTACAGAGCGAAGGATGGTGTTAGACTCACTCATGCTTTACACCGCCAGTACATCCAGAGAGCCGCCTTCTGTACATTTAGAGTGTGGTAGAGTTAGTGTGAAGGATGGAGTGAGATATACTCACCCCTTAAACCGCCAGTGCTTACAGAGCAAAGGATGGTGTTAGATGCACTCATGCTTAACACCGCCAGTACATCCAGAGGGCCGCCTTCTATACATTTATAGTGTGGAAGAGTTAGTGTGAAGGATGGAGCGAGATATACTCACCCCGCCAGTGCTTACAGAGCGAAGGATGGTGTGAGATGCACTCATGCTTAACACCGCCAGTACATCCAGAGAGCAGCCTTCTATACATTTAGAGTGTGGTAGAGTTAGTGTGAAGGATGGAGTGAGATATACTCACCCCGCCAGTACTTACAGAGCGAAGGATGGTGTTAGATGCACTCATGCTGAACACCGCCAGTGCATCCAGAGAGCCGTCTTCTATTCATTTAGAGTGTAGTAGAGTTAGTGTGAAGGATGGAGTGAGATATACTCACCCCTCACACTGCCAGTGCTTACAGAGCGAAGGATGGTGTTAGATGCACTCATGCTTAACACGCCAGTGCATCCAGAGAGCCGCCTTCTATACATTTAGAGTGTGGTAGAGTTAGTGTGAAGGATGGAGCGAGATATACTCACCCCTTACACTGCCAGTGCTTACAGAGCGATGGATGGTGTTAGATGCACTCATGCTTAACACGCCAGTGCACCCTGAGAGCCGCCTTCTATACATTTACAGTGTGGTAGAGTAAGTGTGAAGGATGGAGTGAGATATACTCACCCCTTAAACCGCCAGTGCTTACAGAGCGAAGGATGGTGTTAGATGCACTCATGCTTAACACGCCAGTGCACCCAGAGAGCCGCCTTTTTTTACATTTAGAGTGTGGTAGAGTTAGTGTGAAGGATGGAGTGAGATATACTCACCCCTTAAACCGCCAGTGCTTACAGAGCGAAGGATGGTGTTAGATGCACTCATGCTTAACACCGCCAGTGCATCCAGAGAGCCGCCTTCTATACATTTAGAGTGTGGTAGAGTTAGTGTGAAGGATGGAGTGAGATATACTCACCCCTCACACTGCCAGTGCTTACAGAGCAAAGGATGGTGTTAGATGCACTCATGCTTAACACGCCAGTGCATCCAGAGAGCCGCCTTCTATACATTTAGAGTGTGGTAGAGTTAGTGTGATGGATGGAGTGAGATATACTCACCCCTCACACTGCCAGTGCTTACAGAGCGAAGGATGGTGTTAGATGCACTCATGCTTAACACCGCCAGTACATCCAGAGAGCCGCCTTCTATACATTTAGAGTGTGGTAGAGTTAGTGTGAAGGATGGAGTGAGATATACTCACCCCTCACACTGCCAGTGCTTACAGAGCGAAGGATGGTGTTAGATGCACTCATGCTTAACACCGCCAGTGCACCCAGAGAGCCGCCTTCTATACATTTCGTGTGTGGTAGAGTTAGTGTGAAGGATGGAGTGAGATATACTCACCCCTTAAACAGCCAGTGCTTACAAAGTGAAGGATGGTGTTAGATGCACTCATGCTTAACACTCCAGTACATCCAGAGAGCCGTCTTCTATACATTTAGAGTGTGGTAGAGTTAGTGTGAAGGATCGAGTGAGATATACTCAACCCTTAAACCGCCAGTGCTTACAGAGCGAAGGATGGTGTTACACGCACTCATGCTTAACACCGCCAGTACATCCAGAGAGCCGCCTTCTATACATTTAGAGTGTGGTAGAGTTAGTGTGAAGGATGGAGTGAGATATACTCACCCCTCACACTGCCAGTGCTTACAGAGCGAAGGTTGGTGTTAGATGCACTCATGCTTAACACCGCCAGTGCATCCAGAGAGCCGCCTTCTATACATTTAGAGTGTGGTAGAGTTAGTGTGAAGGATGGAGCGGGATATACTCACCCCTCACACTGCCAGTGCTTACAGAGCGAAGGATGGTGTTAGATGCACTCATGCTTAACACACCAGTGCACCCTGAGAGCCGCCTTCTATACATTTACCGTGTGGTAGAGTTAGTGTGAAGGATGGAGTGAGATATACTTACCCCTTAAACCGCCAGTGCTTACAGAGCGAAGGATGGTGTTAAATGCATTCATGCTTAACACGCCAGTGCACTCAGAAAGCTGCCTTTTTTTACATTTAGAGTGTGGTAGAGTTAGTGTGAAGGATGGAGTGAGATATACTCACCCCTTAAACCGCCAGTGCTTACAGAGCGAAGGATGGTGTTAGATTCCCTCATGCTTAACACCGCCAGTGCATCCAGAGAGCCGCCTTCTATACATTTAGAGTGTGGTAGAGTTAGTGTGAAGGATGGAGTGAGATATTCTCACCCCTCACACTGCCAGTGCTTACAGAGTGAAGGATGGTGTTAGATGCACTCATGCTTAACACCGCCAGTACATCCAGAGAGCCGCCTTCTATACATTTAGAGTGTGGTAGAGTTAGTGTGAAGGATGGAGTGAGATATACTCACCCTTTAAACCGCCAGTGCTTACAGAGCGAAGGATGGTGTTAGATGCACTCATGCTTAACACGCCAGTACATCCAGAGAGCTGCTTCTATACATTTAGAGTGTGGTAGAGTTAAGGTGAAGGATGGAGCGGGATATACTCACCCCTCACACTGCCAGTGCTTACAGAGCAAAGGATGGTGTCAGATGCACTCATGCTTAACACCGCCAGTACATCCAGAGAGCCGCCTTCTATACATTTACAGTGTGGTAGAGTTAGTGTGAAGGATGGAGTGAGATATACTCACCCCTTATACCGCCAGTGCTTACAGAGCGAAGGATGGTGTTAGATGCACTCATGCTTAACACGCCAGTACATCCAGAGAGCCGCCTTCTATAGATTTAGAGTGTGGTAGAGTTATTGTGAAGGATGGAGTGAGATATACTCACCCCTCACACTGCCAGTGCTTACAGAGCGAAGGATGGTGTTGGATGCACTCATGCTTAACACCGCCAGTACATCCAGAGAGCCGCCTTCTATACATTTAGAGTGTGGTAGAGTTAGTATGAAGGATGGAGTGAGATATACTCACCCCTTAAACCGCCAGTGCTTACAAAGTGAAGGATGGTGTTAGATGCACTCATGCTTAACACGCCAGTACATCCAGAGAGCCGCCTTCTATACATTTAGAGTGTGGTAGAGTTAGTGTGAAGGATTGAGTGAGATATACTCACCCCTTAAACTGCCAGTGCTTACAGAGCGAAGGATGGTGTTAGATGCACTCATGCTTAACTCGCCAGTACATCCAGAGATCCGCCTTCTATACATTTAGAGTGTGGTAGAGTTAGTGTGAAGGATCGAGTGAGATATACTCACCCCTTAAACCGCCAGTGCTTACAGAGCGAAGGATGGTGTTAGACGCACTCATGCTTTACACCGCCAGTACATCCAGAGAGCCGCCTTCTGTACATTTAGAGTGTGGTAGAGTTAGTGTGAAGGATGGAGTGAGATGTACTCACCCCTTAAACCGCCAGTGCTTACAGAGCGAAGGATGGTGTTAGACGCACTCATGCTTTACACCGCCAGTACATCCAGAGAGCCGCCTTCTATACATTTAGAGTGTGGTAGAGTTAGTGTGAAGGATGGAGTGAGATATACTCACCCCGCCAGTACTTACAGAGCGAAGGATGGTGTTAGATGCACTCATGCTTAACACCGCCAGTGCATCCAGAGAGCCGTCTTCTATTCATTTAGAGTGTGGTAGAGTTAGTGTGAAGGATGGAGTGAGATATACTCACCCCTCACACTGCCAGTGCTTACAGAGCGAAGGATGGTGTTAGATGCACTCATGCTTAACACGCCAGTGCATCCAGAGAGCCACCTTCTATACATTTAGAGTGTGGTAGAGTTAGTGTGAAGGATGGAGTGAGATATACTCACCCCTCACACTGCCAGTGCTTACAGAGCAAAGGATGGTGTTAGATGCACTCATGCTTAATACGCCAGTGCACCCTGAGAGCCGCCTTCTATACATTTACAGTGTGGTAGAGTTAGTGTGAAGGATGGAGTGAGATATACTCACCCCTTAAACCGCCAGTGCTTACAGAGCGAAGGTTGGTGTTAAATGCACTCATGCTTAACACGCCAGTGCACCCAGAGAGCCGCCTTTTTTTACATTTAGAGAGTGGTAGAGTTAGTGTGAAGGATGGAGTGAGATATACTCACCCCTTAAACCGCCAGTGCTTACAGAGCGAAGGATGGTGTTCGATGCACTCATGCTTAACATGCCAGTACATCCAGAGAGCCGCCTTCTATACATTTAGAGTGTGGTAGAGTTAGTGTGAAGGATGGAGCGGGATATACTCACCCCTCACACTGCCAGTGCTTACAGAGCGAAGGATGGTGTTGGATGCACTCATGCTTAACTCGCCAGTACATCCAGAGAGCCGCCTTCTATACATTTAGAGTGTGGTAGAGTTAGTGTGAAGGATCGAGTGAGATATACTCACCCCTTAAACCGCCAGTGCTTACAGAGCGAAGGATGGTGTTAGACGCACTCATGCTTAACACCGCCAGTACATCCAGAGAGCCGCCTTCTGTACATTTAGAGTGTGGTAGAGTTAGTGTGAAGGATGGAGTGAGATATACTCACCCCTTAAACTGCCAGTGCTTACAGAGCAAAGGATGGTGTTAGATGCACTCATGCTTAACACCGCCAATACATCCAGAGGGCCGCCTTCTGTACATTTATAGTGTGGAAGAGTTAGTGTGAAGGATGGAGCGAGATATACTCACCCTCGCCAGTGCTTACAGAGCGAAGGATGGTGTTAGATGCACTCATGCTTAACACCGCCAGTACATCCAGAGAGCAGCCTTCTATACATTTAGAGTGTGGTAGAGTTAGTGTGAAGGATGGAGTGAGATATACTCACCCCGCCAGTACTTACAGAGCAAAGGATGGTGTTAGATGCACTCATGCTTAACACCGCCAGTGCATCCAGAGAGCCGTCTTCTATTCATTTAGAGTGTGGTAGAGTTAGTGTGAAGGATGGAGTGAGATATACTCACCCCTCACACTGCCAGTGCTTACTGAGCGAAGGATGGTGTTAGATGCACTCATGCTTAACACGCCAGTGCATCCAGAGAGCCGCCTTCTATACATTTAGAGTGTGGTAGAGTTAGTGTGAAGGATGGAGCGAGATATACTCACCCCTTACACTGCCGGTGCTTACAGAGCGATGGATGGTGTTAGATGCACTCATGCTTAACACGCCAGTGCACCCTGAGAGCCGCCTTCTATACATTTACAGTGTGGTAGAGTTAGTGTGAAGGATGGAGTGAGATATACTCACCCCTTAAACCGCCAGTGCTTACAGAGCGAAGGATGGTGTTAGATGCACTCATGCTTAACACCGCCAGTGCATCCAGAGAGCCGCCTTCTATACATTTAGAGTGTGGTAGAGTTAGTGTGAAGGATGGAGTGATATGTACTCACCCCTCACACTGCCAGTGCTTACAGAGCAAAGGATGGTGTTAGATGCACTCATGCTTAACACGCCAGTGCATCCAGAGAGCCGCCTTCTATACATTTAGAGTGTAGTAGAGTTAGTGTGAAGGATGGAGTGAGATATACTCACCCCTCACACTGCCAGTGCTTACAGAGCGAAGGATGGTGTTAGATGCACTCATGCTTAACACCGCCAGTACATCCAGAGAGCCGCCTTCTATACATTTAGAATGTGGTAGAGTTAGTGTGAAGGATGGAGTGAGATATACTCACCCCTCACACTGCCAGTGCTTACAGAGCGAAGGATGGTGTTAGATGCACTCATGCTTAACACCGCCAGTGCACCCAGAGAGCCGCCTTCTATACATTTAGAGTGTGGTAGAGTTAGTGTGAAGGATGGAGTGAGATATACTCACCCCTTAAACAGCCAGTGCTTACAAAGTGAAGGATGGTGTTAGATGCACTCATGCTTAACACGCCAGTACATCCAGAGAGCCGCCTTCTATACATTTAGAGTGTGGTAGAGTTAGTGTGAAGGATCGAGTGAGATATACTCACCCCTTAAACCGCCAGTGCTTACAGAGCGAAGGATGGTGTTAGACGCACTCATGCTTAACACCGCCAGTACATCCAGAGAGCCGCCTTCTATACATTTAGAGTGTGGTAGAGTTAGTGTGAAGGATGGAGTGAGATATACTCACCCCTTAAACCGCCAGTGCTTACAGAGCAAAGGATGGTGATAGAAGCACTCATGCTTAACACCGCCAGTACATCCAGAGGGCCGCCTTCTATACATTTAGAGTGTGGTAGAGTTAGTGTGAAGGATGGAGCGAGATATACTCACCCCGCCAGTGCTTACAGAGCGAAGGATGGTGTTAGATGCACTCATGCTTAACACCGCCAGTGCATCCAGAGAGCCGTCTTCTGTACATTTAGAGTGTGGTAGAGTTAGTGTGAAGGATGGAGTGAGATATACTAACCCCTCACACTGCCAGTGCTTACAGAGCGAAGGATGGTGTTAGATGCACTCATGCTTAACACCGCTTGTGCATCCAGAGAGCCGCCTTCTATACATTTAGAGTGTGGTAGAGTTAGTGTGAAGGATGGAGTGAGATATACTCACCGCTCACACTGCCAGTGCTTACAGAGCGAAGGATGGTGTTAGATGCACTCATGCTTAACATGCCAGTGCATCCAGAGAGCCGCCTTCTATACATTTAGAGTGTGGTAGAGTTAGTGTGAAGGATGGAGTGAGATATACTCACCCCTCACACTGCCAGTGCTTACAGAGAGAAGGTTGGTGTTAGATGCACTCATGCTTAACACCGCCAGTGCATCCAGAGAGTCGCCTTCTATACATTTACAGTGTGGTAGAGTTAGTGTGAAGGATGGAGCGAGATATACTCACCCCTTACACTGCCAGTGCTTACAGAGCGAAGGATGGTGTTAGATGCACTCATGCTGACACGCCAGTGCACCCTGAGAGCCGCCTTCTATACATTTACAGTGTGGAAGAGTTAGTGTGAAGGATGGAGTGAGATATACTCACCCCTTAAACCGCCAGTGCTTACAGAGCGAAGGTTGGTGTTAAATGCATTCATGCTTAACACGCCAGTGCACCCAGAGAGCCGCCTTTTTTTACATTTATAGTGTGGTAGAGTTAGTGTGAAGGATGGAGTGAAATATACTCACCCCTTAAACCGCCAGTGCTTACAGAGCGAAGGATGGTGTTAGATGCACTCATGCTTAACATGCCAGTACATCCAGAGAGCCGCCTTCTATACATTTAGAGTGTGGTAGAGTTAGTGTGAAGGATCGAGTGAGATATACTCACCCCTTAAACCGCCAGTGCTTACAGAGCGAAGGATGGTGTTAGACGCACTCATGCTTTACACCGCCAGTACATCCAGAGAGCCGCCTTCTGTACATTTAGAGTGTGGTAGAGTTAGTGTGAAGGATGGAGTGAGATATACTCACCCCTTAAACCGCCAGTGCTTACAGAGCAAAGGATGGTGTTAGATGCACTCATGCTTAACACCGCCAGTACATCCAGAGGGCCGCCTTCTATACATTTATAGTGTGGAAGAGTTAGTGTGAAGGATGGAGCGAGATATACTCACCCCGCCAGTGCTTACAGAGCGAAGGATGGTGTGAGATGCACTCATGCTTAACACCGCCAGTACATCCAGAGAGCAGCCTTCTATACATTTAGAGTGTGGTAGAGTTAGTGTGAAGGATGGAGTGAGATATACTCACCCCGCCAGTACTTACAGAGCGAAGGATGGTGTTAGATGCACTCATGCTTAACACCGCCAGTGCATCCAGAGAGCCGTCTTCTATTCATTTAGAGTGTGGTAGAGTTAGTGTGAAGGATGGAGTGAGATATACTCACCCCTCACACTGCCAGTGCTTACAGAGCGAAGGATGGTGTTAGATGCACTCATGCTTAACACGCCAGTGCATCCAGAGAGCCGCCTTCTATACATTTAGAGTGTGGTAGAGTTAGTGTGAAGGATGGAGCGAGATATACTCACCCCTTACACTGCCAGTGCTTACAGAGCGATGGATGGTGTTAGATGCACTCATGCTTAACACGCCAGTGCACCCTGAGAGCCGCCTTCTATACATTTACAGTGTGGTAGAGTAAGTGTGAAGGATGGAGTGAGATATACTCACCCCTTAAACCGCCAGTGCTTACAGAGCGAAGGATGGTGTTAGATGCACTCATGCTTAACACGCCAGTGCACCCAGAGAGCCGCCTTTTTTTACATTTAGAGTGTGGTAGAGTTAGTGTGAAGGATGGAGTGAGATATACTCACCCCTTAAACCGCCAGTGCTTACAGAGCGAAGGATGGTGTTAGATGCACTCATGCTTAACACCGCCAGTGCATCCAGAGAGCCGCCTTCTATACATTTAGAGTGTGGTAGAGTTAGTGTGAAGGATGGAGTGAGATATACTCACCCCTCACACTGCCAGTGCTTACAGAGCAAAGGATGGTGTTAGATGCACTCATGCTTAACACGCCAGTGCATCCAGAGAGCCGCCTTCTATACATTTAGAGTGTGGTAGAGTTAGTGTGATGGATGGAGTGAGATATACTCACCCCTCACACTGCCAGTGCTTACAGAGCGAAGGATGGTGTTAGATGCACTCATGCTTAACACCGCCAGTACATCCAGAGAGCCGCCTTCTATACATTTAGAGTGTGGTAGAGTTAGTGTGAAGGATGGAGTGAGATATACTCACCCCTCACACTGCCAGTGCTTACAGAGCGAAGGATGGTATTAGATGCACTCATGCTTAACACCGCCAGTGCACCCAGAGAGCCGCCTTCTATACATTTCGTGTGTGGTAGAGTTAGTGTGAAGGATGGAGTGAGATATACTCACCCCTTAAACAGCCAGTGCTTACAAAGTGAAGGATGGTGTTAGATGCACTCATGCTTAACACTCCAGTACATCCAGAGAGCCGTCTTCTATACATTTAGAGTGTGGTAGAGTTAGTGTGAAGGATCGAGTGAGATATACTCAACCCTTAAACCGCCAGTGCTTACAGAGCGAAGGATGGTGTTACACGCACTCATGCTTAACACCGCCAGTACATCCAGAGAGCCGCCTTCTATACATTTAGAGTGTGGTAGAGTTAGTGTGAAGGATGGAGTGAGATATACTCACCCCTCACACTGCCAGTGCTTACAGAGCGAAGGTTGGTGTTAGATGCACTCATGCTTAACACCGCCAGTGCATCCAGAGAGCCGCCTTCTATACATTTAGAGTGTGGTAGAGTTAGTGTGAAGGATGGAGCGGGATATACTCACCCCTCACACTGCCAGTGCTTACAGAGCGAAGGATGGTGTTAGATGCACTCATGCTTAACACACCAGTGCACCCTGAGAGCCGCCTTCTATACATTTACCGTGTGGTAGAGTTAGTGTGAAGGATGGAGTGAGATATACTTACCCCTTAAACCGCCAGTGCTTACAGAGCGAAGGATGGTGTTAAATGCATTCATGCTTAACACGCCAGTGCACTCAGAAAGCTGCCTTTTTTTACATTTAGAGTGTGGTAGAGTTAGTGTGAAGGATGGAGTGAGATATACTCACCCCTTAAACCGCCAGTGCTTACAGAGCGAAGGATGGTGTTAGATTCCCTCATGCTTAACACCGCCAGTGCATCCAGAGAGCCGCCTTCTATACATTTAGAGTGTGGTAGAGTTAGTGTGAAGGATGGAGTGAGATATTCTCACCCCTCACACTGCCAGTGCTTACAGAGTGAAGGATGGTGTTAGATGCACTCATGCTTAACACCGCCAGTACATCCAGAGAGCCGCCTTCTATACATTTAGAGTGTGGTAGAGTTAGTGTGAAGGATGGAGTGAGATATACTCACCCTTTAAACCGCCAGTGCTTACAGAGCGAAGGATGGTGTTAGATGCACTCATGCTTAACACGCCAGTACATCCAGAGAGCCGCTTCTATACATTTAGAGTGTGGTAGAGTTAATGTGAAGGATGGAGCGGGATATACTCACCCCTCACACTGCCAGTGCTTACAGAGCAAAGGATGGTGTCAGATGCACTCATGCTTAACACCGCCAGTACATCCAGAGAGCCGCCTTCTATACATTTACAGTGTGGTAGAGTTAGTGTGAAGGATGGAGTGAGATATACTCACCCCTTATACCGCCATTGCTTACAGAGCGAAGGATGGTGTTAGATGCACTCATGCTTAACACGCCAGTACATCCAGAGAGCCGCCTTCTATAGATTTAGAGTGTGGTAGAGTTATTGTGAAGGATGGAGTGAGATATACTCACCCCTCACACTGCCAGTGCTTACAGAGCGAAGGATGGTGTTGGATGCACTCATGCTTAACACCGCCAGTACATCCAGAGAGCCGCCTTCTATACATTTAGAGTGTGGTAGAGTTAGTATGAAGGATGGAGTGAGATATACTCTCCCCTTAAACCGCCAGTGCTTACAAAGTGAAGGATGGTGTTAGATGCACTCATGCTTAACACGCCAGTACATCCAGAGAGCCGCCTTCTATACATTTAGAGTGTGGTAGAGTTAGTGTGAAGGATTGAGTGAGATATACTCACCCCTTAAACTGCCAGTGCTTACAGAGCGAAGGATGGTGTTAGATGCACTCATGCTTAACTCGCCAGTACATCCAGAGATCCGCCTTCAATACATTTAGAGTGTGGTCGAGTTAGTGTGAAGGATCGAGTGAGATATACACACCCCTTAAACCGCCAGTGCTTACAGAGCGAAGGATGGTGTTAGACGCACTCATGCTTTACACCGCCAGTACATCCAGAGAGCCGCCTTCTGTACATTTAGAGTGTGGTAGAGTTAGTGTGAAGGATGGAGTGAGATGTACTCACCCCTTAAACCGCCAGTGCTTACAGAGCGAAGGATGGTGTTAGACGCACTCATGCTTTACACCGCCAGTACATCCAGAGAGCCACCTTCTATACATTTAGAGTGTGGTAGAGTTAGTGTGAAGGATGGAGTGAGATATACTCACCCCGCCAGTACTTACAGAGCGAAGGATGGTGTTAGATGCACTCATGCTTAACACCGCCAGTGCATCCAGAGAGCCGTCTTCTATTCATTTAGAGTGTGGTAGAGTTAGTGTGAAGGATGGAGTGAGATATACTCACCCCTCACACTGCCAGTGCTTACAGAGCGAAGGATGGTGTTAGATGCACTCATGCTTAACACGCCAGTGCATCCAGAGAGCCACCTTCTATACATTTAGAGTGTGGTAGAGTTAGTGTGAAGGATGGAGTGAGATATACTCACCCCTCACACTGCCAGTGCTTACAGAGCAAAGGATGGTGTTAGATGCACTCATGCTGACACGCCAGTGCACCCTGAGAGCCGCCTTCTATACATTTACAGTGTGGAAGAGTTAGTGTGAAGGATGGAGTGAGATATACTCACCCCTTAAACCGCCAGTGCTTACAGAGCGAAGGTTGGTGTTAAATGCATTCATGCTTAACACGCCAGTGCACCCAGAGAGCCGCCTTTTTTTACATTTATAGTGTGGTAGAGTTAGTGTGAAGGATGGAGTGAAATATACTCACCCCTTAAACCGCCAGTGCTTACAGAGCGAAGGATGGTGTTAGATGCACTCATGCTTAACATGCCAGTACATCCAGAGAGCCGCCTTCTATACATTTAGAGTGTGGTAGAGTTAGTGTGAAGGATGGAGTGAGATATACTCACCCCTCACACTGCCAGTGCTTACAGAGCGAAGGATGGTGTTAGATGCACTCATGCTTAACACCGCCAATACATCCAGAGAGCCGCCTTCTATACATTTAGAGTGTGGTAGAGTTAGTGTGAAGGATGGAGCGGGATATGCTCACCCCTCACACTGCCAGTGCTTACAGAGCGAAGGATGGTGTTAGATGCACTCATGCTTAACACCGCCAGTACATCCAGAGAGCCGCCTTCTATACATTTACAGTGTGGTAGAGTTAGTGTGAAGGATGGAGTGAGATATACTCACCCCTTAAACCACCAGTGCTTACAGAGCTAAGGATGGTGTTAGATGCACTCATGCTTAACACCGCCAGTACATCCAGAGAGCCGCCTTCTATAGATTTAGAGTGTGGTAGAGTTATTGTGAAGGATGGAGTGAGATATACTCACCCCTCACACTGCCAGTGCTTACAGAGCGAAGGATGGTGTTGGATGCACTCATGCTTAACACCGCCAGTACATCCAGAGAGCCGCCTTCTATACATTTAGAGTGTGGTAGAGTTAGTATGAAGGATGGAGTGAGATATACTCACCCCTTAAACCGCCAGTGCTTACAGAGCGAAGGATGGTGTTAGACGCACTCATGCTTAACACCGCCAGTACATCCAGAGAGCCGCCTTCTGTACATTTAGAGTGTGGTAGAGTTAGTGTGAAGGATGGAGTGAGATATACTCACCCCTTAAACCGCCAGTGATTACAGAGCAAAGGATGGTGTTAGATGCACTCATGCTTAACACCGCCAGTGCATCCAGAGAGCCGTCTTCTATACATTTAGAGTGTGGTAGAGTTAGTGTGAAGGATGGAGTGAGATATACTCACCCCTCACACTGCCAGTGCTTACAGAGCGAAGGTTGGTGTTAGATGCACTCATGCTTAACACCGCCAGTGCATCCAGAGAGCCGCCTTCTATACATTTAGAGTGTGGTAGAGTTAGTGTGAAGGATGGAGCGGGATATACTCACCCCTCACACTGCCAGTGCTTACAGAGCGAAGGATGGTGTTAGATGCACTCATGCTTAACACACCAGTGCACCCTGAGAGCCGCCTTCTATACATTTACCGTGTGGTAGAGTTAGTGTGAAGGATGGAGTGAGATATACTTACCCCTTAAACCGCCAGTGCTTACAGAGCGAAGGATGGTGTTAAATGCATTCATGCTTAACACGCCAGTGCACCCAGAAAGCTGCGTTTTTTTACATTTAGAGTGTGGTAGAGTTAGTGTGAAGGATGGAGTGAGATATACTCACCCCTTAAACCGCCAGTGCTTACAGAGCGAAGGATGGTGTTCGATGCACTCATGCTTAACACGCCAGTACATCCAGAGAGCCGCCTTCTATACATTTAGAGTGTGGTAGAGTTAGTGTGAAGGATTGAGTGAGATTTACTCACCCCTTAAACTGCCAGTGCTTACAGAGCGAAGGATGGTGTTAGATGCACTCATGCTTAACTCGCCAGTACATCCAGAGATCCGCCTTCTATACATTTAGAGTGTGGTAGAGTTAGTGTGAAGGATCGAGTGAGATATACTCACCCCTTAAACCGCCAGTGCTTACATTGCGAAGGATGGTGTTAGACGCACTCATGCTTTACACCGCCAGTACATCCAGAGAGCCGCCTTCTGTACATTTAGAGTGTGGTAGAGTTAGTGTGAAGGATGGAGTGAGATATACTCACCCCTTAAACCGCCAGTGCTTACAGAGCAAAGGATGGTGTTAGATGCACTCATGCTTAACACCGCCAGTACATCCAGAGGGCCGCCTTCTATACATTTATAGTGTGGAAGAGTTAGTGTGAAGGATGGAGCGAGATATACTCACCCCGCCAGTGCTTACAGAGCGAAGGATGGTGTGAGATGCACTCATGCTTAACACCGCCAGTACATCCAGAGAGCAGCCTTCTATACATTTAGAGTGTGGTAGAGTTAGTGTGAAGGATGGAGTGAGATATACTCACCCTGCCAGTACTTACAGAGCGAAGGATGGTGTTAGATGCACTCATGCTTAACACCGCCAGTGCATCCAGAGAGCCGTCTTCTATTCATTTAGAGTGTGGTAGAGTTAGTGTGAAGGATGGAGTGAGATATACTCGCCCCTCTCACTGCCAGTGCTTACAGAGCGAAGGATGGTGTTAGATGCACTCATGCTTAGCACGCCAGTGCATCCAGAGAGCCGCCTTCTATACATTTAGAGTGTGGTAGAGTTAGTGTGAAGGATGGAGCTAGATATACTCACCCCTTACACTGCCAGTGCTTACAGAGCGATGGATGGTGTTAGATGCACTCATGCTTAACACGCCAGTGCACCCTGAGAGCCGCCTTCTATACATTTACAGTGTGGTAGAGTAAGTGTGAAGGATGGAGTGCGATATACTCACCCCTTAAACCGCCAGTGCTTACAGAGCGAAGGATGGTGTTAGATGCACTCATGCTTAACACGCCAGTGCACCCAGAGAGCCGCCTTTTTTTACATTTAGAGCGTGGTAGAGTTAGTGTGAAGGATGGAGTGAGATATACTCACCCCTTAAACCGCCAGTGCTTACAGAGCGAAGGATGGTGTTAGATGCACTCATGCTTAACACGCCAGTGCACCCTGAGAGCTGCCTTCTATACATTTACAGTGTGGTAGAGTTAGTGTGAAGGATGGAGTGAGATATACTCACCCCTTAAACCGCCAGTGCTTACAGAGCGAAGGATGGTGTTAGATGCACTCATGCTTAACACCGCCAGTGCATCCAGAGAGCCGCCTTCTATACATTTAGAGTGTGGTAGAGTTAGTGTGAAGGATGGAGTGAGATGTACTCACCCCTCACACTGCCAGTGCTTACAGAGCAAAGGATGGTGTTAGATGCACTCATGCTTAACACGCCAGTGCATCCAGAGAGCCGCCTTCTATACATTTAGAGTGTGGTAGAGTTAGTGTGAAGGATGGAGTGAGATATACTCACCCCTCACACTGCCAGTGCTTACAGAGCGAAGGATGGTGTTAGATGCACTCATGCTTAACACCGCCAGTACATCCAGAGAGCCGCCTTCTATACATTTAGAGTGTGGTAGAGTTAGTGTGAAGGATGGAGTGAGATATACTCACCCCTCACACTGCCAGTGCTTACAGAGCGAAGGATGGTGTTAGATGCACTCATGCTTAACACCGCCAGTGCACCCAGAGAGCCGCCTTCTATACATTTAGAGTGTGGTAGAGTTAGTGTGAAGGATGGAGTGAGATATACTCACCCCTTAAACCGCCAGTGCTTACAAAGTGAAGGATGGTGTTAGATGCACTCATGCTTAACACACCAGTACATCCAGAGAGCCGCCTTCTATACATTTAGAGTGTGGTAGAGTTAGTGTGAAGGATCGAGTGAGATATACTAACCCCTTAAACCGCCAGTGCTTACAGAGCGAAGGATGGTGTTAGACGCACTCATGCTTAACACCGCCAGTACATCCAGAGAGCCGCCTTCTATACATTTAGAGTGTGGTAGAGTTAGTGTGAAGGATGGAGTGAGATATACTCACCCCTTAAACCGCCAGTGCTTACAGAGCAAAGGATGGTGATAGAAGCACTCATGCTTAACACCGCCAGTACATCCAGAGGGCCGCCTTCTATACATTTAGAGTGTGGTAGAGTTAGTGTGAAGGATGGAGCGAGATATACTCACCCCGCCAGTGCTTACAGAGCGAAGGATGGTGTTAGATGCACTCATGCTTAACACCGCCAGTGCATCCAGAGAGCCGTCTTCTATACATTTAGAGTGTGGTAGAGTTAGTGTGAAGGATGGAGTGAGATATACTCACCCCTCACACTGCCAGTGCTTACAGAGCGAAGGATGGTGTTAGATGCACTCATGCTTAACACCGCTTGTGCATCCAGAGAGCCGCCTTCTATACATTTAGAGTGTGGTAGAGTTAGTGTGAAGGATGGAGTGAGATATACTCACCGCTCACACTGCCAGTGCTTACAGAGCGAAGGATGGTGTTAGATGCACTCATGCTTAACATGCCAGTGCATCCAGAGAGCCGCCTTCTATACATTTAGAGTGTGGTAGAGTTAGTGTGAAGGATGGAGTGAGATATACTCACCCCTCACACTGCCAGTGCTTACAGAGCGAAGGTTGGTGTTAGATGCACTCATGCTTAACACCGCCAGTGCATCCAGAGAGTCGCCTTCTATACATTTACAGTGTGGTAGAGTTAGTGTGAAGGATGGAGCGAGATATACTCACCCCTTACACTGCCAGTGCTTACAGAGCGAAGGATGGTGTTAGATGCACTCATGCTGACACGCCAGTGCACCCTGAGAGCCGCCTTCTATACATTTACAGTGTGGAAGAGTTAGTGTGAAGGATGGAGTGAGATATACTCACCCCTTAAACCGCCAGTGCTTACAGAGCGAAGGTTGGTGTTAAATGCATTCATGCTTAACACGCCAGTGCACCCAGAGAGCCGCCTTTTTTTACATTTATAGTGTGGTAGAGTTAGTGTGAAGGATGGAGTGAAATATACTCACCCCTTAAACCGCCAGTGCTTACAGAGCGAAGGATGGTGTTAGATGCACTCATGCTTAACATGCCAGTACATCCAGAGAGCCGCCTTCTATACATTTAGAGTGTGGTAGAGTTAGTGTGAAGGATGGAGTGAGATATACTCACCCCTCACACTGCCAGTGCTTACAGAGCGAAGGATGGTGTTAGATGCACTCATGCTTAACACCGCCAATACATCCAGAGAGCCGCCTTCTATACATTTAGAGTGTGGTAGAGTTAGTGTGAAGGATGGAGCGGGATATTCTCACCCCTCACACTGCCAGTGCTTACAGAGCGAAGGATGGTGTTAGATGCACTCATGCTTAACACCGCCAGTACATCCAGAGAGCCGCCTTCTATACATTTACAGTGTGGTAGAGTTAGTGTGAAGGATGGAGTGAGATATACTCACCCCTTAAACCGCCAGTGCTTACAGAGCTAAGGATGGTGTTAGATGCACTCATGCTTAACACCGCCAGTACATCCAGAGAGCCGCCTTCTATAGATTTAGAGTGTGGTAGAGTTATTGTGAAGGATGGAGTGAGATATACTCACCCCTTAAACCGCCAGTGATTACAGAGCAAAGGATGGTGTTAGATGCACTCATGCTTAACACCGCCAGTGCATCCAGAGAGCCGCCTTCTATACATTTAGAGTGTGGTAGAGTTAGTGTGAAGGATGGAGCGGGATATACTCACCCCTCACACTGCCAGTGCTTACAGAGCAAAGGATGGTGTTAGATGCACTCATGCTGACACGCCAGTGCACCCTGAGAGCCGCCTTCTATACATTTACAGTGTGGAAGAGTTAGTGTGAAGGATGGAGTGAGATATACTCACCCCTTAAACCGCCAGTGCTTACAGAGCGAAGGTTGGTGTTAAATGCATTCATGCTTAACACGCCAGTGCACCCAGAGAGCCGCCTTTTTTTACATTTATAGTGTGGTAGAGTTAGTGTGAAGGATGGAGTGAAATATACTCACCCCTTAAACCGCCAGTGCTTACAGAGCGAAGGATGGTGTTAGATGCACTCATGCTTAACATGCCAGTACATCCAGAGAGCCGCCTTCTATACATTTAGAGTGTGGTAGAGTTAGTGTGAAGGATGGAGTGAGATATACTCACCCCTCACACTGCCAGTGCTTACAGAGCGAAGGATGGTGTTAGATGCACTCATGCTTAACACCGCCAATACATCCAGAGAGCCGCCTTCTATACATTTAGAGTGTGGTAGAGTTAGTGTGAAGGATGGAGCGGGATATGCTCACCCCTCACACTGCCAGTGCTTACAGAGCGAAGGATGGTGTTAGATGCACTCATGCTTAACACCGCCAGTACATCCAGAGAGCCGCCTTCTATACATTTACAGTGTGGTAGAGTTAGTGTGAAGGATGGAGTGAGATATACTCACCCCTTAAACCGCCAGTGCTTACAGAGCTAAGGATGGTGTTAGATGCACTCATGCTTAACACCGCCAGTATATCCAGAGAGCCGCCTTCTATAGATTTAGAGTGTGGTAGAGTTATTGTGAAGGATGGAGTGAGATATACTCACCCCTCACACTGCCAGTGCTTACAGAGCGAAGGATGGTGTTGGATGCACTCATGCTTAACACCGCCAGTACATCCAGAGAGCCGCCTTCTATACATTTAGAGTGTGGTAGAGTTAGTATGAAGGATGGAGTGAGATATACTCACCCCTTAAACCGCCAGTGCTTACAGAGCGAAGGATGGTGTTAGACGCACTCATGCTTAACACCGCCAGTACATCCAGAGAGCCGCCTTCTGTACATTTAGAGTGTGGTAGAGTTAGTGTGAAGGATGGAGTGAGATATACTCACCCCTTAAACCGCCAGTGATTACAGAGCAAAGGATGGTGTTAGATGCACTCATGCTTAACACCGCCAGTGCATCCAGAGAGCCGTCTTCTATACATTTAGAGTGTGGTAGAGTTAGTGTGAAGGATGGAGTGAGATATACTCACCCCTCACACTGCCAGTGCTTACAGAGCGAAGGTTGGTGTTAGATGCACTCATGCTTAACACCGCCAGTGCATCCAGAGAGCCGCCTTCTATACATTTAGAGTGTGGTAGAGTTAGTGTGAAGGATGGAGCGGGATATACTCACCCCTCACACTGCCAGTGCTTACAGAGCGAAGGATGGTGTTAGATGCACTCATGCTTAACACACCAGTGCACCCTGAGAGCCGCCTTCTATACATTTACCGTGTGGTAGAGTTAGTGTGAAGGATGGAGTGAGATATACTTACCCCTTAAACCGCCAGTGCTTACAGAGCGAAGGATGGTGTTAAATGCATTCATGCTTAACACACCAGTGCACCCAGAAAGCTGCGTTTTTTTACATTTAGAGTGTGGTAGAGTTAGTGTGAAGGATGGAGTGAGATATACTCACCCCTTAAACCGCCAGTGCTTACAGAGCGAAGGATGGTGTTCGATGCACTCATGCTTAACACGCCAGTACATCCAGAGAGCCGCCTTCTATACATTTAGAGTGTGGTAGAGTTAGTGTGAAGGATTGAGTGAGATTTACTCACCCCTTAAACTGCCAGTGCTTACAGAGCGAAGGATGGTGTTAGATGCACTCATGCTTAACTCGCCAGTACATCCAGAGATCCGCCTTCTATACATTTAGAGTGTGGTAGAGTTAGTGTGAAGGATCGAGTGAGATATACTCACCCCTTAAACCGCCAGTGCTTACATTGCGAAGGATGGTGTTAGACGCACTCATGCTTTACACCGCCAGTACATCCAGAGAGCCGCCTTCTGTACATTTAGAGTGTGGTAGATTTAGTGTGAAGGATGGAGTGAGATATACTCACCCCTTAAACCGCCAGTGCTTACAGAGCAAAGGATGGTGTTAGATGCACTCATGCTTAACACCGCCAGTACATCCAGAGGGCCGCCTTCTATACATTTATAGTGTGGAAGAGTTAGTGTGAAGGATGGAGCGAGATATACTCACCCCGCCAGTGCTTACAGAGCGAAGGATGGTGTGAGATGCACTCATGCTTAACACCGCCAGTACATCCAGAGAGCAGCCTTCTATACATTTAGAGTGTGGTAGAGTTAGTGTGAAGGATGGAGTGAGATATACTCACCCTGCCAGTACTTACAGAGCGAAGGATGGTGTTAGATGCACTCATGCTTAACACCGCCAGTGCATCCAGAGAGCCGTCTTCTATTCATTTAGAGTGTGGTAGAGTTAGTGTGAAGGATGGAGTGAGATATACTCGCCCCTCTCACTGCCAGTGCTTACAGAGCGAAGGATGGTGTTAGATGCACTCATGCTTAGCACGCCAGTGCATCCAGAGAGCCGCCTTCTATACATTTAGAGTGTGGTAGAGTTAGTGTGAAGGATGGAGCTAGATATACTCACCCCTTACACTGCCAGTGCTTACAGAGCGATGGATGGTGTTAGATGCACTCATGCTTAACACGCCAGTGCACCCTGAGAGCCGCCTTCTATACATTTACAGTGTGGTAGAGTAAGTGTGAAGGATGGAGTGAGATATACTCACCCCTTAAACCGCCAGTGCTTACAGAGCGAAGGATGGTGTTAGATGCACTCATGCTTAACACGCCAGTGCACCCAGAGAGCCGCCTTTTTTTACATTTAGAGCGTGGTAGAGTTAGTGTGAAGGATGGAGTGAGATATACTCACCCCTTAAACCGCCAGTGCTTACAGAGCGAAGGATGGTGTTAGATGCACTCATGCTTAACACGCCAGTGCACCCTGAGAGCTGCCTTCTATACATTTACAGTGTGGTAGAGTTAGTGTGAAGGATGGAGTGAGATATACTCACCCCTTAAACCGCCAGTGCTTACAGAGCGAAGGATGGTGTTAGATGCACTCATGCTTAACACCGCCAGTGCATCCAGAGAGCCGCCTTCTATACATTTAGAGTGTGGTAGAGTTAGTGTGAAGGATGGAGTGAGATGTACTCACCCCTCACACTGCCAGTGCTTACAGAGCAAAGGATGGTGTTAGATGCACTCATGCTTAACACGCCAGTGCATCCAGAGAGCCGCCTTCTATACATTTAGAGTGTGGTAGAGTTAGTGTGAAGGATGGAGTGAGATATACTCACCCCTCACACTGCCAGTGCTTACAGAGCGAAGGATGGTGTTAGATGCACTCATGCTTAACACCGCCAGTACATCCAGAGAGCCGCCTTCTATACATTTAGAGTGTGGTAGAGTTAGTGTGAAGGATGGAGTGAGATATACTCACCCCTCACACTGCCAGTGCTTACAGAGCGAAGGATGGTGTTAGATGCACTCATGCTTAACACCGCCAGTGCACCCAGAGAGCCGCCTTCTATACATTTAGAGTGTGGTAGAGTTAGTGTGAAGGATGGAGTGAGATATACTCACCCCTTAAACCGCCAGTGCTTACAAAGTGAAGGATGGTGTTAGATGCACTCATGCTTAACACGCCAGTACATCCAGAGAGCCGCCTTCTATACATTTAGAGTGTGGTAGAGTTAGTGTGAAGGATCGAGTGAGATATACTAACCCCTTAAACCGCCAGTGCTTACAGAGCGAAGGATGGTGTTAGACGCACTCATGCTTAACACCGCCAGTACATCCAGAGAGCCGCCTTCTATACATTTAGAGTGTGGTAGAGTTAGTGTGAAGGATGGAGTGAGATATACTCACCCCTTAAACCGCCAGTGCTTACAGAGCAAAGGATGGTGATAGAAGCACTCATGCTTAACACCGCCAGTACATCCAGAGGGCCGCCTTCTATACATTTAGAGTGTGGTAGAGTTAGTGTGAAGGATGGAGCGAGATATACTCACCCCGCCAGTGCTTACAGAGCGAAGGATGGTGTTAGATGCACTCATGCTTAACACCGCCAGTGCATCCAGAGAGCCGTCTTCTATACATTTAGAGTGTGGTAGAGTTAGTGTGAAGGATGGAGTGAGATATACTCACCCCTCACACTGCCAGTGCTTACAGAGCGAAGGATGGTGTTAGATGCACTCATGCTTAACACCGCTTGTGCATCCAGAGAGCCGCCTTCTATACATTTAGAGTGTGGTAGAGTTAGTGTGAAGGATGGAGTGAGATATACTCACCGCTCACACTGCCAGTGCTTACAGAGCGAAGGATGGTGTTAGATGCACTCATGCTTAACATGCCAGTGCATCCAGAGAGCCGCCTTCTATACATTTAGAGTGTGGTAGAGTTAGTGTGAAGGATGGAGTGAGATATACTCACCCCTCACACTGCCAGTGCTTACAGAGCGAAGGTTGGTGTTAGATGCACTCATGCTTAACACCGCCAGTGCATCCAGAGAGTCGCCTTCTATACATTTACAGTGTGGTAGAGTTAGTGTGAAGGATGGAGCGAGATATACTCACCCCTTACACTGCCAGTGCTTACAGAGCGAAGGATGGTGTTAGATGCACTCATGCTGACACGCCAGTGCACCCTGAGAGCCGCCTTCTATACATTTACAGTGTGGAAGAGTTAGTGTGAAGGATGGAGTGAGATATACTCACCCCTTAAACCGCCAGTGCTTACAGAGCGAAGGTTGGTGTTAAATGCATTCATGCTTAACACGCCAGTGCACCCAGAGAGCCGCCTTTTTTTACATTTATAGTGTGGTAGAGTTAGTGTGAAGGATGGAGTGAAATATACTCACCCCTTAAACCGCCAGTGCTTACAGAGCGAAGGATGGTGTTAGATGCACTCATGCTTAACATGCCAGTACATCCAGAGAGCCGCCTTCTATACATTTAGAGTGTGGTAGAGTTAGTGTGAAGGATGGAGTGAGATATACTCACCCCTCACACTGCCAGTGCTTACAGAGCGAAGGATGGTGTTAGATGCACTCATGCTTAACACCGCCAATACATCCAGAGAGCCGCCTTCTATACATTTAGAGTGTGGTAGAGTTAGTGTGAAGGATGGAGCGGGATATGCTCACCCCTCACACTGCCAGTGCTTACAGAGCGAAGGATGGTGTTAGATGCACTCATGCTTAACACCGCCAGTACATCCAGAGAGCCGCCTTCTATACATTTACAGTGTGGTAGAGTTAGTGTGAAGGATGGAGTGAGATATACTCACCCCTTAAACCGCCAGTGCTTACAGAGCTAAGGATGGTGTTAGATGCACTCATGCTTAACACCGCCAGTACATCCAGAGAGCCGCCTTCTATAGATTTAGAGTGTGGTAGAGTTATTGTGAAGGATGGAGTGAGATATACTCACCCCTTAAACCGCCAGTGATTACAGAGCAAAGGATGGTGTTAGATGCACTCATGCTTAACACCGCCAGTGCATCCAGAGAGCCGCCTTCTATACATTTAGAGTGTGGTAGAGTTAGTGTGAAGGATGGAGCGGGATATACTCACCCCTCACACTGCCAGTGCTTACAGAGCGAAGGATGGTGTTAGATGCACTCATGCTTAACACACCAGTGCACCCTGAGAGCCGCCTTCTATACATTTACCGTGTGGTAGAGTTAGTGTGAAGGATGGAGTGAGATATACTTACCCCTTAAACCGCCAGTGCTTACAGAGCGAAGGATGGTGTTAAATGCATTCATGCTTAACACGCCAGTGCACCCAGAAAG
Organism: Triturus cristatus; assembly: GCF_964204655.1. Taxonomy (NCBI): domain Eukaryota; kingdom Metazoa; phylum Chordata; class Amphibia; order Caudata; family Salamandridae; genus Triturus; species Triturus cristatus. The sequence continues at coordinate 461,615 of NW_028188331.1, read as the reverse complement.
CTGCCTTTTTTTACATTTAGAGTGTGGTAGAGTTAGTGTGAAGGATGGAGTGAGATATACTCACCCCTTAAACCGCCAGTGCTTACAGAGCGAAGGATGGTGTTAAATGCACTCATGCTTAACACGCCAGTGCACCCAGGGAGCCGCCTTTTTTTACATTTAGAGTGTGGTAGAGTTAGTGTGAAGGATGGAGTGAGATATACTCACCCCTTAAACCGCCAGTGCTTACAGAGCGAAGGATGGTGTTCGATGCACTCATGCTTAACACGCCAGTACATCCAGAGAGCCGCCTTCTATACATTTAGAGTGTGGTAGAGTTAGTGTGAAGGATTGAGTGAGATATACTCACCCCTTAAACTGCCAGTGCTTACAGAGCGAAGGATGGTGTTAGATGCACTCATGCTTAACTCGCCAGTACATCCAGAGATCCGCCTTCTATACATTTAGAGTGTGGTAGAGTTAGTGTGAAGGATCGAGTGAGATATACTCACCCCTTAAACCGCCAGTGCTTACAGAGCGAAGGATGGTGTTAGACGCACTCATGCTTTACACCGCCAGTACATCCAGAGAGCCGCCTTCTGTACATTTAGAGTGTGGTAGAGTTAGTGTGAAGGATGGAGTGAGATATACTCACCCCTTAAACCGCCAGTGCTTACAGAGCAAAGGATGGTGTTAGATGCACTCATGCTTAACACCGCCAGTACATCCAGAGGGCCGCCTTCTATACATTTATAGTGTGGAAGAGTTAGTGTGAAGGATGGAGCGAGATATACTCACCCCGCCAGTGCTTACAGAGCGAAGGATGGTGTGAGATGCACTCATGCTTAACACCGCCAGTACATCCAGAGAGCAGCCTTCTATACATTTAGAGTGTGGTAGAGTTAGTGTGAAGGATGGAGTGAGATATACTCACCCTGCCAGTACTTACAGAGCGAAGGATGGTGTTCGATGCACTCATGCTTAACACCGCCAGTGCATCCAGAGAGCCGTCTTCTATTCATTTAGAGTGTGGTAGAGTTAGTGTGAAGGATGGAGTGAGATATACTCACCCCTCACACTGCCAGTGCTTACAGAGCGAAGGATGGTGTTAGATGCACTCATGCTTAGCACGCCAGTGCATCCAGAGAGCCGCCTTCTATACATTTAGAGTGTGGTAGAGTTAGTGTGAAGGATGGAGCGAGATATACTCACCCCTTACACTGCCAGTGCTTACAGAGCGATGGATGGTGTTAGATGCACTCATGCTTAACACGCCAGTGCACCCTGAGAGCCGCCTTCTATACATTTACAGTGTGGTAGAGTAAGTGTGAAGGATGGAGTGAGATATACTCACCCCTTAAACCGCCAGTGCTTACAGAGCGAAGGATGGTGTTAGATGCACTCATGCTTAACACGCCAGTGCACCCAGAGAGCCGCCTTTTTTTACATTTAGAGTGTGGTAGAGTTAGTGTGAAGGATGGAGTGAGATATACTCACCCCTTAAACCGCCAGTGCTTACAGAGCGAAGGATGGTGTTAGATGCACTCATGCTTAACACCGCCAGTGCATCCAGAGAGCCGCCTTCTATACATTTAGAGTGTGGTAGAGTTAGTGTGAAGGATGGAGTGAGATATACTCACCCCTCACACTGCCAGTGCTTACAGAGCAAAGGATGGTGTTAGATGCACTCATGCTTAACACGCCAGTGCATCCAGAGAGCCGCCTTCTATACATTTAGAGTGTGGTAGAGTTAGTGTGATGGATGGAGTGAGATATACTCACCCCTCACACTGCCAGTGCTTACAGAGCGAAGGATGGTGTTAGATGCACTCATGCTTAACACCGCCAGTACATCCAGAGAGCCGCCTTCTATACATTTAGAGTGTGGTAGAGTTAGTGTGAAGGATGGAGTGAGATATACTCACCCCTCACACTGCCAGTGCTTACAGAGCGAAGGATGGTGTTAGATGCACTCATGCTTAACACCGCCAGTGCATCCAGAGAGCCGCCTTCTATACATTTAGAGTGTGGTAGAGTTAGTGTGAAGGATGGAGCGGGATATACTCACCCCTCACACTGCCAGTGCTTACAGAGCGAAGGATGGTGTTAGATGCACTCATGCTTAACACACCAGTGCACCCTGAGAGCCGCCTTCTATACATTTACCGTGTGGTAGAGTTAGTGTGAAGGATGGAGTGAGATATACTTACCCCTTAAACCGCCAGTGCTTACAGAGCGAAGGATGGTGTTAAATGCACTCATGCTTAACACGCCAGTGCACCCAGAGAGCCGCCTTTTTTTACATTTATGGTGTGGTAGAGTTAGTGTGAAGGATGGAGTGAGATATACTCACCCCTTAAACCGCCAGTGCTTACAGAGCGAAGGATGGTGTTAGATGCACTCATGCTTAACACCGCCAGTACATCCAGAGAGCCGCCTTCTATAGATTTAGAGTGTGGTAGAGTTATTGTGAAGGATGGAGTGAGATATACTCACCCCTCACACTGCCAGTGCTTACAGAGCAAAGGATGGTGTTGGATGCACTCATGCTTAACACCGCCAAAACATCCAGAGAGCCGCCTTCTATACATTTAGAGTGTGGTAGAGTTAGTATGAAGGATAGAGCGGGAAATGCTCACCCCTCACACTGCCAGTGCTTACAGAGCGAAGGATGGTGTTAGACGCACTCATGCTTAACAACGCCAGTACATCCAGAGAGCCGCCTTCTGTACATTTAGAGTGTGGTAGAGTTAGTGTGAAGGATGGAGTGAGATATACTCACCCCTTAAACCGCCAGTGCTTACAGAGCGAAGGTTGGTGTTAGATGCACTCATGCTTAACACCGCCAGTGCATCCAGAGAGCCGCCTTCTATACATTTAGAGTGTGGTAGAGTTAGTGTGAAGGATGGAGCGGGATATACTCACCCCTCACACTGCCAGTGCTTACAGAGCGAAGTATGGTGTTAGATGCACTCATGCTTAACACGCCAGTGCACCCTGAGAGCCGCCTTCTATACATTTACCGTGTGGTAGAGTTAGTGTGAAGGATGGAGTGAGATATACTCACCCCTTAAACCGCCAGTGCTTACAGAGCGAAGGATGGTGTTAAATGCATTCATGCTTAAAACGCCAGTGCACCCAGAAAGCCGCCTTTTTTTTACATTTAGAGTGTGGTAGAGTTAGTGTGAAGGATGGAGTGAGATATACTCACCCCTTAAACCGCCAGTGCTTACAGAGCGAAGGATGGTGTTAGATTCACTCATGCTTAACACCGCCAGTGCATCCAGAGAGCCGCCTTCTATACATTTAGAGTGTGGTAAAGTTAGTGTGAAGGATGGAGTGAGATATACTCACCCCTCACACTGCCAGTGCTTAAAGAGTGAAGGATGGTGTTAGATGCACTCATGCTTAACACCGCCAGTTCATCCAGAGAGCCGCCTTCTATACATTTAGAGTGTGGTAGAGTTAGTGTGAAGGATGGAGTGAGATATACTCACCCTTTAAACCGCCAGTGCTTACAGAGCGAAGGATGGTGTTAGATGCACTCATGCTTAACACGCCAGTACATCCAGAGAGCCGCCTTCTATGCATTTAGAGTGTGGTAGAGTTAGTGTGAAGGATGGAGCGGGATATACTCACCCCTCACACTGCCAGTGCTTACAGAGCAAAGGATGGTGTTAGATGCACTCATGCTTAACACGCCAGTGCATCCAGAGAGCCACCTTCTATACATTTAGAGTGTGGTAGAGTTAGTGTGAAGGATGGAGTGAGATATACTCACCCCTCACACTGTCAGTGCTTACAGAGCGAAGGATGGTGTTAGATGCACTCATACTTAACACCGCCAGTACATCCAGAGAGCCGCCTTCTATACATTTAGAGTGTGGTAGAGTTAGTGTGAAGGATGGAGTGAGATATACTCACCCCTCACACTGCCAGTGCTTACAGAGCGAAGGATGGTGTTAGATGCACTCATGCTTAACACCGCCAGTGCACCCAGAGAGCCGCCTTCTATACATTTAGAGTGTGGTAGAGTTAGTGTGAAGGATGGAGTGAGATATACTCACCCCTTAAACCGCCAGTGCTTACAAAGTGAAGGATGGTGTTAGATGCACTCATGCTTAACACGCCAGTACATCCAGAGAGCCGCCTTCTATACATTTAGAGTGTGGTAGAGTTAGTGTGAAGGATCGAGTGAGATATACTCAACCCTTAAACCGCCAGTGCTTACAGAGCGAAGGATGGTGTTAGACGCACTCATGCCTAACACCGCCAGTACATCCAGAGAGCCGCCTTCTATACATTTAGAGTGTGGTAGAGTTAGTGTGAAGGATGGAGTGAGATATGCTCACCCCTTAAACCGCCAGTGCTTACAGAGCGAAGGATGGTGTTAGACGCACTCATGCTTAACACCGCCAGTACATCCAGAGAGCAGCCTTCTATACATTTAGAGTGTGGTAGAGTTAGTGTGAAGGATGGAGTGAGATATACTCACCCCGCCAGTACTTACAGAGCGAAGGATGGTGTTAGATGCACTCATGCTTAACACCGCCAGTGCATCCAGAGAGCCGTCTTCTATTCATTTAGAGTGTGGTAGAGTTAGTGTGAAGGATGGAGTGAGATATACTCACCCCTCACACTGCCAGTGCTTACAGAGCGAAGGATGGTGTTAGATGCACTCATGCTTAACACGCCAGTGCATCCAGAGAGCCGCCTTCTATACATTTAGAGTGTGGTAGAGTTAGTGTGAATGTAAATATTTCGTTACCGGTACTATTTTTTATGTGGTAAAGTCTTAGTAAGAATAACTCAGTAAAAATAAGAGGCAGAATCCGTGGTATTAGAGGTTTTAAAAGGCTTTATTCCTATATAAAGGAATACAATTCGAATTGTGGGCCTTCTATTCCATCACCACGAAAGTTCAGGAAGGAAGGGGGCATATATTATTGACAGATAGGCAGTTTTATAGAAAATACATTACATTGAAACAGATGCAAGAGGCGTGACAGCTGATAATTCAGATAAACTGTACATACGTAACTAATAGAGGCGTAAACATGGGTGTAACTAAAATACGTCATTAAACATGATGTCATAAGTGGGTGGATCCATAAAAGAATCCTGCAATGTCAGCAGAAATGTTTGGCAGAGATGCGCGCGCAGCCGCATGACGTGTGATTGACGTGCAACTAGAGAGTGAAGGGGACTTGACATTTAGCTCTACATGTGGAGACAGAAGTCTGGGGTTATGTCAACCTGATCCCAAATCATATCTAATATCCTATGTTTAAAGAACTGTGTTATCCAAAAGGAAAGGTCTCTAGGATAGAATCTATTCTATACTGACTGTTAGTGCGTGTACAAGCGTCTAAGTGTCTACATGAGAAGCGAGGGAGTAGGAATATTCCATGGTAACGGGGCTATGAATTACTTGCATGAGGACAGCGAGGCCTGGCCCCTTTGCACGGTAGCTGGAGGAATGTTTACCTAAACTACTAGACAGGAATGCATCGGATGAGGAACGGAGGAGATAATCTCGAAGGTGAAATACAGTTTTTGGCAGGCGATAGGCTGGATCAGACACCGTTAGCCGCGCAGGGAGTAGGACAAAGTTCATGGATACAGATGTAGGCTCAGACTGGAGCTTTCAGAGGCAGAAGGCAGGAAAAGGCTTGATGACAGAATTCGGGGCCTACTCGCCTGAATCTGTAAAATGTGGAAAGTGAACCACATAAAGTCGGTGGCCTTTCATACTTAGGAATGGAATATCTGACCCATTCATGGCGGGTCTGAAAGAGGACATGTTGACGGTGGACGCACATATATTTGCGTCTTCAAAACTGGAGCAGGAGGGAACATACATGTACTTATAGCATGTACATGGAGCCGTTGGGGTCTACGATAGGGGACATAACTGATCACAAAATTCATATTTCCTCATTCCCTCCTTGTCCCCTACGGACCCTCAGGAGATATCGATCTTCATCAATCCATCGATCTGTTCATATAGCATCATTTGTTCTTCTTTCTTCTTCCGGGATCTTGAGTGAAAACGTGGATGTGGGATACACGATGTGGCACACAGACCACAAATCGCTGGCCCACATTGTAGACATAAACAGCAACTGAATAGTATGAGAAAGCCAATACCTAGGAAGGATAGGATTCTCCATCCCCAGGCTGACAACACGCCCCAGAACCAACCGGACCAAGTCCAGGTGCCTGGACTCTGGTGTATCTGGCTTATAATCTTATGAAGGCGAGTTATGGCTTTATATACTGACGGCGAATTTTCTGGTATGAAAATGCAACAACTTGATCCGATGACCCTACAAGCTCCGCCCCTATCGGCCATGATGACGTCAAGGACAAGACCATTTTGAAGCACAACAATCCGCATAGCAGACTGCTCTTCTGTTAAATTGCCTAAAGCGGAAATAGTCTCATTCACTACTGCTTCAAGGGTTCTGGTTAATCTACGTATCAGCTTACTATTAGTGACTGTACCTATATAGGGAAAGAATCCTTTATTGAAATCTGTGTATTTTTCCCATGCGGTTTCAGTGTAATCGACAATTGGGAGATCTCTCTGCTGTCTATTGTGTACTAAATGGGTATTTCTATGATAATCAGGAGGAGCTAGGAAAACAGGTGGCAGAAGGAATGCTATGTAACAAGTACCATCCCAATCTAGAGGTAGACATATATATGCGGTCTGGCCACATATGAAGTAGGAATGATGGGAAGCTCTAAATGAAGACTTGCCTTGATCACTGAATTTTATTACAGTGGTGCATTTACTGTGGCCCATGTGTATGGAACCATTCTTTCTTATACATAATTCCCCTTTTACTGGGAATACTGACATGGCGGGCAAGATTGGTGTAGCTTCAGATTCAACGTTCAGGATCATGAGGTTAAGTGTAAAATTACCTAATCCATATACTTCATTTTCTAGATCAGTTCCTGTTCTTTTGGGTAGTCCCTCCTTGTTAGGGTAGCAGACTTTAAGTAAAACTAGGTTCAGGTTTCCCCAAACCCAGTTGTCTTGATAAACTGCGGAATTTGAATCTAGGGAATTAATCAAACTAAACCATGCTCCACAGGAGCCATTATGTGTGAACGGATATGGAAAGAGGGGCAAAACTCCCTTATAGTTCTGATAGGGAGGGAGTCGGCCACATATCCAACAATTTGTGGCATTGCTGGTCTGATGGGAATGATGTAACATACTAATGAATGTGTTGTTGCGCAGCGCAAATCTATATGACAACTCATGCGGAGGTAATTCGCTAAAAGAATGTTCTGCAGTTATATTGTAAGCACGTTTAAGAATAGGGTAATACATATGCAATAGTATGCTAAAAATAATGATCAGAAGACTTAGAAAAAACAGAATTAATAATGTTACTGTACAGTGACTACGAAGTGATTTACAATACGCATGCTTTTTGAGCTGCATCTGATGATTTCTTTCTCTATTCCGGTCTAGAGGATACATGTCAGAAACAAATTCAACCGATTCACCTTGGAGAGGACTTAAACAATCAAATTGTCTGACTTACTAGACCTCAATTTTAGTTTGTAAAGTTCTGGTTTGGTTAATTCAACCAAGGGGAGCTTTGAGTCTGTCTTTGAGGGAATACAGGGTTGAGTATTTATACTGGATGGTAGTCCATAAAATTTCTTGATATGACTCGAGTGCAACCACCCTTTGCGACCCTCAATCTTCACGGCAGTCCTTGTAGTCAGTAGAACCAACTTAGGCGACTTCCACCTAGGATCCAGTTGGGTCTTCCGGTCGAAATTCCTGACCAAAACCAGGTCACCAGGAACCACGTCATGGGGCTTCACCTCAGTATTATCGGGAAAAGCTGCTGTTACCTGTGAACGACAAGATTGTAGTGCAGACATCAAGGAAGCCAGGTAATCTGTCAGCATATTACAGTCAACATCAGTTATTTTGCGAGGTATAGGCGTCCCCCACATATTTGGTGGTCTACCGAAGATCACCTCGTACGGAGATAGCCCAGTTCGAGAATGTGCTACCATTCTCATGTAAAAGAGCGCAACTGGTAAGGCTACTATCCAGTCGACACCTTTTTCCCTACATATTTTGGACAATCTAATTTTCAGAGTTTGATTATGGCGTTCCACAAGACCTGCGGCCTCGGGATGCCGGACACAGTGGAATTTCCATTGGTACCCTAACAAAAGGGAAACGTGTTTCATTAGTTCGGATGAGAACGGCTGGCCGTTATCTGAGTAGACGACACGTGGTAAACCGTACCGTGGGAAGAATTCTCGAACTAACTGTTTGGCAGTAGTCGGGGCAGTGTAATCTGAAACTGGGTATGCTTCTGTCCAACGGGAAAGAGCACAGACAACTACGAGAACATATTTGAATCCTCGACATCGTTCCATCTGGATATAATCCATCTGGAGGATTTCAAAAGCTTGATCGGGAGGTTGAAATCCACCCTGCTCTACGGGGATGCTTTTACCTGGATTAAACTGACAACATATCATACAGGTACGAACTTTTTGTTTAGCTGCTGCTCGCAAGTGCTTGTTGAACCAAATGTGTTGAATGCTGTCTAGCATAGCTTTCTCTCCTAGGTGTGCTGGACTATGTATTGTGTTAATGATAACTTGAACCATTGAGTCGGGAAGAAACCATATAGATTTTTCCTTCGTCATCCATCCTTGATCCGTTTGGATCCCTCCTAATTCAGTCCATTTCTTTATTTCTTCTGGTGTAGCATGTGTCTGTATGTCAATTACATCAAGGGCGGGATCCTTAACTGTCATGCAATGTGTTAGTGTCGGAACTATTGTCTTTGTCATGTCAGTTGTGTGAGTCTGATTCTGAGCAGTCTGTTTAGCTGTTCTGTCAGCTAGGTCATTACCCTGAGAAATGATATCGGTAACTTTTGTATGGGCTTTGCATTTCATAATCGATATTGTAGTGGGTAGATGAATCGCATCTAATAGGGCTTGAATGAGGGGTCCGTGCTGGATGTGGGCACCGTGAGAAGTTAAATAACCTCTCTCTCGCCATAGTACGCCGAAGTCATGGACGACTCCGAATGCATAACGTGAATCTGTGTATATATTGACTTTCTTATTTTTGGCTTGAATACAGGCTTGTGTCAGAGCGATGAGCTCTGCTGCTTGAGCTGACAAAGTGTTAATACGATTTGTTTCAATGACTTCAGTGTCTGTTGTGACTGCGTAAGCAGCCACTAACTCTCCTGTACTTGTTCTCATACATGACCCATCTACATACAATGTCAAGTCTGGATCTGACAAAGGGATATCTGTCAAGTCTTGTCTGGGTTTCGTCGTGATAGTAATGACTTCGACACAATCATGTGCCAATGGATCTGTTCCGCTCACTGGTAACAGTGTGGCAGGATTTAACGTATTGCAACGTCTGATTTCTATGTGTGGCTGAAACAATGTCAGTTCGTAACCGGTGAGTCTCGCTATAGTCAAGTGTTGTGTTTGTGTGCGGTTCAAGAGAACCTCTACTGCATGTGGTACTTGTACTGTCAATTGATGTCCTAACACTATGGCATCGCTTTGTCTGATTGCTAAAGCTGTTGCTGCCACCGATTTCAGGCACGCAGGAAGAGCCTGAGCTACTGGATCTAATGTACTAGAGAAATAAGCACATGGTTTGTGTGATCCTGCTTGTTCCTGAGTGAGTACTGACAAAGCAGTACCTTTGCGTTCTGTAACAAAGAGTGTAAACTGTTTGCTGTAACATGGTGTTGCTAAAACAGGTGCTTGGCATAAAGCTTTCTTTAAACTTTCAAAGGCGTGTGTATGTTCTTGAGTCCAAGGGAGGACAGTCGATGTGGCTGCCTCCTGTGTTGTCAACTGGATGAGTGGTTTTGCTAGAAATGCATATTGAGGGATCCACTGCCTACAGTATGAAGTGAGGCCTATGAAAGCCCGCACCTCCTTTTGTGTCTTGGGTGGTGGCATGTTAGCGATTAACTGGATGCGGTCGGATGTAAGCTGCCTTCCCTCCTTGGACAGCGAGTGCCCAAGGTAAACAACTCGCTGGACACAGAATTGCAGCTTAGAAGGGGACGCCTTGTGCCCCTTGTCGGCCAGAAATTTCAAAACCGTCAGTGACGCTTTTTCACATTCAGGTTCGCTTCGGGCGGTGATCAGTAGATCATCGACATATTGAAGCAAGGCAGTGTTAACTGGCATGTGGATACTGTCAAGTTCTCGTTTCAGTGCTTGGCTATAGATGCTGGGGCTTTCTGTAAATCCTTGAGGTGCGCGTGTGAATTTAAAACTTCGTCCATTTAAACTGAATCCGAACAAATATTGACTTTCCGGATCGATTGGGACACTAAAGAAAGCATTCTTGAGATCAATTACAGTGAAGAACGTTGCTTCTGAGTCAATAGCTGTTAGTAATGAAGAGATATCTGGGACCACGGGGTATTGTGGTACAATACATTTATTTAATTCGCGCAGATCAATAACTAATCGATATACTGGTGATGCTTTTGGATCCGTTCTTTTAAGAATCGGAATTATCGGGGAATTACATACATTGGAGTCTGTTTCGACAACCACTCCTTGTGCAATGAGCTCGTCAATGATTTGCAGCAAAGCCACAACAGCATCGGGTGGTAACTTGTATTGTCGTATTCGTGGTAGTATTACTCCTGTTTTTAGTGTGACACGATATGGTGTAATATTCATGCAACCAACATCAGTGGGGCCTTGTGCCCATAAATGTGTAGGTAAATTCTGCAGTCGCTGATCCATGTCTCTGGACACGTAGTGACCTTTAAAGTCACGTAAGAATAGTTGTACTCCTTCCGGAGAACAACATATTATAGCTCCTAGAGCTTTCAATGTTTTTATACCTAACAAGTTTTCTGGACATGATTTAGTAAGCAATAAATCTGTAGTACGTGTCAATGGACCAATCGTAAGTGGAAGAGGTTGTGTTACGTCATTTATTATAGGTTTTCCTGAGAATCCAAGGGAAATATTCTGTGAGCCTGAGAGGGGTGCCCCTGGAACTTCACTGCGTCTTATAGTTGTTCTGCTTGCCCCTGTATCAAGTAAAAACTTTCTGTCTTCCCCTAATAGTTCACTATGTACATAAGGTCCCTCTTGGTCTACAGGAACCTCAATAAGGGGTAAGCCAACTTCCCTCTCTAGGCTATCTCATGAGTATCGCTGATAATCGGGATAATCTGCTTGTGCATACTGATACATCTGTTGTGTTGTTGCTTGTGTTGCAGCAATAGGCTGCGCTTGTGGTGGTGCTATGGTCTGTTGTGGAGCTCCCTGTTGCGGAGCTAGTTGTTGCGGAGCTAACCTAGGTTGTGCATGCTGAGGGATTTGTTGTGTATTCTGATCCTGTCTAGGTGGACGTGGTCTCTCCTGAGTTTTACCTGTAGCAATATTATGTTTCAGGACTGGACAATCGTGTATATAATGACCTAGTTGTTTACAATAGTTGCATGTCCCTTTCGTAGGACCTGCGGAATTACCCTTATGATGACCATCGGCTGGGACTGACTGAGCAACAAGCATTTTCATTTTTGTATCTTTCATACGTCTTTGTTCGTGTTCTTGTTCTTCTCTAATTCTATTGTGATGATATTGTAACATCTGTAACATCTGTGATGGGGTATTACCTTGCCAGGTACTTTCGAATTTCAATACTCTATTCTTAACTTGTAGCAGAGAATTTTCAACTAATTTTGTCACGAACAGATGTGGATATGACTCACTACTGGCTTTTATGCCACTATTTATACCAAAACATTTTTCAAATCGGGAATAGAAATCACTAGTGTCTTTGTCTGGCTTTTGTTTACAGGCTGAGATTGCACCCCAGTCTTCCTTTTTCGTAGTTAATAAACGTGGTAGTACCTGTACTAGTAGCCCTGCTAGTGCTGTAGTCTTTTCCCCAAGCCCTGATCCTGCAGCTCGGGCCTTTTCTTCGTTTTCCAATGCTGTCCAATCTATCTTTTGGTCTCCCACCTCCCATTCCTTTTCTTTGAGTTTCTCATAAACACCGGCGGGTAATAGGACCTTTAATATTTTCATAATATCGGGGTAGGTATACTCTCCCATGAGTAACATGTCCTTTATTTCACGGTGGAAACCTGCTGGGTCCTTGTCATGGCTGGGTACTACTTTCTTCATTTCTAATAATTCTAATTTAGTTATAGGCGTGTACACAAATACGCGTGTAAAATTATCACCGGCACCTCTAATTGGGTGCACTTCGCGTAACGGGTTCTGTCTATCTATGTGATACATTTTTCTTCCCATGATGGGAACTGGAACGTGTTCTGGGCATACGAAATTTAAATATTGGTTTCGGAATTCTAGAATTTCTTTAATCAAATCAGTACTTGACCCTCTCCATGTATTCGTGAGTAGTTCTGTCAATATGTCAGGTAAGGGTCCTGGATCGGAGTGTTGGCTTTTATATAATATAAGGAGGTGTTGAATCATGTATATACCAGCTAAACGCTGTTCGTACGGGTCAAGATTCAGAAACGTGTGTGCAAGTACATCATCATTGTAGTCGCTGGGACTGTCAGCCCATTGTACTGCTGACCTAGATAATTCTTGTTCGTCCATGGAATCGAGCATATGGTACCCTCTTCGATCTCGGAGTAATTTATCAACGGCTTGGAATAGGTGTTCGGGGGATTTTGCATTTAACATAGGGTTTGGAAAATGTCTATTATATTCTGGACGTATTGGACGTATCGGGTCGTTAAAGTCTCTAGTATTATTATGGGGTCTTCCTCTACCTACATAAGCTATTGTTTCGACTTGTTCTGATTCTTGCTCCTCCTCCTCCTCTGATTCAACTCTGTCTGTTTCTCGTCTTTCTTTATGTATTCGTTCTACTTCCTTGCGGATCTTTCGACTCATGGCTATTATACACGCCTGTCTATCATGTTTCTCTTCTGATATGTCCTGACCCCATTTGACAAGTCTTTGCATGGTATCGTGATCTGCCCCGGGCCTGTCTTGATTCCTAATTACACAATTTATGAAAAAACATAGTAGTTGTCTTTGGACATCCACTTTCTGATATTCCATAGCTTCGTTAATACTTTCTGGACCTCGCCCTGTGTGGACAAAGCGATATATTTCGTCTAGGTGTTCACCCATTCCTGGTATCGTCATTAAATATAATGTAGCTCGTCTTATACGTAGTGATGATATGAGCAATTTATCCTGTCTACCTGGTACTGGGTCGTATCTACAATCCACAAGCTGTTCTTTAAACATGTCGGATGTCGCTAATTGGGGTGTACGTTGGAGTGCTAAATCTCTAAGGGTCTGTTTATTTCGCGGCGGGGTGGCAAACATATCTGTCGTACCTCCTGTAGCACCGTCTGAGGTGCTAGGCACGAAAGGATTCGTTGGGCGTAGGATAGAGATTGTAGATGCGGGAAAAGCTGTAGAAACGGACGGACCTGTGGGAACTTGTGTAGGAGTTTGTAGTTGCGGGGATACAGACGGATGCTCTTGGTGTTGAACACCATCGGCAAGCGGTATGTGTGGTATGGCATTAGCATACTCAGGAGCTACGTCATCTAAATAGGAGGAAAGGAAAACGTCCTTTGCTGTTTTGGGATGTGTTTTGGGATGTGCTTTTATCGGGAGTAATGGAGGAGTTAAATCTTTTGGTATTTCCGGGGTAGCCTTAGGTAGCCCTTCGGCCAGAAGAGGATACATACCATTCATAAGAGTGTTTCTTTGTCTATCTATTTGTTCTGATTTTACTCGGGTACCTTCCTCAAGTAATAGATTTTCTCGAGTTTTATTTGAATTCTCTCTACCTTTCTCTTCCTGTCTGTGTGCTTTTTCTGTACGTCTGTATGATTCTTTACACCATAATTCAATGGCATCTTTCTGTGACTGTCTGGCTTTCTTTTTCCATAATTCTTCTTCTACTCTCATGATGCAATCTGCATCCCAGGTCCCTGCTGCGGGCCATCTCTGACTCTCTGGTAATTCTTTGGTGTAGTCCACCCATAAATCAAGAAATAATACGGCATCTAGACCATGCTTATGATACATAAAGTATCCTGGAGTGTCCCTAGGTGGGATGGGAACAGCTTCTTCGAGTACACCTTTTCTAGTTTTGATCTGTCTTAGTTTCGAAAAGAGCGGCATTTTTAGATCTTGTTTCTAGAACACACTTTATACGATGAACACAATAATGAACAGTCATTCACACCACAATATATAGAACGTATTAAAACATTTTAACATTTAACAGTTTTAACGAACAATGATAACTAATAGAAAACTAGTTACTGACATAATACTGACACTAGATAATATTTATTTATATGCAAGACATACTATATATACTGCTAAACAGTACAGATACACTGCTGAAACAGTGCAGACCGGATTTGTGTACCCAAACCCGTCTTGACCGGCACAGACTATGTGCACGTAAAATGCCTCCCCGGTAATGGTACTCACCGGGTAGCTCGGAACGGAAGGCCTCGGAACGGAACTGAAACTGGACCGGACTGGACTCGACTCGACTGGACTCGGAACTTCGGAACTCGGTGGGACTCTGTATACCTCGGATCTTGCTCTCTCAGCTAGGCTCTGGTCGGGATACTTCGCACTTCTCACCGCCTCGTCTGGGTGTTGATCGCAGCCTCAGTCACTCTCGCTTGGCCGGAGGGAGATACAGGAAATCCTGCAGGTACGCGTAGTTGTCCGTTCAGCTGTGGCAGGAGACCGGGCCTGCAACGCACCGCCGGCGCGTGAGATGAGAAAGTGTCCCTATTCGGGCGCCAATTTATGTGGTAAATATTTCGTTGCCGGTACTATTTTTTATGCGGTAAAGTCTTAGTAAGAATAACTCAGTAAAAATAAGAGGCAGAATCCGTGGTATTAGAGGTTTTAAAAGGCTTTATTCCTATATAAAGGAATACAATTCGAATTGTGGGCCTTCTATTCCATCACCACGAAAGTTCAGGAAGGAAGGGGGCATATATTATTGACAGATAGGCAGTTTTATAGAAAATACATTACAGTGAAACAGATGCAAGAGGCGTGACAGCTGATAATTCAGATAAACTCTACATACGTAACTAATAGAGGCGTAAACATGGGTGTAACTAAAATACGTCATTAAACATGATGTCATAAGTGGGTGGATCCATAAAAGAATCCTGCAATGTCAGCAGAAATGTTTGGCAGAGATGCGCGCGCAGCCGCATGACGTGTGATTGACGTGCAACTAGAGAGTGAAGGGGACTTGACATTTAGCTCTACATGTGGAGACAGAAGTCTGGGGTTATGTCAACCTGATCCCAAATCATATCTAATATCCTATGTTTAAAGAACTGTGTTATCCAAAAGGAAAGGTCTCTAGGATAGAATCTATTCTATACTGACTGTTAGTGCGTGTACAAGCGTCTAAGTGTCTACATGAGAAGCGAGGGAGTAGGAATATTCCATGGTAACGGGGCTATGAATTACTTGCATGAGGACAGCGAGGCCTGGCCCCTTTGCACGGTAGCTGGAGGAATGTTTACCTAAACTACTAGACAGGAATGCATCGGATGAGGAACGGAGGAGATAATCTCGAAGGTGAAATACAGTTTTTGGCAGGCGATAGGCTGGATCAGACACCGTTAGCCGCGCAGGGAGTAGGACAAAGTTCATGGATACAGATGTAGGCTCAGACTGGAGCTTTCAGAGGCAGAAGGCAGGAAAAGGCTTGATGACAGAATTCGGGGCCTCCTCGCCTGAATCTGTAAAATGTGGAAAGTGAACCACATAAAGTCGGTGGCCTTTCATACTTAGGAATGGAATATCTGACCCATTCATGGCGGGTCTGAAAGAGGACATGTTGACGGTGGACGCACATATATTTGCGTCTTCAAAACTGGAGCAGGAGGGAACATACATGTACTTATAGCATGTACATGGAGCCGTTGGGGTCTACGATAGGGGACATAACTGATCACAAAATTCATATTTCCTCAGATGGAGCGAGATATACTCACCCCTTACACTGCCAGTGCTTACAGAGCGATGGATGGTGTTAGATGCACTCATGCTTAACACGCCAGTGCACCCTGAGAGCCGCCTTCTATACATTTACAGTGTGGTAGAGTAAGTGTGAAGGATGGAGTGAGATATACTCACCCCTTAAACCACCAGTGCTTACAGAGCGAAGGATGGTGTTAGATGCACTCATGCTTAACACGCCAGTGCACCCAGAGAGCCGCCTTTTTTTACATTTAAAGTGTGGTAGAGTTAGTGTGAAGGATGGAGTGAGATATACTCACCCCTTAAACCGCCAGTGCTTACAGAGCGAAGGATGGTGTTAGATGCACTCATGCTTAACACCGCCAGTACATCCAGAGAGCCGCCTTCTATAGATTTAGAGTGTGGTAGAGTTATTGTGAAGGATGGAGTGAGATATACTCACCCCTCACACTGCCAGTGCTTACAGAGCAAAGGATGGTGTTGGATGCACTCATGCTTAACACCGCCAAAACATCCAGAGAGCCGCCTTCTATACATTTAGAGTGTGGTAGAGTTAGTATGAAGGATAGAGCGGGAAATGCTCACCCCTCACACTGCCAGTGCTTACAGAGCGAAGGATGGTGTTAGACGCACTCATGCTTAACAACGCCAGTACATCCAGAGAGCCGCCTTCTGTACATTTAGAGTGTGGTAGAGTTAGTGTGAAGGATGGAGTGAGATATACTCACCCCTTAAACCGCCAGTGCTTACAGAGCGAAGGTTGGTGTTAGATGCACTCATGCTTAACACCGCCAGTGCATCCAGAGAGCCGCCTTCTATACATTTAGAGTGTGGTAGAGTTAGTGTGAAGGATGGAGCGGGATATACTCACCCCTCACACTGCCAGTGCTTACAGAGCGAAGGATGGTGTTAGATGCACTCATGCTTAACACGCCAGTGCACCCTGAGAGCCGCCTTCTATACATTTACCGTGTGGTAGAGTTAGTGTGAAGGATGGAGTGAGATATACTCACCCCTTAAACCGCCAGTGCTTACAGAGCGAAGGATGGTGTTAAATGCATTCATGCTTAACACGCCAGTGCACCCAGAAAGCCGCCTTTTTTTACATTTAGAGTGTGGTAGAGTTAGTGTGAAGGATGGAGTGAGATATACTCACCCCTTAAACCGCCAGTGCTTACAGAGCGAAGGATGGTGTTAGATTCACTCATGCTTAACACCGCCAGTGCATCCAGAGAGCCGCCTTCTATACATTTTGAGTGTGGTAGAGTTAGTGTGAAGGATGGAGTGAGATATACTCACCCCTCACACTGCCAGTGCTTAAAGAGTGAAGGATGGTGTTAGATGCACTCATGCTTAACACCGCCAGTACATCCAGAGAGCCGCCTTCTATACATTTAGAGTGTGGTAGAGTTAGTGTGAAGGATGGAGTGAGATATACTCACCCTTTAAACCGCCAGTGCTTACAGAGCGAAGGATGGTGTTAGATGCACTCATGCTTAACACGCCAGTACATCCAGAGAGCCGCCTTCTATGCATTTAGAGTGTGGTAGAGTTAGTGTGAAGGATGGAGCGGGATATACTCACCCCTCACACTGCCAGTGCTTACAGAGCAAAGGATGGTGTTAGATGCACTCATGCTTAACACCGCCAGTACATCCAGAGAGCCGCCTTCTATACATTTAGAGTGTGGTAGAGTTACTGTGAAGGATGGAGTGAGATATACTCACCCCTCACACTGCCAGTGCTTACAGAGCGAAGGATGGTGTTAGATGCACTCATGCTTAACACCGCCAGTGCACCCAGAGAGCCGCCTTCTATACATTTAGAGTGTGGTAGAGTTAGTGTGAAGGATGGAGTGAGATATACTCACCCCTTAAACCGCCAGTGCTTACAAAGTGAAGGATGGTGTTAGATGCACTCATGCTTAACACGCCAGTACATCCAGAGAGCCGCCTTCTATACATTTAGAGTGTGGTAGAGTTAGTGTGAAGGATCGAGTGAGATATACTCAACCCTTAAACCGCCAGTGCTTACAGAGCGAAGGATGGTGTTAGACGCACTCATGCTTAACACCGCCAGTACATCCAGAGAGCCGCCTTCTATACATTTAGAGTGTGGTAGAGTTAGTGTGAAGGATGGAGTGAGATATGCTCACCCCTTAAACCGCCAGTGCTTACAGAGCGAAGGATGGTGTTAGACGCACTCATGCTTAACACCGCCAGTACATCCAGAGAGCAGCCTTCTATACATTTAGAGTGTGGTAGAGTTAGTGTGAAGGATGGAGTGAGATATACTCACCCCGCCAGTACTTACAGAGCAAAGGATGGTGTTAGATGCACTCATGCTTAACACGCCAGTGCATCCAGAGAGCCGCCTTCTATACATTTAGAGTGTGGTAGAGTTAGTGTGAAGGATGGAGTGAGATATACTCACCCCTCACACTGCCAGTGCTTACAGAGCGAAGGATGGTGTTAGATGCACTCATGCTTAACACCGCCAGTACATCCAGAGAGCCGCCTTCTATACATTTAGAGTGTGGTAGAGTTAGTGTGAAGGATGGAGTGAGATATACTCACCCCTCACACTGCCAGTGCTTACAGAGCGAAGGATGGTGTTAGATGCACTCATGCTTAACACCGCCAGTGCACCCAGAGAGCCGCCTTCTATACATTTACAGTGTGGTAGAGTAAGTGTGAAGGATGGAGTGAGATATACTCACCCCTCACACTGCCAGTGCTTACAGAGCGAAGGATGGTGTTAGACGCACTCATGCTTAACACCGCCAGTACATCCAGAGAGCCGCCTTCTGTACATTTAGAGTGTGGTAGAGTTAGTGTGAAGGATGGAGTGAGATATACTCACCCCTTAAACCGCCAGTGCTTACAGAGCAAAGGATGGTGTTAGATGCACTCATGCTTAACACCGCCAGTGCATCCAGAGAGCCGTCTTCTATACATTTAGAGTGTGGTAGAGTTAGTGTGAAGGATGGAGTGAGATATACTCACCCCTCACACTGCCAGTGCTTACAGAGCGAAGGTTGGTGTTAGATGCACTCATGCTTAACACCGCCAGTGCATCCAGAGAGCCGCCTTCTATACATTTAGAGTGTGGTAGAGTTAGTGTGAAGGATGGAGCGGGATATACTCACCCCTCACACTGCCAGTGCTTACAGAGCGAAGGATGGTGTTAGATGCACTCATGCTTAACACGCCAGTGCACCCTTAGAGCCGCCTTCTATACATTTACCGTGTGGTAGAGTTAGTGTGAAGGATGGAGTGAGATATACTCACCCCTTAAACTGCCAGTGCTTACAGAGCGAAGGATGGTGTTAAATGCATTCATGCTTAACACGCCAGTGCACCCAGAAAGCCGCCTTTTTTTACATTTAGAGTGTGGTAGAGTTAGTGTGAAGGATGGAGTGAGATATACTCACCCCTTAAACCGCCAGTGCTTACAGAGCGAAGGATGGTGTTAGATTCACTCATGCTTAACACCGCCAGTGCATCCAGAGAGCCGCCTTCTATACATTTAGAGTGTGGTAGAGTTAGTGTGAAGGATGGAGTGAGATATACTCACCCCTCACACTGCCAGTGCTTAAAGAGTGAAGGATGGTGTTAGATGCACTCATGCTTAACACCGCCAGTACATCCAGAGAGCCGCCTTCTATACATTTAGAGTGTGGTAGAGTTAGTGTGAAGGATGGAGTGAGATATACTCACCCTTTAAACCGCCAGTGCTTACAGAGCGAAGGATGGTGTTAGATGCACTCATGCTTAACACGCCAGTACATCCAGAGAGCCGCCTTCTATGCATTTAGAGTGTGGTAGAGTTAGTGTGAAGGATGGAGCGGGATATACTCACCCCTCACACTGCCAGTGCTTACAGAGCAAAGGATGGTGTTAGATGCACTCATGCTTAACACCGCCAGTACATCCAGAGAGCCGCCTTCTATACATTTACAGTGTAGTAGAGTTAGTGTGAAGGATGGAGTGAGATATACTCACCCCTTATACCGCCAGTGCTTACAGAGCGAAGGATGGTGTTAGATGCACTCATGCTTAACACGCCAGTACATCCAGAGAGCCGCCTTCTATACATTTAGAGTGTGGTAGAGTTAGTGTGAAGGATGGAGTGAGATATACTCACCCCTTAAACCGCCAGTGCTTACAGAGCGAAGGATGGTGTTAGATGCACTCATGCTTAACTCGCCAGTACATCCAGAGAGCCGCCTTCTATACATTTATAGTGTGGTAGAGTTAGTGTGAAGGATGGAGTGAGATATACTCACCCCTTAAACCGCCAGTGCTTACAGAGCGAAGGATGGTGTTAGATGCACTCATGCTTAACATGCCAGTACATCCAGAGAGCCACCTTCTATACATTTAGAGTGTGGTAGAGTTAGTGTGAAGGATGGAGTGAGATATACTCACCCCTCACACTGCCAGTGCTTACAGAGCGAAGGATGGTGTTAGATGCACTCATGCTTAACACCGCCAATACATCCAGAGAGCCGCCTTCTATACATTTAGAGTGTGGTAGAGTTAGTGTGAAGGATGGAGCGGGATATGCTCACCCCTCACACTGCCAGTGCTTACAAAGGGAAGGATGGTGTTAGATGCACTCATGCTTAACACCGCCAGTACATCCAGAGAGCCGCCTTCTATACATTTACAGTGTGGTAGAGTTAGTGTGAAGGATGGAGTGAGATATACTCACCCCTTAAACCGCCAGTGCTTACAGAGCGAAGGATGGTGTTAGATGCACTCATGCTTAACACTGCCAGTACATCCAGAGAGCCGCCTTCTATAGATTTAGAGTGTGGTAGAGTTATTGTGAAGGATGGAGTGAGATATACTCACCCCTCACACTGCCAGTGCTTACAGAGCGAAGGATGGTGTTGGATGCACTCATGCTTAACACCGCCAGTACATCCAGAGAGCCGCCTTCTATACATTTAGAGTGTGGTAGAGTTAGTATGAAGGATGGAGTGAGATATACTCACCCCTTAAACCGCCAGTGCTTACAGAGCGAAGGATGGTGTTAGACGCACTCATGCTTAACACCGCCAGTACATCCAGAGAACCGCCTTCTGTACATTTAGAGTGTGGTAGAGTTAGTGTGAAGGATGGAGTGAGATATACTCACCCCTTAAACCGCCAGTGCTTACAGAGCAAAGGATGGTGTTAGATGCACTCATGCTTAACACCGCCAGTGCATCCAGAGAGCCGTCTTCTATACATTTAGAGTGTGGTAGAGTTAGTGTGAAGGATGGAGTGAGATATACTCACCCCTCACACTGCCAGTGCTTACAGAGCGAAGGTTGGTGTTGGATGCACTCATGCTTAACACCGCCAGTGCATCCAGAGAGCCGCCTTCTATACATTTAGAGTGTGGTAGAGTTAGTGTGAAGGATGGAGCGGGATATACTCACCCCTCACACTGCCAGTGCTTACAGAGTGAAGGATGGTGTTAGATGCATTCATGCTTAACACGCCAGTGCACCCTGAGAGCCGCCTTCTATACATTTACCGTGTGGTAGAGTTAGTGTGAAGGATGGAGTGAGATATACTCACCCCTTAAACCGCCAGTGCTTACAGAGCGAAGGATGGTGTTAAATGCATTCATGCTTAACACGCCAGTGCACCCAGAAAGCCGCCTTTTTTTACATTTAGAGTGTGGTAGAGTTAGTGTGAAGGATGGAGTGAGATATACTCACCCCTTAAACCGCCAGTGCTTACAGAGCGAAGGATGGTGTTAGATTCACTCATGCTTAACACCGCCAGTGCATCCAGAGAGCCACCTTCTATACATTTAGAGTGTGGTAGAGTTAGTGTGAAGGATGGAGTGAGATATACTCACCCCTCACACTGCCAGTGCTTACAGAGCGAAGGATGGTGTTAGATGCACTCATGCTTAACACCGCCAATACATCCAGAGAGCCGCCTTCTATACATTTAGAGTGTGGTAGAGTTAGTGTGAAGGATGGAGCGGGATATGCTCACCCCTCACACTGCCAGTGCTTACAAAGCGAAGGATGGTGTTAGATGCACTCATGCTTAACACCGCCAGTACATCCAGAGAGCCGCCTTCTATACATTTACAGTGTGGTAGAGTTAGTGTGAAGGATGGAGTGAGATATACTCACCCCTTAAACCGCCAGTGCTTACAGAGCGAAGGATGGTGTTAGATGCACTCATGCTTAACACTGCCAGTACATCCAGAGAGCCGCCTTCTATAGATTTAGAGTGTGGTAGAGTTATTGTGAAGGATGGAGTGAGATATACTCACCCCTCACACTGCCAGTGCTTACAGAGCGAAGGATGGTGTTGGATGCACTCATGCTTAACACCGCCAGTACATCCAGAGAGCCGCCTTCTATACATTTAGAGTGTGGTAGAGTTAGTATGAAGGATGGAGTGAGATATACTCACCCCTTAAACCGCCAGTGCTTACAGAGCGAAGGATGGTGTTAGACGCACTCATGCTTAACACCGCCAGTACATCCAGAGAACCGCCTTCTGTACATTTAGAGTGTGGTAGAGTTAGTGTGAAGGATGGAGTGAGATATACTCACCCCTTAAACCGCCAGTGCTTACAGAGCAAAGGATGGTGTTAGATGCACTCATGCTTAACACCGCCAGTACATCCAGAGAGCCGCCTTCTATACATTTAGAGTGTGGTAGAGTTAGTGTGAAGGATGGAGCGGGATATACTCACCCCTCACACTGCCAGTGCTTACAGAGCGAAGGATGGTGTTAGATGCACTCATGCTTAACACGCCAGTGCACCCTGAGAGCCGCCTTCTATACATTTACCGTGTGGTAGAGTTAGTGTGAAGGATGGAGTGAGATATACTCACCCCTTAAACTGCCAGTGCTTACAGAGCGAAGGATGGTGTTAAATGCATTCATGCTTAACACGCCAGTGCACCCAGAAAGCCGCCTTTTTTTACATTTAGAGTGTGGTAGAGTTAGTGTGAAGGATGGAGTGAGATATACTCACCCCTTAAACCGCCAGTGCTTACAGAGCGAAGGATGGTGTTAGATTCACTCATGCTTAACACCGCCAGTGCATCCAGAGAGCCGCCTTCTATACATTTAGAGTGTGGTAGAGTTAGTGTGAAGGATGGAGTGAGATATACTCACCCCTCACACTGCCAGTGCTTAAAGAGTGAAGGATGGTGTTAGATGCACTCATGCTTAACACCGCCAGTACATCCAGAGAGCCGCCTTCTATACATTTAGAGTGTGGTAGAGTTAGTGTGAAGGATGGAGTGAGATATACTCACCCTTTAAACCGCCAGTGCTTACAGAGCGAAGGATGGTGTTAGATGCACTCATGCTTAACACGCCAGTACATCCAGAGAGCCGCCTTCTATGCATTTAGAGTGTGGTAGAGTTAGTGTGAAGGATGGAGCGGGATATACTCACCCCTCACACTGCCAGTGCTTACAGAGCAAAGGATGGTGTTAGATGCACTCATGCTTAACACCGCCAGTACATCCAGAGAGCCGCCTTCTATACATTTACAGTGTAGTAGAGTTAGTGTGAAGGATGGAGTGAGATATACTCACCCCTTATACCGCCAGTGCTTACAGAGCGAAGGATGGTGTTAGATGCACTCATGCTTAACACGCCAGTACATCCAGAGAGCCGCCTTCTATACATTTAGAGTGTGGTAGAGTTAGTGTGAAGGATGGAGTGAGATATACTCACCCCTTAAACCGCCAGTGCTTACAGAGCGAAGGATGGTGTTAGATGCACTCATGCGTAACTCGCCAGTACATCCAGAGAGCCGCCTTCTATACATTTATAGTGTGGTAGAGTTAGTGTGAAGGATGGAGTGAGATATACTCACCCCTTAAACCGCCAGTGCTTACAGAGCGAAGGATGGTGTTAGATGCACTCATGCTTAACATGCCAGTACATCCAGAGAGCCACCTTCTATACATTTAGAGTGTGGTAGAGTTAGTGTGAAGGATGGAGTGAGATATACTCACCCCTCTCACTGCCAGTGCTTACAGAGCGAAGGATGGTGTTAGATGCACTCATGCTTAACACCGCCAATACATCCAGAGAGCCGCCTTCTATACATTTAGAGTGTGGTAGAGTTAGTGTGAAGGATGGAGCGGGATATGCTCACCCCTCACACTGCCAGTGCTTACAAAGCGAAGGATGGTGTTAGATGCACTCATGCTTAACACCGCCAGTACATCCAGAGAGCCGCCTTCTATACATTTACAGTGTGGTAGAGTTAGTGTGAAGGATGGAGTGAGATATACTCACCCCTTAAACCGCCAGTGCTTACAGAGCGAAGGATGGTGTTAGATGCACTCATGCTTAACACTGCCAGTACATCCAGAGAGCCGCCTTCTATAGATTTAGAGTGTGGTAGAGTTATTGTGAAGGATGGAGTGAGATATACTCACCCCTCACACTGCCAGTGCTTACAGAGCGAAGGATGGTGTTGGATGCACTCATGCTTAACACCGCCAGTACATCCAGAGAGCCGCCTTCTATACATTTAGAGTGTGGTAGAGTTAGTATGAAGGATGGAGTGAGATATACTCACCCCTTAAACCGCCAGTGCTTACAGAGCGAAAGATGGTGTTAGACGCACTCATGCTTAACACCGCCAGTACATCCAGAGAACCGCCTTCTGTACATTTAGAGTGTGGTAGAGTTAGTGTGAAGGATGGAGTGAGATATACTCACCCCTTAAACCGCCAGTGCTTACAGAGCAAAGGATGGTGTTAGATGCACTCATGCTTAACACCGCCAGTGCATCCAGAGAGCCGTCTTCTATACATTTAGAGTGTGGTAGAGTTAGTGTGAAGGATGGAGTGAGATATACTCACCCCTCACACTGCCAGTGCTTACAGAGCGAAGGTTGGTGTTGGATGCACTCATGCTTAACACCGCCAGTGCATCCAGAGAGCCGCCTTCTATACATTTAGAGTGTGGTAGAGTTAGTGTGAAGGATGGAGCGGGATATACTCACCCCTCACACTGCCAGTGCTTACAGAGTGAAGGATGGTGTTAGATGCATTCATGCTTAACACGCCAGTGCACCCTGAGAGCCGCCTTCTATACATTTACCGTGTGGTAGAGTTAGTGTGAAGGATGGAGTGAGATATACTCACCCCTTAAACCGCCAGTGCTTACAGAGCGAAGGATGGTGTTAAATGCATTCATGCTTAACACGCCAGTGCACCCAGAAAGCCGTCTTTTTTTACATTTAGAGTGTGGTAGAGTTAGTGTGAAGGATGGAGTGAGATATACTCACCCCTTAAACCGCCAGTGCTTACAGAGCGAAGGATGGTGTTAGATTCACTCATGCTTAACACCGCCAGTGCATCCAGAGAGCCACCTTCTATACATTTAGAGTGTGGTAGAGTTAGTGTGAAGGATGGAGTGAGATATACTCACCCCTCACACTGCCAGTGCTTACAGAGCGAAGGATGGTGTTAGATGCACTCATGCTTAACACCGCCAATACATCCAGAGAGCCGCCTTCTATACATTTAGAGTGTGGTAGAGTTAGTGTGAAGGATGGAGCGGGATATGCTCACCCCTCACACTGCCAGTGCTTACAAAGCGAAGGATGGTGTTAGATGCACTCATGCTTAACACCGCCAGTACATCCAGAGAGCCGCCTTCTATACATTTACAGTGTGGTAGAGTTAGTGTGAAGGATGGAGTGAGATATACTCACCCCTTAAACCGCCAGTGCTTACAGAGCGAAGGATGGTGTTAGATGCACTCATGCTTAACACTGCCAGTACATCCAGAGAGCCGCCTTCTATAGATTTAGAGTGTGGTAGAGTTATTGTGAAGGATGGAGTGAGATATACTCACCCCTCACACTGCCAGTGCTTACAGAGCGAAGGATGGTGTTGGATGCACTCATGCTTAACACCGCCAGTACATCCAGAGAGCCGCCTTCTATACATTTAGAGTGTGGTAGAGTTAGTATGAAGGATGGAGTGAGATATACTCACCCCTTAAACCGCCAGTGCTTACAGAGCGAAGGATGGTGTTAGACGCACTCATGCTTAACACCGCCAGTACATCCAGAGAACCGCCTTCTGTACATTTAGAGTGTGGTAGAGTTAGTGTGAAGGATGGAGGGAGATATACTCACCCCTTAAACCGCCAGTGCTTACAGAGCAAAGGATGGTGTTAGATGCACTCATGCTTAACACCGCCAGTGCATCCAGAGAGCCGTCTTCTATACATTTAGAGTGTGGTAGAGTTAGTGTGAAGGATGGAGTGAGATATACTCACCCCTCACACTGCCAGTGCTTACAGAGCGAAGGTTGGTGTTGGATGCACTCATGCTTAACACCGCCAGTGCATCCAGAGAGCCGCCTTCTATACATTTAGAGTGTGGTAGAGTTAGTGTGAAGGATGGAGCGGGATATACTCACCCCTCACACTGCCAGTGCTTACAGAGGGAAGGATGGTGTTAGATGCATTCATGCTTAACACGCCAGTGCACCCTGAGAGCCGCCTTCTATACATTTACCGTTTTGTAGAGTTAGTGTGAAGGATGGAGTGAGATATACTCACCCCTTAAACCGCCAGTGCTTACAGAGCGAAGGATGGTGTTAAATGCATTCATGCTTAACACGCCAGTGCACCCAGAAAGCCGCCTTTTTTTACATTTAGAGTGTGGTAGAGTTAGTGTGAAGGATGGAGTGAGATATACTCACCCCTTAAACCGCCAGTGCTTACAGAGCGAAGGATGGTGTTAGATTCACTCATGCTTAACACCGCCAGTGCATCCAGAGAGCCGCCTTCTATACATTTAGAGTGTGGTAGAGTTAGTGTGAAGGATGGAGTGAGATATACTCACCCCTCACACTGCCAGTGCTTACAGAGTGAAGGATGGTGTTAGATGCACTCATGCTTAACACCGCCAGTACATCCAGAGAGCCGCCTTCTATACATTTAGAGTGTGGTAGAGTTAGTGTGAAGGATGGAGCGGGATATACTCACCCCTCACACTGCCAGTGCTTACAGAGCAAAGGATGGTGTTAGATGCACTCATGCTTAACACCGCCAGTACATCCAGAGAGCCGCCTTCTATACATTTACAGTGTGGTAGAGTTAGTGTGAAGGATGGAGTGAGATATACTCACCCCTTATACCGCCAGTGCTTACAGAGCGAAGGATGGTGTTAGATGCACTCATGCTTAACACGCCAGTACATCCAGAGAGCCGCCTTCTATACATTTAGAGTGTGGTAGAGTTGGTGTGAAGGATGGAGTGAGATATACTCACCCCTTAAACAGCCAGTGCTTACAGAGCGAAGGATGGTGTTAGATGCACTCATGCTTAACTCGCCAGTACATCCAGAGAGCCGCCTTCTATACATTTAGAGTGTGGTAGAGTTAGTGTGAAGGATCGAGTGAGATATACTCACCCCTTAAACCGCCATTGCTTACAGAGCGAAGGATGGTGTTAGACGCACTCATGCTTAACACCGCCAGTACATCCAGAGAGCCGCCTTCTATACATTTAAAGTGTGGTAGAGTTAGTGTGAAGGATGGAGTGAGATATACTCACCCCTTAAACCGTCAGTGCTTACAGAGCGAAGGATGGTGTTAGATGCACTCATGCTTAACATGCCAGTACATCCAGAGAGCCGCCTTCTATACATTTAGAATGTGGTAGAGTTAGTGTGAAGGATGGAGTGAGATATACTCACCCCTTAAACCGCCAGTGCTTACAGAGCGAAGGATGGTGTTAAATGCATTCATGCTTAACACGCCAGTGCACCCAGAAAGCCGTCTTTTTTTACATTTAGAGTGTGGTAGAGTTAGTGTGAAGGATGGAGTGAGATATACTCACCCCTTAAACCGTCAGTGCTTACAGAGCGAAGGATGGTGTTAGATTCACTCATGCTTAACACCGCCAGTGCATCCAGAGAGCCACCTTCTATACATTTAGAGTGTGGTAGAGTTAGTGTGAAGGATGGAGTGAGATATACTCACCCCTCACACTGCCAGTGCTTACAGAGCGAAGGATGGTGTTAGATGCACTCATGCTTAACACCGCCAATACATCCAGAGAGCCGCCTTCTATACATTTAGAGTGTGGTAGAGTTAGTGTGAAGGATGGAGCGGGATATGCTCACCCCTCACACTGCCAGTGCTTACAAAGCGAAGGATGGTGTTAGATGCACTCATGCTTAACACCGCCAGTACATCCAGAGAGCCGCCTTCTATACATTTACAGTGTGGTAGAGTTAGTGTGAAGGATGGAGTGAGATATACTCACCCCTTAAACCGCCAGTGCTTACAGAGCGAAGGATGGTGTTAGATGCACTCATGCTTAACACTGCCAGTACTTCCAGAGAGCCGCCTTCTATAGATTTAGAGTGTGGTAGAGTTATTGTGAAGGATGGAGTGAGATATACTCACCCCTCACACTGCCAGTGCTTACAGAGCGAAGGATGGTGTTGGATGCACTCATGCTTAACACCGCCAGTACATCCAGAGAGCCGCCTTCTATTCATTTAGAGTGTGGTAGAGTTAGTATGAAGGATGGAGTGAGATATACTCACCCCTTAAACCGCCAGTGCTTACAGAGCGAAGGATGGTGTTAGACGCACTCATGCTTAACACCGCCAGTACATCCAGAGAACCGCCTTCTGTACATTTAGAGTGTGGTAGAGTTAGTGTGAAGGATGGAGGGAGATATACTCAACCCTTAAACCGCCAGTGCTTACAGAGCAAAGGATGGTGTTAGATGCACTCATGCTTAACACCGCCAGTGCATCCAGAGAGCCGTCTTCTATACATTTAGAGTGTGGTAGAGTTAGTGTGAAGGATGGAGTGAGATATACTCACCCCTCACACTGCCAGTGCTTACAGAGCGAAGGTTGGTGTTGGATGCACTCATGCTTAACACCGCCAGTGCATCCAGAGAGCCGCCTTCTATACATTTAGAGTGTGGTAGAGTTAGTGTGAAGGATGGAGCGGGATATACTCACCCCTCACACTGCCAGTGCTTACAGAGGGAAGGATGGTGTTAGATGCATTCATGCTTAACACGCCAGTGCACCCTGAGAGCCGCCTTCTATACATTTACCGTGTGGTAGAGTTAGTGTGAAGGATGGAGTGAGATATACTCACCCCTTAAACCGCCAGTGCTTACAGAGCGAAGGATGGTGTTAAATGCATTCATGCTTAACACGCCAGTGCACCCAGAAAGCCGCCTTTTTTTACATTTAGAGTGTGGTAGAGTTAGTGTGAAGGATGGAGTGAGATATACTCACCCCTTAAACCGCCAGTGCTTACAGAGCGAAGGATGGTGTTAGATTCACTCATGCTTAACACCGCCAGTGCATCCAGAGAGCCGCCTTCTATACATTTAGAGTGTGGTAGAGTTAGTGTGAAGGATGGAGTGAGATATACTCACCCCTCACACTGCCAGTGCTTACAGAGTGAAGGATGGTGTTAGATGCACTCATGCTTAACACCGCCAGTACATCCAGAGAGCCGCCTTCTATACATTTAGAGTGTGGTAGAGTTAGTGTGAAGGATGGAGCGGGATATACTCACCCCTCACACTGCCAGTGCTTACAGAGCAAAGGATGGTGTTAGATGCACTCATGCTTAACACCGCCAGTACATCCAGAGAGCCGCCTTCTATACATTTACAGTGTGGTAGAGTTAGTGTGAAGGATGGAGTGAGATATACTCACCCCTTATACCGCCAGTGCTTACAGAGCGAAGGATGGTGTTAGATGCACTCATGCTTAACACGCCAGTACATCCAGAGAGCCGCCTTCTATACATTTAGAGTGTGGTAGAGTTAGTGTGAAGGATGGAGTGAGATATACTCACCCCTTAAACAGCCAGTGCTTACAGAGCGAAGGATGGTGTTAGATGCACTCATGCTTAACTCGCCAGTACATCCAGAGAGCCGCCTTCTATACATTTAGAGTGTGGTAGAGTTAGTGTGAAGGATCGAGTGAGATATACTCACCCCTTAAACCGCCATTGCTTACAGAGCGAAGGATGGTGTTAGACGCACTCATGCTTAACACCGCCAGTACATCCAGAGAGCCGCCTTCTATACATTTAAAGTGTGGTAGAGTTAGTGTGAAGGATGGAGTGAGATATACTCACCCCTTAAACCGCCAGTGCTTACAGAGCGAAGGATGGTGTTAGATGCACTCATGCTTAACATGCCAGTACATCCAGAGAGCCGCCTTCTATACATTTAGAATGTGGTAGAGTTAGTGTGAAGGATGGAGTGAGATATACTCACCCCTCACACTGCCAGTGCTTACAGAGCGAAGGATGGTGTTAGATGCACTCATGCTTAACATGCCAGTGCACCCTGAGAGCCGCCTTCTATACATTTACCGTGTGGTAGAGTTAGTGTGAAGGATGGAGTGAGATATACTCACCCCTTAAACCGCCAGTGCTTACAGAGCGAAGGATGGTGTTAAATGCATTCATGCTTAACACGCCAGTGCACCCAGAAAGCCGCCTTTTTTTACATTTAGAGTGTGGTAGAATTAGTGTGAAGGACGGAGTGAGATATACTCACCCTTTAAACCGCCAGTGCTTACAGAGCGAAGGATGGTGTTAGATGCACTCATGCTTAACACGCCAGTACATCCAGAGAGCCGCCTTCTATACATTTAGAGTGTGGTAGAGTTAGTGTGAAGGATGGAGCGGGATATACTCACCCCTCACACTGCCAGTGCTTACAGAGCAAAGGATGGTGTTAGATGCACTCATGCTTAACACCACCAGTACATCCAGAGAGCCGCCTTCTATACATTTACAGTGTGGTAGAGTTAGTGTGAAGGATGGAGTGAGATATACTCACCCCTTATACCGCCAGTGCTTACAGAGCGAAGGATGGTGTTAGATGCACTCATGCTTAACACGCCAGTACATCCAGAGAGCCGCCTTCTATACATTTAGAGTGTGGTAGAGTTAGTGTGAAGGATGGAGTGAGATATACTCACCCCTTAAACCGCCAGTGCTTACAGAGCGAAGGATGGTGTTAGATGCACTCATGCTTAACTCGCCAGTACATCCAGAGAGCCGCCTTCTATACATTTAGAGTGTGGTAGAGTTAGTGTGAAGGATCGAGTGAGATATACTCACCCCTTAAACCGCCAGTGCTTACAGAGTGAAGGATGGTGTTAGACGCACTCATGCTTAACACCGCCAGTACATCCAGAGAGCCACCTTCTATACATTTAGAGTGTGGTAGAGTTAGTGTGAAGGATGGAGTGAGATATACTCACCCCTTAAACCGCCAGTGCTTACAGAGCGAAGGATGGTGTTAGATGCACTCATGCTTAACATGCCAGTACATCCAGAGAGCCGCCTTCTATACATTTAGAGTGTGGTAGAGTTAGTGTGAAGGATGGAGTGAGATATACTCACCCCTCACACTGCCAGTGCTTACAGAGCGAAGGATGGTGTTAGATGCACTCATGCTTAACACCGCCAATACATCTAGAGAGCCGCCTTCTATACATTTAGAGTGTGGTAGAGTTAGTGTGAAGGATGGAGCGGGATATGCTCACCCCTCACACTGCCAGTGCTTACAGAGCGAAGGATGGTGTTAGATGCACTCATGCTTAACACCGCCAGTACATCCAGAGAGCCGCCTTCTATACATTTACAGTGTGGTAGAGTTAGTGTGAAGGATGGAGTGAGATATACTCACCCCTTAAACCGCCAGTGCTTACAGAGCGAAGGATGGTGTTAGATGCACTCATGCTTAACACCGCCAGTACATCGAGAGAGCCGCCTTCTATATATTTAGAGTGTGGTAGAGTTATTGTGAAGGATGGAGTGAGATATACTCACCCCTCACACTGCCAGTGCTTACAGAGCGAAGGATGGTGTTGGATGCACTCATGCTTAACACCGCCAGTACATCCAGAGAGCCGCCTTCTATACATTTAGAGTGTGGTAGAGTTAGTATGAAGAATGGAGTGAGATATACTCACCCCTTAAACTGCCAGTGCTTACAGAGCGAAGGATGGTGTTAGATGCACTCATGCTTAACTCGCCAGTACATCCAGAGAGCCGCCTTCTATACATTTAGAGTGTGGTAGAGTTAGTGTGAAGGATCGAGTGAGATATACTCACCCCTTAAACCGCCATTGCTTACAGAGCGAAGGATGGTGTTAGACGCACTCATGCTTAACACCGCCAGTACATCCAGAGAGCCGCCTTCTATACATTTAAAGTGTGGTAGAGTTAGTGTGAAGGATGGAGTGAGATATACTCACCCCTTAAACCGCCAGTGCTTACAGAGCGAAGGATGGTGTTAGATGCACTCATGCTTAACATGCCAGTACATCCAGAGAGCCGCCTTCTATACATTTAGAGTGTGGTAGAGTTAGTGTGAAGGATGGAGCGAGATATACTCACCCCTCACACTGCCAGTGCTTACAGAGCGAAGGATGGTGTTAGATGCACTCATGCTTAACACGCCAGTGCACCCTGAGAGCCGCCTTCTATACATTTACCGTGTGGTAGAGTTAGTGTGAAGGATGGAGTGAGATATACTCACCCCTTAAACCGCCAGTGCTTACAGAGCGAAGGATGGTGTTAAATGCATTCATGCTTAACACGCCAGTGCACCCAGAAAGCCGCCTTTTTTTACATTTAGAGTGTGGTAGAGTTAGTGTGAAGGATGGAGTGAGATATACTCACCCCTTAAACCACCAGTGCTTACAGAGCGAAGGATGGTGTTAGATTCACTCATGCTTAACACCGCCAGTGCATCCAGAGAGCCGCCTTCTATACATTTAGAGTGTGGTAGAGTTAGTGTGAAGGATGGAGTGAGATATACTCACCCCTCACACTGCCAGTGCTTACAGAGTGAAGGATGGTGTTAGATGCACTCATGCTTAACACCGCCAGTACTTCCAGAGAGCTGCCTTCTATACATTTAGAGTGTGGTAGAGTTAGTGTGAAGGATGGAGTGAGATATACTCACCCTTTAAACCGCCAGTGCTTACAGAGCGAAGGATTGTGTTAGATGCACTCATGCTTAACACGCCAGTACATCCAGAGAGCCGCCTTCTATACATTTAGAGTGTGGTAGAGTTAGTGTGAAGGATGGAGCGGGATATACTCACCCCTCACACTGCCAGTGCTTAAAGAGCAAAGGATGGTGTTAGATGCACTCATGCTTAACACCACCAGTACATCCAGAGAGCCGCCTTCTATACATTTACAGTGTGGTAGAGTTAGTGTGAAGGATGGAGTGAGATATACTCACCCCTTATACCGCCAGTGCTTACAGAGCGAAGGGTGGTGTTAGATGCACTCATGCTTAACACGCCAGTACATCCAGAGTGCCGCCTTCTATACATTTAGAGTGTGGTAGAGTTAGTGTGAAGGATGGAGTGAGATATACTCACCCCTTAAACCGCCAGTGCTTACAGAGCGAAGGATGGTGTTAGATGCACTCATGCTTAACTCGCCAGTACATCCAGAGAGCCGCCTTCTATACATTTAGAGTGTGGTAGAGTTAGTGTGAAGGATCGAGTGAGATATACTCACCCCTTAAACCGCCAGTGCTTACAGAGTGAAGGATGGTGTTAGACGCACTCATGCTTAACACCGCCAGTACATCCAGAGAGCCGCCTTCTGTACATTTAGAGTGTGGTAGAGTTAGTGTGAAGGATCGAGTGAGATATACTCACCCCTTAAACCGCCAGTGCTTACAGAGCGAAGGATGGTGTTAGACGCACTCATGCTTAACACCGCCAGTACATCCAGAGAGCCGCCTTCTGTACATTTAGAGTGTGGTAGAGTTAGTGTGAAGGATGGAGTGAGATATACTCACCCGTTAAACCGCCAGTGCTTACAGAGCAAAGGATGGTGTTAGATGCACTTATGCTTAACACCGCCAGTACATCCAGAGGGCCGCCTTCTATACATTTAGAGTGTGGAAGAGTTAGTGTGAAGGATGGAGCGAGATATACTCACCCCGCCAGTGCTTACAGAGCGAAGGATGGTGTTAGATGCACTCATGCTTAACACCGCCAGTACATCCAGAGAGCCGCCTTCTACACATTTAGAGTGTGGTAGAGTTAGTGTGAAGGATGGTGTGAGATATACTCACCCCTCACACTGCCAGTGCTTACAGAGCGAAGGATGGTGTTAGATGCACTCATGCTTAACACCGCCAGTACATCCAGAGAGCCGCCTTCTATACATTTAGAGTGTGGTAGAGTTAGTGTGAAGGATGGAGTGAGATATACTCACCCCTCACACTGCCAGTGCTTACAGAGTGAAGGATGGTGTTAGATGCACTCATGCTTAACACTGCCAGTGCATCCAGAGAGCCGCCTTCTATACATTTAGAGTGTGGTAGATTTAGTGTGAGGGGTGGAGTGAGATGTACTCACCCCTTAAACCGCCAGTGCTTACAGAGCGAAGGATGGTGTTAGATGCACTCATGCTTAACTCGCCAGTACATCCAGAGAGCCGCCTTCTATACATTTAGAGTGTGGTAGAGTTAGTTTGAAGGATCGAGTGAGATATACTCACCCCTTAAACCGCCAGTGCTTACAGAGCGAAGGATGGTGTTAGACGCACTCATGCTTAACACCGCCAGTACATCCAGAGAGCCGCCTTCTATACATTTAGAGTGTGGTAGAGTTAGTGTGAAGGATGGAGTGAGATATCCTCACCCCTTAAACCGCCAGTGCTTACAGAGCACAGGATGGTGTTAGATGCACTCATGCTTAACACCACCAGTACATCCAGAGGGCCGCCTTCTCTACATTTAAAGTGTGGTAGAGTTAGTGTGAAGGATGGAGCGAGATATAGTCACCCAGCCAGTGCTTACAGAGCGAATGATGGTGTTAGATGCACTCATGCTTAACACCGCCAGTGCATCCAGAAAGCCGCCTTCTATACATTTGGAGTGTGGTAGAGTTAGTGTGAAGGATGGAGTGAGATATACTCACCCCTTAAACCGCCAGTGCTTACAGAGCGAAGGATGGTGTTAAATGCATTCATGCTTAACACGCCAGTGCACCCAGAAAGCCGCCTTTTTTTACATTTAGAGTGTGGTAGAGTTAGTGTGAAGGATGGAGTGAGATATACTCACCCCTTAAACCGCCAGTGCTTACAGAGCGAAGGATGGTGTTAGATTCACTCATGCTTAACACCGCCAGTGCATCCAGAGAGCCGCCTTCTATACATTTAGAGTGTGGTAGAGTTAGTGTGAAGGATGGAGTGAGATATACTCACCCCTCACACTGCCAGTGCTTACAGAGTGAAGGATGGTGTTAGATGCACTCATGCTTAACACCGCCAGTACATCCAGAGAGCCGCCTTCTATACATTTAGAGTGTGGTAGAGTTAGTGTGAAGGATGGAGCGAGATATACTCACCCCGCCAGTGCTTACAGAGCGAATGATGGTGTTAGATGCACTCATGCTTAACACCGCCAGTGCATCCAGAGAGCCGCCTTCTATACATTTGGAGTGTGGTAGAGTTAGTGTGAAGGATGGAGTGAGATATACTCACCCCTCACACTGCCAGTGCTTACAAAGCGAAGGATGGTGTTAGATGCACTTATGCTTAACACGCCAGTGCACCCTGAGAGCCGCCTTCTATACATTTACAGTGTGGTAGAGTTAGTGTGAAGGATGGAGTGAGATATACTCACCCCTTAAACCGCCAGTGCTTACAGAGCGAAGGATGGTGTTAAATGCACTCATGCTTAACACGCCAGTGCACCCAGAAAGCCGCCTTTTTTTACATTTAGAGTGTGATAGAGTTAGTGTGAAGGATGGAGTGAGATATACTCACCCCTTAAACTGCCAGTGCTTACAGAGCGAAGGATGGTGTTAGATTCACTCATGCTTAACACCGCCAGTGCATCCAGAGAGCCGCCTTCTATACATTTAGAGTGTGGTAGAGTTAGTGTGAAGGATGGAGTGAGATATACTCACCCCTCACACTGCCAGTGCTTACAGAGTGAAGGATGGTGTTAGATGCACTCATGCTTAACACCGCCAGTACATCCAGAGAGCCGCCTTCTATACATTTAGAGTGTGGTAGAGTTAGTGTGAAGGATGGAGTGAGATATACTCACCCTTTAATCCGCAAGTGCTTACAGAGCGAAGGATGGTGTTAGATGCACTCATGCTTAACACGCCAGTACATCCAGAGAGCCGCCTTCTATACATTTAGAGTGTGGTAGAGTTAGTGTGAAGGATGGAGCGGGATATACTCACCCCTCACACTGCCAGTGCTTACAGAGCAAAGGATGGTGGTAGATGCACTCATGCTTAACACCACCAGTACCTCCAGAGAGCCGCCTTCTATACATTTACAGTGTGGTAGAGTTAGTGTGAAGGATGGAGTGAGATATACTCACCCCTTATACCGCCAGTGCTTACAGAGCGAAGGATGGTGTTAGATGCACTCATGCTTAACACGCCAGTACATCCAGAGAGCCGCCTTCTATACATTTAGAGTGTGGTAGAGTTAGTGTGAAGGATCGAGTGAGATATACTCACCCCTTAAACCGCCAGTGCTTACAGAGTGAAGGATGGTGTTAGACGCACTCATGCTTAACACCGCCAGTACATCCAGAGAGCCGCCTTCTATACATTTAGAGTGTGGTAGAGTTAGTGTGAAGGATGGAGTGAGATATACTCACCCCTTAAACCGCCAGTGCTTACAGAGCGAAGGATGGTGTTAGATGCACTCATGCTTAACATGCCAGTACATCCAGAGAGCCGCCTTCTACACATTTAGAGTGTGGTAGAGTTAGTGTGAAGGATGGAGTGAGATATACTCACCCTTCACACTGCCAGTGGTTACAGAGCGAAGGATGGTGTTAGATGCACTCATGCTTAACACCGCCAATACATCCAGAGAGCCGCCTTCTATACATTTAGAGTGTGGTAGAGTTAGTGTGAAGGATGGAGCGGGAAATGCTCACCCCTCACACTGCCAGTGCTTACAGAGCGAAGGATGGTGTTAGATGCACTCATGCTTAACACCGCCAGTACATCCAGAGAGCCGCCTTCTATACATTTACAGTGTGGTAGAGTTAGTGTGAAGGATGGAGTGAGATATACTCACCCCTTAAACCGCCAGTGCTTACAGAGCGAAGGATGGTGTTAGATGCACTCATACTTAACACCGCCAGTACATCCAGAGAGCCGCCTTCTATAGATTTAGAGTGTGGTAGAGTTATTGTGAAGGATGGAGTGAGATATACTCACCCCTCACACTGCCAGTGCTTACAGAGCGAAGGATGGTGTTGGATGCACTCATGCTTAACACCGCCAGTACATCCAGAGAGCCGCCTTCTATACATTTAGAGTGTGGTAGAGTTAGTATGAAGAATGGAGTGAGATATACTCACCCCTTAAACTGCCAGTGCTTACAGATCGAAGGATGGTGTTAGATGCACTTATGCTTAACTCGCCAGTACATCCAGAGAGCCGACTTCTATACATTTAGAGTGTGGTAGAGTTAGTGTGAAGGATCGAGTGAGATATACTCACCCCTTAAACCGCCAGTGCTTACAGAGCGAAGGATGGTGTTAGACGCACTCATGCTTAACACCGCCAGTACATCCAGAGAGCCGCCTTCTGTACATTTAGAGTGTGGTAGAGTTAGTGTGAAGGATGGAGTGAGATATACTCACCCGTTAAACCGCCAGTGCTTACAGAGCAAAGGATGGTGTTAGATGCACTCATGCTTAACACCGCCAGTACATCCAGAGGGCCGCCTTCTATACATTTAGAGTATGGAAGAGTTAGTGTGAAGGATGGAGCGAGATATACTCACCCCGCCAGTGCTTACAGAGCGAAGGATGGTGTTAGATGCACTCATGCTTAACACCGCCAGTACATCCAGAGAGCCGCCTTCTACAAATTTAGAGTGTGGTAGAGTTAGTGTGAAGGATGGAGTGAGATATACTCACCCCTCACACTGCCAGTGCTTACAGAGCGAAGGATGGTTTTAGATGCACTCATGCTTAACACCGCCAGTACATCCAGAGAGCCGCCTTCTATACATTTAGAGTGTGGTAGAGTTAGTGTGAAGGATGGAGTGAGATATACTCACCCCTCACACTGCCAGTGCTTACAGAGTGAAGGATGGTGTTAGATGCACTCATGCTTAACACCGCCAATGCATCCAGAGAGCCGCCTTCTATACATTTAGAGTGTGGTATATTTAGTGTGAGGGGTGAAGTGAGATATACTCACTCCTTAAACCGCCAGTGCTTACAGAGCGAAGGATGGTGTTAGATGCACTCATGCTTAACTCGCCAGTACATCCAGAGAGCCGCCTTCTATACATTTAGAGTGTGGTAGAGTTAGTTTGAAGGATCGAGTGAGATATACTCACCCCTTAAACCGCCAGTGCTTACAGAGCGAAGGATGGTGTTAGACGCACTCATGCTTAACACCGCCAGTACATCCAGAGAGCCGCCTTCTATACATTTAGAGTGTGGTAGAGTTAGTGTGAAGGATGGAGTGAGATATACTCACCCCTTAAACCGCCAGTGCTTACAGAGCAAAGGATGGTGTTAGATGCACTCATGCTTAACACCACCAGTACATCCAGAGGGCCGCCTTCTCTACATTTAAAGTGTGGTAGAGTTAGTGTGAAGGATGGAGCGAGATATACTCACCCCGCCAGTGCTTACAGAGCGAATGATGGTGTTAGATGCACTCATGCTTAACACCGCCAGTGCATCTAGAGAGCCGTCTTCTATACATTTAGAGTGTGGTAGAGTTAGTGTGAAGGATGGAGTGAGATATACTCACCCCTCACACTGCCAGTGCTTACAGAGCGAAGGATGGTGTTAGATGCACTCATGCTTAACACCGCCAGTGCATCCAGAAAGCCGCCTTCTATACATTTGGAGTGTGGTAGAGTTAGTGTGAAGGATGGAGTGAGATATACTCACCCATCACACTGCCAGTGCTTACAGAGCGAAGGATGGTGTTAGATGCACTCATGCTTAACATGCCAGTGCACCCTGAGAGCCGCCTTCTATACATTTACCGTGTGGTAGAGTTAGTGTGAAGGATGGAGTGAGATATACTCACCCCTTAAACCGCCAGTGCTTACAGAGCGAAGGATGGTGTTAAATGCATTCATGCTTAACACGCCAGTGCACCCAGAAAGCCGCCTTTTTTTACATTTAGAGTGTGGTAGAGTTAGTGTGAAGGATGGAGTGAGATATACTCACCCCTTAAACCGCCAGTGCTTACAGAGCGAAGGATGGTGTTAGATTCACTCATGCTTAACACCGCCAGTGCATCCAGAGAGCCGCCTTCTATACATTTAGAGTGTGGTAGAGTTAGTGTGAAGGATGGAGTGAGATATACTCACCCCTCACACTGCCAGTGCTTACAGAGTGAAGGATGGTGTTAGATGCACTCATGCTTAACACCGCTAGTACATCCAGAGAGCCGCCTTCTATACATTTAGAGTGTGGTAGTGTTAGTGTGAAGGATGGAGTGAGATATACTCACCCTTTAAACCGCCAGTGCTTACAGAGCGAAGGATGGTGTTAGATGCACTCATGCTTAACACCGCCAGTACATCCAGAGAGCCGCCTTCTATACATTTAGAGTGTGGTAGTGTTAGTGTGAAGGATGGAGTGAGATATACTCACCCTTTAAACCGCCAGTGCTTACAGAGCGAAGGATGGTGTTAGATGCACTCATGCTTAACAGGCCAGTACATCCAGAGAGCCGCTTTCTATACATTTAGAGTGTGGTAGAGTTAGTGTGAAGGATGGAGCGGGATATACTCACCCCTCACACTGCCAGTGCTTACAGAGCAAAGGATGGTGTTAGATGCACTCATGCTTAACACCGCCAGTACATCCAGAGAGCCGCCTTCTATACATTTACAGTGTGGTAGAGTTAGTGTGAAGGATGGAGTGAGATATACTCACCCCTTATACCGCCAGTGCTTACAGAGCGAAGGATGGTGTTAGATGCACTCATGCTTAACACGCCAGTACATCCAGAGAGCCGCCTTCTATACATTTAGAGTGTGGTAGAGTTAGTGTGAAGGATGGAGTGAGATATACTCACCCCTTAAACCGCCAGTGCTTACAGAGCGAAGGATGGTGTTAGATGCACTCATGCTTAACTCGCCAGCACATCCAGAGAGCCGCCTTCTATACATTTAGAGTGTGGTAGAGTTAGTGTGAAGGATCGAGTGAGATATACTCACCCCTTAAACCGCCAGTGCTTACAGAGCGAAGGATGGTGTTAGACGCACTCATGCTTAACACCGCCAGTACATCCAGAGAGCCGCCTTCTATACATTTAAAGTGTGGAAGAGTTAGTGTGAAGGATGGAGTGAGATATACTCACCCCTTAAACCGCCAGTGCTTACAGAGCGAAGGATGGTGTTAGATGCACTCATGCTTAACATGCCAGTACATCCAGAGAGCCGCCTTCTATACATTTAGAGTGTGGTAGAGTTAGTGTGAAGGATGGAGTGAGATATACTCACCCCTCACACTGCCAGTGCTTACAGAGCGAAGGATGGTGTTAGATGCACTCATGCTTAACACGCCAGTGCACCCTGAGAGCCGCCTTCTATACATTTACCGTGTGGTAGAGTTAGTGTGAAGGATGGAGTGAGATATACTCACCCCTTAAACCGCCAGTGCTTACAGAGCGAAGGATGGTGGTAAATGCATTCATGCTTAACACGCCAGTGCACCCAGAAAGCCGCCTTTTTTTACATTTAGAGTGTGGTAGAGTTAGTGTGAAGGATGGAGTGAGATATACTCACCCCTTAAACCGCCAGTGCTTACAGAGCGAAGGATGGTGTTAGATTCACTCATGCTTAACACCGCCAGTGCATCCAGAGAGCCGCCTTCTATACATTTAGAGTGTGGTAGAGTTAGTGTGAAGGATGGAGTGAGATATACTCACCCCTCACACTGCCAGTGCTTACAGAGTGAAGGATGGTGTTAGATGCACTCATGCTTAACACCGCCAGTACATCCAGAGAGCCGCCTTCTATACATTTAGAGTGTGGTAGAGTTAGTGTGAAGGATGGAGTGAGATATACTCACCCTTTAAACCGCCAGTGCTTACAGAGCGAAGGATGGTGTTAGATGCACTCATGCTTAACACGCCAGTACATCCAGAGAGCCGCCTTCTATACATTTAGAGTGTGGTAGAGTTAGTGTGAAGGACGGAGTGAGATATACACACCCCTTAAACCGCCAGTGCTTACAGAGCGAAGGCTGGTGTTAGATGCACTCATGCTTAACATGCCAGTACATCCAGAGAGCCGCCTTCTATACATTTAGAGTGTGGTAGAGTTAGTGTGAAGGATGGAGTTAGATATACTCACCCCTCACACTGCCAGTGCTTACAGAGCGAAGGATGGTATTAGATGCACTCATGCTTAACACCGCCAATACATCCAGAGAGCCGCCTTCTATACATTTAGAGTGTGGTAGAGTTAGTGTGAAGGATGGAGCGGGATATGCTCACCCCTCACACTGCCAGTGCTTACAGAGCGAAGGATGGTGTTAGATGCACTCATGCTAAACACCGCCAGTACATCCAGAGAGCCGCCTTCTATACATTTACAGTGTGGTAGAGTTAGTGTGAAGGATGGAGTGAGATATACTCACCCCTCAAACCGCCAGTGCTTACAGAGCGAAGGATGGTGTTAGATGCACTCATGCTTAACACCGCCAGTACATCCAGAGAGCCGCCTTCTATAGATTTAGAGTGTGGTAGAGTTATTGTGAAGGATGGAGTGAGATATACTCACCCCTCACACTGCCAGTGCTTACAGAGCGAAGGATGGTGTTGGATGCACTCATGCTTAACACCGCCAGTACATCCAGAGAGCCGCCTTCTATACATTTAGAGTGTGGTAGAGTTAGTATGAAGAATGGAGTGAGATATACTCACCCCTTAAACTGCCAGTGCTTACAGAGTGAAGGATGGTGTTAGATGCACTCATGCTTAACTCGCCAGTACATCCAGAGAGCCGCCTTCTATACATTTAGAGTGTGGTAGAGTTAGTGTGAAGGATCGAGTGAGATATACTCACCCCTTAAACCGCCAGTGCTTACAGAGCGAAGGATGGTGTTAGACGCACTCATGCTTAACACCGCCAGTACATCCAGAGAGCCGCCTTCTGTACATTTAGAGTGTGGTAGAGTTAGTGTGAAGGATGGAGTGAGATATACTCACCCCTTAAACCGCCAGTGCTTACAGAGCAAAGGATGGTGTTAGATGCACTCATGCTTAACACCGCCAGTACATCCAGAGGGCCGCCTTCTATACATTTAGAGTGTGGAAGAGTTAGTGTGAAGGATGGAGCGAGATATACTCACCCCGCCAGTGCTTACAGAGCGAAGGATGGTGTTAGATGCACTCATGCTTAACACCGCCAGTACATCCAGAGAGCCGCCTTCTATACATTTAGAGTGTGGTAGAGTTAGTGTGAAGGATGGAGTGAGATATACTCACCCCTCACACTGCCAGTGCTTACAGAGCGAAGGATGGTGTTAGATGCACTCATGCTTAACACCGCCAGTACATCCAGAGAGCCGCCTTCTATACATTTAGAGTGTGGTAGAGTTAGTGTGAAGGATGGAGTGAGATATACTCACCCCTCACACTGCCAGTGCTTACAGAGCGAAGGATGGTGTTAGATGCACTCATGCTTAACTCGCCAGTACATCCAGAGAGCCGCCTTCTATACATTTAGAGTGTGGTAGAGTTAGTTTGAAGGATCGAGTGAGATATACTCACCCCTTAAACCGCCAGTGCGTACAGAGCGAAGGATGGTGTTAGACG
The DNA here is from genome assembly GCF_964204655.1 of Triturus cristatus. Lineage (NCBI taxonomy): Eukaryota > Metazoa > Chordata > Amphibia > Caudata > Salamandridae > Triturus > Triturus cristatus. The sequence continues at coordinate 418,754 of NW_028188331.1, read as the reverse complement.
CACTCATGCTTAACACCGCCAGTACATCCAGAGAGCCGCCTTCTATACATTTAGAGTGTGGTAGAGTTAGTGTGAAGGATGGAGTGAGATATACTCACCCCTTAAACCGCCAGTGCTTACAGAGCAAAGGATGGTGTTAGATGCACTCATGCTTAACACCGCCAGTACATCCAGAGGGCCGCCTTCTCTACATTTAACGTGTGGTAGAGTTAGTGTGAAGGATGGAGCGAGATATACTCACCCCGCCAGTGCTTACAGAGCGAATGATGGTGTTAGATGCACTCATGCGTAACACCGCCAGTGCATCCAGAGAGCCGTCTTCTATACATTTAGAGTGTGGTAGAGTTAGTTTGAAGGATGGAGTGAGATATACTCACCCCTCACACTGCCAGTGCTTACAGAGCGAAGGATGGTGTTAGATGCACTCATGCTTAACACCGCCAGTGCATCCAGAAAGCCGCCTTCTATACATTTGGAGTGTGGTAGAGTTAGTGTGAAGGATGGAGTGAGATATACTCACCCATCACACTGCCAGTGCTTACAGAGCGAAGGATGGTGTTAGATGCACTCATGCTTAACATGCCAGTGCACCCTGAGAGCCGCCTTCTATACATTTACCGTGTGGTAGAGTTAGTGTGAAGGATGGAGTGAGATATACTCACCCATCACACTGCCAGTGCTTACAGAGCGAAGGATGGTGTTAGATGCACTCATGCTTAACATGCCAGTGCACCCTGAGAGCCGCCTTCTATACATTTACCGTGTGGTAGAGTTAGTGTGAAGGATGGAGTGAGATATACTCACCCCTTAAACCGCCAGTGCTTACAGAGCGAAGGATGGTGTTAAATGCATTCATGCTTAACACGCCAGTGCACCCAGAAAGCCGCCTTTTTTTACATTTAGAGTGTGGTAGAGTTAGTGTGAAGGATGGAGTGAGATATACTCACCCCTTAAACCGCCAGTGCTTACAGAGCGAAGGATGGTGTTAGATTCACTCATGCTTAACACCGCCAGTGCATCCAGAGAGCCGCCTTCTATACATTTAGAGTGTGGTAGAGTTAGTGTGAAGGATGGAGTGAGATATACTCACCCCTCACACTGCCAGTGCTTACAGAGTGAAGGATGGTGTTAGATGCACTCATGCTTAACACCGCCAGTACATCCAGAGAGCCGCCTTCTATACATTTAGAGTGTGGTAGTGTTAGTGTGAAGGATGGAGTGAGATATACTCACCCTTTAAACCGCCAGTGCTTACAGAGCGAAGGATGGTGTTAGATGCACTCATGCTTAACACGCCAGTACATCCAGAGAGCCGCCTTCTATACATTTAGAGTGTGGTAGAGTTAGTGTGAAGGATGGAGCGGGATATACTCACCCCTCACACTGCCAGTGCTTACAGAGCAAAGGATGGTGTTAGATGCACTCATGCTTAACTCGCCAGTACATCCAGAGAGCCGCCTTCTATACATTTAGAGTGTGGTAGAGTTAGTGTGAAGGATCGAGTGAGATATACTCACCCCTTAAACCGCCAGTGCTTACAGAGTGAAGGATGGTGTTAGATGCACTCATGCTTAACACCGCCAGTGCATCCAGAGAGCCGTCTTCTATTAATTTCGAGTGTGGTAGAGTTAGTGTGAAGGATGGAGTGAGATATACTCACCCCTCACACTGCCAGTGCTTACAGAGCGAAGGATGGTGTTAGATGCACTCATGCTTAACACGCCAGTGCATCCAGAGAGCCGCCTTCTATACATTTAGAGTGTGGTAGAGTTAGTGTGAAGGATGGAGCGAGATATACTCACCCCTTACACTGCCAGTGCTTACAGAGCGATGGATGGTGTTAGATGCACTCATGCTTAACACCGCCAGTACATCCAGAGAGCCGCCTTCTGTACATTTAGAGTGTGGTAGAGTTAGTGTGAAGGATCGAGTGAGATATACTCACCCCTTAAACCGCCAGTGCTTACAGAGCGAAGGATGGTGTTAGACGCACTCATGCTTAACACCGCCAGTACATCCAGAGAGCCGCCTTCTGTACATTTAGAGTGTGGTAGAGTTAGTGTGAAGGATGGAGTGAGATATACTCACCCGTTAAACCGCCAGTGCTTACAGAGCAAAGGATGGTGTTAGATGCACTCATGCTTAACACCGCCAGTACATCCAGAGGGCCGCCTTCTATACATTTAGAGTGTGGAAGAGTTAGTGTGAAGGATGGAGCGAGATATACTCACCCCGCCAGTGCTTACAGAGCGAAGGATGGTGTTAGATGCACTCATGCTTAACACCGCCAGTACATCCAGAGAGCCGCCTTCTACACATTTAGAGTGTGGTAGAGTTAGTGTGAAGGATGGAGTGAGATATACTCACCCCTCACACTGCCAGTGCTTACAGAGCGAAGGATGGTGTTAGATGCACTCATGCTTAACACCGCCAGTACATCCAGAGAGCCGCCTTCTATACATTTAGAGTGTGGTAGAGTTAGTGTGAAGGATGGAGTGAGATATACTCACCCCTCACACTGCCAGTGCTTACAGAGTGAAGGATGGTGTTAGATGCACTCATGCTTAACACCACCAGTACATCCAGAGGGCCGCCTTCTCTACATTTAAAGTGTGGTAGAGTTAGTGTGAAGGATGGAGCGAGATATACTCACCCAGCCAGTGCTTACAGAGCGAATGATGGTGTTAGATGCACTCATGCTTAACACCGCCAGTGCATCTAGAGAGCCGTCTTCTATACATTTAGAGTGTGGTAGAGTTAGTGTGAAGGATGGAGTGAGATATCCTCACCCCTTAAACCGCCAGTGCTTACAGAGCAAAGGATGGTGTTAGATGCACTCATGCTTAACACCACCAGTACATCCAGAGGGCCGCCTTCTCTACATTTAAAGTGTGGTAGAGTTAGTGTGAAGGATGGAGCGAGATATACTCACCCAGCCAGTGCTTACAGAGCGAATGATGGTGTTAGATGCACTCATGCTTAACACCGCCAGTGCATCTAGAGAGCCGTCTTCTATACATTTAGAGTGTGGTAGAGTTTTTGTGAAGGATGGAGTGAGATATACTCACCCCTCACACTGCCAGTGCTTACAGAGCGAAGGATGGTGTTAGATGCACTCATGCTTAACACCGCCAGTGCATCCAGAAAGCCGCCTTCTATACATTTGGAGTGTGGTAGAGTTAGTGTGAAGGATGGAGTGAGATATACTCACCCCTTAAACCGCCAGTGCTTACAGAGCGAAGGATGGTGTTAAATGCATTCATGCTTAACACGCCAGTGCACCCAGAAAGCCGCCTTTTTTTACATTTAGAGTGTGGTAGAGTTAGTGTGAAGGATGGAGTGAGATATACTCACCCCTTAAACCGCCAGTGCTTACAGAGCGAAGGATGGTGTTAGATTCACTCATGCTTAACACCGCCAGTGCATCCAGAGAGCCGCCTTCTATACATTTAGAGTGTGGTAGAGTTAGTGTGAAGGATGGAGTGAGATATACTCACCCCTCACACTGCCAGTGCTTACAGAGTGAAGGATGGTGTTAGATGCACTCATGCTTAACACCGCCAGTACATCCAGAGAGCCGCCTTCTATACATTTAGAGTGTGGTAGAGTTAGTGTGAAGGATGGAGCGAGATATACTCACCCCGCCAGTGCTTACAGAGCTTATGATGGTGTTAGATGCACTCATGCTTAACACCGCCAGTGCATCCAGAGAGCCGCCTTCTATACATTTGGAGTGTGGTAGAGTTAGTGTGAAGGATGGAGTGAGATATACTCACCCCTCACACTGCCAGTGCTTACAAAGCGAAGGATGGTGTTAGATGCACTTATGCTTAACACGCCAGTGCACCCTGAGAGCCGCCTTCTATACATTTACAGTGTGGTAGAGTTAGTGTGAAGGATGGAGTGAGATATACTCACCCCTTAAACTGCCAGTGCTTACAGAGCGAAGGATGGTGTTAAATGCACTCATGCTTAACACGCCAGTGCACCCAGAAAGCCGCCTTTTTTTACATTTAGAGTGTGATAGAGTTAGTGTGAAGGATGGAGTGAGATATGCTCACCCCTTAAACTGCCAGTGCTTACAGAGCGAAGGATGGTGTTAGATTCACTCATGCTTAACACCGCCAGTGCATCCAGAGAGCCGCCTTCTATACATTTAGAGTGTGGTAGAGTTAGTGTGAAGGATGGAGTGAGATATACTCACTCCTCACACTGCCAGTGCTTACAGAGTGAAGGATGGTGTTAGATGCACTCATGCTTAACACCGCCAGTACATCCAGAGAGCCGCCTTCTATACATTTAGAGTGTGGTAGAGTTAGTGTGAAGGATGGAGTGAGATATACTCACCCTTTAAACCGCAAGTGCTTACAGAGCGAAGGATGGTGTTAGATGCACTCATGCTTAACACGCCAGTACATCCAGAGAGCCGCCTTCTATACATTTAGAGTGTGGTAGAGTTAGTGTGAAGGATGGAGTGGGAAATGCTCACCCCTCACACTGCCAGTGCTTACAGAGCGAAGGATGGTGTTAGATGCACTCATGCTTAACACCGCCAGTACATCCAGAGAGCCGCCTTCTATACATTTACAGTGTGGTAGAGTTAGTGTGAAGGATGGAGTGAGATATACTCACCCCTTAAACCGCCAGTGCTTACAGAGCGAAGGATGGTGTTAGATGCACTCATGCTTAACACCGCCAGTACATCCAGAGAGCCGCCTTCTATAGATTTAGAGTGTGGTAGAGTTATTGTGAAGGATGGAGTGAGATATACTCACCCCTCACACTGCCAGTGCTTACAGAGCGAAGGATGGTGTTGGATGCACTCATGCTTAACACCGCCAGTACATCCAGAGAGCCGCCTTCTATACATTTAGAGTGTGGTAGAGTTAGTATGAAGAATGGAGTGAGATATACTCACCCCTTAAACTGCCAGTGCTTACAGAGCGAAGGATGGTGTTAGATGCACTCATGCTTAACTCGCCAGTACATCCAGAGAGCCGCCTTCTATACATTTAGAGTGTGGTAGAGTTAGTGTGAAGGATCGAGTGAGATATACTCACCCCTTAAACCGCCAGTGCTTACAGAGCGAAGGATGGTGTTAGACGCACTCATGCTTAACACCGCCAGTACATCCAGAGAGCCGCCTTCTGTACATTTAGAGTGTGGTAGAGTTAGTGTGAAGGATGGAGTGAGATATACTCACCCGTTAAACCGCTAGTGCTTACAGAGCAAAGGATGGTGTTAGATGCACTCATGCTTAACACCGCCAGTACATCCAGAGGGCCGCCTTCTATACATTTAGAGTGTGGAAGAGTTAGTGTGAAGGATGGAGCAAGATATACTCACCCCGCCAGTGCTTACAGAGCGAAGGATGGTGTTAGATGCACTCATGCTTAACACCGCCAGTACATCCAGAGAGCCGCCTTCTACAAATTTAGAGTGTGGTAGAGTTAGTGTGAAGGATGGAGTGAGATATACTCACCCCTCACACTGCCAGTGCTTACAGAGCGAAGGATGGTGTTAGATGCACTCATGCTTAACACCGCCAGTACATCCAGAGAGCCGCCTTCTATACATTTAGAGTGTGGTAGAGTTAGTGTGAAGGATGGAGTGAGATATACTCACCCCTCACACTGCCAGTGCTTACAGAGTGAAGGATGGTGTTAGATGCACTCATGCTTAACACCGCCAGTGCATCCAGAGAGCCGCCTTCTATACATTTAGAGTGTGGTAGATTTAGTGTGAGGGGTGGAGTGAGATATACTCACCCCTTAAACCACCAGTGCTTAGAGAGCGAAGGATGGTGTTAGATGCACTCATGCTTAACTCGCCAGTACATCCAGAGAGCCGCCTTCTATACATTTAGAGTGTGGTAGAGTTAGTTTGAAGGATCGAGTGAGATATACTCACCCCTTAAACCACCAGTGCTTACAGAGCGAAGGATGGTGTTAGACGCACTCATGCTTAACACCGCCAGTACATCCAGAGAGCCGCCTTCTATACATTTAGAGTGTGGTAGAGTTAGTGTGAAGGATGGAGTGAGATATACTCACCCCTTAAACCGCCAGTGCTTACAGAGCAAAGGATGGTGTTAGATGCACTCATGCTTAACACCACCAGTACATCCAGAGGGCCGCCTTCTCTACATTTAAAGTGTGGTAGAGTTAGTGTGAAGGATGGAGCGAGATATACTCACCCCGCCAGTGCTTACAGAGCGAATGATGGTGTTAGATGCACTCATGCTTAACACCGCCAGTGCTTCTAGAGAGCCGTCTTCTATACATTTAGAGTGTGGTAGAGTTAGTGTGAAGGATGGAGTGAGATATACTCACCCCTCACACTGCCAGTGCTTACAGAGCGAAGGATGGTGTTAGATGCACTCATGCTTAACACCGCCAGTGCATCCAGAAAGCCGCCTTCTATACATTTGGAGTGTGGTAGAGTTAGTGTGAAGGATGGAGTGAGATATACTCACCCATCACACTGCCAGTGCTTACAGAGCGAAGGATGGTGTTAGATGCACTCATGCTTAACATGCCAGTGCACCCTGAGAGCCGCCTTCTATACATTTACCGTGTGGTAGAGTTAGTGTGAAGGATGGAGTGAGATATACTCACCCCTTAAACCGCCAGTGCTTACAGAGCGAAGGATGGTGTTAAACGCATTCATGCTTAACACGCCAGTGCACCCAGAAAGCCGCCTTTTTTTACATTTAGAGTGTGGTAGAGTTAGTGTGAAGGATGGAGTGAGATATACTCACCCCTTAAACCGCCAGTGCTTACAGAGCGAAGGATGGTGTTAGATTCACTCATGCTTAACACCGCCAGTGCATCCAGAGAGCCGCCTTCTATACATTTAGAGTGTGGTAGAGTTAGTGTGAAGGATGGAGTGAGATATACTCACCCCTCACACTGCCAGTGCTTACAGAGTGAAGGATGGTGTTAGATGCACTCATGCTTAACACCGCCAGTACATCCAGAGAGCCGCCTTCTATACATTTAGAGTGTGGTAGTGTTAGTGTGAAGAATGGAGTGAGATATACTCACCCTTTAAACCGCCAGTGCTTAGAGAGCGAAGGATGGTGTTAGATGCACTCATGCTTAACACCGCCAGTACATCCAGAGAGCCGCCTTCTATACATTTAGAGTGTGGTAGTGTTAGTGTGAAGGATGGAGTGAGATATACTCACCCTTTAAACCGCCAGTGCTTACAGAGCGAAGGATGGTGTTAGATGCACTCATGCTTAACAGGCCAGTACATCCAGAGAGCCGCCTTCTATACATTTAGAGTGTGGTAGAGTTAGTGTGAAGGATGGAGCGGGATATACTCACCCCTCACACTGCCAGTGCTTACAGAGCAAAGGATGGTGTTAGATGCACTCATGCTTAACACCGCCAGTACATCCAGAGAGCCGCCTTCTATACATTTACAGTGTGGTAGAGTTAGTGTGAAGGATGGAGTGAGATATACTCACCCCTTATACCGCCAGTGCTTACAGAGCGAAGGATGGTGTTAGATGCACTCATGCTTTACACGCCAGTACATCCAGAGAGCCGCCTTCTATACATTTAGAGTGTGGTAGAGTTAGTGTGAAGGATGGAGTGAGATATACTCACCCCTTAAACCGCCAGTGCTTACAGAGCGAAGGATGGTGTTAGATGCACTCATGCTTAACTCGCCAGCACATCCAGAGAGCCGCCTTCTATACATTTAGAGTGTGGTAGAGTTAGTGTGAAGGATCGAGTGAGATATACTCACCCCTTAAACCGCCAGTGCTTACAGAGCGAAGGATGGTGTTAGACGCACTCATGCTTAACACCGCCAGTACATCCAGAGAGCCGCCTTCTATACATTTAAAGTGTGGTAGAGTTAGTGTGAAGGATGGAGTGAGATATACTCACCCCTTAAACCGCCAGTGCTTACAGAGCGAAGGATGGTGTTAGATGCACTCATGCTTAACATGCCAGTACATCCAGAGAGCCGCCTTCTATACATTTAGAGTGTGGTAGAGTTAGTGTGAAGGATGGAGTGAGATATACTCACCCCTCACACTGCCAGTGCTTACAGAGCGAAGGATGGTGTTAGATGCACTCATGCTTAACACGCCAGTGCACCCTGAGAGCCGCCTTCTATACATTTACCGTGTGGTAGAGTTAGTGTGAAGGATGGAGTGAGATATACTCACCCCTTAAACCGCCAGTGCTTACAGAGCGAAGGATGGTGGTAAATGCATTCATGCTTAACACGCCAGTGCACCCAGAAAGCCGCCTTTTTTTACATTTAGAGTGTGGTAGAGTTAGTGTGAAGGATGGAGTGAGATATACTCACCCCTTAAACCGCCAGTGCTTACAGAGCGAAGGATGGTGTTAGATTCACTCATGCTTAACACCGCCAGTGCATCCAGAGAGCCGCCTTCTATACATTTAGAGTGTGGTAGAGTTAGTGTGAAGGATGGAGTGAGATATACTCACCCCTCACACTGCCAGTGCTTACAGAGTGAAGGATGGTGTTAGATGCACTCATGCTTAACACCGCCAGTACATCCAGAGAGCCGCCTTCTATACATTTAGAGTGTGGTAGAGTTAGTGTGAAGGATGGAGTGAGATATACTCACCCTTTAAACCGCCAGTGCTTACAGAGCGAAGGATGGTGTTAGATGCACTCATGCTTAACACGCCAGTACATCCAGAGAGCCGCCTTCTATACATTTAGAGTGTGGTAGAGTTAGTGTGAAGGATGGAGTGAGATATACTCACCCTTTAAACGGCCAGTGCTTACAGAGCGAAGGATGGTGTTAGATGCACTCATGCTTAACTCGCCAGTACATCCAGAGAGCCGCCTTCTATACATTTAGAGTGTGGTAGAGTTAGTGTGAAGGATCGAGTGAGATATACTCACCCCTTAAACCGCCAGTGCTTACAGAGTGAAGGATGGTGTTAGACGCACTCATGCTTAACACCGCCAGTACATCCAGAGAGCCGCCTTCTATACATTTAGAGTGTGGTAGAGTTAGTGTGAAGGATGGAGTGAGATATACTCACCCCTTAAACCGCCAGTGCTTACAGAGCGAAGGCTGGTGTTAGATGCACTCATGCTTAACATGCCAGTACATCCAGAGAGCCGCCTTCTATACATTTAGAGTGTGGTAGAGTTAGTGTGAAGGATGGAGTGAGATATACTCACCCCTCACACTGCCAGTGCTTACAGAGCGAAGGATGGTATTAGATGCACTCATGCTTAACACCGCCAATACATCCAGAGAGCCGCCTTCTATACATTTAGAGTGTGGTAGAGTTAGTGTGAAGGATGGAGCGGGATATGCTCACCCCTCACACTGCCAGTGCTTACAGAGCGAAGGATGGTGTTAGATGCACTCATGCTAAACACCGCCAGTACATCCAGAGAGCCGCCTTCTATACATTTACAGTGTGGTAGAGTTAGTGTGAAGGATGGAGTGAGATATACTCACCCCTCAAACCGCCAGTGCTTACAGAGCGAAGGATGGTGTTAGATGCACTCATGCTTAACACCGCCAGTACATCCAGAGAGCCGCCTTCTATAGATTTAGAGTGTGGTAGAGTTATTGTGAAGGATGGAGTGAGATATACTCACCCCTCACACTGCCAGTGCTTACAGAGCGAAGGATGGTGTTGGATGCACTCATGCTTAACACCGCCAGTACATCCAGAGAGCCGCCTTCTATACATTGAGAGTGTGGTAGAGTTAGTATGAAGAATGGAGTGAGATATACTCACCCCTTAAACTGCCAGTGCTTACAGAGTGAAGGATGGTGTTAGATGCACTCATGCTTAACTCGCCAGTACATCCAGAGAGCCGCCTTCTATACATTTAGAGTGTGGTAGAGTTAGTGTGAAGGATCGAGTGAGATATACTCACCCCTTAAACCGCCAGTGCTTACAGAGCGAAGGATGGTGTTAGACGCACTCATGCTTAACACCGCCAGTACATCCAGAGAGACGCCTTCTGTACATTTAGAGTGTGGTAGAGTTAGTGTGAAGGATGGAGTGAGATATACTCACCCCTTAAACCGCCAGTGCTTACAGAGCAAAGGATGGTGTTAGATGCACTCATGCTTAACACCGCCAGTACATCCAGAGGGCCGCCTTCTATACATTTAGAGTGTGGAAGAGTTAGTGTGAAGGATGGAGCGAGATATACTCACCCCGCCAGTGCTTACAGAGCGAAGGATGGTGTTAGATGCACTCATGCTTAACACCGCCAGTACATCCAGAGAGCCGCCTTCTATACATTTAGAGTGTGGTAGAGTTAGTGTGAAGGATGGAGTGAGATATACTCACCCCTCACACTGCCAGTGCTTACAGAGCGAAGGATGGTGTTAGATGCACTCATGCTTAACACCGCCAGTACATCCAGAGAGCCGCCTTCTATACATTTAAAGTGTGGTAGAGTTAGTGTGAAGGATGGAGTGAGATATACTCACCCCTCACACTGCCAGTGCTTACAGAGCGAAGGATGGTGTTAGATGCACTCATGCTTAACACCACCAGTGCATCCAGAGAGCCGCCTTCTATACATTTAGAGTGTGGTAGATTTAGTGTGAGGGGTGGAGTGAGATATACTCACCCCTTAAACCGCCAGTGCTTACAGAGCGAAGGATGGTGTTAGATGCACTCATGCTTAACTCGCCAGTACATCCAGAGAGCCGCCTTCTATACATTTAGAGTGTGGTAGAGTTAGTTTGAAGGATCGAGTGAGATATACTCACCCCTTAAACCGCCAGTGCTTACAGAGCGAAGGATGGTGTTAGACGCACTCATGCTTAACACCGCCAGTACATCCAGAGAGCCGCCTTCTATACATTTAGAGTGTGGTAGAGTTAGTGTGAAGGATGGAGTGAGATATACTCACCCCTTAAACCGCCAGTGCTTACAGAGCAAAGGATGGTGTTAGATGCACTCATGCTTAACACCGCCAGTACATCCAGAGGGCCGCCTTCTCTACATTTAAAGTGTGGTAGAGTTAGTGTGAAGGATGGAGCGAGATATACTCACCCCGCCAGTGCTTACAGAGCGAATGATGGTGTTAGATGCACTCATGCGTAACACCGCCAGTGCATCCAGAGAGCCGTCTTCTATACATTTAGAGTGTGGTAGAGTTAGTGTGAAGGATGGAGTGAGATATACTCACCCCTCACACTGCCAGTGCTTACAGAGCGAAGGATGGTGTTAGATGCACTCATGCTTAACACCGCCAGTGCATCCAGAAAGCCGCCTTCTATACATTTGGAGTGTGGTAGAGTTAGTGTGAAGGATGGAGTGAGATATACTCACACATCACACTGCCAGTGCTTACAGAGCGAAGGATGGTGTTAGATGCACTCATGCTTAACATGCCAGTGCACCCTGAGAGCCGCCTTCTATACATTTACCGTGTGGTAGAGTTAGTGTGAAGGATGGAGTGAGATATACTCACCCATCACACTGCCAGTGCTTACAGAGCGAAGGATGGTGTTAGATGCACTCATGCTTAACATGCCAGTGCACCCTGAGAGCCGCCTTCTATACATTTACCGTGTGGTAGAGTTAGTGTGAAGGATGGAGTGAGATATACTCACCCCTTAAACCGCCAGTGCTTACAGAGCGAAGGATGGTGTTAAATGCATTCATGCTTAACACGCCAGTGCACCCAGAAAGCCGCCTTTTTTTACATTTAGAGTGTGGTAGAGTTAGTGTGAAGGATGGAGTGAGATATACTCACCCCTTAAACCGCCAGTGCTTACAGAGCGAAGGATGGTGTTAGATTCACTCATGCTTAACACCGCCAGTGCATCCAGAGAGCCGCCTTCTATACATTTAGAGTGTGGTAGACTTAGTGTGAAGGATGGAGTGAGATATACTCACCCCTCACACTGCCAGTGCTTACAGAGTGAAGGATGGTGTTAGATGCACTCATGCTTAACACCGCCAGTACATCCAGAGAGCCGCCTTCTATACATTTAGAGTGTGGTAGTGTTAGTGTGAAGGATGGAGTGAGATATACTCACCCTTTAAACCGCCAGTGCTTACAGAGCGAAGGATGGTGTTAGATGCACTCATGCTTAACACCGCCAGTACATCCAGAGAGCCGCCTTCTATACATTTAGAGTGTGGTAGTGTTAGTGTGAAGGATGGAGTGAGATATACTCACCCTTTAAACCGCCAGTGCTTACAGAGCGAAGGATGGTGTTAGATGCACTCATGCTTAACAGGCCAGTACATCCAGAGAGCCGCCTTCTATACATTTAGAGTGTGGTAGAGTTAGTGTGAAGGATGGAGCGGGATATACTCACCCCTCACACTGCCAGTGCTTACAGAGCAAAGGATGGTGTTAGATGCACTCATGCTTAACACCGCCAGTACATCCAGAGAGCCGCCTTCTATACATTTACAGTGTGGTAGAGTTAGTGTGAAGGATGGAGTGAGATATACTCACCCCTTATACCGCCAGTGCTTACAGAGCGAAGGATGGTGTTAGATGCACTCATGCTTAACACGCCAGTACATCCAGAGAGCCGCCTTCTATACATTTAGAGTGTGGTAGAGTTAGTGTGAAGGATGGAGTGAGATATACTCACCCCTTAAACCGCCAGTGCTTACAGAGCGAAGGATGGTGTTAGATGCACTCATGCTTAACTCGCCAGCACATCCAGAGAGCCGCCTTCTATACATTTAGAGTGTGGTAGAGTTAGTGTGAAGGATCAAGTGAGATATACTCACCCCTTAAACCGCCAGTGCTTACAGAGCGAAGGATGGTGTTAGACGCACTCATGCTTAACACCGCCAGTACATCCAGAGAGCCGCCTTCTATACATTTAAAGTGTGGTAGAGTTAGTGTGAAGGATGGAGTGAGATATACTCACCCCTTAAACCGCCAGTGCTTACAGAGCGAAGGATGGTGTTAGATGCACTCATGCTTAACATGCCAGTACATCCAGGGAGCCGCCTTCTATACATTTAGAGTGTGGTAGAGTTAGTGTGAAGGATGGAGTGAGATATACTCACCCCTCACACTGCCAGTGCTTACAGAGCGAAGGATGGTGTTAGATGCACTCATGCTTAACACGCCAGTGCACCCTGAGAGCCGCCTTCTATACATTTACCGTGTGGTAGAGTTAGTGTGAAGGATGGAGTGAGATATACTCACCCCTTAAACCGCCAGTGCTTACAGAGCGAAGGATGGTGGTAAATGCATTCATGCTTAACATGCCAGTGCACCCAGAGAGCCGCCTTTTTTTACATTTAAAGTGTGGTAGAGTTAGTGTGAAGGATGGAGTGAGATATACTCACCCCTTAAACCGCCAGTGCTTACAGAGCGAAGGATGGTGTTACATTCACTCATGCTTAACACCGCCAGTGCATCCAGAGAGCCGCCTTCTATACATTTAGAGTGTGGTAGAGTTAGTGTGAAGGATGGAGTGAGATATACTCACCCCTCACACTGCCAGTGCTTACAGAGTGAAGGATGGTGTTAGATGCACTCATGCTTAACACCGCCAGTACATCCAGAGAGCCGCCTTCTATACATTTAGAGTGTGGTAGAGTTAGTGTGAAGGATGGAGTGAGATATACTCACCCTTTAAACTGCCAGTGCTTACAGAGCGAAGGATGGTGTTAGATGCACTCATGCTTAACACGCCAGTACATCCAGAGAGCCGCCTTCTATACATTTAGAGTGTGGTAGAGTTAGTGTGAAGGATGGAGTGAGATATACTCACCCTTTAAACGGCCAGTGCTTACAGAGCGAAGGATGGTGTTAGATGCACTCATGCTTAACTCGCCAGTACATCCAGAGAGCCGCCTTCTATACATTTAGAGTGTGGTAGAGTTAGTGTGAAGGATCGAGTGAGATATACTCACCCCTTAAACCGCCAGTGCTTACAGAGTGAAGGATGGTGTTAGACGCACTCATGCTTAACACCGCCAGTACATCCAGAGAGCCGCCTTCTATATATTTAGAGTGTGGTAGAGTTAGTGTGAAGGATGGAGTGAGATATACTCACCCCTTAAACCGCCAGTGCTTACAGAGCGAAGGATGGTGTTAGATGCACTCATGCTTAACACGCCAGTGCACCCTGAGAGCCGCCTTCTATACATTTACCGTGTGGTAGAGTTAGTGTGAAGGATGGAGTGAGATATACTCACCCCTTAAACCGCCAGTGCTTACAGAGCGAAGGATGGTGATAAATGCATTCATGCTTAACACGCCAGTGCACCCAGAAAGCCGCCTTTTTTTACATTTAGAGTGTGGTAGAGTTAGTGTGAAGGATGGAGTGAGATATACTCACCCCTTAAACCGCCAGTGCTTACAGAGCGAAGGATGGTGTTAGATTCACTCATGCTTAACACCGCCAGTGCATCCAGAGAGCCGCCTTCTATACATTTAGAGTGTGGTAGAGTTAGTGTGAAGGATGGAGTGAGATATACTCACCCCTCACACTGCCAGTGCTTACAGAGTGAAGGATGGTGTTAGATGCACTCATGCTTAACACCGCCAGTACATCCAGAGAGCCGCCTTCTATACATTTAGAGTGTGGTAGAGTTAGTGTGAAGGATGGAGTGAGATATACTCACCCTTTAAACCGCCAGTGCTTACAGAGCGAAGGATGGTGTTAGATGCACTCATGCTTAACACGCCAGTACATCCAGAGAGCCGCCTTCTATACATTTAGAGTGTGGTAGAGTTAGTGTGAAGGATGGAGTGAGATATACTCACCCTTTAAACGGCCAGTGCTTACAGAGCGAAGGATGGTGTTAGATGCACTCATGCTTAACTCGCCAGTACATCCAGAGAGCCAACTTCTATACATTTAGAGTGTGGTAGAGTTAGTGTGAAGGATCGAGTGAGATATACTCACCCCTTAAACCGCCAGTGCTTACAGAGTGAAGGATGGTGTTAGACGCACTCATGCTTAACACCGCCAGTACATCCAGAGAGCCGCCTTCTATACATTTAGAGTGTGGTAGAGTTAGTGTGAAGGATGGAGTGAGATATACTCACCCCTTAAACCGCCAGTGCTTACAGAGCAAAGGATGGTGTTAGATGCACTCATGCTTAACACCGCCAGTACATCCAGAGGGCCGCCTTCTATACATTTAGAGTGTGGAAGAGTTAGTGTGAAGGATGGAGCGAGATATACTCACCCCGCCAGTGCTTACAGAGCGAAGGATGGTGTTAGATGCACTCATGCTTAACACCGCCAGTACATCCAGAGAGCCGCCTTCTATACATTTAGAGTGTGGAAGAGTTAGTGTGAAGGATGGAGCGAGATATACTCACCCCGCCAGTGCTTACAGAGCGAAGGATGGTGTTAGATGCACTCATGCTTAACACCGCCAGTACATCCAGAGAGCCGCCTTCTATACATTTAGAGTGTGGTAGAGTTAGTGTGAAGGATGGAGTGAGATATACTCACCCCTCACACTGCCAGTGCTTACAGAGCGAAGGATGGTGTTAGATGCACTCATGCTTAACACCGCCAGTACATCCAGAGAGCCGCCTTCTATACATTTAAAGTGTGGTAGAGTTAGTGTGAAGGATGGAGTGAGATATACTCACCCCTCACACTGCCAGTGCTTACAGAGCGAAGGATGGTGTTAGATGCACTCATGCTTAACACCACCAGTGCATCCAGAGAGCCGCCTTCTATACATTTAGAGTGTGGTAGATTTAGTGTGAGGGGTGGAGTGAGATATACTCACCCCTTAAACCGCCAGTGCTTACAGAGCGAAGGATGGTGTTAGATGCACTCATGCTTAACTCGCCAGTACATCCAGAGAGCCGCCTTCTATACATTTAGAGTGTGGTAGAGTTAGTTTGAAGGATCGAGTGAGATATACTCACCCCTTAAACCGCCAGTGCTTACAGAGCGAAGGATGGTGTTAGACGCACTCATGCTTAACACCGCCAGTACATCCAGAGAGCCGCCTTCTATACATTTAGAGTGTGGTAGAGTTAGTGTGAAGGATGGAGTGAGATATACTCACCCCTTAAACCGCCAGTGCTTACAGAGCAAAGGATGGTGTTAGATGCACTCATGCTTAACACCGCCAGTACATCCAGAGGGCCGCCTTCTCTACATTTAAAGTGTGGTAGAGTTAGTGTGAAGGATGGAGCGAGATATACTCACCCCGCCAGTGCTTACAGAGCGAATGATGGTGTTAGATGCACTCATGCGTAACACCGCCAGTGCATCCAGAGAGCCGTCTTCTATACATTTAGAGTGTGGTAGAGTTAGTGTGAAGGATGGAGTGAGATATACTCACCCCTCACACTGCCAGTGCTTACAGAGCGAAGGATGGTGTTAGATGCACTCATGCTTAACACCGCCAGTGCATCCAGAAAGCCGCCTTCTATACATTTGGAGTGTGGTAGAGTTAGTGTGAAGGATGGAGTGAGATATACTCACCCATCACACTGCCAGTGCTTACAGAGCGAAGGATGGTGTTAGATGCACTCATGCTTAACATGCCAGTGCACCCTGAGAGCCGCCTTCTATACATTTACCGTGTGGTAGAGTTAGTGTGAAGGATGGAGTGAGATATACTCACCCATCACACTGCCAGTGCTTACAGAGCGAAGGATGGTGTTAGATGCACTCATGCTTAACATGCCAGTGCACCCTGAGAGCCGCCTTCTATACATTTACCGTGTGGTAGAGTTAGTGTGAAGGATGGAGTGAGATATACTCACCCCTTAAACCGCCAGTGCTTACAGAGCGAAGGATGGTGTTAAATGCATTCATGCTTAACACGCCAGTGCACCCAGAAAGCCGCCTTTTTTTACATTTAGAGTGTGGTAGAGTTAGTGTGAAGGATGGAGTGAGATATACTCACCCCTTAAACCGCCAGTGCTTACAGAGCGAAGGATGGTGTTAGATTCACTCATGCTTAACACCGCCAGTGCATCCAGAGAGCCGCCTTCTATACATTTAGAGTGTGGTAGACTTAGTGTGAAGGATGGAGTGAGATATACTCACCCCTCACACTGCCAGTGCTTACAGAGTGAAGGATGGTGTTAGATGCACTCATGCTTAACACCGCCAGTACATCCAGAGAGCCGCCTTCTATACATTTAGAGTGTGGTAGTGTTAGTGTGAAGGATGGAGTGAGATATACTCACCCTTTAAACCGCCAGTGCTTACAGAGCGAAGGATGGTGTTAGATGCACTCATGCTTAACACCGCCAGTACATCCAGAGAGCCGCCTTCTATACATTTAGAGTGTGGTAGTGTTAGTGTGAAGGATGGAGTGAGATATACTCACCCTTTAAACCGCCAGTGCTTACAGAGCGAAGGATGGTGTTAGATGCACTCATGCTTAACAGGCCAGTACATCCAGAGAGCCGCCTTCTATACATTTAGAGTGTGGTAGAGTTAGTGTGAAGGATGGAGCGGGATATACTCACCCCTCACACTGCCAGTGCTTACAGAGCAAAGGATGGTGTTAGATGCACTCATGCTTAACACCGCCAGTACATCCAGAGAGCCGCCTTCTATACATTTACAGTGTGGTAGAGTTAGTGTGAAGGATGGAGTGAGATATACTCACCCCTTATACCGCCAGTGCTTACAGAGCGAAGGATGGTGTTAGATGCACTCATGCTTAACACGCCAGTACATCCAGAGAGCCGCCTTCTATACATTTAGAGTGTGGTAGAGTTAGTGTGAAGGATGGAGTGAGATATACTCACCCCTTAAACCGCCAGTGCTTACAGAGCGAAGGATGGTGTTAGATGCACTCATGCTTAACTCGCCAGCACATCCAGAGAGCCGCCTTCTATACATTTAGAGTGTGGTAGAGTTAGTGTGAAGGATCAAGTGAGATATACTCACCCCTTAAACCGCCAGTGCTTACAGAGCGAAGGATGGTGTTAGACGCACTCATGCTTAACACCGCCAGTACATCCAGAGAGCCGCCTTCTATACATTTAAAGTGTGGTAGAGTTAGTGTGAAGGATGGAGTGAGATATACTCACCCCTTAAACCGCCAGTGCTTACAGAGCGAAGGATGGTGTTAGATGCACTCATGCTTAACATGCCAGTACATCCAGGGAGCCGCCTTCTATACATTTAGAGTGTGGTAGAGTTAGTGTGAAGGATGGAGTGAGATATACTCACCCCTCACACTGCCAGTGCTTACAGAGCGAAGGATGGTGTTAGATGCACTCATGCTTAACACGCCAGTGCACCCTGAGAGCCGCCTTCTATACATTTACCGTGTGGTAGAGTTAGTGTGAAGGATGGAGTGAGATATACTCACCCCTTAAACCGCCAGTGCTTACAGAGCGAAGGATGGTGGTAAATGCATTCATGCTTAACATGCCAGTGCACCCAGAGAGCCGCCTTTTTTTACATTTAGAGTGTGGTAGAGTTAGTGTGAAGGATGGAGTGAGATATACTCACCCCTTAAACCGCCAGTGCTTACAGAGCGAAGGATGGTGTTACATTCACTCATGCTTAACACCGCCAGTGCATCCAGAGAGCCGCCTTCTATACATTTAGAGTGTGGTAGAGTTAGTTTGAAGGATGGAGTGAGATATACTCACCCCTCACACTGCCAGTGCTTACAGAGTGAAGGATGGTGTTAGATGCACTCATGCTTAACACCGCCAGTACATCCAGAGAGCCGCCTTCTATACATTTAGAGTGTGGTAGAGTTAGTGTGAAGGATGGAGTGAGATATACTCACCCTTTAAACTGCCAGTGCTTACAGAGCGAAGGATGGTGTTAGATGCACTCATGCTTAACACGCCAGTACATCCAGAGAGCCGCCTTCTATACATTTAGAGTGTGGTAGAGTTAGTGTGAAGGATGGAGTGAGATATACTCACCCTTTAAACGGCCAGTGCTTACAGAGCGAAGGATGGTGTTAGATGCACTCATGCTTAACTCGCCAGTACATCCAGAGAGCCGCCTTCTATACATTTAGAGTGTGGTAGAGTTAGTGTGAAGGATCGAGTGAGATATACTCACCCCTTAAACCGCCAGTGCTTACAGAGTGAAGGATGGTGTTAGACGCACTCATGCTTAACACCGCCAGTACATCCAGAGAGCCGCCTTCTATATATTTAGAGTGTGGTAGAGTTAGTGTGAAGGATGGAGTGAGATATACTCACCCCTTAAACCGCCAGTGCTTACAGAGCGAAGGATGGTGTTAGATGCACTCATGCTTAACACGCCAGTGCACCCTGAGAGCCGCCTTCTATACATTTACCGTGTGGTAGAGTTAGTGTGAAGGATGGAGTGAGATATACTCACCCCTTAAACCGCCAGTGCTTACAGAGCGAAGGATGGTGATAAATGCATTCATGCTTAACACGCCAGTGCACCCAGAAAGCCGCCTTTTTTTACATTTAGAGTGTGGTAGAGTTAGTGTGAAGGATGGAGTGAGATATACTCACCCCTTAAACCGCCAGTGCTTACAGAGCGAAGGATGGTGTTAGATTCACTCATGCTTAACACCGCCAGTGCATCCAGAGAGCCGCCTTCTATACATTTAGAGTGTGGTAGAGTTAGTGTGAAGGATGGAGTGAGATATACTCACCCCTCACACTGCCAGTGCTTACAGAGTGAAGGATGGTGTTAGATGCACTCATGCTTAACACCGCCAGTACATCCAGAGAGCCGCCTTCTATACATTTAGAGTGTGGTAGAGTTAGTGTGAAGGATGGAGTGAGATATACTCACCCTTTAAACCGCCAGTGCTTACAGAGCGAAGGATGGTGTTAGATGCACTCATGCTTAACACGCCAGTACATCCAGAGAGCCGCCTTCTATACATTTAGAGTGTGGTAGAGTTAGTGTGAAGGATGGAGTGAGATATACTCACCCTTTAAACGGCCAGTGCTTACAGAGCGAAGGATGGTGTTAGATGCACTCATGCTTAACTCGCCAGTACATCCAGAGAGCCAACTTCTATACATTTAGAGTGTGGTAGAGTTAGTGTGAAGGATCGAGTGAGATATACTCACCCCTTAAACCGCCAGTGCTTACAGAGTGAAGGATGGTGTTAGACGCACTCATGCTTAACACCGCCAGTACATCCAGAGAGCCGCCTTCTATACATTTAGAGTGTGGTAGAGTTAGTGTGAAGGATGGAGTGAGATATACTCACCCCTTAAACCGCCAGTGCTTACAGAGCAAAGGATGGTGTTAGATGCACTCATGCTTAACACCGCCAGTACATCCAGAGGGCCGCCTTCTATACATTTAGAGTGTGGAAGAGTTAGTGTGAAGGATGGAGCGAGATATACTCACCCCGCCAGTGCTTACAGAGCGAAGGATGGTGTTAGATGCACTCATGCTTAACACCTCCAGTACATCCAGAGAGCCGCCTTCTATACATTTAGAGTGTGGTAGAGTTAGTGTGAAGGATGGAGTGAGATATACTCACCCCTCACACTGCCAGTGCTTACAGAGCGAAGGATGGTGTTAGATGCACTCATGCTTAACACCGCCAGTACATCCAGAGAGCCGCCTTCTATACATTTAGAGTGTGGTAGAGTTAGTGTGAAGGATGGAGTGAGATATACTCACCCCTCACACTGCCAGTGCTTACAGAGCGAAGGATGGTGTTAGATGCACTCATGCTTAACACCGCCAGTGCATCCAGAGAGCCGCCTTCTATACATTTAGAGTGTGGTAGATTTAGTGTGAGGGGTGGAGTGAGATATACTCACCCCTTAAACCGCCAGTGCTTACAGAGCGAAGGATGGTGTTAGATGCACTCATGCTTAACTCGCCAGTACATCCAGAGAGCCGCCTTCTATACATTTAGAGTGTGGTAGAGTTAGTTTGAAGGATCGAGTGAGATATACTCACCCCTTAAACCGCCAGTGCTTACAGAGCGAAGGATGGTGTTAGACGCACTCATGCTTAACACCGCCAGTACATCCAGAGAGCCGCCTTCTATACATTTAGAGTGTGGTAGAGTTAGTGTGAAGTTTGGAGTGAGATATACTCACCCCTTAAACCGCCAGTGCTTACAGAGCAAAGGATGGTGTTAGATGCACTCATGCTTAACACCGCCAGTACATCCAGAGGGCCGCCTTCTCTACATTTAAAGTGTGGTAGAGTTAGTGTGAAGGATGGAGCGAGATATACTCACCCCGCCAGTGCTTACAGAGCGAATGATGGTGTTAGATGCACTCATGCGTAACACCGCCAGTGCATCCAGAGAGCCGTCTTCTATACATTTAGAGTGTGGTAGAGTTAGTGTGAAGGATGGAGTGAGATATACTCACCCCTCACACTGCCAGTGCTTACAGAGCGAAGGATGGTGTTAGATGCACTCATGCTTAACACCGCCAGTGCATCCAGAAAGCCGCCTTCTATACATTTGGAGTGTGGTAGAGTTAGTGTGAAGGATGGAGTGAGATATACTCACCCATCACACTGCCAGTGCTTACAGAGCGAAGGATGGTGTTAGATGCACTCATGCTTAACATGCCAGTGCACCCTGAGAGCCGCCTTCTATACATTTACCGTGTGGTAGAGTTAGTGTGAAGGATGGAGTGAGATATACTCACCCATCACACTGCCAGTGCTTACAGAGCGAAGGATGGTGTTAGATGCACTCATGCTTAACATGCCAGTGCCCCCTGAGAGCCGCCTTCTATACATTTACCGTGTGGTAGAGTTAGTGTGAAGGATGGAGTGAGATATACTCACCCCTTAAACCGCCAGTGCTTACAGAGCGAAGGATGGTGTTAAATGCATTCATGCTTAACACGCCAGTGCACCCAGAAAGCCGCCTTTTTTTACATTTAGAGTGTGGTAGAGTTAGTGTGAAGGATCGAGTGAGATATACTCACCCCTTAAACCGCCAGTGCTTACAGAGCGAAGGATGGTGTTAGATTCACTCATGCTTAACACCGCCAGTGCATCCAGAGAGCCGCCTTCTATACATTTAGAGTGTGGTAGAGTTAGTGTGAAGGATGGAGTGAGATATACTCACCCCTCACACTGCCAGTGCTTACAGAGTGAAGGATGGTGTTAGATGCACTCATGCTTAACACCACCAGTACATCCATAGAGCCGCCTTCTATACATTTAGAGTGTGGTAGTGTTAGTGTGAAGGATGGAGTGAGATATACTCACCCTTTAAACCACCAGTGCTTACAGAGCGAAGGATGGTGTTAGATGCACTCATGCTTAACACCGCCAGTACATCCAGAGAGCCGCCTTCTATACATTTAGAGTGTGGTAGTGTTAGTGTGAAGGATGGAGTGAGATATACTCACCCTTTAAACCGCCAGTGCTTACAGAGCGAAGGATGGTGTTAGATGCACTCATGCTTAACAGGCCAGTACATCCAGAGAGCCGCCTTCTATACATTTAGAGTGTGGTAGAGTTAGTGTGAAGGATGGAGCGGGATATACTCACCCCTCACACTGCCAGTGCTTACAGAGCAAAGGATGGTGTTAGATGCACTCATGCTTAACACCGCCAGTACATCCAGAGAGCCGCCTTCTATACATTTACAGTGTGGTAGAGTTAGTGTGAAGGATGGAGTGAGATATACTCACCCCTTATACCGCCAGTGCTTACAGAGCGAAGGATGGTGTTAGATGCACTCATGCTTAACACGCCAGTACATCCAGAGAGCTGCCTTCTATACATTTAGAGTGTGGTAGAGTTAGTGTGAAGGATGGAGTGAGATATACTCACCCCTTAAACCGCCAGTGCTTACAGAGTGAAGGATGGTGTTAGATGCACTCATGCTTAACTCGCCAGCACATCCAGAGAGCCGCCTTCTCTACATTTAGAGTGTGGTAGAGTTAGTGTGAAGGATCGAGTGAGATATACTCACCCCTTAAACCGCCAGTGCTTACAGAGTGAAGGATGGTGTTAAACGCACTCATGCTTAACACCGCCAGTCCATCCAGAGAGCCGCCTTCTATACATTTAAAGTGTGGTAGAGTTAGTGTGAAGGATGGAGTGAGATATACTCACCCCTTAAACCGCCAGTGCTTACAGAGCGAAGGATGGTGTTAGATGCACTCATGCTTAACATGCCAGTACATCCAGGGAGCCGCCTTCTATACATTTAGAGTGTGGTAGAGTTAGTGTGAAGGATGGAGTGAGATATACTCACCCCTCACACTGCCAGTGCTTACAGAGCGAAGGATGGTGTTAGATGCACTCATGCTTAACACGCCAGTGCACCCTGAGAGCCGCCTTCTATACATTTACCGTGTGGTAGAGTTAGTGTGAAGGATGGAGTGAGATATACTCACCCCTTAAACCGCCAGTGCTTACAGAGCGAAGGATGGTGATAAATGCATTCATGCTTAACACGCCAGTGCACCCAGAAAGCCGCCTTTTTTTACATTTAGAGTGTGGTAGAGTTAGTGTGAAGGATGGAGTGAGATATACTCACCCCTTAAACCGCCAGTGCTTACAGAGCGAAGGATGGTGTTAGATTCACTCATGCTTAACACCGCCAGTGCATCCAGAGAGCCGCCTTCTATACATTTAGAGTGTGGTAGAGTTAGTGTGAAGGATGGAGTGAGATATACTCACCCCTCACACTGCCAGTGCTTACAGAGTGAAGGATGGTGTTAGATGCACTCATGCTTAACACCGCCAGTACATCCAGAGAGCCGCCTTCTATACATTTAGAGTGTGGTAGAGTTAGTGTGAAGGATGGAGTGAGATATACTCACCCTTTATTAAACCGCCAGTGCTTACAGAGCGAAGGATGGTGTTAGATGCACTCATGCTTAACATGCCAGTACATCCAGAGAGCCGCCTTCTATACATTTAGAGTGTGGTAGAGTTAGTGTGAAGGATGGAGTGAGATATACTCACCCCTCACACTGCCAGTGCTTACAGAGCGAAGGATGGTATTAGATGCACTCATGCTTAACACCGCCAATACATCCAGAGAGCCGCCTTCTATACATTTAGAGTGTGGTAGAGTTAGTGTGAAGGATGGAGCTGGATATGCTCACCCCTCACACTGCCAGTGCTTACAGAGCGAAGGATGGTGTTAGATGCACTCATGCTTAACACCGCCAGTACATCCAGAGAGCCGCCTTCTATACATTTACAGTGTGGTAGAGTTAGTGTGAAGGATGGAGTGAGATATACTCACCCCTCAAACCGCCAGTGCTTACAGAGCGAAGGATGGTGTTAGATGCACTCATGCTTAACACCGCCAGGACATCCAGAGAGCCGCCTTCTATAGATTTAGAGTGTGGTAGAGTTATTGTGAAGGATGGAGTGAGATATACTCACCCCTCACACTGCCAGTGCTTACAGAGCGAAGGATGGTGTTGGATGCACTCATGCTTAACACCGCCAGTACATCCAGAGAGCCGCCTTCTATACATTTAGAGTGTGGTAGAGTTAGTATGAAGAATGGAGTGAGTTATACTCACCCCTTAAACTGCCAGTGCTTACAGAGCGAAGAATGGTGTTAGATGCACTCATGCTTAACTCGCCAGTACATCCAGAGAGCCGCCTTCTATACATTTAGAGTGTGGTAGAGTTAGTGTGAAGGATCGAGTGAGATATACTCACCCCTTAAACCGCCGGTGCTTACAGAGCGAAGGATGGTGTTAGACGCACTCATGCTTAACACCGCCAGTACATCCAGAGAGCCGCCTTCTGTACATTTAGAGTGTGGTAGAGTTAGTGTGAAGGATGGAGTGAGATATACTCACCCCTTAAACCGCCAGTGCTTACAGAGCAAAGGATGGTGTTAGATGCACTCATGCTTAACACCGCCAGTACATCCAGAGGGCCGCCTTCTATACATTTAGAGTGTGGAAGAGTTAGTGTGAAGGATGGAGCGAGATATACTCACCCCGCCAGTGCTTACAGAGTGAAGGATGGTGTTAGATGCACTCATGCTTAACACCGCCAGTGCATCCAGAGAGCCGCCTTCTATACATTTAGAGTGTGGTAGATTTAGTGTGAGGGGTGGAGTGAGATATACTCACCCCTTAAACCGCCAGTGCTTACAGAGCGAAGGATGGTGTTAGATGCACTCATGCTTAACTCGCCAGTACATCCAGAGAGCCGCCTTCTATACATTTAGAGTGTGGTAGAGTTAGTTTGAAGGATCGAGTGAGATATACTCACCCGTTAAACCGCCAGTGCTTACAGAGCGAAGGATGGTGTTAGACGCACTCATGCTTAACACCGCCAGTACATCCAGAGAGCCGCCTTCTATACATTTAGAGTGTGGTAGAGTTAGTGTGAAGGATGGAGTGAGATATACTCACCCCTTAAACCGCCAGTGCTTACAGAGCAAAGGATGGTGTTAGATGCACTCATGCTTAACACCGCCAGTACATCCAGAGGGCCGCCTTCTCTACATTTAAAGTGTGGTAGAGTTAGTGTGAAGGATGGAGCGAGATATACTCACCCCGCCAGTGCTTACAGAGCGAATGATGGTGTTAGATGCACTCATGCGTAACACCGCCAGTGCATCCAAAGAGCCGTCTTCTATACATTTAGAGTGTGGTAGAGTTAGTGTGAAGGATGGAGTGAGATATACTCACCCCTCACACTGCCAGTGCTTACAGAGCGAAGGATGGTGTTAGATGCACTCATGCTTAACACCGCCAGTGCATCCAGAAAGCCGCCTTCTATACATTTGGAGTGTGGTAGAGTTAGTGTGAAGGATGGAGTGAGATATACTCACCCATCACACTGCCAGTGCTTACAGAGCGAAGGATGGTGTTAGATGCACTCATGCTTAACATGCCAGTGCACCCTGAGAGCCGCCTTCTATACATTTATCGTGTGGTAGAGTTAGTGTGAAGGATGGAGTGAGATATACTCACCCCTTAAACCGCCAATGCTTACAGAGCGAAGGATGGTGTTAAATGCACTCATGCTTAACACGCCAGTGCACCCAGAAAGCTGCCTTTTTTTACATTTAGAGAGTGGTAGAGTTAGTGTGAAGGATGGAGTGAGATATACTCATCCTTTAAACTGCCAGTGCTTACAGAGCGAAGGATGGTGTTAGATGCACTCATGCTTAACACGCCATTACATCCAGAGAGCCGCCTTCTATACATTTAGAGTGTGGTAGAGTTAGTGTGAAGGATGGAGTGAGATATACTCACCCCTTATACCGCCAGTGCTTACAGAGCGAAGGATGGTGTTAGATGCACTCATGCTTAACATGCCAGTACATCCAGAGAGCCGACTTCTATAGATTTAGAGTGTGGTAGAGTTATTGTGAAGGATGGAGTGAGA
Source organism: Triturus cristatus (assembly GCF_964204655.1). Taxonomy (NCBI): domain Eukaryota; kingdom Metazoa; phylum Chordata; class Amphibia; order Caudata; family Salamandridae; genus Triturus; species Triturus cristatus. Next base: position 392,521 of record NW_028188331.1, on the reverse strand, counting down.
TATACTCACCCCTCACACTGCCAGTGCTTACAGAGCGAAGGATGGTGTTGGATGCACTCATGCTTATCACCGCCAGTACATCCAGAGAGCCGCCTTCTATACATTTAGAGTGTAGTAGAGTTAGTATGAAGGATGGAGTGAGATATACTCACCCCTTAAACCGCCAGTGCTTACAAAGTGAAGGATGGTGTTAGATGCACTCATGCTTAACTCGCCAGTACATCCAGAGAGCCGCCTTCTATACATTGAGAGTGTGGTAGAGTTAGTGTGAAGGATGGAGCGGGATATACTCACCCCCTCACACTGCCAGTGCTTACAGACCAAAGGATGGTGTTAGATGCACTCATGCTTAACACCGCCAGTACATCCAGAGAGCCGCCTTCTATACATTTACAGTGTGGTAGAGTTAGTGTGAAGGATGGAGTGAGATATACTCACCCCTTATACCTCCAGTGCTTACAGAGCGAAGGATGGTGTTAGATGCACTCATGCTTAACACGCCAGTACATCCAGAGAGCCACCTTCTATACATTTAGAGTGTGGTAGAGTTAGTGTGAAGGATGGAGTGAGATATACTCACCCCTTAAACCGCCAGTGCTTACAGAGCGAAGGATGGTGTTAGATGCACTCATGCTTAACTCGCCAGTACATCCAGAGAGCCGCCTTCTATACATTTAGAGTGTGGTAGAGTTAGTGTGAAGGATCGAGTGAGATATACTCACCCCTTAAACCGCCAGTGCTTACAGAGCGAAGGATGGTGTTAGATGCACTCATGCTTAACACCGCCAGTACATCCAGAGAGCCGCCTTCTATACATTTACAGTGTGGTAGAGTTAGTGTGAAGGATGGAGTGAGATATACTCACCCCTTATACCGCCAGTGCTTACAGAGCGAAGGATGGTGTTAGATGCACTCATGCTTAACTCGCCAGTACATCCAGAGAGCCGCCTTCTATACATTTAGAGTGTGGTAGAGTTAGTGTGAAGGATGGAGCGGGATATACTCACCCCCTCACACTGCCAGTGCTTACAGACCAAAGGATGTTGTTAGATGCACTCATGCTTAACACCGCCAGTACATCCAGAGAGCCGCCTTCTATACATTTACAGTGTGGTAGAGTTAGTGTGAAGGATGGAGTGAGATATACTCACCCCTTATACTGCCAGTGCTTACAGAGCGAAGGATGGTGTTAGATGCACTCATGCTTAACTCGCCAGTACATCCAGAGAGCCGCCTTCTATACATTTAGAGTGTGGTAGAGTTAGTGTGAAGGATCGAGTGAGATATACTCACCCCTTAAACCGCCAGTGCTTACAGTGCGAAGGATGGTGTTAGACGCACTCATGCTTAACACCGCCAGTACATCCAGAGAGCCGCCTTCTATACATTTAGAGTGTGGCAGAGTTAGTGTGAAGGATGGAGTGAGATATACTCACCCCTCACACTGCCAGTGCTTAAAGATCGAAGGATGGTGTTAGATGCACTCATGCTTAACACCGCCAGTACATCCAGAGAGCCGCCTCACACTGCCAGTGCTTACAGAGCGAAGGATGGTGTTAGATGCACTCATGCTTAACACCGCCAATACATCCAGAGAGCCGCCTTCTATACATTTAGAGTGTGGTAGAGTTAGTGTGAAGGGGAGCGGGATATGCTCACCCCTCACACTGCCAGTGCTTACAGAGCGAAGGATGGTGTTAGATGCACTCATGCTTAACACCGCCAGTACATCCAGAGAGCCGCCTTCTATACATTTACAGTGTGGTAGAGTTAGTGTGAAGGATGGAGTGAGATATACTCACCCCTTAAACCGCCAGTGCTTACAGAGCGAAGGATGGTGTTAGATGCACTCATGCTTTACACCGACAGTACATCCAGAGAGCCGCCTTCTATAGATTTAGAGTGTGGTAGAGTTAGTGTGAAGGATGGAGCGAGATATACTCACCCCGCCAGTGCTTACAGAGCGAAGGATGGTGTTAGACGCACTCATGCTTAACACCGCCAGTACATCTAGAGAGCCGCCTTCTGTACATTTAGAGTGTGGTAGAGTTAGTGTGAAGGATGGAGTGAGATATACTCACCCCTTAAACCGCCAGTGCTTACAGAGCAAAGGATGGTGTTAGATGCACTCATGCTTAACGCCGCCAGTACATCCAGAGGGCCGCCTTCTATACATTTAGAGTGTGGAAGAGTTAGTGTGAAGGATGGAGCGAGATATACTCACCCCGCCAGTGCTTACAGAGTGAAGGATGGTGTTAGATGCACTCATGCTTAACACCGCCAGTACATCCAGAGAGCCGCCTTCTATACATTTAGAGTGTGGTAGAGTTAGTGTGAAGGATGGAGTGAGATATACTCACCCCTCACACTGCCAGTGCTTACAGAGCGAAGGATGGTGTTAGATGCACTCATGCTTAACACCGCCAGTACATCCAGAGAGCCGCCTTCTATACATTTAGAGTGTGGTAGAGTTAGTGTGAAGGATGGAGTGAGATATACTCACCCCTCACACTGCCAGTGCTTACAGAGCGAAGGATGGTGTTAGATGCACTCATGCTTAACACCGCCAGTGCATCCAGAGAGCCGCCTTCTATACATTTAGAGTGTGGTAGATTTAGTGTGAGGGGTGGAGTGAGATATACTCACCCCTTAAACCGCCAGTGCTTACAGAGCGAAGGATGGTGTTAGATGCACTCATGCTTAACTCGCCAGTACATCCAGAGAGCCGCCTTCTATACATTTAGAGTGTGGTAGAGTTAGTTTGAAGGATCGAGTGAGATATACTCACCCGTTAAACCGCCAGTGCTTACAGAGCGAAGGATGGTGTTAGACGCACTCATGCTTAACACCGCCAGTACATCCAGAGAGCCGCCTTCTATACATTTAGAGTGTGGTAGAGTTAGTGTGAAGGATGGAGTGAGATATACTCACCCCTTAAACCGCCAGTGCTTACAGAGCAAAGGATGGTGTTAGATGCACTCATGCTTAACACCGCCAGTGCATCCAGAAAGCTGCCTTCTATACATTTGGAGTGTGGTAGAGTTAGTGTGAAGGATGGAGTGAGATATACTCACCCATCACACTGCCAGTGCTTACAGAGCGAAGGATGGTGTTAGATGCACTCATGCTTAACATGCCAGTGCACCCTGAGAGCCGCCTTCTATACATTTATCGTGTGGTAGAGTTAGTGTGAAGGATGGAGTGAGATATACTCACCCCTTAAACCGCCAATGCTTACAGAGCGAAGGATGGTGTTAAATGCACTCATGCTTAACACGCCAGTGCACCCAGAAAGCTGCCTTTTTTTACATTTAGAGAGTGGTAGAGTTAGTGTGAAGGATGGAGTGAGATATACTCACCCTTTAAACCGCCAGTGCTTACAGAGCGAAGGATGGTGTTAGATGCACTCATGCTTAACACGCCATTACATCCAGAGAGCCGCCTTCTATACATTTAGAGTGTGGTAGAGTTAGTGTGAAGGATGGAGTGAGATATACTCACCCCTTATACCGCCACTGCTTACAGAGCGAAGGATGGTGTTAGATGCACTCATGCTTAACATGCCAGTACATCCAGAGAGCCGACTTCTATAGATTTAGAGTGTGGTAGAGTTATTGTGAAGGATGGAGTGAGATATACTCACCCCTCACACTGCCAGTGCTTACAGAGCGAAGGATGGTGTTGGATGCACTCATGCTTATCACCGCCAGTACATCCAGAGAGCCGCCTTCTATACATTTAGAGTGTAGTAGAGTTAGTATGAAGGATGGAGTGAGATATACTCACCCCTTAAACCGCCAGTGCTTACAAAGTGAAGGATGGTGTTAGATGCACTCATGCTTAACTCGCCAGTACATCCAGAGAGCCGCCTTCTATACATTGAGAGTGTGGTAGAGTTAGTGTGAAGGATGGAGCGGGATATACTCACCCCCTCACACTGCCAGTGCTTACAGACCAAAGGATGGTGTTAGATGCACTCATGCTTAACACCGCCAGTACATCCAGAGAGCCGCCTTCTATACATTTACAGTGTGGTAGAGTTAGTGTGAAGGATGGAGTGAGATATACTCACCCCTTATACCTCCAGTGCTTACAGAGCGAAGGATGGTGTTAGATGCACTCATGCTTAACACGCCAGTACATCCAGAGAGCCGCCTTCTATACATTTAGAGTGTGGTAGAGTTAGTGTGAAGGATGGAGTGAGATATACTCACCCCTTAAACCGCCAGTGCTTACAGAGCGAAGGATGGTGTTAGATGCACTCATGCTTAACTCGCCAGTACATCCAGAGAGCCGCCTTCTATACATTTAGAGTGTGGTAGAGTTAGTGTGAAGGATCGAGTGAGATATACTCACCCCTTAAACCGCCAGTGCTTACAGAGCGAAGGATGGTGTTAGATGCACTCATGCTTAACACCGCCAGTACATCCAGAGAGCCGCCTTCTATACATTTACAGTGTGGTAGAGTTAGTGTGAAGGATGGAGTGAGATATACTCACCCCTTATACCGCCAGTGCTTACAGAGCGAAGGATGGTGTTAGATGCACTCATGCTTAACTCGCCAGTACATCCAGAGAGCCGCCTTCTATACATTTAGAGTGTGGTAGAGTTAGTGTGAAGGATGGAGCGGGATATACTCACCCCCTCACACTGCCAGTGCTTACAGACCAAAGGATGGTGTTAGATGCACTCATGCTTAACACCGCCAGTACATCCAGAGAGCCGCCTTCTATACATTTACAGTGTGATAGAGTTAGTGTGAAGGATGGAGTGAGATATACTCACCCCTTATACTGCCAGTGCTTACAGAGCGAAGGATGGTGTTAGATGCACTCATGCTTAACTCGCCAGTACATCCAGAGAGCCGCCTTCTATAAATTTAGAGTGTGGTAGAGTTAGTGTGAAGGATCGAGTGAGATATACTCACCCCTTAAACCGCCAGTGCTTACAGTGCGAAGGATGGTGTTAAACGCACTCATGCTTAACACCGCCAGTACATCCAGAGAGCCGCCTTCTATACATTTAGAGTGTGGCAGAGTTAGTGTGAAGGATGGAGTGAGATATACTCACCCCTCACACTGCCAGTGCTTACAAATCGAAGGATGGTGTTAGATGCACTCATGCTTAACACCGCCAGTACATCCAGAGAGCCGCCTCACACTGCCAGTGCTTACAGAGCGAAGGATGGTGTTAGATGCACTCATGCTTAACACCGCCAATACATCCAGAGAGCCGCCTTCTATACATTTAGAGTGTGGTAGAGTTAGTGTGAAGGGGAGCGGGATATGCTCACCCCTCACACTGCCAGTGCTTACAGAGCGAAGGATGGTGTTAGATGCACTCATGCTTAACACCGCCAGTACATCCAGAGAGCCGCCTTCTATACATTTACAGTGTGGTAGAGTTAGTGTGAAGGATGGAGTGAGATATACTCACCCCTTAAACCGCCAGTGCTTACAGAGCGAAGGATGGTGTTAGATGCACTCATGCTTTACACCGACAGTACATCCAGAGAGCCGCCTTCTATAGATTTAGAGTGTGGTAGAGTTAGTGTGAAGGATGGAGCGAGATATACTCACCCCGCCAGTGCTTACAGAGCGAAGGATGGTGTTAGACGCACTCATGCTTAACACCGCCAGTACATCTAGAGAGCCGCCTTCTGTACATTTAGAGTGTGGTAGAGTTAGTGTGAAGGATGGAGTGAGATATACTCACCCCTTAAACCGCCAGTGCTTACAGAGCAAAGGATGGTGTTAGATGCACTCATGCTTAACACATCCAGTACATCCAGAGGGCCGCCTTCTATACATTTAGAGTGTGGAAGAGTTAGTGTGAAGGATGGAGCGAGATATACTCACCCCGCCAGTGCTTTCAGAGCGAAGGATGGTGTTAGATGCACTCATGCTTAACTCGCCAGTACATCCAGAGAGCCGCCTTCTATACATTTAGAGTGTGGCAGAGTTAGTGTGAAGGATGGAGTGAGATATACTCACCCCTCACACTGCCAGTGCTTACAGATCGAAGGATGGTGTTAGATGCACTCATGCTTAACACCGCCAGTACATCCAGAGAGCCGCCTTCTATACATTTAGAGTGTGGTAGAGTTAGTGTGAAGGATGGAGTGAGATATACTCACCCCTCACACTGCCAGTGCTTACAGAGCAAAGGATGGTGTTAGATGAACTCATGCTTAACACCGCCAGTGCATCCAGAGAGCCGCCTTCTATACATTTAGAGTGTGGTAGAGTTAGTGTGAAGGATGGAGTGAGATATACTCACCCCTTAAACCGCCAGTGCTTACAGAGCGAAGAATGGTGTTAGATGCACTCATGCTTAACACACCAGCACATCCAGAGAGCCGCCTTCTATACATTTAGAGTGTGGTAGAGTTAGTGTGAAGGATGGAGCGAGATATACTCACCCTGCCAGTGCTTACAGAGCGAATGATGGTGTTAGATGCACTCATGCTTAACACCGCCAGTGCATCCAGAGAGCCGTCTTCTATACATTTAGAGTGTGGTAGAGTTAGTGTGAACGATGGAGTGAGATATACTCACCCCTTAAACCGCCAGTGCTTATAGAGTGAAGGATGGTGTTAGATGCACTCATGCTTAACACACCAGTACATCCAGAGAGCCGCTTTCTATACATTTAGAGTGTGGTAGAGTTAGTGTGAAGGATGGAGCGAGATATACTCACCCCTTAAACCGCCAGTGCTTACAGAGCGAATGATGGTGTTAGATGCACTCATGCTTAACACCGCCAGTGCATCCAGAGAGCCGTCTTCTATACATTTAGAGTGTGGTAGAGTTAGTGTGAAGGATGGAGTGAGATATACTCACCCCTTAAACCGCCAGTGCTTACAGAGCAAAGGATGGTGTTAGATGCACTCATGCTTAACTCGCCAGTACATCCAGAGAGCCGCCTTCTATACATTTAGAGTGTGGTAAAGTTAGTGTGAAGGATGGAGCGGGATATACTCACCCCCTCACACTGCCAGTGCTTACAGACCAAAGGATGGTGTTAGATGCACTCATGCTTAACACCGCCAGTACATCCAGAGAGCCGCCTTCTATAGATTTAGAGTGTGGTAGAGTTATTGTGAAGGATGGAGTGAGATATACTCACCCCTCACACTGCCAGTGCTTACAGAGCGAAGGATGGTGTTGGATGCACTCATGCTTAACACCGCCAGTACATCCAGAGAGCCGCCTTCTATACATTTAGAGTGTGGTAGAGTTAGTATGAAGGATGGAGTGAGATATACTCACCCCTTATACCGCCAGTGCTTACAGAGCGAAGGATGGTGTTAGATGCACTCATGCTTAACACGCCAGTACATCCAGAGAGCCGCCTTCTATACATTTAGAGTGTGGTAGAGTTAGTGTGAAGGATGGAGTGAGATATACTCACCCCTTAAACCGCCAGTGCTTACAGAGCGAAGGATGGTGTTAGATGCACTCATGCTTAACTCGCCAGTACATCCAGAGAGCCGCCTTCTATACATTTAGAGTGTGGTAGAGTTAGTGTGAAGGATCGAGTGAGATATACTCACCCCTTAAACCGCCAGTGCTTACAGAGCGAAGGATGGTGTTAGACGCACTCATGCTTAACACCGCCAGTACATCCAGAGAGCCGCCTTCTATAAATTTAGAGTGTGGTAGAGTTAGTGTGAAGGATGGAGTGAGATATACTCACCCCTTAAACCGCCAGTGCTTACAGAGCGAAGGATGGTGTTAGATGCACTCATGCTTAACATGCCAGTACATCCAGAGAGCCGCCTTCTATACATTTAGAGTGTGGTAGAGTTAGTGTGAAGGATGGAGTGAGATATACTCACCCCTCACACTGCCAGTGCTTACAGAGCGAAGGATGGTGTTAGATGCACTCATGCTTAACACCGCCAATACATCCAGAGAGCCGCCTTCTATACATTTAGAGTGTGGTAGAGTTAGTGTGAAGGATGAAGCGGGATATGCTCACCCCTCACACTGCCAGTGCTTACAGAGCGAAGGATGGTGTTAGATGCACTCATGCTTAACACCGCCAGTACATCCAGAGAGCCGCCTTCTATACATTTACAGTGTGGTAGAGTTAGTGTGAAGGATGGAGTGAGATATACTCACCCCTTAAACCGCCAGTGCTTACAGAGCGAAGGATGGTGTTAGATGCACTCATGCTTAACACCGCCAGTACATCCAGAGAGCCGCCTTCTATAGATTTAGAGTGTGGTAGAGTTAGTGTGAAGGATGGAGCGAGATATACTCACCCCGCCAGTGCTTACAGAGCGAAGGATGGTGTTAGACGCACTCATGCTTAACACCGCCAGTACATCTAGAGAGCCGCCTTCTGAACATTTAGAGTGTGGTAGAGTTAGTGTGAAGGATGGAGTGAGATATACTCACCCCTTAAACCGCCAGTGCTTACAGAGCAAAGCATGGTGTTAGATGCACTCATGCTTAACACCGCCAGTACATCCAGAGGGCCGCCTTCTATACATTTAGAGTGTGGAAGAGTTAGTGTGAAGGATGGAGCGAGATATACTCACCCCGCCAGTGCTTACAGAGCGAAGGATGGTGTTAGATGCACTCATGCTTAACACCACCAGTACATCCAGAGAGCCGCCTTCTATACATTTAGAGTGTGGCAGAGTTAGTGTGAAGGATGGAGTGAGATATACTCACCCCTCACACTGCCAGTGCTTACAGATCGAAGGATGGTGTTAGATGCACTCATGCTTAACACCGCCAGTACATCCAGAGAGCTGCCTTCTATACATTTAGAGTGTGGTAGAGTTAGTGTGAAGGATGGAGTGAGATATACTCACCCCTCACACTGCCAGTGCTTACAGAGCGAAGGATGGTGTTAGATGCACTCATGCTTAACACCGCCAGTGCATCCAGAGAGCCGCCTTCTATACATTTAGAGTGTGGTAGAGTTAGTGTGAAGGATTGAGTGAGATATACTCACCCCTTAAACCGCCAGTGCTTACAGAGCGAAGGATGGTGTTAGATGCACTCATGCTTAACACACCAGTACATCCAGAGAGCCGCCTTCTATACATTTAGAGTGTGGTAGAGTTAGTGTGAAGGATGGAGCGAGATATACTCACCCATCACACTGCCAGTGCTTACAGAGCGAAGGATGGTGTTAGATGCACTCATGCTTAACATGCCAGTGCACCCTGAGAGCCGCCTTCTATACATTTATCGTGTGGTAGAGTTAGTGTGAAGGATGGAGTGAGATATACTCACCCCTTAAACCGCCAATGCTTACAGAGCGAAGGATGGTGTTAAATGCACTCATGCTTAACACGCCAGTGCACCCAGAAAGCTGCCTTTTTTTACATTTAGAGAGTGGTAGAGTTAGTGTGAAGGATGGAGTGAGATATACTCACCCTTTAAACCGCCAGTGCTTACAGAGCGAAGGATGGTGTTAGATGCACTCATGCTTAACACGCCATTACATCCAGAGAGCCGCCTTCTATACATTTAGAGTGTGGTAGAGTTAGTGTGAAGGATGGAGTGAGATATACTCACCCCTTATACCGCCAGTGCTTACAGAGCGAAGGATGGTGTTAGATGCACTCATGCTTAACATGCCAGTACATCCAGAGAGCCGACTTCTATAGATTTAGAGTGTGGTAGAGTTATTGTGAAGGATGGAGTGAGATATACTCACCCCTCACACTGCCAGTGCTTACAGAGCGAAGGATGGTGTTGGATGCACTCATGCTTATCACCGCCAGTACATCCAGAGAGCCGCCTTCTATACATTTAGAGTGTAGTAGAGTTAGTATGAAGGATGGAGTGAGATATACTCACCCCTTAAACCGCCAGTGCTTACAAAGTGAAGGATGGTGTTAGATGCACTCATGCTTAACTCGCCAGTACATCCAGAGAGCCGCCTTCTATACATTGAGAGTGTGGTAGAGTTAGTGTGAAGGATGGAGCGGGATATACTCACCCCCTCACACTGCCAGTGCTTACAGACCAAAGGATGGTGTTAGATGCACTCATGCTTAACACCGCCAGTACATCCAGAGAGCCGCCTTCTATACATTTACAGTGTGGTAGAGTTAGTGTGAAGGATGGAGTGAGATATACTCACCCCTTATACCTCCAGTGCTTACAGAGCGAAGGATGGTGTTAGATGCACTCATGCTTAACACGCCAGTACATCCAGAGAGCCGCCTTCTATACATTTAGAGTGTGGTAGAGTTAGTGTGAAGGATGGAGTGAGATATACTCACCCCTTAAACCGCCAGTGCTTACAGAGCGAAGGATGGTGTTAGATGCACTCATGCTTAACTCGCCAGTACATCCAGAGAGCCGCCTTCTATACATTTAGAGTGTGGTAGAGTTAGTGTGAAGGATCGAGTGAGATATACTCACCCCTTAAACCGCCAGTGCTTACAGAGCGAAGGATGGTGTTAGATGCACTCATGCTTAACACCGCCAGTACATCCAGAGAGCCGCCTTCTATACATTTACAGTGTGGTAGAGTTAGTGTGAAGGATGGAGTGAGATATACTCACCCCTTATACCGCCAGTGCTTACAGAGCGAAGGATGGTGTTAGATGCACTCATGCTTAACTCGCCAGTACATCCAGAGAGCCGCCTTCTATACATTTAGAGTGTGGTAGAGTTAGTGTGAAGGATGGAGCGGGATATACTCACCCCCTCACACTGCCAGTGCTTACAGACCAAAGGATGGTGTTAGATGCACTCATGCTTAACACCGCCAGTACATCCAGAGAGCCGCCTTCTATACATTTACAGTGTGGTAGAGTTAGTGTGAAGGATGGAGTGAGATATACTCACCCCTTAAACCGCCAGTGCTTACAGAGCGAAGGATGGTGTTAGATGCACTCATGCTTTACACCGACAGTACATCCAGAGAGCCGCCTTCTATAGATTTAGAGTGTGGTAGAGTTAGTGTGAAGGATGGAGCGAGATATACTCACCCCGCCAGTGCTTACAGAGCGAAGGATGGTGTTAGACGCACTCATGCTTAACACCGCCAGTACATCTAGAGAGCCGCCTTCTGTACATTTAGAGTGTGGTAGAGTTAGTGTGAAGGATAGAGTGAGATATACTCACCCCTTAAACCGCCAGTGCTTACAGAGCAAAGGATGGTGTTAGATGCACTCATGCTTAACACATCCAGTACATCCAGAGGGCCGCCTTCTATACATTTAGAGTGTGGAAGAGTTAGTGTGAAGGATGGAGCGAGATATACTCACCCCGCCAGTGCTTTCAGAGCGAAGGATGGTGTTAGATGCACTCATGCTTAACACCGCCAGTACATCCAGAGAGCCGCCTTCTATACATTTAGAGTGTGGCAGAGTTAGTGTGAAGGATGGAGTGAGATATACTCACCCCTCACACTGCCAGTGCTTACAGATCGAAGGATGGTGTTAGATGCACTCATGCTTAACACCGCCAGTACATCCAGAGAGCTGCCTTCTATACATTTAGAGTGTGGTAGAGTTAGTGTGAAGGATGGAGTGAGATATACTCACCCCTCACACTGCCAGTGCTTACAGAGCAAAGGATGGTGTTAGATGAACTCATGCTTAACACCGCCAGTGCATCCAGAGAGCCGCCTTCTATACATTTAGAGTGTGGTAGAGTTAGTGTGAAGGATGGAGTGAGATATACTCACCCCTTAAACCGCCAGTGCTTACAGAGCGAAGAATGGTGTTAGATGCACTCATGCTTAACACACCAGCACATCCAGAGAGCCGCCTTCTATACATTTAGAGTGTGGTAGAGTTAGTGTGAAGGATGGAGCGAGATATACTCACCCTGCCAGTGCTTACAGAGCGAATGATGGTGTTAGATGCACTCATGCTTAACACCGCCAGTGCATCCAGAGAGCCGTCTTCTATACATTTAGAGTGTGGTAGAGTTAGTGTGAAGGATGGAGTGAGATATACTCACCCCTTAAACCGCCAGTGCTTACAGAGCAAAGGATGGTGTTAGATGCACTCATGCTTAACTCGCCAGTACATCCAGAGAGCCGCCTTCTATACATTTAGAGTGTGGTAAAGTTAGTGTGAAGGATGGAGCGGGATATACTCACCCCCTCACACTGCCAGTGCTTACAGACCAAAGGATGGTGTTAGATGCACTCATGCTTAACACCGCCAGTACATCCAGAGAGCCGCCTTCTATACATTTAGAGTGTGGTAGAGTTAGTATGAAGGATGGAGTGAGATATACTCACCCCTTATACCGCCAGTGCTTACAGAGCGAAGGATGGTGTTAGATGCACTCATGCTTAACACGCCAGTACATCCAGAGAGCCGCCTTCTATACATTTAGAGTGTGGTAGAGTTAGTGTGAAGGATGGAGTGAGATATACTCACCCCTTAAACCGCCAGTGCTTACAGAGCGAAGGATGGTGTTAGATGCACTCATGCTTAACTCGCCAGTACATCCAGAGAGCCGCCTTCTATACATTTAGAGTGTGGTAGAGTTAGTGTGAAGGATCGAGTGAGATATACTCACCCCTTAAACCGCCAGTGCTTACAGAGCGAAGGATGGTGTTAGACGCACTCATGCTTAACACCGCGAGTACATCCAGAGAGCCGCCTTCTATAAATTTAGAGTGTGGTAGAGTTAGTGTGAAGGATGGAGTGAGATATACTCACCCCTTAAACCGCCAGTGCTTACAGAGCGAAGGATGGTGTTAGATGCACTCATGCTTAACACACCAGTACATCCAGAGAGCCGCCTTCTATACATTTAGAGTGTGGTAGAGTTAGTGTGAAGGATGGAGCGAGATATACTCACCCCGCCAGTGCTTACAGAGCGAATGATGGTGTTAGATGTACTCATGCTTAACACCGCCAGTGCATCCAGAGAGCCGTCTTCTATACATTTAGAGTGTGGTAGAGTTAGTGTGAAGGATGGAGTGAGATATACTCACCCCTTAAACCGCCAGTGCTTATAGAGCGAAGGATGGTGTTAGATGCACTCATGCTTAACACACCAGTACATCCAGAGAGCCGCCTTCTATACATTTAGAGTGTGGTAGAGTTAGTGTGAAGGATGGAGCGAGATATACTCACCCCTTAAACCGCCAGTGCTTACAGAGCGAATGATGGTGTTAGATGCACTCATGCTTAACACCGCCAGTGCATCCAGAGAGCCGTCTTCTATACATTTAGAGTGTGGTAGAGTTAGTGTGAAGAATGGAGTGAGATATACTCACCCCTTAAACCGCCAGTGCTTACAGAGCGAAGGATGGTGTTAGATGCACTCATGCTTAACACCGCCAGTACATCCAGAGGGCCGCCTTCTATACATTTAGAGTGTGGTAGAGTTAGTGTGAAGGATGGAACGAGATATACTCACCCCGCCAGTGCTTACAGAGCGAATGATGGTGTTAGATGCACTCATGCTTAACACCGCCAGTGCATCCAGAGAGCCGTCTTCTATACATTTAGAGTGTGGTAGAGTTAGTGTGAAGGATGGAGTGAGATATACTCACCCCTCACACTGCCAGTGCTTACAGAGCGAAGGATGGTGTTAGATGCACTCATGCTTAACACCGCCAGTGCATCTAGAGAGCCGCCTTCTATACATTTGGAGTGTGGTAGAGTTAGTGTGAAGGATGGAGTGAGATATACTCACCCCTCACACTGCCAGTGCTTACAGAGCGAAGGATGGTGTTAGATGCACTCATGCTTAACATGCCAGTGCACCCTGAGAGCCGCCTTCTATACATTTACCGTGTGGTAGAGTTAGTGTGAAGGATGGAGTGAGATATACTCACCCCTTAAACCGCCAGTGCTTACAGAGCGAAGGATGGTGTTAAATGCACTCATGCTTAACACGCCAGTGCACCCAGAAAGCCGCCTTTTTTTACATTTAGAGAGTGGTAGAGTTAGTGTGAAGGATGGAGTGAGATATACTCACCCTTTAAACCGCCAGTGCTTACAGAGCGAAGGATGGTGTTAGATGCACTCATGCTTAACACGCCAGTACATCCAGAGAGCCGCCTTCTATACATTTAGAGTGTGGAAGAGTTAGTGTGAAGGATGGAGCGGGATATACTCACCCCTCACACTGCCAGTGCTTACAGAGCGAAGGATGGTGTTAGATGCACTCATGCTTAACACGCCAGTACATCCAGAGAGCCGCCTTCTATACATTTAGAGTGTGGTAGAGTTAGTGTGAAGGATGGAGTGAGATATACTCACCCCTTAAACCGCCAGTGCTTACAGAGCGAAGGATGGTGTTAGATGCACTCATGCTTAACTCGCCAGTACATACAGAGAGCCGCCTTCTATACATTTAGAGTGTGGTAGAGTTAGTGTGAAGGATGGAGTGAGATATACTCACCCCTTAAACCGCTAGTGCTTACAGAGCGAAGGATGGTGTTAGATGCATTCATGCTTAACACCACCAGTACATCCAGAGAGCCGCCTTCTATACATTTAGAGTGTGGTAGAGTTAGTGTGAAGGATGGAGTGAGATATACTCACCCCTTAAACCGCCAGTGCAAACAGAGCGAAGGATGGTGTTAGATGCACTCATGCTTAACACACCAGTACATCCAGAGAGCCGCCTTCTATACATTTAGAGTGTGGTAGAGTTAGTGTGAAGGATGGAGTGAGATATACTCACCCCTCACTGCCAGTGCTTACAGAGCGAAGGATGGTGTTAGATGCACTCATGCTTAACACCGCCAGTACATCCAGAGAGCCGCCTTCTATACATTTAGAGTGTGGTAGAGTTAGTGTGAAGGATGGAGTGAGATATACTCACCCCTTATACCGCCAGTGCTTACAGAGCGAAGGATGGTGTTAGATGCACTCATGCTTAACTCGCCAGTACATCCAGAGAGCCGCCTTCTATACATTTAGAGTGTGGTAGAGTTAGTGTGAAGGATGGAGCGGGATATACTCACCCCCTCACACTGCCAGTGCTTACAGACCAAAGGATGGTGTTAGATGCACTCATGCTTAACACCGCCAGTACATCCAGAGAGCCGCCTTCTATACATTTACAGTGTGGTAGAGTTAGTGTGAAGGATGGAGTGAGATATACTCACCCCTTATACTGCCAGTGCTTACAGAGCGAAGGATGGTGTTAGATGCACTCATGCTTAACTCGCCAGTACATCCAGAGAGCCGCCTTCTATACATTTAGAGTGTGGTAGAGTTAGTGTGAAGGATCGAGTGAGATATACTCACCCCTTAAACCGCCAGTGCTTACAGTGCGAAGGATGGTGTTAGACGCACTCATGCTTAACACCGCCAGTACATCCAGAGAGCCGCCTTCTATACATTTAGAGTGTGGCAGAGTTAGTGTGAAGGATGGAGTGAGATATACTCACCCCTCACACTGCCAGTGCTTACAGATCGAAGGATGGTGTTAGATGCACTCATGCTTAACACCGCCAGTACATCCAGAGAGCCGCCTCACACTGCCAGTGCTTACAGAGCGAAGGATGGTGTTAGATGCACTCATGCTTAACACCGCCAATACATCCAGAGAGCCGCCTTCTATACATTTAGAGTGTGGTAGAGTTAGTGTGAAGGAGAGCGGGATATGCTCACCCCTCACACTGCCAGTGCTTACAGAGCGAAGGATGGTGTTAGATGCACTCATGCTTAACACCGCCAGTACATCCAGAGAGCCGCCTTCTATACATTTACAGTGTGGTAGAGTTAGTGTGAAGGATGGAGTGAGATATACTCACCCCTTAAACCGCTAGTGCTTACAGAGCGAAGGATGGTGTTAGATGCATTCATGCTTAACACCGCCAGTACATCCAGAGAGCCGCCTTCTATACATTTAGAGTGTGGTAGAGTTAGTGTGAAGGATGGAGTGAGATATACTCACCCCTTAAACCGCCAGTGCAAACAGAGCGAAGGATGGTGTTAGATGCACTCATGCTTAACACACCAGTACATCCAGAGAGCCGCCTTCTATACATTTAGAGTGTGGTAGAGTTAGTGTGAAGGATGGAGTGAGATATACTCACCCCTCACTGCCAGTGCTTACAGAGCGAAGGATGGTGTTAGATGCACTCATGCTTAACACCGCCAGTACATCCAGAGAGCCGCCTTCTATACATTTAGAGTGTGGTAGAGTTAGTGTGAAGGATGGAGTGAGATATACTCACCCCTTATACCGCCAGTGCTTACAGAGCGAAGGATGGTGTTAGATGCACTCATGCTTAACTCGCCAGTACATCCAGAGAGCCACCTTCTATACATTTAGAGTGTGGTAGAGTTAGTGTGAAGGATGGAGCGGGATATACTCACCCCCTCACACTGCCAGTGCTTACAGACCAAAGGATGGTGTTAGATGCACTCATGCTTAACACCGCCAGTACATCCAGAGAGCCGCCTTCTATACATTTACAGTGTGGTAGAGTTAGTGTGAAGGATGGAGTGAGATATACTCACCCCTTATACTGCCAGTGCTTACAGAGCGAAGGATGGTGTTAGATGCACTCATGCTTAACTCGCCAGTACATCCAGAGAGCCGCCTTCTATACATTTAGAGTGTGGTAGAGTTAGTGTGAAGGATCGAGTGAGATATACTCACCCCTTAAACCGCCAGTGCTTACAGTGCGAAGGATGGTGTTAGACGCACTCATGCTTAACACCGCCAGTACATCCAGAGAGCCGCCTTCTATACATTTAGAGTGTGGCAGAGTTAGTGTGAAGGATGGAGTGAGATATACTCACCCCTCACACTGCCAGTGCTTACAGATCGAAGGATGGTGTTAGATGCACTCATGCTTAACACCGCCAGTACATCCAGAGAGCCGCCTCACACTGCCAGTGCTTACAGAGCGAAGGATGGTGTTAGATGCACTCATGCTTAACACCGCCAATACATCCAGAGAGCCGCCTTCTATACATTTAGAGTGTGGTAGAGTTAGTGTGAAGGAGAGCGGGATATGCTCACCCCTCACACTGCCAGTGCTTACAGAGCGAAGGATGGTGTTAGATGCACTCATGCTTAACACCGCCAGTACATCCAGAGAGCCGCCTTCTATACATTTACAGTGTGGTAGAGTTAGTGTGAAGGATGGAGTGAGATATACTCACCCCTTAAACCGCCAGTGCTTACAGAGCGAAGGATGGTGTTAGATGCACTCATGCTTTACACCGACAGTACATCCAGAGAGCCGCCTTCTATAGATTTAGAGTGTGGTAGAGTTAGTGTGAAGGATGGAGCGAGATATACTCACCCCGCCAGTGCTTACAGAGCGAAGGATGGTGTTAGACGCACTCATGCTTAACACCGCCAGTACATCTAGAGAGCCGCCTTCTGTACATTTAGAGTGTGGTAGAGTTAGTGTGAAGGATGGAGTGAGATATACTCACCCCTTAAACCGCCAGTGCTTACAGAGCAAAGGATGGTGTTAGATGCACTCATGCTTAACACATCCAGTACATCCAGAGGGCCGCCTTCTATACATTTAGAGTGTGGAAGAGTTAGTGTGAAGGATGGAGCGAGATATACTCACCCCGCCAGTGCTTTCAGAGCGAAGGATGGTGTTAGATGCACTCATGCTTAACACCGCCAGTACATCCAGAGAGCCGCCTTCTATACATTTAGAGTGTGGCAGAGTTAGTGTGAAGGATGGAGTGAGATATACTCACCCCTCACACTGCCAGTGCTTACAGATCGAAGGATGGTGTTAGATGCACTCATGCTTAACACCGCCAGTACATCCAGAGAGCCGCCTTCTATACATTTAGAGTGTGGTAGAGTTAGTGTGAAGGATGGAGTGAGATATACTCACCCCTCACACTGCCAGTGCTTACAGAGCAAAGGATGGTGTTAGATGAACTCATGCTTAACACCGCCAGTGCATCCAGAGAGCCGCCTTCTATACATTTAGAGTGTGGTAGAGTTAGTGTGAAGGATGGAGTGAGATATACTCACCCCTTAAACCGCCAGTGCTTACAGAGCGAAGAATGGTGTTAGATGCACTCATGCTTAACACACCAGCACATCCAGAGAGCCGCCTTCTATACATTTAGAGTGTGGTAGAGTTAGTGTGAAGGATGGAGCGAGATATACTCACCCTGCCAGTGCTTACAGAGCGAATGATGGTGTTAGATGCACTCATGCTTAACACCGCCAGTGCATCCAGAGAGCCGCCTTCTATACATTTACAGTGTGGTAGAGTTAGTGTGAAGGATGGAGTGAGATATACTCACCCCTTATACTGCCAGTGCTTACAGAGCGAAGGATGGTGTTAGATGCACTCATGCTTAACTCGCCAGTACATCCAGAGAGCCGCCTTCTATACATTTAGAGTGTGGTAGAGTTAGTGTGAAGGATCGAGTGAGATATACTCACCCCTTAAACCGCCAGTGCTTACAGTGCGAAGGATGGTGTTAGACGCACTCATGCTTAACACCGCCAGTACATCCAGAGAGCCTCCTTCTATACATTTAGAGTGTGGCAGAGTTAGTGTGAAGGATGGAGTGAGATATACTCACCCCTCACACTGCCAGTGCTTACAGATCGAAGGATGGTGTTAGATGCACTCATGCTTAACACCGCTAGTACATCCAGAGAGCCGCCTCACACTGCCAGTGCTTACAGAGCGAAGGATGGTGTTAGATGCACTCATGCTTAACACCGCCAATACATCCAGAGAGCCGCCTTCTATACATTTAGAGTGTGGTAGAGTTAGTGTGAAGGAGAGCGGGATATGCTCACCCCTCACACTGCCAGTGCTTACAGAGCGAAGGATGGTGTTAGATGCACTCATGCTTAACACCGCCAGTACATCCAGAGAGCCGCCTTCTATACATTTACAGTGTGGTAGAGTTAGTGTGAAGGATGGAGTGAGATATACTCACCCCTTAAACCGCTAGTGCTTACAGAGCGAAGGATGGTGTTAGATGCATTCATGCTTAACACCGCCAGTACATCCAGAGAGCCGCCTTCTATACATTTAGAGTGTGGTAGAGTTAGTGTGAAGGATGGAGTGAGATATACTCACCCCTTAAACCGCCAGTGCAAACAGAGCGAAGGATGGTGTTAGATGCACTCATGCTTAACACACCAGTACATCCAGAGAGCCGCCTTCTATACATTTAGAGTGTGGTAGAGTTAGTGTGAAGGATGGAGTGAGATATACTCACCCCTCACTGCCAGTGCTTACAGAGCGAAGGATGGTGTTAGATGCACTCATGCTTAACACCGCCAGTACATCCAGAGAGCCGCCTTCTATACATTTAGAGTGTGGTAGAGTTAGTGTGAAGGATGGAGTGAGATATACTCACCCCTTATACCGCCAGTGCTTACAGAGCGAAGGATGGTGTTAGATGCACTCATGCTTAACTCGCCAGTACATCCAGAGAGCCGCCTTCTATACATTTAGAGTGTGGTAGAGTTAGTGTGAAGGATGGAGCGGGATATACTCACCCCCTCACACTGCCAGTGCTTACAGACCAAAGGATGGTGTTAGATGCACTCATGCTTAACACCGCCAGTACATCCAGAGAGCCGCCTTCTATACATTTACAGTGTGGTAGAGTTAGTGTGAAGGATGGAGTGAGATATACTCACCCCTTATACTGCCAGTGCTTACAGAGCGAAGGATGGTGTTAGATGCACTCATGCTTAACTCGCCAGTACATCCAGAGAGCCGCCTTCTATACATTTAGAGTGTGGTAGAGTTAGTGTGAAGGATCGAGTGAGATATACTCACCCCTTAAACCGCCAGTGCTTACAGTGCGAAGGATGGTGTTAGACGCACTCATGCTTAACACCGCCAGTACATCCAGAGAGCCGCCTTCTATACATTTAGAGTGTGGCAGAGTTAGTGTGAAGGATGGAGTGAGATATACTCACCCCTCACACTGCCAGTGCTTACAGATCGAAGGATGGTGTTAGATGCACTCATGCTTAACACCGCCAGTACATCCAGAGAGCCGCCTCACACTGCCAGTGCTTACAGAGCGAAGGATGGTGTTAGATGCACTCATGCTTAACACCGCCAATACATCCAGAGAGCCGCCTTCTATACATTTAGAGTGTGGTAGAGTTAGTGTGAAGGAGAGCGGGATATGCTCACCCCTCACACTGCCAGTGCTTACAGAGCGAAGGATGGTGTTAGATGCACTCATGCTTAACACCGCCAGTACATCCAGAGAGCCGCCTTCTATACATTTACAGTGTGGTAGAGTTAGTGTGAAGGATGGAGTGAGATATACTCACCCCTTAAACCGCCAGTGCTTACAGAGCGAAGGATGGTGTTAGATGCACTCATGCTTTACACCGACAGTACATCCAGAGAGCCGCCTTCTATAGATTTAGAGTGTGGTAGAGTTAGTGTGAAGGATGGAGCGAGATATACTCACCCCGCCAGTGCTTACAGAGCGAAGGATGGTGTTAGACGCACTCATGCTTAACACCGCCAGTACATCTAGAGAGCCGCCTTCTGTACATTTAGAGTGTGGTAGAGTTAGTGTGAAGGATGGAGTGAGATATACTCACCCCTTAAACCGCCAGTGCTTACAGAGCAAAGGATGGTGTTAGATGCACTCATGCTTAACACATCCAGTACATCCAGAGGGCCGCCTTCTATACATTTAGAGTGTGGAAGAGTTAGTGTGAAGGATGGAGCGAGATATACTCACCCCGCCAGTGCTTTCAGAGCGAAGGATGGTGTTAGATGCACTCATGCTTAACACCGCCAGTACATCCAGAGAGCCGCCTTCTATACATTTAGAGTGTGGCAGAGTTAGTGTGAAGGATGGAGTGAGATATACTCACCCCTCACACTGCCAGTGCTTACAGATCGAAGGATGGTGTTAGATGCACTCATGCTTAACACCGCCAGTACATCCAGAGAGCCGCCTTCTATACATTTAGAGTGTGGTAGAGTTAGTGTGAAGGATGGAGTGAGATATACTCACCCCTCACACTGCCAGTGCTTACAGAGCAAAGGATGGTGTTAGATGAACTCATGCTTAACACCGCCAGTGCATCCAGAGAGCCGCCTTCTATACATTTAGAGTGTGGTAGAGTTAGTGTGAAGGATGGAGTGAGATATACTCACCCCTTAAACCGCCAGTGCTTACAGAGCGAAGAATGGTGTTAGATGCACTCATGCTTAACACACCAGCACATCCAGAGAGCCGCCTTCTATACATTTAGAGTGTGGTAGAGTTAGTGTGAAGGATGGAGCGAGATATACTCACCCTGCCAGTGCTTACAGAGCGAATGATGGTGTTAGATGCACTCATGCTTAACACCGCCAGTGCATCCAGAGAGCCGTCTTCTATACATTTAGAGTGTGGTAGAGTTAGTGTGAAGGATGGAGTGAGATATACTCACCCCTTAAACCGCCAGTGCTTACAGAGCAAAGGATGGTGTTAGATGCACTCATGCTTAACTCGCCAGTACATCCAGAGAGCCGCCTTCTATACATTTAGAGTGTGGTAAAGTTAGTGTGAAGGATGGAGCGGGATATACTCACCCCCTCACACTGCCAGTGCTTACAGACCAAAGGATGGTGTTAGATGCACTCATGCTTAACACCGCCAGTACATCCAGAGAGCCGCCTTCTATAGATTTAGAGTGTGGTAGAGTTATTGTGAAGGATGGAGTGAGATATACTCACCCCTCACACTGCCAGTGCTTACAGAGCGAAGGATGGTGTTGGATGCACTCATGCTTAACACCGCCAGTACATCCAGAGAGCCGCCTTCTATACATTTAGAGTGTGGTAGAGTTAGTGTGAAGGATGGAGTGAGATATACTCACCCCTTAAACCGCCAGTGCTTACAGAGCGAAGGATGGTGTTAGATGCACTCATGCTTAACTCGCCAGTACATACAGAGAGCCGCCTTCTATACATTTAGAGTGTGGTAGAGTTAGTGTGAAGGATGGAGTGAGATATACTCACCCCTTAAACCGCTAGTGCTTACAGAGCGAAGGATGGTGTTAGATGCATTCATGCTTAACACCGCCAGTACATCCAGAGAGCCGCCTTCTATACATTTAGAGTGTGGTAGAGTTAGTGTGAAGGATGGAGTGAGATATACTCACCCCTCACTGCCAGTGCTTACAGAGCGAAGGATGGTGTTAGATGCACTCATGCTTAACACCGCCAGTACATCCAGAGAGCCGCCTTCTATACATTTAGAGTGTGGTAGAGTTAGTGTGAAGGATGGAGTGAGATATACTCACCCCTTATACCGCCAGTGCTTACAGAGCGAAGGATGGTGTTAGATGCACTCATGCTTAACTCGCCAGTACATCCAGAGAGCCGCCTTCTATACATTTAGAGTGTGGTAGAGTTAGTGTGAAGGATGGAGCGGGATATACTCACCCCCTCACACTGCCAGTGCTTACAGACCAAAGGATGGTGTTAGATGCACTCATGCTTAACACCGCCAGTACATCCAGAGAGCCGCCTTCTATACATTTACAGTGTGGTAGAGTTAGTGTGAAGGATGGAGTGAGATATACTCACCCCTTATACTGCCAGCGCTTACAGAGCGAAGGATGGTGTTAGATGCACTCATGCTTAACTCGCCAGTACATCCAGAGAGCCGCCTTCTATACATTTAGAGTGTGGTAGAGTTAGTGTGAAGGATCGAGTGAGATATACTCACCCCTTAAACCGCCAGTGCTTACAGTGCGAAGGATGGTGTTAGACGCACTCATGCTTAACACCGCCAGTACATCCAGAGAGCCGCCTTCTATACATTTAGAGTGTGGCAGAGTTAGTGTGAAGGATGGAGTGAGATATACTCACCCCTCACACTGCCAGTGCTTACAGATCGAAGGATGGTGTTAGATGCACTCATGCTTAACACCGCCAGTACATCCAGAGAGCCGCCTCACACTGCCAGTGCTTACAGAGCGAAGGATGGTGTTAGATGCACTCATGCTTAACACCGCCAATACATCCAGAGAGCCGCCTTCTATACATTTAGAGTGTGGTAGAGTTAGTGTGAAGGAGAGCGGGATATGCTCACCCCTCACACTGCCAGTGCTTACAGAGCGAAGGATGGTGTTAGATGCACTCATGCTTAACACCGCCAGTACATCCAGAGAGCCGCCTTCTATACATTTACAGTGTGGTAGAGTTAGTGTGAAGGATGGAGTGAGATATACTCACCCCTTAAACCGCCAGTGCTTACAGAGCGAAGGATGGTGTTAGATGCACTCATGCTTTACACCGACAGTACATCCAGAGAGCCGCCTTCTATAGATTTAGAGTGTGGTAGAGTTAGTGTGAAGGATGGAGCGAGATATACTCACCCCGCCAGTGCTTACAGAGCGAAGGATGGTGTTAGACGCACTCATGCTTAACACCGCCAGTACATCTAGAGAGCCGCCTTCTGTACATTTAGAGTGTGGTAGAGTTAGTGTGAAGGATGGAGTGAGATATACTCACCCCTTAAACCGCCAGTGCTTACAGAGCAAAGGATGGTGTTAGATGCACTCATGCTTAACACATCCAGTACATCCAGAGGGCCGCCTTCTATACATTTAGAGTGTGGAAGAGTTAGTGTGAAGGATGGAGCGAGATATACTCACCCCGCCAGTGCTTTCAGAGCGAAGGATGGTGTTAGATGCACTCATGCTTAACACCGCCAGTACATCCAGAGAGCCGCCTTCTATACATTTAGAGTGTGGCAGAGTTAGTGTGAAGGATGGAGTGAGATATACTCACCCCTCACACTGCCAGTGCTTACAGATCGAAGGATGGTGTTAGATGCACTCATGCTTAACACCGCCAGTACATCCAGAGAGCCGCCTTCTATTCATTTAGAGTGTGGTAGAGTTAGTGTGAAGGATGGAGTGAGATATACTCACCCCTCACACTGCCAGTGCTTACAGAGCAAAGGATGGTGTTAGATGAACTCATGCTTAACACCGCCAGTGCATCCAGAGAGCCGCCTTCTATACATTTAGAGTGTGGTAGAGTTAGTGTGAAGGATGGAGTGAGATATACTCACCCCTTAAACCGCCAGTGCTTACAGAGCGAAGAATGGTGTTAGATGCACTCATGCTTAACACACCAGCACATCCAGAGAGCCGCCTTCTATACATTTAGAGTGTGGTAGAGTTAGTGTGAAGGATGGAGCGAGATATACTCACCCTGCCAGTGCTTACAGAGCGAATGATGGTGTTAGATGCACTCATGCTTAACACCGCCAGTGCATCCAGAGAGCCGTCTTCTATTCATTTAGAGTGTGGTAGAGTTAGTGTGAAGGATGGAGTGAGATATACTCACCCCTTAAACCGCCAGTGCTTACAGAGCAAAGGATGGTGTTAGATGCACTCATGCTTAACTCGCCAGTACATCCAGAGAGCCGCCTTCTATACATTTAGAGTGTGGTAAAGTTAGTGTGAAGGATGGAGCGGGATATACTCACCCCCTCACACTGCCAGTGCTTACAGACCAAAGGATGGTGTTAGATGCACTCATGCTTAACACCGCCAGTACATCCAGAGAGCCGCCTTCTATAGATTTAGAGTGTGGTAGAGTTATTGTGAAGGATGGAGTGAGATATACTCACCCCTCACACTGCCAGTGCTTACAGAGCGAAGGATGGTGTTGGATGCACTCATGCTTAACACCGCCAGTACATCCAGAGAGCCGCCTTCTATACATTTAGAGTGTGATAGAGTTAGTATGAAGGATGGAGTGAGATATACTCACCCCTTATACCGCCAGTGCTTACAGAGCGAAGGATGGTGTTAGATGCACTCATGCTTAACACGCCAGTACATCCAGAGAGCCGCCTTCTATACATTTAGAGTGTGGTAGAGTTAGTGTGAAGGATGGAGTGAGATATACTCACCCCTTAAACCGCCAGTGCTTACAGAGCGAAGGATGGTGTTAGATGCACTCATGCTTAACTCGCCAGTACATCCAGAGAGCCGCCTTCTATACATTTAGAGTGTGGTAGAGTTAGTGTGAAGGATCGAGTGAGATATACTCACCCCTTAAACCGCCAGTGCTTACAGAGCGAAGGATGGTGTTAGACGCACTCATGCTTAACACTGCCAGTACATCCAGAGAGCCGCCTTCTATAAATTTAGAGTGTGGTAGAGTTAGTGTGAAGGATGGAGTGAGATATACTCACCCCTTAAACCGCCAGTGCTTACAGAGCGAAGGATGGTGTTAGATGCACTCATGCTTAACATGCCAGTACATCCAGAGAGCCGCCTTCTATACATTTAGAGTGTGGTAGAGTTAGTGTGAAGGATGGAGTGAGATATACTCACCCCTCACACTGCCAGTGCTTACAGAGCGAAGGATGGTGTTAGATGCACTCATGCTTAACACCGCCAATACATCCAGAGAGCCGCCTTCTATACATTTAGAGTGTGGTAGAGTTAGTGTGAAGGATGGAGCGGGATATGCTCACCCCTCACACTGCCAGTACTTACAGAGCGAAGGATGGTGTTAGATGCACTCATGCTTAACACCGCCAGTACATCCAGAGAGCCGCCTTCTATACATTTACAGTGTGGTAGAGTTAGTGTGAAGGATGGAGTGAGATATACTCACCCCTTAAACCGCCAGTGCTTACAGAGCGAAGGATGGTGTTAGATGCACTCATGCTTAACACCGCCAGTACATCCAGAGAGCCGCCTTCTATAGATTTAGAGTGTGGTAGAGTTAGTGTGAAGGATGGAGCGAGATATACTCACCCCGCCAGTGCTTACAGAGCGAAGGATGGTGTTAGACGCACTCATGCTTAACACCGCCAGTACATCTAGAGAGCCGCCTTCTGAACATTTAGAGTGTGGTAGAGTTAGTGTGAAGGATGGAGTGAGATATACTCACCCCTTAAACCGCCAGTGCTTACAGAGCAAAGCATGGTGTTAGATGCACTCATGCTTAACACCGCCAGTACATCCAGAGGGCCGCCTTCTATACATTTAGAGTGTGGAAGAGTTAGTGTGAAGGATGGAGCGAGATACTCACCCCGCCAGTGCTTACAGAGCGAAGGATGGTGTTAGATGCACTCATGCTTAACACCACCAGTACATCCAGAGAGCCGCCTTCTATACATTTAGAGTGTGGCAGAGTTAGTGTGAAGGATGGAGTGAGATATACTCACCCCTCACACTGCCAGTGCTTACAGATCGAAGGATGGTGTTAGATGCACTCATGCTTAACACCGCCAGTACATCCAGAGAGCTGCCTTCTATACATTTAGAGTGTGGTAGAGTTAGTGTGAAGGATGGAGTGAGATATACTCACCCCTCACACTGCCAGTGCTTACAGAGCGAAGGATGGTGTTAGATGCACTCATGCTTAACACCGCCAGTGCATCCAGAGAGCCGCCTTCTATACATTTAGAGTGTGGTAGAGTTAGTGTGAAGGATTGAGTGAGATATACTCACCCCTTAAACCGCCAGTGCTTACAGAGCGAAGGATGGTGTTAGATGCACTCATGCTTAACACACCAGTACATCCAGAGAGCCGCCTTCTATACATTTAGAGTGTGGTAGAGTTAGTGTGAAGGATGGAGCGAGATATACTCACCCCGCCAGTGCTTACAGAGCGAATGATGGTGTTAGATGTACTCATGCTTAACACCGCCAGTGCATCCAGAGAGCCGTCTTCTATACATTTAGAGTGTGGTAGAGTTAGTGTGAAGGATGGAGTGAGATATACTCACCCCTTAAACCGCCAGTGCTTATAGAGCGAAGGATGGTGTTAGATGCACTCATGCTTAACACACCAGTACATCCAGAGAGCCGCCTTCTATACATTTAGAGTGTGGTAGAGTTAGTGTGAAGGATCGAGTGAGATATACTCACCCCTTAAACCGCCAGTGCTTACAGAGCGAAGGATGGTGTTAGACGCACTCATGCTTAACACCGCCAGTACATCCAGAGAGCCGCCTTCTATAAATTTAGAGTGTGGTAGAGTTAGTGTGAAGGATGGAGTGAGATATACTCACCCCTTAAACCGCCAGTGCTTACAGAGCGAAGGATGGTGTTAGATGCACTCATGCTTAACATGCCAGTACATCCAGAGAGCCGCCTTCTATACATTTAGAGTGTGGTAGAGTTAGTGTGAAGGATGGAGTGAGATATACTCACCCCTCACACTGCCAGTGCTTACAGAGCGAAGGATGGTGTTAGATGCACTCATGCTTAACACCGCCAATACATCCAGAGAGCCGCCTTCTATACATTTAGAGTGTGGTAGAGTTAGTGTGAAGGATGGAGCGGGATATGCTCACCCCTCACACTGCCAGTGCTTACAGAGCGAAGGATGATGTTAGATGTACTCATGCTTAACACCGCCAGTACATCCAGAGAGCCGCCTTCTATACATTTACAGTGTGGTAGAGTTAGTGTGAAGGATGGAGTGAGATATACTCACCCCTTAAACCGCCAGTGCTTACAGAGCGAAGGATGGTGTTAGATGCACTCATGCTTAACACCGCCAGTACATCCAGAGAGCCGCCTTCTATAGATTTAGAGTGTGGTAGAGTTAGTGTGAAGGATGGAGCGAGATATACTCACCCCGCCAGTGCTTACAGAGCGAAGGATGGTGTTAGACGCACTCATGCTTAACACCGCCAGTACATCTAGAGAGCCGCCTTCTGAACATTTAGAGTGTGGTAGAGTTAGTGTGAAGGATGGAGTGAGATATACTCACCCCTTAAACCGCCAGTGCTTACAGAGCAAAGCATGGTGTTAGATGCACTCATGCTTAACACCGCCAGTACATCCAGAGGGCCGCCTTCTATACATTTAGAGTGTGGAAGAGTTAGTGTGAAGGATGGAGCGAGATATACTCACCCCGCCAGTGCTTACAGAGCGAAGGATGGTGTTAGATGCACTCATGCTTAACACCACCAGTACATCCAGAGAGCCGCCTTCTATACATTTAGAGTGTGGCAGAGTTAGTGTGAAGGATGGAGTGAGATATACTCACCCCTCACACTGCCAGTGCTTACAGATCGAAGGATGGTGTTAGATGCACTCATGCTTAACACCGCCAGTACATCCAGAGAGCCGCCTTCTATACATTTAGAGTGTGGTAGAGTTAGTGTGAAGGATGGAGTGAGATATACTCACCCCTCACACTGCCAGTGCTTACAGAGCGAAGGATGGTGTTAGATGCACTCAAGCTTAACACCGCCAGTGCATCCAGAGAGCCGCCTTCTATACATTTAGAGTGTGGTAGAGTTAGTGTGAAGGATGGAGTGAGATATACTCACCCCTTAAACCGCCAGTGCTTACAGAGCGAAGGATGGTGTTAGATGCACTCATGCTTAACACACCAGTACATCCAGAGAGCCGCCTTCTATACATTTAGAGTGTGGTAGAGTTAGTGTGAAGGATGGAGCGAGATATACTCACCCCGCCAGTGCTTACAGAGCGAATGATGGTGTTAGATGTACTCATGCTTAACACCGCCAGTGCATCCAGAGAGCCGTCTTCTATACATTTAGAGTGTGGTAGAGTTAGTGTGAAGGATGGAGTGAGATATACTCACCCCTTAAACCGCCAGTGCTTATAGAGCGAAGGATGGTGTTAGATGCACTCATGCTTAACACACCAGTACATCCAGAGAGCCGCCTTCTATACATTTAGAGTGTGGTAGAGTTAGTGTGAAGGATGGAGCGAGATATACTCACCCCTTAAACCGCCAGTGCTTACAGAGCGAATGATGGTGTTAGATGCACTCATGCTTAACACCGCCAGTGCATCCAGAGAGCCGTCTTCTATACATTTAGAGTGTGGTAGAGTTAGTGTGAAGAATGGAGTGAGATATACTCACCCCTTAAACCGCCAGTGCTTACAGAGCGAAGAATGGTGTTAGATGCACTCATGCTTAACACCGCCAGTACATCCAGAGGGCCGCCTTCTATACATTTAGAGTGTGGTAGAGTTAGTGTGAAGGATGGAACGAGATATACTCACCCCGCCAGTGCTTACAGAGCGAATGATGGTGTTAGATGCACTCATGCTTAACACCGCCAGTGCATCCAGAGAGCCGTCTTCTATACATTTAGAGTGTGGTAGAGTTAGTGTGAAGGATGGAGTGAGATATACTCACCCCTCACACTGCCAGTGCTTACAGAGCGAAGGATGGTGTTAGATGCACTCATGCTTAACACCGCCAGTGCATCTAGAGAGCCGCCTTCTATACATTTGGAGTGTGGTAGAGTTAGTGTGAAGGATGGAGTGAGATATACTCACCCCTCACACTGCCAGTGCTTACAGAGCGAAGGATGGTGTTAGATGCACTCATGCTTAACATGCCAGTGCACCCTGAGAGCCGCCTTCTATACATTTACCGTGTGGTAGAGTTAGTGTGAAGGATGGAGTGAGATATACTCACCCCTTAAACCGCCAGTGCTTACAGAGCGAAGGATGGTGTTAAATGCACTCATGCTTAACACGCCAGTGCACCCAGAAAGCCGCCTTTTTTTACATTTAGAGAGTGGTAGAGTTAGTGTGAAGGATGGAGTGAGATATACTCACCCTTTAAACCGCCAGTGCTTACAGAGCGAAGGATGGTGTTAGATGCACTCATGCTTAACACGCCAGTACATCCAGAGAGCCGCCTTCTATACATTTAGAGTGTGGAAGAGTTAGTGTGAAGGATGGAGCGGGATATACTCACCCCTCACACTGCCAGTGCTTACAGAGCGAAGGATGGTGTTAGATGCACTCATGCTTAACACGCCAGTACATCCAGAGAGCCGCCTTCTATACATTTAGAGTGTGGTAGAGTTAGTGTGAAGGATGGAGTGAGATATACTCACCCCTTAAACCGCCAGTGCTTACAGAGCGAAGGATGATGTTAGATGCACTCATGCTTAACTCGCCAGTACATACAGAGAGCCGCCTTCTATACATTTAGAGTGTGGTAGAGTTAGTGTGAAGGATGGAGTGAGATATACTCACCCCTTAAACCGCTAGTGCTTACAGAGCGAAGGATGGTGTTAGATGCATTCATGCTTAACACCGCCAGTACATCCAGAGAGCCGCCTTCTATACATTTACAGTGTGGTAGAGTTAGTGTGAAGGATGGAGTGAGATATACTCACCCCTTAAACCGCCAGTGCAAACAGAGCGAAGGATGGTGTTAGATGCACTCATGCTTAACACACCAGTACATCCAGAGAGCCGCCTTCTATACATTTAGAGTGTGGTAGAGTTAGTGTGAAGGATGGAGTGAGATATACTCACCCCTCACTGCCAGTGCTTACAGAGCGAAGGATGGTGTTAGATGCACTCAGCCTTAACACCGCCAGTACATCCAGAGAGCCGCCTTCTATACATTTAGAGTGTGGTAGAGTTAGTGTGAAGGATGGAGTGAGATATACTCACCCCTTAAACCGCCAGTGCTTACAGAGCAACGGATGGTGTTAGATGCTCTCATGCTTAACACCGCCAGTACATCCAGCGAGCCGCCTTCTATACATTTAGCGTGTGGTAGAGTTAGTGTCTAGGATGGAGTGAGATATACTCACCCCTTAAACCGCCAGTGCTTACAGAGCGAAGGATGGTGTTAGACGCACTCATGCTTAACACCGCCAGTACATCCAGAGAGCTGCCTTCTATAAATTTAGAGTGTGGTAGAGTTAGTGTGAAGGATGGAGTGAGATATACTCACCCCTTAAACCGCCAGTGCTTACAGAGCGAAGGATGGTGTTAGATGCACTCATGCTTAACATGCCAGTACATCCAGAGAGCCGCCTTCTATACATTTAGAGTGTGGTAGAGTTAGTGTGAAGGATGGAGTGAGATATACTCACCCCTCACACTGCCAGTGCTTACAGAGCGAAGGATGGTGTTAGATGCACTCATGCTTAACACCGCCAATACATCCAGAGAGCCGCCTTCTATACATTTAGAGTGTGGTAGAGTTAGTGTGAAGGATGGAGCGGGATATGCTCACCCCTCACACTGCCAGTGCTTACAGAGCGAAGGATGGTGTTAGATGCACTCATGCTTAACACCGCCAGTACATCCAGAGAGCCGCCTTCTATACATTTACAGTGTGGTAGAGTTAGTGTGAAGGATGGAGTGAGATATACTCACCCCTTAAACCGCCAGTGCTTACAGAGCGAAGGATGGTGTTAGATGCACTCATGCATAACACCGCCAGTACATCCAGAGAGCCGCCTTCTATAGATTTAGAGTGTGGTAGAGTTAGTGTGAAGGATGGAGCGAGATATACTCACCCCGCCAGTGCTTACAGAGCGAAGGATGGTGTTAGACGCACTCATGCTTAACACCGCCAGTACATCTAGAGAGCCGGCTTCTGAACATTTAGAGTGTGGTAGAGTTAGTGTGAAGGATGGAGTGAGATATACTCACCCCTTAAACCGCCAGTGCTTACAGAGCAAAGGATGGTGTTAGATGCACTCATGCTTAACACCGCCAGTACATCCAGAGGGCCGCCTTCTATACATTTAGAGCGTGGAAGAGTTAGTGTGAAGGATGGAGCGAGATATACTCACCCCGCCAGTGCTTACAGAGCGAAGGATGGTGTTAGATGCACTCATGCTTAACACCACCAGTACATCCAGAGAGCCGCCTTCTATACATTTAGAGTGTGGCAGAGTTAGTGTGAAGGATAGAGTGAGATATACTCACCCCTCACACTGCCAGTGCTTACAGATCGAAGGATGGTGTTAGATGCACTCATGCTTAACACCGCCAGTACATCCAGAGAGCCGCCTTCTATACATTTAGAGTGTGGTAGAGTTAGTGTGAAGGATGGCGTGAGATATACTCACCCCTCACACTGCCAGTGCTTACAGAG
Source organism: Triturus cristatus (assembly GCF_964204655.1). Taxonomy (NCBI): domain Eukaryota; kingdom Metazoa; phylum Chordata; class Amphibia; order Caudata; family Salamandridae; genus Triturus; species Triturus cristatus. Next base: position 360,745 of record NW_028188331.1, on the reverse strand, counting down.
CGAAGGATGGTGTTAGATGCACTCATGCTTAACACCGCCAGTGCATCCAGAGAGCCGCCTTCTATACATTTAGAGTGTGGTAGAGTTAGTGTGAAGGATGGAGTGAGATATACTCACCCCTTAAACCGCCAGTGCTTACAGAGCGAAGGATGGTGTTAGATGCACTCATGCTTAACACACCAGTACATCCAGAGAGCCGCCTTCTATACATTTAGAGTGTGGTAGAGTTAGTGTGAAGGATGGAGCGAGATATACTCACCCCGCCAGTGCTTACAGAGCGAATGATGGTGTTAGATGTACTCATGCTTAACACCGCCAGTGCATCCAGAGAGCCGTCTTCTATACATTTAGAGTGTGGTAGAGTTAGTGTGAAGGATGGAGTGAGATATACTCACCCCTTAAACCGCCAGTGCTTATAGAGCGAAGGATGGTGTTAGATGCACTCATGCTTAACACACCAGTACATCCAGAGAGCCGCCTTCTATACATTTAGAGTGTGGTAGAGTTAGTGTGAAGGATGGAGCGAGATATACTCACCCCTTAAACCGCCAGTGCTTACAGAGCGAATGATGGTGTTAGATGCACTCATGCTTAACACCGCCAGTGCATCCAGAGAGCCGTCTTCTATACATTTAGAGTGTGGTAGAGTTAGTGTGAAGAATGGAGTGAGATATACTCACCCCTTAAACCGCCAGTGCTTACAGAGCGAAGGATGGTGTTAGATGCACTCATGCTTAACACCGCCAGTACATCCAGAGGGCCGCCTTCTATACATTTAGAGTGTGGTAGAGTTAGTGGGAAGGATGGAACGAGATATACTCACCCCGCCAGTGCTTACAGAGCGAATGATGGTGTTAGATGCACTCATGCTTAACACCGCCAGTGCATCCAGAGAGCCGTCTTCTATACATTTAGAGTGTGGTAGAGTTAGTGTGAAGGATGGAGTGAGATATATTCACCCCTCACACTGCCAGTGCTTACAGAGCGAAGGATGGTGTTAGATGCACTCATGCTTAACACCGCCAGTGCATCTAGAGAGCCGCCTTCTATACATTTGGAGTGTGGTAGAGTTAGTGTGAAGGATGGAGTGAGATATACTCACCCCTCACACTGCCAGTGCTTACAGAGCGAAGGATGGTGTTAGATGCACTCATGCTTAACATGCCAGTGCACCCTGAGAGCCGCCTTCTATACATTTACCGTGTGGTAGAGTTAGTGTGAAGGATGGAGTGAGATATACTCACCCCTTAAACCGCCAGTGCTTACAGAGCGAAGGATGGTGTTAAATGCACTCATACTTAACACGCCAGTGCACCCAGAAAGCCGCCTTTTTTTACATTTAGAGAGTGGTAGAGTTAGTGTGAAGGATGGAGTGAGATATACTCACCCTTTAAACCGCCAGAGCTTACAGAGCGAAGGATGGTGTTAGATGCACTCATGCTTAACACGCCAGTACATCCAGAGAGCCGCCTTCTATACATTTAGAGTGTGGAAGAGTTAGTGTGAAGGATGGAGCGGGATATACTCACCCCTCACACTGCCAGTGCTTACAGAGCGAAGGATGGTGTTAGATGCACTCATGCTTAACACGCCAGTACATCCAGAGAGCCGCCTTCTATACATTTAGAGTGTGGTAGAGTTAGTGTGAAGGATGGAGTGAGATATACTCACCTCTTAAACCGCCAGTGCTTACAGAGCGAAGGATGGTGTTAGATGCACTCATGCTTAACTCGCCAGTACATCCAGAGAGCCGCCTTCTATACATTTAGAGTGTGGTAGAGTTAGTGTGAAGGATCGAGTGAGATATACTCACCCCTTAAACCGCCAGTGCTTACAGAGCGAAGGATGGTGTTAGACGCACTCATGCTTAACACCGCCAGTACATCCAGAGAGCCGCCTTCTATACATTTAAAGTGTGGTAGAGTTAGTGTGAAGGATGGAGTGAGATATACTCACCCCTTAAACCGCCAGTGCTTACAGAGCGAAGGATGGTGTTAGATGCACTCATGCTTAACATGCCAGTACATCCAGAGAGCCGCCTTCTATACATTTAGAGTGTGGTAGAGTTAGTGTGAAGGATGGAGTGAGATATACTCACCCCTCACACTGCCAGTGCTTACAGAGCGAAGGATGGTGTTAGATGCACTCATTCTAACACGCCAGTGCACCCTGAGAGCCGCCTTCTATACATTTACCGTGTGGTAGAGTTAGTGTGAAGGATGGAGTGAGATATACTCACCCCTTAAACCGCCAGTGCTTACAGAGCGAAGGATGGTGTTAAATGCATTCATGCTTAACACGCTAGTGCACCCAGAAAGCCGCCTTTTTTTACATTTAGAGTGTGGTAGAGTTAGTGTGAAGGATGGAGTGAGATGTACTCACCCCTTAAACCGCCAGTGCTTACAGAGCGAAGGATGGTGTTAGATTCACTCATGCTTAACACCACCAGTGCATCCAGAGAGCCGCCTTTTATACATTTAGAGTGTGGTAGAGTTAGTGTGAAGGATGGAGTGAGATATACTCACCCCTCACACTGCCAGTGCTTACAGAGTGAAGGATGGTGTTAGATGCACTCATGCTTAACACCGCCAGTACATCCAAAGAGCCGCCTTCTATACATTTAGAGTGTGGTAGAGTTAGTGTGAAGGATGGAGTGAGATATACTCACCCTTTAAACCGCCAGTGCTTACAGAGCGAAGGATGGTGTTAGATGCACTCATGCTTAACACGCCAGTACATCCAGAGAGCCGCCTTCTATACATTTAGAGTGTGGTAGAGTTAGTGTGAAGGATGGAGTGAGATATACTCACCCCTTAAACGGCCAGTGCTTACAGAGCGAAGGATGGTGTTAGATGCACTCATGCTTAACTCGCCAGTACATCCAGAGAGCCGCCTTCTATACATTTAGAGTGTGGTAGAGTTAGTGTGAAGGATCGAGTGAGATATACTCACCCCTTAAACCGCCAGTGCTTACAGAGTGAAGGATGGTGTTAGACGCACTCATGCTTAACACCGCCAGTACATCCAGAGAGCCGCCTTCTATACATTTAGAGTGTGGTAGAATTAGTGTGAAGGATGGAGTGAGATATACTCACCCCTTAAACCGCCAGTGCTTACAGAGCGAAGGATGGTGTTAGATGCACTCATGCTTAACATGCCAGTACATCCAGAGAGCCGCCTTCTATACATTTAGAGTGTGGTAGAGTTAGTGTGAAGGATGGAGTGAGATATACTCACCCCTCACACTGCCAGTGCTTACAGAGCGAAGGATGGTGTTAGATGCACTCATGCTTAACACCGCCAATACATCCAGAGAGCCGCCTTCTATACATTTAGAGTGTGGTAGAGGTAGTGTGAAGGATGGAGCGGGATATGCTCACCCCTCACACTGCCAGTGCTTACAGAGCGAAGGATGGTGTTAGATGCACTCATGCTTAACACCGCCAGTACATCCAGAGAGCCGCCTTCTATACATTTACAGTGTGGTAGAGTTAGTGTGAAGGATGGAGTGAGATATACTCACCCCTTAAACCGCCAGTGCTTACAGAGCGAAGGATGGTGTTAGATGCACTCATGCTTAACACCGCCAGTACATCCAGAGAGCCGCCTTCTATAGATTTAGAGTGTGGTAGAGTTATTGTGAAGGATGGAGTGAGATATACTCACCCCTCACACTGCCAGTGCTTACAGAGCGAAGGATGGTGTTGGATGCACTCATGCTTAACACCGCCAGTACATCCAGAGAGCCGCCTTCTATACATTTAGAGTGTGGTAGAGTTAGTATGAAGAATGGAGTGAGATATACTCACCCCTTAAACTGCCAGTGCTTACAGAGCGAAGGATGGTGTTAGATGCACTCATGCTTAACTCGCCAGTACATCCAGAGAGCCGCCTTCTATACATTTAGAGTGTGGTAGAGTTAGTGTGAAGGATCGAGTGAGATATACTCACCCCTTAAACCGCCAGTGCTTACAGAGCGAAGGATGGTGTTAGACGCACTCATGCTTAACACCGCCAGTACATCCAGAGAGCCGCCTTCTGTACATTTAGAGTGTGGTAGAGTTAGTGTGAAGGATGGAGTGAGATATACTCACCCCTTAAACCACCAGTGCTTACAGAGCAAAGGATGGTGTTAGATGCACTCATGCTTAACACCGCCAGTACATCCAGAGGGCCGCCTTCTATACATTTAGAGTGTGGAAGAGTTAGTGTGAAGGATGGAGCGAGATATACTCACCCCACCAGTGCTTACAGAGCGAAGGATGGTGTTAGATGCACTCATGCTTAACACCGCCAGTACATCCAGAGAGCCACCTTCTATACATTTAGAGTGTGGTAGAGTTAGTGTGAAGGATGGAGTGAGATATACTCACCCCTCACACTGCCAGTGCTTACAGAGCGAAGGATGGTGTTAGATGCACTCATGCTTAACACTGCCAGTACATCCAGAGAGCCGCCTTCTATTCATTTAGAGTGTGGTAGAGTTAGTGTGAAGGATGGAGTGAGATATACTCACCCCTCACACTGCCAGTGCTTACAGAGCGAAGGATGGTGTTAGATGCACTCATGCTTAACACCGCCAGTGCATCCAGAGAGCCGCCTTCTATACATTTAGAGTGTGGTAGATTTAGTGTGAGGGGTGGAGTGAGATATACTCACCCCTTAAACCGCCAGTGCTTACAGAGCGAAGGATGGTGTTAGATGCACTCATGCTTAACTCGCCAGTACATCCAGAGAGCTGCCTTCTATACATTTAGAGTGTGGTAGAGTTAGTTTGAAGGATCGAGTGAGATATACTCACCCCTTAAACCGCCAGTGCTTACAGAGCGAAGGATGGTGTTAGACGCACTCATGCTTAACACCGCCAGTACATCCAGAGAGCCGCCTTCTATACATTTAGAGTGTGGTAGAGTTAGTGTGAAGGATGGAGTGAGATATACTCACCCCTTAAACCGCCAGTGCTTACAGAGCAAAGGATGGTGTTAGATGCACTCATGCTTAACACCGCCAGTACATCCAGAGGGCCGCCTTCTCTACATTTAAAGTGTGGTAGAGTTAGTGTGAAGGATGGAGCGAGATATACTCACCCCGCCAGTGCTTACAGAGCGAATGATGGTGTTAGATGCACTCATGCTTAACATGCCACTACATCCAGAGAGCCGCCTTCTATACATTTAGAGTGTGGTAGAGTTAGTGTGAAGGATGGAGTGAGATATACTCACCCCTCACACTGCCAGTGCTTACAGAGCGAAGGATGGTGTTAGATGCACTCATGCTTAACACCGCCAGTGCATCCAGAAAGCCGCCTTCTATACATTTGGAGTGTGGTAGAGTTAGTGTGAAGGATGGAGTGAGATATACTCACCCATCACACTGCCAGTGCTTACAGAGCGAAGGATGGTGTTAGATGCACTCATGCTTAACATGCCAGTGCACCCTGAGAGCCGCCTTCTATACATTTACCGTGTGGTAGAGTTAGTGTGAAGGATGGAGTGAGATATACTCACCCCTTAAACCGCCAATGCTTACAGAGCGAAGGATGGTGTTAAATGCACTCATGCTTAACACGCCAGTACATCCAGAGAGCCGACTTCTATAGATTTAGAGTGTGGTAGAGTTATTGTGAAGGATGGAGTGAGATATACTCACCCCTCACACTGCCAGTGCTTACAGAGCGAAGGATGGTGTTGGATGCACTCATGCTTAACACCGCCAGTACATCCAGAGAGCCGCCTTCTATACATTTAGAGTGTGGTAGAGTTAGTATGAAGGATGGAGTGAGATATACTCACCCCTTAAACCGCCAGTGCTTACAAAGTGAAGGATGGTGTTAGATGCACTCATGCTTAACTCGCCAGTACATCCAGAGAGCCGCCTTCTATACATTGAGAGTGTGGTAGAGTTAGTGTGAAGGATGGAGCGGGATATACTCACCCCCTCACACTGCCAGTGCTTACAGACCAAAGGATGGTGTTAGATGCACTCATGCTTAACACCGCCAGTACATCCAGAGAGCCGCCTTCTATACATTTACATGGTGGTAGAGTTAGTGTGAAGGATGGAGTGAGATATACTCACCCCTTATACCGCCAGTGCTTACAGAGCGAAGGATGGTGTTAGATGCACTCATGCTTAACACGCCAGTACATCCAGAGAGCCGCCTTCTATACATTTAGAGTGTGGTAGAGTTAGTGTGAAGGATGGAGTGAGATATACTCACCCCTTAAACCGCCAGTGCTTACAGAGCGAAGGATGGTGTTAGATGCACTCATGCTTAACTCGCCAGTACATCCAGAGAGCCGCCTTCTATACATTTAGAGTGTGGTAGAGTTAGTGTGAAGGATCGAGTGAGATATACTCACCCCTTAAACCGCCAGTGCTTACAGAGCGAAGGTTGGTGTTAGATGCACTCATGCTTAACACCGCCAGTACATCCAGAGAGCCGCCTTCGATACATTTACAGTGTGGTAGAGTTAGTGTGAAGGATGGAGTGAGATATACTCACCCCTTATACCGCCAGTGCTTACAGAGCGAAGGATGGTGTTAGATGCACTCATGCTTAACTCACCAGTACATCCAGAGAGCCGCCTTCTATACATTTAGAGTGTGGTAGAGTTAGTGTGAAGGATGGAGCGGGATATACTCACCCCCTCACACTGCCAGTGCTTACAGACCAAAGGATGGTGTTAGATACACTCATGCTTAACACCGCCAGTACATCCAGAGAGCCGCCTTCTATACATTTACAGTGTGGTAGAGTTAGTGTGAAGGATGGAGTGAGATATACTCACCCCTTATACCGCCAGTGCTTACAGAGCGAAGGATGGGGTTAGATGCACTCATGCTTAACTCGCCAGTACATCCAGAGAGCCGCCTTCTATACATTTAGTGTGTGGTAGAGTTAGTGTGAAGGATCGAGTGAGATATACTCACCCCTTAAACCGCCAGTGCTTACAGAGCGAAGGATGGTGTTAGACGCACTCATGCTTAACACCGCCAGTACATCCAGAGAGCCGCCTTCTATAAATTTAGAGTGTGGTAGAGTTAGTGTGAAGGATGGAGTGAGATATACTCACCCCTTAAACCGACAGTGCTTACAGAGCGAAGGATGGTGTTAGATGCACTCATGCTTAACATGCCAGTACATCCAGAGAGCCGCCTTCTATACATTTAGAGTGTGGTAGAGTTAGTGTGAAGGATGGAGTGAGATATACTCACCCCTCACACTGCCAGTGCTTACAGAGCGAAGGATGGTGTTAGATGCACTCATGCTTAACACCGCCAATACATCCAGAGAGCCGCCTTCTATACATTTAGAGTGTGGTAGAGTTAGTGTGAAGGATGGAGCGGGATATGCTCACCCCTCACACTGCCAGTGCTTACAGAGCGAAGGATGGTGTTAGATGCACTCATGCTTAACACCGCCAGTACATCCAGAGAGCCGCCTTCTATACATTTACAGTGTGGTAGAGTTAGTGTGAAGGATGGAGTGAGATATACTCACCCCTTAAACCGCCAGTGCTTACAGAGCGAAGGATGGTGTTAGATGCACTCATGCTTAACACCGACAGTACATCCAGAGAGCCGCCTTCTATAGATTTAGAGTGTGGTAGAGTTAGTGTGAAGGATGGAGCGAGATATACTCACCCCGCCAGTGCTTACAGAGCGAAGGATGGTGTTAGACGCACTCATGCTTAACACCGCCAGTACATCTAGAGAGCCGCCTTCTGTACATTTAGAGTGTGGTAGAGTTAGTGTGAAGGATGGAGTGAGATATACTCACCCCTTAAACCGCCAGTGCTTACAGAGCAAAGGATGGTGTTAGATGCACTCATGCTTAACACATCCAGTACATCCAGAGGGCCGCCTTCTATACATTTAGAGTGTGGAAGAGTTAGTGTGAAGGATGGAGCGAGATATACTCACCCCGCCAGTGCTTTCAGAGCGAAGGATGGTGTTAGATGCACTCATGCTTAACACCGCCAGTACATCCAGAGAGCCGCCTTCTATACATTTAGAGTGTGGCAGAGTTAGTGTGAAGGATGGAGTGAGATATACTCACCCCTCACACTGCCAGTGCTTACAGATCGAAGGATGGTGTTAGATGCACTCATGCTTAACACCGCCAGTACATCCAGAGAGCCGCCTTCTATACATTTAGAGTGTGGTAGAGTTAGTGTGAAGGATGGAGTGAGATATACTCACCCCTCACACTGCCAGTGCTTACAGAGCGAAGGATGGTGTTATATGCACTCATGCTTAACACCGCCAGTGCATCCAGAGAGCCGCCTTCTATACATTTAGAGTGTGGTAGAGTTAGTGTGAAGGATGGAGTGAGATATACTCACCTCTTAAACCGCCAGTGCTTACAGAGCGAAGAATGGTGTTAGATGCACTCATGCTTAACACACCAGTACATCCAGAGAGCCGCCTTCGATACATTTAGAGTGTGGTAGAGTTAGTGTGAAGGATGGAGCGAGATATACTCACCCCGCCAGTGCTTACAGAGCGAATGATGGTGTTAGATGCACTCATGCTTAACACCGCCAGTGCATCCAGAGAGCCGTCTTCTATACATTTAGAGTGTGGTAGAGTTAGTGTGAAGGATGGAGTGAGATATACTCACCCCTTAAACCGCCAGTGCTTATAGAGTGAAGGATGGTGTTAGATGCACTCATGCTTAACACACCAGTACATCCAGAGAGCCGCCTTCTATACATTTAGAGTGTGGTAGAGTTAGTGTGAAGGATGGAGCGAGATATACTCACCCCTTAAACCGCCAGTGCTTACAGAGCGAACGATGGTGTTAGATGCACTCATGCTTAACACCGCCAGTGCATCCAGAGAGCCGTCTTCTATACATTTAGAGTGTGGTAGAGTTAGTGTGAAGGATGGAGTGAGATATACTCACCCCTTAAACCGCCAGTGCTTACAGAGCGAAGGATGGTGTTAGATGCACTCATGCTTAACTCGCCAGTACATCCAGAGAGCCGCCTTCTATACATTTAGAGTGTGGTAGAGGTAGTGTGAAGGATGGAGCGGGATATACTCACCCCCTCACACTGCCAGTGCTTACAGACCAAAGGATGGTGTTAGATGCACTCATGCTTAACACCGCCAGTACATCCAGAGAGCCGCCTTCTATAGATTTAGAGTGTGGTAGAGTTATTGTGAAGGATGGAGTGAGATATACACACCCCTCACACTGCCAGTGCTTACAGAGCAAAGGATGGTGTTGGATGCACTCATGCTTAACACCGCCAGTACATCCAGAGAGCCGCCTTCTATACATTTAGAGTGTGGTAGAGTTAGTATGAAGGATGGAGTGAGATATACTCACCCCTTAAACCGCCAGTGCTTACAAAGTGAAGGATGGTGTTAGATGCACTCATGCTTAACACGCCAGTACATCCAGAGAGCCGCCTTCTATACATTTAGAGTGTGGTAGAGTTAGTGTGAAGGATTGAGTGAGATATACTCACCCCTTAAACTGCCAGTGCTTACAGAGCGAAGGATGGTGTTAGATGCACTCATGCTTAACTCGCCAGTACATCCAGAGAGCCGCCTTCTATACATTTAGAGTGTGGTAGAGTTAGTGTGAAGGATGGAGCGGGATATACTCACCCCCTCACACTGCCAGTGCTTACAGACCAAAGGATGGTGTTAGATGCACTCATGCTTAACACCGCCAGTACATCCAGAGAGCCGCCTTCTATACATTTACAGTGTGGTAGAGTTAGTGTGAAGGATGGAGTGAGATATACTCACCCCTTATACCGCCAGTGCTTACAGAGCGAAGGATGGTGTTAGATGCACTCATGCTTAACACGCCAGTACATCCAGAGAGCCGCCTTCTATACATTTTGAGTGTGGTAGAGTTAGTGTGAAGGATGGAGTGAGATATACTCACCCCTTAAACCGCCAGTGCTTACAGAGCGAAGGATGGTGTTAGATGCACTCATGCTTAACTCGCCACTACATCCAGAGAGCCGCCTTTTATACATTTAGAGTGTGGTAGAGTTAGTGTGAAGGATCGAGTGAGATATACTCACCCCTTAAACCGCCAGTGCTTACAGAGCGAAGGATGGTGTTAGACACACTCATGCTTAACACCGCCAGTACATCCAGAGAGCCGCCTTCTATAAATTTAGAGTGTGGTAGAGTTAGTGTGAAGGATGGAGTGAGATATACTCACCCCTTAAATCGCCAGTGCTTACAGAGCGAAGGATGGTGTTAGATGCACTCATGCTTAACATGCCAGTACATCCAGAGAGCCGCCTTCTATACATTTAGAGTGTGGTAGAGTTAGTGTGAAGGATGGAGTGAGATATACTCACCCCTCACACTGCCAGTGCTTACAGAGCGAAGGATGGTGTTAGATGCACTCATGCTTAACACCGCCAATACATCCAGAGAGCTGCCTTCTATACATTTAGAGTGTGGTAGAGTTAGTGTGAAGGATGGAGCGGGATATGCTCACCCCTCACACTGCCAGTGCTTACAGAGCGAAGGATGGTGTTAGATGCACTCATGCTTAACACCGCCAGTACATCCAGAGAGCCGCCTTCTATACATTTACAGTGTGGTAGAGTTAGTGTGAAGGATGGAGCAATATATACTCACCCCTTAAACCGCCAGTGCTTACAGAGCGAAGGATGGTGTTAGATGCACTCATGCTTAACACCGCCAGTACATCCAGAGAGCCGCCTTCTATTGATTTAGAGTGTGGTAGAGTTAGTGTGAAGGATGGAGCGAGATATACTCACCCCGCCAGTGCTTACAGAGCGAAGGATGGTGTTAGACGCACTCATGCTTAACACCGCCAGTACATCTAGAGAGCCGCCTTCTGAACATTTAGAGTGTGGAAGAGTTAGTGTGAAGGATGGAGTGAGATATACTCACCCCTTAAACCGCCAGTGCTTACAGAGCAAAGGATGGTGTTAGATGCACTCATGCTTAACACCGCCAGTACATCCAGAGGGCCGCCTTCTATACATTTAGAGTGTGGAAGAGTTAGTGTGAAGGATGGAGCGAGATATACTCACCCCGCCAGTGCTTACAGAGCGAAGGATGGTGTTAGATGCACTCATGCTTAACACCGCCAGTACATCCAGAGAGCCGCCTTCTATACATTTAGAGTGTGGCAGAGTTAGTGTGAAGGATGGAGTGAGATATACTCACTCCTCACACTGCCAGTGCTTACAGATCGAAGGATGGTGTTAGATGCACTCATGCTTAACACCGCCAGTACATCCAGAGAGCCGCCTTCTATACATTTAGAGTGTGGTAGAGTTAGTGTGAAGGATGGAGTGAGATATACTCACCCCTCACACTGCCAGTGCTTACAGAGCGAAGGATGGTGTTAGATGCACTCATGCTTAACATGCCAGTACATCCAGAGAGCCGCCTTCTATACATTTAGAGTGTGGTAGAGTTAGTGTGAAGGATGGAGTGAGATATACTCACCCCTTAAACCGCCAGTGCTTACAGAGCAAAGGATGGTGTTAGATGCACTCATGCTTAACACCGCCAGTACATCCAGAGGGCCGCCTTCTATACATTTAGAGCGTGGAAGAGTTAGTGTGAAGGATGGAGCGAGATATACTCACCCCGCCAGTGCTTACAGAGCGAAGGATGGTGTTAGATGCACTCATGCTTAACACCACCAGTACATCCAGAGAGCCGCCTTCTATACATTTAGAGTGTGGCAGAGTTAGTGTGAAGGATAGAGTGAGATATACTCACCCCTCACACTGCCAGTGCTTACAGATCGAAGGATGGTGTTAGATGCACTCATGCTTAACACCGCCAGTACATCCAGAGAGCCGCCTTCTATACATTTAGAGTGTGGTAGAGTTAGTGTGAAGGATGGCGTGAGATATACTCACCCCTCACACTGCCAGTGCTTACAGAGCGAAGGATGGTGTTAGATGCACTCATGCTTAACACCGCCAGTGCATCCAGAGAGCCGCCTTCTATACATTTAGAGTGTGGTAGAGTTAGTGTGAAGGATGGAGTGAGATATACTCACCCCTTAAACCGCCAGTGCTTACAGAGCGAAGGATGGTGTTAGATGCACTCATGCTTAACACACCAGTACATCCAGAGAGCCGCCTTCTATACATTTAGAGTGTGGTAGAGTTAGTGTGAAGGATGGAGCGAGATATACTCACCCCGCCAGTGCTTACAGAGCGAATGATGGTGTTAGATGTACTCATGCTTAACACCGCCAGTGCATCCAGAGAGCCGTCTTCTATACATTTAGAGTGTGGTAGAGTTAGTGTGAAGGATGGAGTGAGATATACTCACCCCTTAAACCGCCAGTGCTTATAGAGCGAAGGATGGTGTTAGATGCACTCATGCTTAACACACCAGTACATCCAGAGAGCCGCCTTCTATACATTTAGAGTGTGGTAGAGTTAGTGTGAAGGATGGAGCGAGATATACTCACCCCTTAAACCGCCAGTGCTTACAGAGCGAATGATGGTGTTAGATGCACTCATGCTTAACACCGCCAGTGCATCCAGAGAGCCGTCTTCTATACATTTAGAGTGTGGTAGAGTTAGTGTGAAGAATGGAGTGAGATATACTCACCCCTTAAACCGCCAGTGCTTACAGAGCGAAGGATGGTGTTAGATGCACTCATGCTTAACACCGCCAGTACATCCAGAGGGCCGCCTTCTATACATTTAGAGTGTGGTAGAGTTAGTGGGAAGGATGGAACGAGATATACTCACCCCGCCAGTGCTTACAGAGCGAATGATGGTGTTAGATGCACTCATGCTTAACACCGCCAGTGCATCCAGAGAGCCGTCTTCTATACATTTAGAGTGTGGTAGAGTTAGTGTGAAGGATGGAGTGAGATATATTCACCCCTCACACTGCCAGTGCTTACAGAGCGAAGGATGGTGTTAGATGCACTCATGCTTAACACCGCCAGTGCATCTAGAGAGCCGCCTTCTATACATTTGGAGTGTGGTAGAGTTAGTGTGAAGGATGGAGTGAGATATACTCACCCCTCACACTGCCAGTGCTTACAGAGCGAAGGATGGTGTTAGATGCACTCATGCTTAACATGCCAGTGCACCCTGAGAGCCGCCTTCTATACATTTACCGTGTGGTAGAGTTAGTGTGAAGGATGGAGTGAGATATACTCACCCCTTAAACCGCCAGTGCTTACAGAGCGAAGGATGGTGTTAAATGCACTCATACTTAACACGCCAGTGCACCCAGAAAGCCGCCTTTTTTTACATTTAGAGAGTGGTAGAGTTAGTGTGAAGGATGGAGTGAGATATACTCACCCTTTAAACCGCCAGAGCTTACAGAGCGAAGGATGGTGTTAGATGCACTCATGCTTAACACGCCAGTACATCCAGAGAGCCGCCTTCTATACATTTAGAGTGTGGAAGAGTTAGTGTGAAGGATGGAGCGGGATATACTCACCCCTCACACTGCCAGTGCTTACAGAGCGAAGGATGGTGTTAGATGCACTCATGCTTAACACGCCAGTACATCCAGAGAGCCGCCTTCTATACATTTAGAGTGTGGTAGAGTTAGTGTGAAGGATGGAGTGAGATATACTCACCTCTTAAACCGCCAGTGCTTACAGAGCGAAGGATGGTGTTAGATGCACTCATGCTTAACTCGCCAGTACATCCAGAGAGCCGCCTTCTATACATTTAGAGTGTGGTAGAGTTAGTGTGAAGGATCGAGTGAGATATACTCACCCCTTAAACCGCCAGTGCTTACAGAGCGAAGGATGGTGTTAGACGCACTCATGCTTAACACCGCCAGTACATCCAGAGAGCCGCCTTCTATACATTTAAAGTGTGGTAGAGTTAGTGTGAAGGATGGAGTGAGATATACTCACCCCTTACACCGCCAGTGCTTACAGAGCGAAGGATGGTGTTAGATGCACTCATGCTTAACATGCCAGTACATCCAGAGAGCCGCCTTCTATACATTTAGAGTGTGGTAGAGTTAGTGTGAAGGATGGAGTGAGATATACTCACCCCTCACACTGCCAGTGCTTACAGAGCGAAGGATGGTGTTAGATGCACTCATTCTAACACGCCAGTGCACCCTGAGAGCCGCCTTCTATACATTTACCGTGTGGTAGAGTTAGTGTGAAGGATGGAGTGAGATATACTCACCCCTTAAACCGCCAGTGCTTACAGAGCGAAGGATGGTGTTAAATGCATTCATGCTTAACACGCTAGTGCACCCAGAAAGCCGCCTTTTTTTACATTTAGAGTGTGGTAGAGTTAGTGTGAAGGATGGAGTGAGATGTACTCACCCCTTAAACCGCCAGTGCTTACAGAGCGAAGGATGGTGTTAGATTCACTCATGCTTAACACCACCAGTGCATCCAGAGAGCCGCCTTTTATACATTTAGAGTGTGGTAGAGTTAGTGTGAAGGATGGAGTGAGATATACTCACCCCTCACACTGCCAGTGCTTACAGAGTGAAGGATGGTGTTAGATGCACTCATGCTTAACACCGCCAGTACATCCAAACAGCCGCCTTCTATACATTTAGAGTGTGGTCGAGTTAGTGTGAAGGATGGAGTGAGATATACTCACCCTTTAAACCGCCAGTGCTTACAGAGCGAAGGATGGTGTTAGATGCACTCATTCTTAACACGCCAGTACATCCAGAGAGCCGCCTTCTATACATTTAGAGTGTGGTAGAGTTAGTGTGAAGGATGGAGTGAGATATACTCACCCCTTAAACGGCCAGTGCTTACAGAGCGAAGGATGGTGTTAGATGCACTCATGCTTAACTCGCCAGTACATCCAGAGAGCCGCCTTCTATACATTTAGAGTGTGGTAGAGTTAGTGTGAAGGATCGAGTGAGATATACTCACCCCTTAAACCGCCAGTGCTTACAGAGTGAAGGATGGTGTTAGACGCACTCATGCTTAACACCGCCAGTACATCCAGAGAGCCGCCTTCTATACATTTAGAGTGTGGTAGAATTAGTGTGAAGGATGGAGTGAGATATACTCACCCCTTAAACCGCCAGTGCTTACAGAGCGAAGGATGGTGTTAGATGCACTCATGCTTAACATGCCAGTACATCCAGAGAGCCGCCTTCTATACATTTAGAGTGTGGTAGAGTTAGTGTGAAGGATGGAGTGAGATATACTCACCCCTCACACTGCCAGTGCTTACAGAGCGAAGGATGGTGTTAGATGCACTCATGCTTAACACCGCCAATACATCCAGAGAGCCGCCTTCTATACATTTAGAGTGTGGTAGAGGTAGTGTGAAGGATGGAGCGGGATATGCTCACCCCTCACACTGCCAGTGCTTACAGAGCGAAGGATGGTGTTAGATGCACTCATGCTTAACACCGCCAGTACATCCAGAGAGCCGCCTTCTATACATTTACAGTGTGGTAGAGTTAGTGTGAAGGATGGAGTGAGATATACTCACCCCTTAAACCGCCAGTGCTTACAGAGCGAAGGATGGTGTTAGATGCACTCATGCTTAACACCGCCAGTACATCCAGAGAGCCGCCTTCTATAGATTTAGAGTGTGGTAGAGTTATTGTGAAGGATGGAGTGAGATATACTCACCCCTCACACTGCCAGTGCTTACAGAGCGAAGGATGGTGTTGGATGCACTCATGCTTAACACCGCCAGTACATCCAGAGAGCCGCCTTCTATACATTTAGAGTGTGGTAGAGTTAGTATGAAGAATGGAGTGAGATATACTCACCCCTTAAACTGCCAGTGCTTACAGAGCGAAGGATGGTGTTAGATGCACTCATGCTTAACTCGCCAGTACATCCAGAGAGCCGCCTTCTATACATTTAGAGTGTGGTAGAGTTAGTGTGAAGGATCGAGTGAGATATACTCACCCCTTAAACCGCCAGTGCTTACAGAGCGAAGGATGGTGTTAGACGCACTCATGCTTAACACCGCCAGTACATCCAGAGAGCCGCCTTCTGTACATTTAGAGTGTGGTAGAGTTAGTGTGAAGGATGGAGTGAGATATACTCACCCCTTAAACCACCAGTGCTTACAGAGCAAAGGATGGTGTTAGATGCACTCATGCTTAACACCGCCAGTACATCCAGAGGGCCGCCTTCTATACATTTAGAGTGTGGAAGAGTTAGTGTGAAGGATGGAGCGAGATATACTCACCCCACCAGTGCTTACAGAGCGAAGGATGGTGTTAGATGCACTCATGCTTAACACCGCCAGTACATCCAGAGAGCCACCTTCTATACATTTAGAGTGTGGTAGAGTTAGTGTGAAGGATGGAGTGAGATATACTCACCCCTCACACTGCCAGTGCTTACAGAGCGAAGGATGGTGTTAGATGCACTCATGCTTAACACTGCCAGTACATCCAGAGAGCCGCCTTCTATACATTTAGAGTGTGGTAGAGTTAGTGTGAAGGATGGAGTGAGATATACTCACCCCTCACACTGCCAGTGCTTACAGAGCGAAGGATGGTGTTAGATGCACTCATGCTTAACACCGCCAGTGCATCCAGAGAGCCGCCTTCTATACATTTAGAGTGTGGTAGATTTAGTGTGAGGGGTGGAGTGAGATATACTCACCCCTTAAACCGCCAGTGCTTACAGAGCGAAGGATGGTGTTAGATGCACTCATGCTTAACTCGCCAGTACATCCAGAGAGCTGCCTTCTATACATTTAGAGTGTGGTAGAGTTAGTTTGAAGGATCGAGTGAGATATACTCACCCCTTAAACCGCCAGTGCTTACAGAGCGAAGGATGGTGTTAGACGCACTCATGCTTAACACCGCCAGTACATCCAGAGAGCCGCCTTCTATACATTTAGAGTGTGGTAGAGTTAGTGTGAAGGATGGAGTGAGATATACTCACCCCTTAAACCGCCAGTGCTTACAGAGCAAAGGATGGTGTTAGATGCACTCATGCTTAACACCGCCAGTACATCCAGAGGGCCGCCTTCTCTACATTTAAAGTGTGGTAGAGTTAGTGTGAAGGATGGAGCGAGATATACTCACCCCGCCAGTGCTTACAGAGCGAATGATGGTGTTAGATGCACTCATGCTTAACACCGCCAGTGCATCCAGAGAGCCGTCTTCTATACATTTAGAGTGTGGTAGAGTTAGTGTGAAGGATGGAGTGAGATATACTCACCCCTCACACTGCCAGTGCTTACAGAGCGAAGGATGGTGTTAGATGCACTCATGCTTAACACCGCCAGTGCATCCAGAAAGCCGCCTTCTATACATTTGGAGTGTGGTAGAGTTAGTGTGAAGGATGGAGTGAGATATACTCACCCATCACACTGCCAGTGCTTACAGAGCGAAGGATGGTGTTAGATGCACTCATGCTTAACATGCCAGTGCACCCTGAGAGCCGCCTTCTATACATTTACCGTGTGGTAGAGTTAGTGTGAAGGATGGAGTGAGATATACTCACCCCTTAAACCGCCAATGCTTACAGAGCGAAGGATGGTGTTAAATGCACTCATGCTTAACACGCCAGTACATCCAGAGAGCCGACTTCTATAGATTTAGAGTGTGGTAGAGTTATTGTGAAGGATGGAGTGAGATATACTCACCCCTCACACTGCCAGTGCTTACAGAGCGAAGGATGGTGTTGGATGCACTCATGCTTAACACCGCCAGTACATCCAGAGAGCCGCCTTCTATACATTTAGAGTGTGGTAGAGTTAGTATGAAGGATGGAGTGAGATATACTCACCCCTTAAACCGCCAGTGCTTACAAAGTGAAGGATGGTGTTAGATGCACTCATGCTTAACTCGCCAGTACATCCAGAGAGCCGCCTTCTATACATTGAGAGTGTGGTAGAGTTAGTGTGAAGGATGGAGCGGGATATACTCACCCCCTCACACTGCCAGTGCTTACAGACCAAAGGATGGTGTTAGATGCACTCATGCTTAACACCGCCAGTACATCCAGAGAGCCGCCTTCTATACATTTACATGGTGGTAGAGTTAGTGTGAAGGATGGAGTGAGATATACTCACCCCTTATACCGCCAGTGCTTACAGAGCGAAGGATGGTGTTAGATGCACTCATGCTTAACACGCCAGTACATCCAGAGAGCCGCCTTCTATACATTTAGAGTGTGGTAGAGTTAGTGTGAAGGATGGAGTGAGATATACTCACCCCTTAAACCGCCAGTGCTTACAGAGCGAAGGATGGTGTTAGATGCACTCATGCTTAACTCGCCAGTACATCCAGAGAGCCGCCTTCTATACATTTAGAGTGTGGTAGAGTTAGTGTGAAGGATCGAGTGAGATATACTCACCCCTTAAACCGCCAGTGCTTACAGAGCGAAGGTTGGTGTTAGATGCACTCATGCTTAACACCGCCAGTACATCCAGAGAGCCGCCTTCGATACATTTACAGTGTGGTAGAGTTAGTGTGAAGGATGGAGTGAGATATACTCACCCCTTATACCGCCAGTGCTTACAGAGCGAAGGATGGTGTTAGATGCACTCATGCTTAACTCACCAGTACATCCAGAGAGCCGCCTTCTATACATTTAGAGTGTGGTAGAGTTAGTGTGAAGGATGGAGCGGGATATACTCACCCCCTCACACTGCCAGTGCTTACAGACCAAAGGATGGTGTTAGATACACTCATGCTTAACACCGCCAGTACATCCAGAGAGCCGCCTTCTATACATTTACAGTGTGGTAGAGTTAGTGTGAAGGATGGAGTGAGATATACTCACCCCTTATACCGCCAGTGCTTACAGAGCGAAGGATGGGGTTAGATGCACTCATGCTTAACTCGCCAGTACATCCAGAGAGCCGCCTTCTATACATTTAGTGTGTGGTAGAGTTAGTGTGAAGGATCGAGTGAGATATACTCACCCCTTAAACCGCCAGTGCTTACAGAGCGAAGGATGGTGTTAGACGCACTCATGCTTAACACCGCCAGTACATCCAGAGAGCCGCCTTCTATAAATTTAGAGTGTGGTAGAGTTAGTGTGAAGGATGGAGTGAGATATACTCACCCCTTAAACCGCCAGTGCTTACAGAGCGAAGGATGGTGTTAGATGCACTCATGCTTAACATGCCAGTACATCCAGAGAGCCGCCTTCTATACATTTAGAGTGTGGTAGAGTTAGTGTGAAGGATGGAGTGAGATATACTCACCCCTCACACTGCCAGTGCTTACAGAGCGAAGGATGGTGTTAGATGCACTCATGCTTAACACCGCCAATACATCCAGAGAGCCGCCTTCTATACATTTAGAGTGTGGTAGAGTTAGTGTGAAGGATGGAGCGGGATATGCTCACCCCTCACACTGCCAGTGCTTACAGAGCGAAGGATGGTGTTAGATGCACTCATGCTTAACACCGCCAGTACATCCAGAGAGCCGCCTTCTATACATTTACAGTGTGGTAGAGTTAGTGTGAAGGATGGAGTGAGATATACTCACCCCTTAAACCGCCAGTGCTTACAGAGCGAAGGATGGTGTTAGATGCACTCATGCTTAACACCGACAGTACATCCAGAGAGCCGCCTTCTATAGATTTAGAGTGTGGTAGAGTTAGTGTGAAGGATGGAGCGAGATATACTCACCCCGCCAGTGCTTACAGAGCGAAGGATGGTGTTAGACGCACTCATGCTTAACACCGCCAGTACATCTAGAGAGCCGCCTTCTGTACATTTAGAGTGTGGTAGAGTTAGTGTGAAGGATGGAGTGAGATATACTCACCCCTTAAACCGCCAGTGCTTACAGAGCAAAGGATGGTGTTAGATGCACTCATGCTTAACACATCCAGTACATCCAGAGGGCCGCCTTCTATACATTTAGAGTGTGGAAGAGTTAGTGTGAAGGATGGAGCGAGATATACTCACCCCGCCAGTGCTTTCAGAGCGAAGGATGGTGTTAGATGCACTCATGCTTAACACCGCCAGTACATCCAGAGAGCCGCCTTCTATACATTTAGAGTGTGGCAGAGTTAGTGTGAAGGATGGAGTGAGATATACTCACCCCTCACACTGCCAGTGCTTACAGATCGAAGGATGGTGTTAGATGCACTCATGCTTAACACCGCCAGTACATCCAGAGAGCCGCCTTCTATACATTTAGAGTGTGGTAGAGTTAGTGTGAAGGATGGAGTGAGATATACTCACCCCTCACACTGCCAGTGCTTACAGAGCGAAGGATGGTGTTATATGCACTCATGCTTAACACCGCCAGTGCATCCAGAGAGCCGCCTTCTATACATTTAGAGTGTGGTAGAGTTAGTGTGAAGGATGGAGTGAGATATACTCACCTCTTAAACCGCCAGTGCTTACAGAGCGAAGAATGGTGTTAGATGCACTCATGCTTAACACACCAGTACATCCAGAGAGCCGCCTTCGATACATTTAGAGTGTGGTAGAGTTAGTGTGAAGGATGGAGCGAGATATACTCACCCCGCCAGTGCTTACAGAGCGAATGATGGTGTTAGATGCACTCATGCTTAACACCGCCAGTGCATCCAGAGAGCCGTCTTCTATACATTTAGAGTGTGGTAGAGTTAGTGTGAAGGATGGAGTGAGATATACTCACCCCTTAAACCGCCAGTGCTTATAGAGTGAAGGATGGTGTTAGATGCACTCATGCTTAACACACCAGTACATCCAGAGAGCCGCCTTCTATACATTTAGAGTGTGGTAGAGTTAGTGTGAAGGATGGAGCGAGATATACTCACCCCTTAAACCGCCAGTGCTTACAGAGCGAACGATGGTGTTAGATGCACTCATGCTTAACACCGCCAGTGCATCCAGAGAGCCGTCTTCTATACATTTAGAGTGTGGTAGAGTTAGTGTGAAGGATGGAGTGAGATATACTCACCCCTTAAACCGCCAGTGCTTACAGAGCGAAGGATGGTGTTAGATGCACTCATGCTTAACTCGCCAGTACATCCAGAGAGCCGCCTTCTATACATTTAGAGTGTGGTAGAGGTAGTGTGAAGGATGGAGCGGGATATACTCACCCCCTCACACTGCCAGTGCTTACAGACCAAAGGATGGTGTTAGATGCACTCATGCTTAACACCGCCAGTACATCCAGAGAGCCGCCTTCTATAGATTTAGAGTGTGGTAGAGTTATTGTGAAGGATGGAGTGAGATATACACACCCCTCACACTGCCAGTGCTTACAGAGCAAAGG
Organism: Triturus cristatus; assembly: GCF_964204655.1. Classification (NCBI taxonomy): domain Eukaryota; kingdom Metazoa; phylum Chordata; class Amphibia; order Caudata; family Salamandridae; genus Triturus; species Triturus cristatus. The sequence goes on along the minus strand of NW_028188331.1, from coordinate 339,601 downwards.
ATGGTGTTGGATGCACTCATGCTTAACACCGCCAGTACATCCAGAGAGCCGCCTTCTATACATTTAGAGTGTGGTAGAGTTAGTATGAAGGATGGAGTGAGATATACTCACCCCTTAAACCGCCAGTGCTTACAAAGTGAAGGATGGTGTTAGATGCACTCATGCTTAACACGCCAGTACATCCAGAGAGCCGCCTTCTATACATTTAGAGTGTGGTAGAGTTAGTGTGAAGGATTGAGTGAGATATACTCACCCCTTAAACTGCCAGTGCTTACAGAGCGAAGGATGGTGTTAGATGCACTCATGCTTAACTCGCCAGTACATCCAGAGAGCCGCCTTCTATACATTTAGAGTGTGGTAGAGTTAGTGTGAAGGATGGAGCGGGATATACTCACCCCCTCACACTGCCAGTGCTTACAGACCAAAGGATGGTGTTAGATGCACTCATGCTTAACACCGCCAGTACATCCAGAGAGCCGCCTTCTATACATTTACAGTGTGGTAGAGTTAGTGTGAAGGATGGAGTGAGATATACTCACCCCTTATACCGCCAGTGCTTACAGAGCGAAGGATGGTGTTAGATGCACTCATGCTTAACACGCCAGTACATCCAGAGAGCCGCCTTCTATACATTTTGAGTGTGGTAGAGTTAGTGTGAAGGATGGAGTGAGATATACTCACCCCTTAAACCGCCAGTGCTTACAGAGCGAAGGATGGTGTTAGATGCACTCATGCTTAACTCGCCACTACATCCAGAGAGCCGCCTTTTATACATTTAGAGTGTGGTAGAGTTAGTGTGAAGGATCGAGTGAGATATACTCACCCCTTAAACCGCCAGTGCTTACAGAGCGAAGGATGGTGTTAGACACACTCATGCTTAACACCGCCAGTACATCCAGAGAGCCGCCTTCTATAAATTTAGAGTGTGGTAGAGTTAGTGTGAAGGATGGAGTGAGATATACTCACCCCTTAAATCGCCAGTGCTTACAGAGCGAAGGATGGTGTTAGATGCACTCATGCTTAACATGCCAGTACATCCAGAGAGCCGCCTTCTATACATTTAGAGTGTGGTAGAGTTAGTGTGAAGGATGGAGTGAGATATACTCACCCCTCACACTGCCAGTGCTTACAGAGCGAAGGATGGTGTTAGATGCACTCATGCTTAACACCGCCAATACATCCAGAGAGCTGCCTTCTATACATTTAGAGTGTGGTAGAGTTAGTGTGAAGGATGGAGCGGGATATGCTCACCCCTCACACTGCCAGTGCTTACAGAGCGAAGGATGGTGTTAGATGCACTCATGCTTAACACCGCCAGTACATCCAGAGAGCCGCCTTCTATACATTTACATTGTGGTAGAGTTAGTGTGAAGGATGGAGCAATATATACTCACCCCTTAAACCGCCAGTGCTTACAGAGCGAAGGATGGTGTTAGATGCACTCATGCTTAACACCGCCAGTACATCCAGAGAGCCGCCTTCTATTGATTTAGAGTGTGGTAGAGTTAGTGTGAAGGATGGAGCGAGATATACTCACCCCGCCAGTGCTTACAGAGCGAAGGATGGTGTTAGACGCACTCATGCTTAACACCGCCAGTACATCTAGAGAGCCGCCTTCTGAACATTTAGAGTGTGGAAGAGTTAGTGTGAAGGATGGAGTGAGATATACTCACCCCTTAAACCGCCAGTGCTTACAGAGCAAAGGATGGTGTTAGATGCACTCATGCTTAACACCGCCAGTACATCCAGAGGGCCGCCTTCTATACATTTAGAGTGTGGAAGAGTTAGTGTGAAGGATGGAGCGAGATATACTCACCCCGCCAGTGCTTACAGAGCGAAGGATGGTGTTAGATGCACTCATGCTTAACACCGCCAGTACATCCAGAGAGCCGCCTTCTATACATTTAGAGTGTGGCAGAGTTAGTGTGAAGGATGGAGTGAGATATACTCACTCCTCACACTGCCAGTGCTTACAGATCGAAGGATGGTGTTAGATGCACTCATGCTTAACACCGCCAGTACATCCAGAGAGCCGCCTTCTATACATTTAGAGTGTGGTAGAGTTAGTGTGAAGGATGGAGTGAGATATACTCACCCCTCACACTGCCAGTGCTTACAGAGCGAAGGATGGTGTTAGATGCACTCATGCTTAACACCGCCAGTGCATCCAGAGAGCCGCCTTCTATACATTTAGAGTGTGGTAGAGTTAGTGTGAAGGATGGAGTGAGATATACTCACCCCTTAAACCGCCAGTGCTTACAGAGCGAAGGATGGTGTTAGATGCACTCATGCTTAACACACCAGTACATCCAGAGAGCCGCCTTCTATACATTTAGAGTGTGGTAGAGTTAGTGTGAAGGATGGAGCGAGATATACTCACCCCGCCAGTGCTTACAGAGCGAATGATGGTGTTAGATGCACTCATGCTTAACACCGCCAGTGCATCCAGAGAGCCGTCTTCTATACATTTAGAGTGTGGTAGAGTTAGTGTGAAGGATGGAGTGAGATATACTCACCCCTTAAACCGCCAGTGCTTATAGAGCGAAGGATGGTGTTAGATGCACTCATGCTTAACACACCAGTACATCCAGAGAGCCGCCTTCTATACATTTAGAGTGTGGTAGAGTTAGTGTGAAGGATGGAGCGAGATATACTCACCCCTTAAACCGCCAGTGCTTACAGAGCGAATGATGGTGTTAGATGCACTCATGCTTAACACCGCCAGTGCATCCAGAGAGCCGTCTTCTATACATTTAGAGTGTGGTAGATTTAGTGTGAAGGATGGAACGAGATATACTCACCCCGCCAGTGCTTACAGGGCGAATGATGGTGTTAGATGCACTCATGCTTAACACCGCCAGTGCATCCAGAGAGCCGTCTTCTATACATTTAGAGTGTGGTAGAGTTAGTGTGAAGGATGGAGTGAGATATACTCACCCCTCACACTGCCAGTGCTTACAGAGCGAAGGATGGTGTTAGATGCACTCATGCTTAACACGCCAGTACATCCAGAGAGCCGACTTCTATACATTTAGAGTGTGGTAGAGTTAGTGTGAAGGATGGAGTGAGATATACTCACCCTTTAAACCGCCAGTGCTTACAGAGCGAAGGATGGTGTTAAATGCACTCATGCTCAACACGCCAGTGCACCCAGAAAGCCGCCTTTTTTTACATTTAGAGTGTGGTAGAGTTAGTGTGAAGGATGGAGTGAGATATACTCACCCCTTAAACCGCCAGTGCTTACAGAGCGAAGGATGGTGTTAGATGCACTCATGCTTAACACTGCCAGTACATCCAGAGAGCCGCCTTCTATACATTTAGAGTGTGGTAGAGTTAGTGTGAAGGATCGAGTGAGATATACTCACCCCTTAAACCGCCAGTGCTTACAGAGCGAAGGATGGTGTTAGATGCACTCATGCTTAACACCGCCAGTACATCCAGAGAGCCGCCTTCTATAGATTTAGAGTGTGGTAGAGTTAGTGTGAAGGATGGAGTGAGATATACTCACCCATCACACTGCCAGTGCTTACAGAGCGAAGGATGGTGTTAGATGCACTCATGCTTAACACACCAGTGCATCCAGAGAGCCGCCTTCTATACACTTAGAGTGCGGTAGAGTTAGTGTGAAGGATGGAGCGAGATATACTCACCCCTTACACTGCCAGTGCTTACAGAGCGATGGATGGTGTTAGATGCACTCATGCTTAACACGCCAGTGCACCCAGAGAGCCGCCTTCTATACAATTACAGTCTGGTAGAGTTAGTGTGAAGGATGGAGTGAGATATACTCACCCCTTAAACCGACAGTGCTTACAGAGCGAAGGATGGTGTTAGATGCACTCATGCTTAACACGCCAGTGCACCCAGAGAGCCGCCTTTTTTTACATTTAGAGTGTGGTAGAGTTAGTGTGAAGGATGGAGTGAGATATACTCACCCCTTACACTGCCAGTGCTTACAGAGCGAAGGATGGTGTTAGATGCACTCATGCTTAACACCGCCAGAACATCCAGAGAGCCGCCTTCTATACATTTAGAGTGTGGTAGAGTTAGTGTGAAGGATGGAGTGAGATATACTCACCCTTTAAACCGCCAGTGCTTACAGAGCGAAGGATGGTGTTAGATGCACTCATGCTTAACACGCCAGTACATCCAGAGAGCCGCCTTCTATACATATAGAGTGTGGTAGAGTTAGTGTGAAGGATGGAGCGGGATATACTCATCCCTCACACTGCCAGTGCTTACAGAGCAAAGGGTGGTGTTAGATGCACTGATGCTTAACACCGCCAGTACATCCAGAGAGCCGCCTTCTATACATTTACAGTGTGGTAGAGTTAGTGTGAAGGATGGAGTGAGATATACTCACCCCTTGTAGGAGAGTAGGGTCTGCTATCCTATGGTCACCCCAAATTTTTGCTTTTTGCTTCACTGGTTTTTGACATATTGAGGCTGTGGGCCTGCCAATCAGACCCCCAGCCTGCTGTTCTCTCTACTAAATTAAAACTATGCACCCTAGGTGCATAACCAATTGGAAGTGGATCACCCTGTCAGCCCCTGTACCAGTGTACACTAGGTACCCAGGGCATTGGTGTACCCAAGGCCTGCCAAGGGCTGCAGCATGTATTATGCCACCCCAGGCTTGGCCTAACGATTTGACACAACTGGCTGATCACTCAGCTGGGGTAAGTTGGTGTAATCACCTCTTACTTAGGTGTAGTATACCTATACCTAACCTTAAATGGGACACCTGGTAACCTATAAGTCACTCCTATGGCAGGCCTTAACAATCCTGAAGGCAGAGTGCTTGGTTCCATGTGAGATGGTGCTCTGGCATGAGCTGAGCCTGTCTGCAGTGGTCGGAACAACTTCCTTCTACTGTTTCCAGATATCGTCATACCATATACTCTTAAGTGCATTATGAACCTCGCGGTTAAATGCTATCTTTGGTTTGGCTTTATCAAAACATGTCGAGTAAGGTGTCATACGAATTGGAATACTAACCCCTCGCCAATTCTGGCGACGGGGTTAGCATTCCACCCTTCTAGAGGGACACGACATGTACAGTACCTGAAACCCGGGTAAAATCAGACATAGCCTCAGCTCCACAAAATGGATGCTGCCACCACAGACACAAGTCTGCCCTCCTGCTGCTGGGAGTCCTTCCAGCTTGGGAGGTGTGGACAAAGGGTTTCCTGCCAGGGGAGGTGCGTGCACCACCCCAGACAGGATTTTGTGTATTGGTCAGGTAGGGCTTGAAAGAAACCAGACATGCCTGTGGCTCACAAGGAGCCTCGGTGCATATGCCAGTTCAAACCGGTCCTGGGGCACACCAGTCCCGGGCCTGGGGCGAGCTGGACAAAGGATTGGGGGTGTAACCACCCCCCTTCCTGGTCCCACCCATAGGGAGGGACCTAGCAGGTAGTCCGGCCCCTAGAATCCGAATAAAGGTAGGAGCTGTGTCCTAGGACTTCAGACATCCTGGAATCAACTTGAAACTAAGAAGAAGACGGGAACTTCGACATTCTGCTGCACAGAAGACTGAAGAAAATCTCCCCTGTGGTCAGGGAGTGACCACCTTGCTAACGCAAGCACCATCCAGCGAATCACCGTCTGCTTTGCCGCCGCCTCCCGCCGGAGCCCGAGCCCAGAGACTGACAAGACCTGGACCTCCAGACCTCTCACCGCCCGATCCACAGTCCCTGCAAAGAGGAGACCCGTGGAGGCACCGAGACACGTGGAGCCAGCCATCTTGGAACGACTACGACAAGCTGACCAGTGCAACAACCGAGGCTCCCTCCAAGTTGTGCTTTGGGTCCTGAGAAGCCCAACCCTCGAGCAGCATCTGCACCAAAGGTGAGCCCTCCAGCATCTCCACGATCTGCGTGGGGCCCTTCTGCATTTTGCCACTCGACGCGCCTAACCGGTTGCTGGCCCGCTGGCTAGTGGCCATCTTGGCGACGAAATCTACGACAAACACCGCTGGTCTGGTTGCTCCAGACTGGCCCTTGCTCCCCTCCAAAGGAGCAATCCCTCTGACCTTGCTGGTCAGAACCAACAGCTGATTTCCGAATCCTCCTGCAATTGCTTTTGCCAAGGCTTGTTTGCTTCGATCAAGTCGCCGACACAGCCGACAGCGAGAGCCTGCGTGGGACAGCTCGTGAGCCGACTCCTGGACGTCGTCAACCTTCAGGGACCACGTGGCTGCGGAGACAAGCTACCCCTCATCACCTGTTTGCACCCGACATCGCCTGGTACCCACCTGGTGCCACGCTGGTCACTGGCTAGTGACTGTGAACACTGTCCCCTCTGCTTACAGGTCTTCAACATCTCCGATCCACTCTTGGATCCACTGCATCCCTTCCCGACCGACCGCCTGCAGCATCTTTGTCCCAGGCTCAACGGAACAGATAGAAGAAACCCGACGCACTTTGAGGCCTATGCACCCGCTTCCTGTGGGTGAGGTAAAGCTGGTACTCCGGTGCCCATGTGTAGTAATACATCTCTAGTGCCTGTGTTCCAAATCTTAAGTTCCTAGGTCATCCGGAAGATTCCTTTTGCAGTAACTTTGTACTTTTTACGCACCCATTGAAACCTATGGGAGCACGCGTGTGACTATTTGCGCTGCACACGCCACCCGTGGACCTCCTGGTCACTAACTGACGTTAGCTCCTTGTAGGCCCAGCGATTCTAGAGGCCCTAGGCCTTTTCCCTTTTCTGTTCGTGGTACTTATACCACTATTTTAGTATATGGTTTGAGTGGCCACCAGGGCCTATCCATATAACGTGCAACTTCTGTGTATTCTGTGATAATCTTGTTTGACGATTTGTGCTCCTGTGCTCATAAAGAGACTAGGGGTTACTTTGAGAAATAAATACATATATATTTTGAATATATATCTGTGTGGTGTCCTTTCATTGGTATAAAAGGGGGTTACTATTGGTAAAACAGCTTGCTTAACACGCATCACGAGTTTAGCCTCAAAGACTGCTTAGCCTACGCTACCACTAGGGCAGCTAGTCCGAAAAGGTTGACTTACAACCACACCATAAGGGTTGCTTGGCATGGTACAAGGTGGTCACTAGAACTAGTGAACAGCATATACCAGGCCAACTTCTCACATTGGTGAGCAGCGGTTGGATTTGAGCTTGCTGTGTTTTACCATTGTAATCTCTTGGTTACCAATTGAAAGATCACATAGGTACCTGTAGGTACATATAAAACAAGATTAGATATACTTAAGTTCTACTGAACTTAGTTGTTGTAGAGCAAAGGGAGTAGCACACCCTGACTACAACTACTAGATAGGTTTAGTAGGTAAACCCAAGTGTAGGTAGATTGCAACACATCCACCCACACTTAAGAGCAATGGCCGGGGCAGAGGGGTCCACTGTACCCATCTCTGTTGAGAGTGACCCCCAGAGGGCACCATCCAGCTTTGCTACCCTTAATCAGAATGAGCTCAGGCATTTGGCAACTCTTAGAGGCCTTAAACAGCCCAAGAACCCAAACTCTGCTGAGCTCAGAGAGCTCTTACAGAATGATGAGAATCAGAGAGCACTCAAGAAAGCTTCCCAGTTAGCCCCCTTAGGGACAGGAACAGGAGGCCCCCCTTCTAAAGATGCCACTGAAGTACCCCTTCCCAATAGTCACCCCTTAGATGGGATGCCTACCACAGAGGATGAGAGTGAAAAGGATACTGACAGTAGTGAGGATGAAGGGAGAACTAGCCCAGTGCCAAGTATTATACTTGGCCCAGCTAAACCAAGGCTATTGGGGACTGACAGTGGGTTCAACCCACTGGATCTCCCCAGTGGACTTAACACAGGGCTTGGAAGGCAAAGGAATCGCTCAGGTGACTCCAATGCTTCCCATGGCTCTAGAGGCTCTCAAGGTCACTCCAGGAGAAGGATGACCACCCCTCAGAGGAGGGAACATGAGGCCAAGATGCAAGAGGCCCAGCTGAGGATCAGGAAGCAGGAGCTAGAAGTAGCCCTGATGGAAGAGAAACTTAGCAAGGCTAGACAGCATAAAGAGAGTGGGTCTATACCCACTGGTGGCAGCATTGTCCCTAAGGACAAAGATAGGGTTTTCGACAATAGAAACCTGTCTAAGGTTGTGCCCCCCTACAAAAGTGGGGATGACATCCACAAGTGGATAACTGCTCTTGAGAGAGCCTGCAAAGTGCAGCAGGTTCCTGAAGATCAGTGGGCAGCAATCCTCTGGCTCTCCTTTGAAGGAAGAGGCAGAGACAGACTCCTCACTGTTAGAGAAGAGGATGTCAGAAACTACAGAGTCCTGAAGAGTGTTCTAGTTGATGGGTTAGGCTTAACCACTGAGCAGTACAGGTTAATGTTCAGAGACACCCAAAAGACACAGACTCAGGACTGGTCTGAATACATTGAATGTGCCACTAAGGCTTTGGAGGGTTGGTTGCTGGGAAGTAAGGTATCTGATTTTACAGGATTGTATAATTTGATGATGAGAGAACAGATTTTAAATAACTGTCAAAACCAGCAACTGCATCAACACTTGGTTGACTCTGATCTGACCTCTCCCCAAGAATTGGGAAAGAAGGCAGACAAATGGGTCAGAACCAGGGTTAAGCAAAAGAACCAGAACCAGGGCCAAGGGGGTGATCAGAAGAAAACAGACCAAAAGGGTGGAGATCAGAAACCTAAAGACCAGAAGTCTTCAACAGGGCCCCAAACTACTGCTAAGGAGGGTGGGTCCCAACAGTCCAAGAAGAAGAAAGAAGGTCAGAAGAAACCCTGGTGCAATCATTGTAAAAATACAACTCACTGGACTAGTGATTGCAAAAAGGGTGGAGCCCCCAACACTGTTGCCCCTAAGGCACCTGCTCCCAGTACTACTGTTAGCAGTGTTGGTCCCCAGACAAAGGGTGTAGTGGGAATCTGTGAGAAGTTGGCCTGGTATATGCTGTTCACTAGTTCTAGTGACCACCTTGTACCATGCCAAGCAACCCTTATGGTGTGGTTGTAAGTCAACCTTTTCGGACTAGCTGCCCTAGTGGTAGCGTAGGCTAAGCAGTCTTTGAGGCTAAACTCGTGATGCGTGTTAAGCAAGCTGTTTTACCAATAGTAACCCCCTTTTATACCAATGAAAGGACACCACACAGATATATATTCAAAATATACATGTATTTATTTCTCAAAGTAACCCCTAGTCTCTTTATGAGCACAGGAGCACAAATCGTCAAACAAGATTATCACAGAATACACAGAAGTTGCACTTTATATGGATAGGCCCTGGTGGCCACTCAAACCATATACTAAAATAGTGGTATAAGTACCACGAACAGAAAAGGGAAAAGGCCTAGGGCCTCTAGAATCGCTGGGCCTACAAGGAGCTAACGTCAGTTAGTGACCAGGAGGTCCACGGGTGGCGTGTGCAGAGCAAATAGTCACACGCGGGCTCCCATAGGTTTCAATGGGTGCGTAAAAAGTACAAAGTTACTGCAAAAGGAATCTTCCGGATGACCTAGGAACTTAAGATTTGGAACACAGGCACTAGAGATGTAATACTACACTTGGGCACAGGTGTGCCAGCTTTACCTCACCCACAGGAAGCGGGTGCATAGGCCTCGAAGTGCGTCGGGTTTTTCTATCTGTTCCGTGGGGCCTGTAGACAAAAGTGCTGCAGGCGGTCGGTCGGGAAGAGATGCAGTGGATCCAAGAGTGGATCGGAGATGTTGAAGACCTGTAAGCAGAGGGGACAGTGTTCACAGTCACTAGCCAGTGACCAGCGTGGCACCAGGTGGGTACCAGGCGATGTCGGGTGCAAACAGGTGATGAGGGGTAGCTTGTCTCCGCAGCCACGTGGTCCCTGAAGGTCGACGACGTCCAGGAGTCGAGTCACGAGCTGTCCCACGCAGGCTCTCGCTGTCGGCGGTGTCGGCGACTTGATCGAAGCAAACAAGCCTTGGCAAAAGCAATTGTTGTGGGCAAGGAGATAAGCTGATGGTTCTGACCAGCAAGGTCAGAGGAACGGCTCCTTTGGAGGGGAGCAAGGGCCAGTCTGGAGCAACCAGACCAGCGGTGTTTGTCGTAGATTTCGTCGCCAAGATGGCCACTAGCCAGCGGGCCAGCAACCGGTTAGGCGCGTCGAGTGGCAAAATGCAGAAGGGCCCCACGCAGATCGTGGAGATGCTGGAGGGCTCACCTTTGGTGCAGATGCTGCTCGAGGGTTGGGCTTCTCAGGACCCAAAGCACAACTTGGAGGGAGCCTCGGTTGTTGCACTTGTCAGCTTGTCGTGGTCGTTCCAAGATGGCTGGCTCCACGTGTCTCGGTGCCTCCACGGGTCTCCTCTTTGCAGGGACTGTGGATCGGGCGGTGAGAGGTCTGGAGGTCCAGGTCTTGTCAGTCTCTGGGCTCGGGCTCCGGCGGGAGGCGGCGGCAAAGCAGACGTTGATTCGCTGGATGGTGCTTGCGTTAGCAAGGTGGTCACTCCCTGACCACAGGGGAGATTTTCTTCAGTCTTCTGTGCAGCAGAATGTCGAAGTTCCCGTCTTCTTCTTAGTTTCAAGTTGATTCCAGGATGTCTGAAGTCTTAGGACACAGCTCCTACCTTTATTCGGATTCTAGGGGCCGGACTACCTGCTAGGTCCCTCCCTATGGGTGGGACCAGGAAGGGGGGTGGTTACACCCCCAATCCTTTGTCCAGCTCGCCCCAGGCCCGGGACTGGTGTGCCCCAGGACCGGTTTGAACTGGCATATGCCCCGAGGCTCCTTGTGAGCCACAGGCATGTCTGGTTTCTTTCAAGCCCTACCTGACCAATACACAAAATCCTGTCTGGGGTGGTGCACGCACCTCCCCTGGCAGGAAACCCTTTGTCCACACCTCCCAAGCTGGAAGGACTCCCAGCAGCAGGAGGGCAGACTTGTGTCTGTGGTGGCAGCATCCATTTTGTGGAGCTGAGGCTATGTCTGATTTTACCCGGGTTTCAGGCACTGTACATGTCGTGTCCCTCTAGAAGGGTGGAATGCTAACCCCGTCGCCAGAATTGGCGAGGGGTTAGTATTCCAATTCGTATGACACCTTACTCGACATGTTTTGATAAAGCCAAACCAAAGATAGCATTTAACCGCGAGGTTCATAATGCACTTAAGAGTATATGGTATGACGATATCTGGAAACAGTAGAAGGAAGTTGTTCCGACCACTGCAGACAGGCTCAGCTCGTGCCAGAGCACCATCTCACATGGAACCAAGCACTCTGCCTTCAGGATTGTTAAGGCCTGCTATAGGAGTGACTTATAGGTTACCAGGTGTCCCATTTAAGGTTTAGGTATAGGTATACTACACCTAAGTAAGAGGTGATTACACCAACTTACCCCAGCTGAGTGATCAGCCAGTTGTGTCAGATTGTTAGGCCAAGCCTGGGGTGGCATAATACATGCTGCAGCCCTTGGCAGGCCTTGGGTACACCAATGCCCTGGGTACCTAGTGTACACTGGTACAGGGGCTGACAGGGTGATCCACTTCCAATTGGTTATGCACCTAGGGTGCATAGTTTTAATTTAGTAGAGAGAACAGCAGGCTGGGTGTCTGATTGGCAGGCCCACAGCCTCAATATGTCAAAAACCAGTGAAGCAAAAAGCAAAAAATTTGGGGTGACCATAGGATAGCAGACCCTACTCTCCTACACAACCCCCCCCCAAACGCTGGGACATTAAACTAGCCTTGACCAGTCTCGTCTTCATGTCCTAAGTGGAAGTACCTGGAGAGACCATCTGCATTCCCATGGTCAGTACCTGGCCGGTGCTCCACTGTAAAGTCCATCCCCTGTAGGGAAATGGACCACCTAAGCAGTTTGGGGTTTTCACCCTTCATCTGATTTAGCCACAAGAGGGGCTTATGGTCGGTCTGAATCTTGAAGTGAGTGCCAAACAAGTATGGCCTCAGCTTCTTCAGGGCCCACACCACAGCAAAGGCCTCCCTCTCAATAGCTGACCAATTCTTCTCTCTGGGGGTCAACCTTCTGCTAATAAAAGCAATGGGTTGGTCTTGACCATCTACATTAAGTTGTGACAGCACAGCTCCCACACCCAACTCAGAAGCATCTGTTTGGACAATAAACTCTTTGGAGTAGTCAGGACTTTTCAGGATAGGTGCAGAGCACATGGCCTCCTTCAGGTCATCAAATGCCTTTTGACAGCTTACTGTCCACTGAACCTTTTTGGGCATCTTCTTGGATGTCAGATCATTAAGAGGAGTCACAATGGACCCATAGTTCTTAACAAACTTCCTGTAATACCCAGTCAAGCCCAAGAAAGCTCGAACTTGAGTCTGGGTGGTTGGAGGGGACCAATCCTTGATGGACTGTATCTTACTCTCCAGTGGTTGAACTTGGCCCCCACCTACAAGGTGGCCCAAATACACAACCTTACTCTGCCCTATCTGGCACTTAGTAGCCTTGATAGTGAGGCCTGCCCTTTGCAGAGCCTCAAGAGCCTTCTTCAGGTGGATCAGGTGATCCTCCCAGGTGGAACTAAAGACAGCAATGTCATCAAGATATGCTGCGCAAAAGTCATCCAACCCAGTAAGGACTTGGTTCACCAGCCTTTGGAAGGTGGCAGGTGCATTCTTCAGACCAAAGGGCATCACCACAAACTGATAATGCCCACCTGGGGTTGAGAATGCTGTTTTGGCCTTAGACTCCTCAGCTAATCTGATTTGCCAATAGCCAGCTGTCAAGTCAAATGTGCTCAAAAACTTTGCAGAAGCTAGTTTGTCTATGAGCTCATCTGCCCTTGGAATAGGGTGTGCATCTGTCCTGGTGACAGCATTGAGTCCTCTGTAGTCCACACAGAACCTCATCTCTCTCTTGCCATCTTTGGTGTGAGGTTTGGGGACCAGAACCACTGGGCTAGCCCAGGGGCTCTCTGAGGGTTCAATGACACCTAATTCCAGCATTTTATGTACCTCAGCCTTTATACAGTCCCTGACGTGGTCAGGTTGTCTGTAAAGTTTGTTCTTTACAGGCAGACTGTCACCAGTGTCCACAACATGGGTACACCAGTCAGTTTGACTAGGTATCAAGGAAAACATATGTGAAAATGATTGTAGAACCTGTCTACATTCAGTCTGCTGATGGGCAGTGAGGTTGCCTCCAAGGGTCACTCCTTCAACTGAGCCATCTTCAGGGTTCTGAGACAACAGGTCTGGGAGAGGGTCACTCTCTTCCTCCTGTCCCTCATCTGTAGCCATGAGCAAGCCCATGTCTGCCCTGTCAACATATGCTTTAAGCCTGTTAACATGGAGTACCCTGTGGGGACTCCTGGGAGTTCCTAGGTCCACCAAGTAGGTGACCTCTCCCTTCTTTTCCAGGATTGTATGGGGTCCAGACCATTTGTCTTGGAGTGCTGCTGGGGCCACTGGCTCCAACACCCATACCTTCTGTCCTGGCTGATACTCAACCAAGACAGCCTTTTGGTCATGCCAAGCTTTCTGTAAGGCCTGGCTTGCCTCAAGGTTTTTAGATGCCTTCTCCATATACTCAGCCATCCTGGAGCGGAGACCAAGTACATAGTCCACTATGTCTAGCTTAGGCTTTTTGAGAGGTAACTCCCATCCTTCCTTCACCAAACACAGTGGGCCTCTCACAGGGTGCCCAAACAACAATTCAAAGGGGCTGTAGCCAACTCCTTTTTGTGGGACCTCTCTGTAAGCAAACAGAAGGCAGGGTAGAAGGATATCCCATCTTCGCCTGAGCTTTTCAGGTAATCCTTTGATCATACCCTTTAGGGTCTTGTTGAATCTCTCAACAAGCCCATTGCATTGTGGGTGATAAGGGGTGGTGAACTTGTAGTTGACACCACATTCCTTCCACATAGCTGTCAAGTATCCTGACATAAAGTTGGTACCTCTGTCAGATACTACCTCCTTAGGAAACCCCACTCTGGAGAATACTCCCAGCAGGGCCCTGGCCACAACAGGTGCTGTAGTGGTCCTAAGGGGAATTGCCTCTGGATACCTGGTGGCATGATCCACTACCACCAGTATAAATCTGTGCCCAGATGCAGTGGGAGGATCCATGGGACCCACTATGTCTATTCCCACTCTTTCAAAGGGAACCCCCACCACAGGTAGTGGTATCAGGGGGGCCTTTGTTGTGCCACCTGATTTGCCACTGGCTTGGCAGGTAACACAGGAGCGACAAAACTCCTTTGTATCTTCATTCATATGAGGCCAGTGAAAGTGAGGGACAAGTCTGTCCCAGGTCTTGTTCTGGCCTAGGTGTCCTGCTAAAGGAATGTCATGGGCCAAGGTAAGAAGGAAGCCCCTAAATTGCAGAGGTATGACCAACCTCCTGGTTGCACCAGGCTTGGGGTCTCTAGCCTCTGAATAAAGGAGCCCTTCATCCCAATACACTTTATGGGTACCTTGAGCATTCCCAGCAGCCTCAGCAGCAGCCAGCTGTCTGAGGGGTTCAAGAGAGGGACAGGATAACTGAGCCTGCCTCAAGTCAGCCCTTGAAGGTCCCCCTGTCCCCAGAAACTCAACCTGGTCAGGTTCAAGCTCTTCAGGGACAGTTCCTTCAGGGTCCTCTAGATCAGCTTCCTGGGAAGGCTGATCATCACTCTGAGGCAGGGGGGAAGGCACAGCCTTGCCCCTCCTGTTCTTCTTCTTGGTAGGTGCTTGGTCCATTGTTCCAGGATCCAAGACCTGAGGTTCAGTGAGGCACTTTTTGGCCTGTGACCTGGTCACAGCAAGGACATGTGATGATATACCTAACATCTCTGCATGAGTCCTGTACTCCACTTCTGACCATAGAGAACTCTCTAGGTCATTGCCCAACAAACATTCTACTGGGAGGTCTGCACTAACCACAACCCTTTTGAGGCCAGTTACCCCTCCCCATGAGAAGTTAACAACTGCCACACTATGTGAAGTAGTGGCATTGCTGGCATTGGTCACCAGGTAGTTCTCACCTGGTATGTACTGTCCAGGATCCACAAAGCCTGGTGTCACCATAGTGACACTGGCACATGTGTCCCTGTAAGCTTGAGCCACTTTGTCATTAATTAAAGGAGTCTGTCTGTACTTGCCCAGGTTACTGGGGCTCACAGTCAGGGACAAATCAATGTCCCCATCACAGATCAAGACTGCCTGTGTAAGGGTTCTGTCTAAGTCAGAATCTCCTTCAGTTCCCATAGTGATTCCCACTACACCCTTTGTCTGGGGACCAACACTGCTAACAGTAGTACTGGGAGCAGGTGCCTTAGGGGCAACAGTGTTGGGGGCTCCACCCTTTTTGCAATCACTAGTCCAGTGAGTTGTATTTTTACAATGATTGCACCAGGGTTTCTTCTGACCTTCTTTCTTCTTCTTGGACTGTTGGGACCCACCCTCCTTAGCAGTAGTTTGGGGCCCTGTTGAAGACTTCTGGTCTTTAGGTTTCTGATCTCCACCCTTTTGGTCTGTTTTCTTCTGATCACCCCCTTGGCCCTGGTTCTGGTTCTTTTGCTTAACCCTGGTTCTGACCCATTTGTCTGCCTTCTTTCCCAATTCTTGGGGAGAGGTCAGATCAGAGTCAACCAAGTGTTGATGCAGTTGCTGGTTTTGACAGTTATTTAAAATCTGCTCTCTCATCATCAAATTATACAATCCTGTAAAATCAGATACCTTACTTCCCAGCAACCAACCCTCCAAAGCCTTAGTGGCACATTCAATGTATTCAGACCAGTCCTGAGTCTGTGTCTTTTGGGTGTCTCTGAACATTAACCTGTACTGCTCAGTGGTTAAGCCCAACCCATCAACTAGAACACTCTTCAGGACTCTGTAGTTTCTGACATCCTCTTCTCTAACAGTGAGGAGTCTGTCTCTGCCTCTTCCTTCAAAGGAGAGCCAGAGGATTGCTGCCCACTGATCTTCAGGAACCTGCTGTACTTTGCAGGCTCTCTCAAGAGCAGTTATCCACTTGTGGATGTCATCCCCACTTTTGTAGGGGGGCACAACCTTAGACAGGTTTCTATTATCGAAAACCCTATCTTTGTCCTTAGGGACAATGCTGCCACCAGTGGGTATAGACCCACTCTCTTTATGCTGTCTAGCCTTGCTAAGTTTCTCTTCCATCAGGGCTACTTCTAGCTCCTGCTTCCTGATCCTCAGCTGGGCCTCTTGCATCTTGGCCTCATGTTCCCTCCTCTGAGGGGTGGTCATCCTTCTCCTGGAGTGACCTTGAGAGCCTCTAGAGCCATGGGAAGCATTGGAGTCACCTGAGCGATTCCTTTGCCTTCCAAGCCCTGTGTTAAGTCCACTGGGGAGATCCAGTGGGTTGAACCCACTGTCAGTCCCCAATAGCCTTGGTTTAGCTGGGCCAAGTATAACACTTGGCACTGGGCTAGTTCTCCCTTCATCCTCACTACTGTCAGTATCCTTTTCACTCTCATCCTCTGTGGTAGGCATCCCATCTAAGGGGTGACTATTGGGAAGGGGTACTTCAGTGGCATCTTTAGAAGGGGGGCCTCCTGTTCCTGTCCCTAAGGGGGCTAACTGGGAAGCTTTCTTGAGTGCTCTCTGATTCTCATCATTCTGTAAGAGCTCTCTGAGCTCAGCAGAGTTTGGGTTCTTGGGCTGTTTAAGGCCTCTAAGAGTTGCCAAATGCCTGAGCTCATTCTGATTAAGGGTAGCAAAGCTGGATGGTGCCCTCTGGGGGTCACTCTCAACAGAGATGGGTACAGTGGACCCCTCTGCCCCGGCCATTGCTCTTAAGTGTGGGTGGATGTGTTGCAATCTACCTACACTTGGGTTTACCTACTAAACCTATCTAGTAGTTGTAGTCAGGGTGTGCTACTCCCTTTGCTCTACAACAACTAAGTTCAGTAGAACTTATGTATATCTAATCTTGTTTTATATGTACCTACAGGTACCTATGTGATCTTTCAATTGGTAACCAAGAGATTACAATGGTAAAACACAGCAAGCTCAAATCCAACCGCTGCTCACCAATGTGAGAAGTTGGCCTGGTATATGCTGTTCACTAGTTCTAGTGACCACCTTGTACCATGCCAAGCAACCCTTATGGTGTGGTTGTAAGTCAACCTTTTCGGACTAGCTGCCCTAGTGGTAGCGTAGGCTAAGCAGTCTTTGAGGCTAAACTCGTGATGCGTGTTAAGCAAGCTGTTTTACCAATAGTAACCCCCTTTTATACCAATGAAAGGACACCACACAGATATATATTCAAAATATACATGTATTTATTTCTCAAAGTAACCCCTAGTCTCTTTATGAGCACAGGAGCACAAATCGTCAAACAAGATTATCACAGAATACACAGAAGTTGCACTTTATATGGATAGGCCCTGGTGGCCACTCAAACCATATACTAAAATAGTGGTATAAGTACCACGAACAGAAAAGGGAAAAGGCCTAGGGCCTCTAGAATCGCTGGGCCTACAAGGAGCTAACGTCAGTTAGTGACCAGGAGGTCCACGGGTGGCGTGTGCAGAGCAAATAGTCACACGCGGGCTCCCATAGGTTTCAATGGGTGCGTAAAAAGTACAAAGTTACTGCAAAAGGAATCTTCCGGATGACCTAGGAACTTAAGATTTGGAACACAGGCACTAGAGATGTAATACTACACTTGGGCACAGGTGTGCCAGCTTTACCTCACCCACAGGAAGCGGGTGCATAGGCCTCGAAGTGCGTCGGGTTTCTTCTATCTGTTCCGTGGGGCCTGTAGACAAAAGTGCTGCAGGCGGTCGGTCGGGAAGAGATGCAGTGGATCCAAGAGTGGATCGGAGATGTTGAAGACCTGTAAGCAGAGGGGACAGTGTTCACAGTCACTAGCCAGTGACCAGCGTGGCACCAGGTGGGTACCAGGCGATGTCGGGTGCAAACAGGTGATGAGGGGTAGCTTGTCTCCGCAGCCACGTGGTCCCTGAAGGTCGACGACGTCAAGGAGTCGAGTCACGAGCTGTCCCACGCAGGCTCTCGCTGTCGGCGGTGTCGGCGACTTGATCGAAGCAAACAAGCCTTGGCAAAAGCAATTGTTGTGGGCAAGGAGATAAGCTGATGGTTCTGACCAGCAAGGTCAGAGGAACGGCTCCTTTGGAGGGGAGCAAGGGCCAGTCTGGAGCAACCAGACCAGCGGTGTTTGTCGTAGATTTCGTCGCCAAGATGGCCACTAGCCAGCGGGCCAGCAACCGGTTAGGCGCGTCGAGTGGCAAAATGCAGAAGGGCCCCACGCAGATCGTGGAGATGCTGGAGGGCTCACCTTTGGTGCAGATGCTGCTCGAGGGTTGGGCTTCTCAGGACCCAAAGCACAACTTGGAGGGAGCCTCGGTTGTTGCACTTGTCAGCTTGTCGTGGTCGTTCCAAGATGGCTGGCTCCACGTGTCTCGGTGCCTCCACGGGTCTCCTCTTTGCAGGGACTGTGGATCGGGCGGTGAGAGGTCTGGAGGTCCAGGTCTTGTCAGTCTCTGGGCTCGGGCTCCGGCGGGAGGCGGCGGCAAAGCAGACGTTGATTCGCTGGATGGTGCTTGCGTTAGCAAGGTGGTCACTCCCTGACCACAGGGGAGATTTTCTTCAGTCTTCTGTGCAGCAGAATGTCGAAGTTCCCGTCTTCTTCTTAGTTTCAAGTTGATTCCAGGATGTCTGAAGTCTTAGGACACAGCTCCTACCTTTATTCGGATTCTAGGGGCCGGACTACCTGCTAGGTCCCTCCCTATGGGTGGGACCAGGAAGGGGGGTGGTTACACCCCCAATCCTTTGTCCAGCTCGCCCCAGGCCCGGGACTGGTGTGCCCCAGGACCGGTTTGAACTGGCATATGCCCCGAGGCTCCTTGTGAGCCACAGGCATGTCTGGTTTCTTTCAAGCCCTACCTGACCAATACACAAAATCCTGTCTGGGGTGGTGCACGCACCTCCCCTGGCAGGAAACCCTTTGTCCACACCTCCCAAGCTGGAAGGACTCCCAGCAGCAGGAGGGCAGACTTGTGTCTGTGGTGGCAGCATCCATTTTGTGGAGCTGAGGCTATGTCTGATTTTACCCGGGTTTCAGGCACTGTACATGTCGTGTCCCTCTAGAAGGGTGGAATGCTAACCCCGTCGCCAGAATTGGCGAGGGGTTAGTATTCCAATTCGTATGACACCTTACTCGACATGTTTTGATAAAGCCAAACCAAAGATAGCATTTAACCGCGAGGTTCATAATGCACTTAAGAGTATATGGTATGACGATATCTGGAAACAGTAGAAGGAAGTTGTTCCGACCACTGCAGACAGGCTCAGCTCGTGCCAGAGCACCATCTCACATGGAACCAAGCACTCTGCCTTCAGGATTGTTAAGGCCTGCTATAGGAGTGACTTATAGGTTACCAGGTGTCCCATTTAAGGTTTAGGTATAGGTATACTACACCTAAGTAAGAGGTGATTACACCAACTTACCCCAGCTGAGTGATCAGCCAGTTGTGTCAGATTGTTAGGCCAAGCCTGGGGTGGCATAATACATGCTGCAGCCCTTGGCAGGCCTTGGGTACACCAATGCCCTGGGTACCTAGTGTACACTGGTACAGGGGCTGACAGGGTGATCCACTTCCAATTGGTTATGCACCTAGGGTGCATAGTTTTAATTTAGTAGAGAGAACAGCAGGCTGGGGGTCTGATTGGCAGGCCCACAGCCTCAATATGTCAAAAACCAGTGAAGCAAAAAGCAAAAAATTTGGGGTGACCATAGGATAGCAGACCCTACTCTCCTACAGAATCACTATGGGAACTGAAGGAGATTCTGACTTAGACAGAACCCTTACACAGGCAGTCTTGATCTGTGATGGGGACATTGATTTGTCCCTGACTGTGAGCCCCAGTAACCTGGGCAAGTACAGACAGACTCCTTTAATTAATGACAAAGTGGCTCAAGCCTACAGGGACACATGTGCCAGTGTCACTATGGTGACACCAGGCTTTGTGGACCCTGGACAGTACATACCAGGTGAGAACTACCTGGTGACCAATGCCAGCAATGCCACTACTTCACACAGTGTGGCAGTTGTTAACTTCTCATGGGGAGGGGTAACTGGCCTCAAAAGGGTTGTGGTTAGTGCAGACCTCCCAGTAGAATGTTTGTTGGGCAATGACCTAGAGAGTTCTCTATGGTCAGAAGTGGAGTACAGGACTCATGCAGAGATGTTAGGTATATCATCACATGTCCTTGCTGTGACCAGGTCACAGGCCAAAAAGTGCCTCACTGAACCACAGGTCTTGGATCCTGGAACAATGGACCAAGCACCTACCAAGAAGAAGAACAGGAGGGTCAAGGCTGTGCCTTCCCCCCTGCCTCAGAGTGATGATCAGCCTTCCCAGGAAGCTGATCTAGAGGACCCTGAAGGAACTGTCCCTGAAGAGCTTGAACCTGACCAGGTTGAGTTTCTGGGGACAGGGGGACCTTCAAGGGCTGACTTGAGGCAGGCTCAGTTATCCTGTCCCTCTCTTGAACCCCTCAGACAGCTGGCTGCTGCTGAGGCTGCTGGGAATGCTCAAGGTACCCATAAAGTGTATTGGGATGAAGGGCTCCTTTATTCAGAGGCTAGAGACCCCAAGCCTGGTGCTACCAGGAGGTTGGTCATACCTCTGCAATTTAGGGGCTTCCTTCTTACCTTGGCCCATGACATTCCTTTAGCAGGACACCTAGGCCAGAATAAGACCTGGGACAGACTTGTCCCTCACTTTCACTGGCCTCATATGAATGAAGATACAAAGGAGTTTTGTCGCTCCTGTGTTACCTGCCAAGCCAGTGGCAAATCAGGTGGCACAACAAAGGCCCCCCTAATACCACTACCTGTGGTGGGGGTCCCCTTTGAAAGAGTGGGAATAGACATAGTGGGTCCCATGGATCCTCCCACTGCATCTGGGCACAGATTTATACTGGTGGTAGTGGATCATGCCACCAGGTATCCAGAGGCAATTCCCCTTAGGACCACTACAGCTCCTGTTGTGGCCAGGGCCCTGCTGGGAGTATTCTCCAGAGTGGGGTTTCCTAAGGAGGTAGTATCTGACAGAGGTACCAACTTTATGTCAGGATACTTGACAGCTATGTGGAAGGAATGTGGTGTCAACTACAAGTTCACCACCCCTTATCACCCACAATGCAATGGGCTTGTTGAGAGATTCAACAAGACCCTAAAGGGTATGATCAAAGGATTACCTGAAAAGCTCCGGCGAAGATGGGATATCCTTCTACCCTGCCTTCTGTTTGCTTACAGAGAGGTCCCACAAAAAGGAGTTGGCTACAGCCCCTTTGAATTGTTGTTTGGGCACCCTGTGAGAGGCCCACTGTGTTTGGTGAAGGAAGGATGGGAGTTACCTCTCAAAAAGCCTAAGCTAGACATAGTGGACTATGTACTTGGTCTCCGCTCCAGGATGGCTGAGTATATGGAGAAGGCATCTAAAAACCTTGAGGCAAGCCAGGCCTTACAGAAAGCTTGGCATGACCAAAAGGCTGTCTTGGTTGAGTATCAGCCAGGACAGAAGGTATGGGTGTTGGAGCCAGTGGCCCCAGCAGCACTCCAAGACAAATGGTCTGGACCCCATACAATCCTGGAAAAGAAGGGAGAGGTCACCTACTTGGTGGACCTAGGAACTCCCAGGAGTCCCCACAGGGTACTCCATGTTAACAGGCTTAAAGCATATGTTGACAGGGCAGACATGGGCTTGCTCATGGCTACAGATGAGGGACAGGAGGAAGAGAGTGACCCTCTCCCAGACCTGTTGTCTCAGAACCCTGAAGATGGCTCAGTTGAAGGAGTGACCCTTGGAGGCAACCTCACTGCCCATCAGCAGACTGAATGTAGACAGGTTCTACAATCATTTTCACATATGTTTTCCTTGATACCTAGTCAAACTGACTGGTGTACCCATGTTGTGGACACTGGTGACAGTCTGCCTGTAAAGAACAAACTTTACAGACAACCTGACCACGTCAGGGACTGTATAAAGGCTGAGGTACATAAAATGCTGGAATTAGGTGTCATTGAACCCTCAGAGAGCCCCTGGGCTAGCCCAGTGGTTCTGGTCCCCAAACCTCACACCAAAGATGGCAAGAGAGAGATGAGGTTCTGTGTGGACTACAGAGGACTCAATGCTGTCACCAGGACAGATGCACACCCTATTCCAAGGGCAGATGAGCTCATAGACAAACTAGCTTCTGCAAAGTTTTTGAGCACATTTGACTTGACAGCTGGCTATTGGCAAATCAGATTAGCTGAGGAGTCTAAGGCCAAAACAGCATTCTCAACCCCAGGTGGGCATTATCAGTTTGTGGTGATGCCCTTTGGTCTGAAGAATGCACCTGCCACCTTCCAAAGGCTGGTGAACCAAGTCCTTACTGGGTTGGATGACTTTTGCGCAGCATATCTTGATGACATTGCTGTCTTTAGTTCCACCTGGGAGGATCACCTGATCCACCTGAAGAAGGCTCTTGAGGCTCTGCAAAGGGCAGGCCTCACTATCAAGGCTACTAAGTGCCAGATAGGGCAGAGTAAGGTTGTGTATTTGGGCCACCTTGTAGGTGGGGGCCAAGTTCAACCACTGGAGAGTAAGATACAGTCCATCAAGGATTGGTCCCCTCCAACCACCCAGACTCAAGTTCGAGCTTTCTTGGGCTTGACTGGGTATTACAGGAAGTTTGTTAAGAACTATGGGTCCATTGTGACTCCTCTTAATGATCTGACATCCAAGAAGATGCCCAAAAAGGTTCAGTGGACAGTAAGCTGTCAAAAGGCATTTGATGACCTGAAGGAGGCCATGTGCTCTGCACCTATCCTGAAAAGTCCTGACTACTCCAAAGAGTTTATTGTCCAAACAGATGCTTCTGAGTTGGGTGTGGGAGCTGTGCTGTCACAACTTAATGTAGATGGTCAAGACCAACCCATTGCTTTTATTAGCAGAAGGTTGACCCCCAGAGAGAAGAATTGGTCAGCTATTGAGAGGGAGGCCTTTGCTGTGGTGTGGGCCCTGAAGAAGCTGAGGCCATACTTGTTTGGCACTCACTTCAAGATTCAGACCGACCATAAGCCCCTCTTGTGGCTAAATCAGATGAAGGGTGAAAACCCCAAACTGCTTAGGTGGTCCATTTCCCTACAGGGGATGGACTTTACAGTGGAGCACCGGCCAGGTACTGACCATGGGAATGCAGATGGTCTCTCCAGGTACTTCCACTTAGGACATGAAGACGAGACTGGTCAAGGCTAGTTTAATGTCCCAGCGTTTGGGGGGGGGTTGTGTAGGAGAGTAGGGTCTGCTATCCTATGGTCACCCCAAATTTTTGCTTTTTGCTTCACTGGTTTTTGACATATTGAGGCTGTGGGCCTGCCAATCAGACCCCCAGCCTGCTGTTCTCTCTACTAAATTAAAACTATGCACCCTAGGTGCATAACCAATTGGAAGTGGATCACCCTGTCAGCCCCTGTACCAGTGTACACTAGGTACCCAGGGCATTGGTGTACCCAAGGCCTGCCAAGGGCTGCAGCATGTATTATGCCACCCCAGGCTTGGCCTAACGATTTGACACAACTGGCTGATCACTCAGCTGGGGTAAGTTGGTGTAATCACCTCTTACTTAGGTGTAGTATACCTATACCTAACCTTAAATGGGACACCTGGTAACCTATAAGTCACTCCTATGGCAGGCCTTAACAATCCTGAAGGCAGAGTGCTTGGTTCCATGTGAGATGGTGCTCTGGCATGAGCTGAGCCTGTCTGCAGTGGTCGGAACAACTTCCTTCTACTGTTTCCAGATATCGTCATACCATATACTCTTAAGTGCATTATGAACCTCGCGGTTAAATGCTATCTTTGGTTTGGCTTTATCAAAACATGTCGAGTAAGGTGTCATACGAATTGGAATACTAACCCCTCGCCAATTCTGGCGACGGGGTTAGCATTCCACCCTTCTAGAGGGACACGACATGTACAGTACCTGAAACCCGGGTAAAATCAGACATAGCCTCAGCTCCACAAAATGGATGCTGCCACCACAGACACAAGTCTGCCCTCCTGCTGCTGGGAGTCCTTCCAGCTTGGGAGGTGTGGACAAAGGGTTTCCTGCCAGGGGAGGTGCGTGCACCACCCCAGACAGGATTTTGTGTATTGGTCAGGTAGGGCTTGAAAGAAACCAGACATGCCTGTGGCTCACAAGGAGCCTCGGTGCATATGCCAGTTCAAACCGGTCCTGGGGCACACCAGTCCCGGGCCTGGGGCGAGCTGGACAAAGGATTGGGGGTGTAACCACCCCCCTTCCTGGTCCCACCCATAGGGAGGGACCTAGCAGGTAGTCCGGCCCCTAGAATCCGAATAAAGGTAGGAGCTGTGTCCTAGGACTTCAGACATCCTGGAATCAACTTGAAACTAAGAAGAAGACGGGAACTTCGACATTCTGCTGCACAGAAGACTGAAGAAAATCTCCCCTGTGGTCAGGGAGTGACCACCTTGCTAACGCAAGCACCATCCAGCGAATCACCGTCTGCTTTGCCGCCGCCTCCCGCCGGAGCCCGAGCCCAGAGACTGACAAGACCTGGACCTCCAGACCTCTCACCGCCCGATCCACAGTCCCTGCAAAGAGGAGACCCGTGGAGGCACCGAGACACGTGGAGCCAGCCATCTTGGAACGACTACGACAAGCTGACCAGTGCAACAACCGAGGCTCCCTCCAAGTTGTGCTTTGGGTCCTGAGAAGCCCAACCCTCGAGCAGCATCTGCACCAAAGGTGAGCCCTCCAGCATCTCCACGATCTGCGTGGGGCCCTTCTGCATTTTGCCACTCGACGCGCCTAACCGGTTGCTGGCCCGCTGGCTAGTGGCCATCTTGGCGACGAAATCTACGACAAACACCGCTGGTCTGGTTGCTCCAGACTGGCCCTTGCTCCCCTCCAAAGGAGCAATCCCTCTGACCTTGCTGGTCAGAACCAACAGCTGATTTCCGAATCCTCCTGCAATTGCTTTTGCCAAGGCTTGTTTGCTTCGATCAAGTCGCCGACACTGCCGACAGCGAGAGCCTGCGTGGGACAGCTCGTGAGCCGACTCCTGGACGTCGTCGACCTTCAGGGACCACGTGGCTGCGGAGACAAGCTACCCCTCATCACCTGTTTGCACCCGACATCGCCTGGTACCCACCTGGTGCCACGCTGGTCACTGGCTAGTGACTGTGAACACTGTCCCCTCTGCTTACAGGTCTTCAACATCTCCGATCCACTCTTGGATCCACTGCATCCCTTCCCGACCGACCGCCTGCAGCATCTTTGTCCCAGGCTCAACGGAACAGATAGAAGAAACCCGACGCACTTTGAGGCCTATGCACCCGCTTCCTGTGGGTGAGGTAAAGCTGGTACTCCGGTGCCCATGTGTAGTAATACATCTCTAGTGCCTGTGTTCCAAATCTTAAGTTCCTAGGTCATCCGGAAGATTCCTTTTGCAGTAACTTTGTACTTTTTACGCACCCATTGAAACCTATGGGAGCACGCGTGTGACTATTTGCGCTGCACACGCCACCCGTGGACCTCCTGGTCACTAACTGACGTTAGCTCCTTGTAGGCCCAGCGATTCTAGAGGCCCTAGGCCTTTTCCCTTTTCTGTTCGTGGTACTTATACCACTATTTTAGTATATGGTTTGAGTGGCCACCAGGGCCTATCCATATAACGTGCAACTTCTGTGTATTCTGTGATAATCTTGTTTGACGATTTGTGCTCCTGTGCTCATAAAGAGACTAGGGGTTACTTTGAGAAATAAATACATATATATTTTGAATATATATCTGTGTGGTGTCCTTTCATTGGTATAAAAGGGGGTTACTATTGGTAAAACAGCTTGCTTAACACGCATCACGAGTTTAGCCTCAAAGACTGCTTAGCCTACGCTACCACTAGGGCAGCTAGTCCGAAAAGGTTGACTTACAACCACACCATAAGGGTTGCTTGGCATGGTACAAGGTGGTCACTAGAACTAGTGAACAGCATATACCAGGCCAACTTCTCACACCCCTTATACCGCCAGTGCTTACAGAGCGAAGGATGGTGTTATATGCACTCATGCTTAACACGCCAGTACATCCAGAGAGCCGCCTTCTATACATTTAGAGTGTGGTAGAGTTAGTGTGAAGGATGGAGTGAGATATACTCACCCCTTAAACCGCCAGTTCTTACGGAGCGAAGGATGGTGTTAGATGCACTCATGCTTAACTCGCCTGTACATCCAGAGAGCTGCCTTCTATACATTTAGAGTGTTTTAGAGTTAGTGTGAAGGATCGAGTGAAATATACTCACCCCTTAAACCGCCAGTGCTTACAGAGCGAAGTATGGTGTTAGACGCACTCATGATTAACATCGCCAGTACATCCAGAGGGCCGCCTTCTATACATTTAGAGTGTGGTAGAGTTAGTGAGAAGGATAGAGCGAGATATACTCACCCCACCAGTACTTACAGAGCGAAGGAGGGTGTTAGATGCACTCATGCTTAACATCGCCAGTGCATCCAGAGAGCCGCCTTCTATACATTTAGAGTGTGGAAGAGTTAGTGTGAAGGATGGAGCGGGATATACTCACCCCTCACACTGCCAGTGCTTACAGAGCAAAGGATGGTGTTAGATGCACTCATGCTTAACACCGCCAGTACATCCAGAGAGCCGCCTTCTATACATTTAGAGTGTGGTAGAGTTAGTGTGAAGGATGGAGTGAGATATACTCACCCCTTAAACCGCCAGTTCTTACGGAGCGAAGGATGGTGTTAGATGCACTCATGCTTAACTCGCCTGTACATCCAGAGAGCTGCCTTCTATACATTTAGAGTGTTTTAGAGTTAGTGTGAAGGATCGAGTGAGATATACTCACCCCTTAAACCGCCAGTGCTTACAGAGCGAAGTATGGTGTTAGACGCACTCATGATTAACATCGCCAGTACATCCAGAGGGCCGCCTTCTATACATTTAGAGTGTGGTAGAGTTAGTGAGAAGGATAGAGCGAGATATACTCACCCCACCAGTACTTACAGAGCGAAGGAGGGTGTTAGATGCACTCATGCTTAACACCGCCAGTGCATCCAGAGAGCCGCCTTCTATACATTTAGAGTGTGGAAGAGTTAGTGTGAAGGATGGAGCGGGATATACTCACCCCTCACACTGCCAGTGCTTACAGAGCAAAGGATGGTGTTAGATGCACTCATGCTTAACACCGCCAGTACATCCAGAGAGCCGACTTCTATACATTTAGAGTGTGGTAGAGTTAGTGTGAAGGATGGAGTGAGATATACTCACCCCTTAAACCGCCAGTGCTTACAGAGCGAAGGATGGTGTTAGATGCACTCATGCTTAACACTGCCAGTACATCCAGAGAGCCGCCTTCTATACATTTAGAGTGTGGTAGAGTTAGTGTGAAGGATCGAGTGAGATATACTCACCCCTTAAACCGCCAGTGCTTACAGAGCGAAGGACGGTGTTAGATGCACTCATGCTTAACACCGCCAGTACATCCAGAGAGCCGCCTTCTATAGATTTAGAGTGTGGTAGAGTTAGTGTGAAGGATGGAGTGAGATATACTCACCCATCACACTGCCAGTGCTTACAGAGCGAAGGATGGTGTTAGATGCACTCATGCTTAACACACCAGTGCATCCAGAGAGCCGCCTTCTATACATTTAGAGTGCGGTAGAGTTAGTGTGAAGGATGGAGCGAGATATACTCACCCCTTACACTGCCAGTGCTTACAGAGCGATGGATGGTGTTAGATGCACTCATGCTTAACACGCCAGTGCACCCAGAGAGCCGCCTTCTATACAATTACAGTGTGGTAGAGTTAGTGTGAAGGATGGAGTGAGATATACTCACCCCTTAAACCGACAGTGCTTACAGAGCGAAGGATGGTGTTAGATGCACTCATGCTTAACACGCCAGTGCACCCAGAGAGCCACCTTTTTTTACATTTAGAGTGTGGTAGAGTTAGTGTGAAGGATGGAGTGAGATATACTCACCCCTCACACTGCCAGTGCTTACAGAGCGAAGGATGGTGTTATATGCACTCATGCTTAACACCGCCAGTGCATCCAGAGAGCCGCCTTCTATACATTTAGAGTGTGGTAGAGTTAGTGTGAAGGATGGAGTGAGATATACTCACCTCTTAAACCGCCAGTGCTTACAGAGCGAAGAATGGTGTTAGATGCACTCATGCTTAACACACCAGTACATCCAGAGAGCCGCCTTCGATACATTTAGAGTGTGGTAGAGTTAGTGTGAAGGATGGAGCGAGATATACTCACCCCGCCAGTGCTTACAGAGCGAATGATGGTGTTAGATGCACTCATGCTTAACACCGCCAGTGCATCCAGAGAGCCGTCTTCTATACATTTAGAGTGTGGTAGAGTTAGTGTGAAGGATGGAGTGAGATATACTCACCCCTTAAACCGCCAGTGCTTATAGAGTGAAGGATGGTGTTAGATGCACTCATGCTTAACACACCAGTACATCCAGAGAGCCGCCTTCTATACATTTAGAGTGTGGTAGAGTTAGTGTGAAGGATGGAGCGAGATATACTCACACCTTAAACCGCCAGTGCTTACAGAGCGAACGATGGTGTTAGATGCACTCATGCTTAACACCGCCAGTGCATCCAGAGAGCCGTCTTCTATACATTTAGAGTGTGGTAGAGTTAGTGTGAAGGATGGAGTGAGATATACTCACCCCTTAAACCGCCAGTGCTTACAGAGCGAAGGATGGTGTTAGATGCACTCATGCTTAACTCGCCAGTACATCCAGAGAGCCGCCTTCTATACATTTAGAGTGTGGTAGAGGTAGTGTGAAGGATGGAGCGGGATATACTCACCCCCTCACACTGCCAGTGCTTACAGACCAAAGGATGGTGTTAGATGCACTCATGCTTAACACCGCCAGTACATCCAGAGAGCAGCCTTCTATAGATTTAGAGTGTGGTAGAGTTATTGTGAAGGATGGAGTGAGATATACTCACCCCTCACACTGCCAGTGCTTACAGAGCAAAGGATGGTGTTGGATGCACTCATGCTTAACACCGCCAGTACATCCAGAGAGCCGCCTTCTATACATTTAGAGTGTGGTAGAGTTAGTATGAAGGATGGAGTGAGATATACTCACCCCTTAAACCGCCAGTGCTTGCAAAGTGAAGGATGGTGTTAGATGCACTCATGCTTAACACGCCAGTACATCCAGAGAGCCGCCTTCTATACATTTAGAGTGTGGTAGAGTTAGTGTGAAGGATTGAGTGAGATATACTCACCCCTTAAACTGCCAGTGCTTACAGAGCGAAGGATGGTGTTAGATGCACTCATGCTTAACTCGCCAGTACATCCAGAGAGCCGCCTTCTATACATTTAGAGTGTGGTAGAGTTAGTGTGAAGGATGGAGCGGGATATACTCACCCCCTCACACTGCCAGTGCTTACAGACCAAAGGATGGTGTTAGATGCACTCATGCTTAACACCGCCAGTACATCCAGAGAGCCGCCTTCTATACATTTACAGTGTGGTAGAGTTAGTGTGAAGGATGGAGTGAGATATACTCACCCCTTATACCGCCAGTGCTTACAGAGCGAAGGATGGTGTTAGATGCACTTATGCTTAACACGCCAGTACATCCAGAGAGCCGCCTTCTATACATTTAGAGTGTGGTAGAGTTAGTGTGAAGGATGGAGTGAGATATACTCACCCCTTAAACCGCCAGTGCTTACAGAGCGAAGGATGGTGTTAGATGCACTCATGCTTAACTCGCCAGTACATCCAGAGAGCCGCCTTTTATACATTTAGAGTGTGGTAGAGTTAGTGTGAAGGATCGAGTGAGATATACTCACCCCTTAAACCGCCAGTGCTTACAGAGCGAAGGATGGTGTTAGACACACTCATGCTTAACACCGCCAGTACATCCAGAGAGCCGCCTTCTATAAATTTAGAGTGTGGTAGAGTTAGTGTGAAGGATGGAGTGAGATATACTCACCCCTTAAATCGCCAGTGCTTACAGAGCGAAGGATGGTGTTAGATGCACTCATGCTTAACACCGCCAATACATCCAGAGAGCTGCCTTCTATACATTTAGAGTGTGGTAGAGTTAGTGTGAAGGATGGAGCGGGATATGCTCACCCCTCACACTGCCAGTGCTTACAGAGCGATGGATGGTGTTAGATGCACTCATGCTTAACACGCCAGTGCACCCAGAGAGCCGCCTTCTATACAATTACAGTGTGGTAGAGTTAGTGTGAAGGATGGAGTGAGATATACTCACCCCTTAAACCGACAGTGCTTACAGAGCGAAGGATGGTGTTAGATGCACTCATGCTTAACACGCCAGTGCACCCAGAGAGCCACCTTTTTTTACATTTAGAGTGTGGTAGAGTTAGTGTGAAGGATGGAGTGAGATATACTCACCCCTCACACTGCCAGTGCTTACAGAGCGAAGGATGGTGTTATATGCACTCATGCTTAACACCGCCAGTGCATCCAGAGAGCCGCCTTCTATACATTTAGAGTGTGGTAGAGTTAGTGTGAAGGATGGAGTGAGATATACTCACCTCTTAAACCGCC
The DNA here is from genome assembly GCF_964204655.1 of Triturus cristatus. Lineage (NCBI taxonomy): Eukaryota > Metazoa > Chordata > Amphibia > Caudata > Salamandridae > Triturus > Triturus cristatus. The sequence continues at coordinate 309,054 of NW_028188331.1, read as the reverse complement.
AGTGCTTACAGAGCGAAGAATGGTGTTAGATGCACTCATGCTTAACACACCAGTACATCCAGAGAGCCGCCTTCGATACATTTAGAGTGTGGTAGAGTTAGTGTGAAGGATGGAGCGAGATATACTCACCCCGCCAGTGCTTACAGAGCGAATGATGGTGTTAGATGCACTCATGCTTAACACCGCCAGTGCATCCAGAGAGCCGCCTTCTATACATTTAGAGTGTGGTAGAGTTAGTGTGAAGGATGGAGTGAGATATACTCACCTCTTAAACCGCCAGTGCTTACAGAGCGAAGAATGGTGTTAGATGCACTCATGCTTAACACACCAGTACATCCAGAGAGCCGCCTTCGATACATTTAGAGTGTGGTAGAGTTAGTGTGAAGGATCGAGTGAGATATACTCACCCCTTAAACCGCCAGTGCTTACAGAGCGAAGGATGGTGTTAGACACACTCATGCTTAACACCGCCAGTACATCCAGAGAGCCGCCTTCTATAAATTTAGAGTGTGGTAGAGTTAGTGTGAAGGATGGAGTGAGATATACTCACCCCTTAAATCGCCAGTGCTTACAGAGCGAAGGATGGTGTTAGATGCACTCATGCTTAACACCGCCAATACATCCAGAGAGCTGCCTTCTATACATTTAGAGTGTGGTAGAGTTAGTGTGAAGTATGGAGCGGGATATGCTCACCCCTCACACTGCCAGTGCTTACAGAGCGATGGATGGTGTTAGATGCACTCATGCTTAACACGCCAGTGCACCCAGAGAGCCGCCTTCTATACAATTACAGTGTGGTAGAGTTAGTGTGAAGGATGGAGTGAGATATACTCACCCCTTAAACCGACAGTGCTTACAGAGCGAAGGATGGTGTTAGATGCACTCATGCTTAACACGCCAGTGCACCCAGAGAGCCACCTTTTTTTACATTTAGAGTGTGGTAGAGTTAGTGTGAAGGATGGAGTGAGATATACTCACCCCTCACACTGCCAGTGCTTACAGAGCGAAGGATGGCGTTATATGCACTCATGCTTAACACCGCCAGTGCATCCAGAGAGCCGCCTTCTATACATTTAGAGTGTGGTAGAGTTAGTGTGAAGGATGGAGTGAGATATACTCACCTCTTAAACCGCCAGTGCTTACAGAGCGAAGAATGGTGTTAGATGCACTCATGCTTAACACACCAGTACATCCAGAGAGCCGCCTTCGATACATTTAGAGTGTGGTAGAGTTAGTGTGAAGGATGGAGCGAGATATACTCACCCCGCCAGTGCTTACAGAGCGAATGATGGTGTTAGATGCACTCATGCTTAACACCGCCAGTGCATCCAGAGAGCCGTCTTCTATACATTTAGAGTGTGGTAGAGTTAGTGTGAAGGATGGAGTGAGATATACTCACCCCTTAAACCGCCAGTGCTTATAGAGTGAAGGATGGTGTTAGATGCACTCATGCTTAACACACCAGTACATCCAGAGAGCCGCCTTCTATACATTTAGAGTGTGGTAGAGTTAGTGTGAAGGATGGAGCGAGATATACTCACCCCTTAAACCGCCAGTGCTTACAGAGCGAACGATGGTGTTAGATGCACTCATGCTTAACACCGCCAGTGCATCCAGAGAGCCGTCTTCTATACATTTAGAGTGTGGTAGAGTTAGTGTGAAGGATGGAGTGAGATATACTCACCCCTTAAACCGCCAGTGCTTACAGAGCGAAGGATGGTGTTAGATGCACTCATGCTTAACTCGCCAGTACATCCAGAGAGCCGCCTTCTATACATTTAGAGTGTGGTAGAGGTAGTGTGAAGGATGGAGCGGGATATACTCACCCCCTCACACTGCCAGTGCTTACAGACCAAAGGATGGTGTTAGATGCACTCATGCTTAACACCGCCAGTACATCCAGAGAGCCGCCTTCTATAGATTTAGAGTGTGGTAGAGTTATTGTGAAGGATGGAGTGAGATATACTCACCCCTCACACTGCCAGTGCTTACAGAGCAAAGGATGGTGTTGGATGCACTCATGCTTAACACCGCCAGTACATCCAGAGAGCCGCCTTCTATACATTTAGAGTGTGGTAGAGTTAGTATGAAGGATGGAGTGAGATATACTCACCCCTTAAACCGCCAGTGCTTGCAAAGTGAAGGATGGTGTTAGATGCACTCATGCTTAACACGCCAGTACATCCAGAGAGCCGCCTTCTATACATTTAGAGTGTGGTAGAGTTAGTGTGAAGGATTGAGTGAGATATACTCACCCCTTAAACTGCCAGTGCTTACAGAGCGAAGGATGGTGTTAGATGCACTCATGCTTAACTTGCCAGTACATCCAGAGAGCCGCCTTCTATACATTTAGAGTGTGGTAGAGTTAGTGTGAAGGATGGAGCGGGATATACTCACCCCCTCACACTGCCAGTGCTTACAGACCAAAGGATGGTGTTAGATGCACTCATGCTTAACACCGCCAGTACATCCAGAGAGCCGCCTTCTATACATTTACAGTGTGGTAGAGTTAGTGTGAAGGATGGAGTGAGATATACTCACCCCTTATACCGCCAGTGCTTACAGAGCGAAGGATGGTGTTAGATGCACTCATGCTTAACACGCCAGTACATCCAGAGAGCCGCCTTCTATACATTTAGAGTGTGGTAGAGTTAGTGTGAAGGATGGAGTGAGATATACTCACCCCTTAAACCGCCAGTGCTTACAGAGCGAAGGATGGTGTTAGATGCACTCATGCTTAACTCGCCAGTACATCCAGAGAGCCGCCTTTTATACATTTAGAGTGTGGTAGAGTTAGTGTGAAGGATCGAGTGAGATATACTCACCCCTTAAACCGCCAGTGCTTACAGAGCGAAGGATGGTGTTAGACACACTCATGCTTAACACCGCCAGTACATCCAGAGAGCCGCCTTCTATAAATTTAGAGTGTGGTAGAGTTAGTGTGAAGGATGGAGTGAGATATACTCACCCCTTAAATCGCCAGTGCTTACAGAGCGAAGGATGGTGTTAGATGCACTCATGCTTAACACCGCCAATACATCCAGAGAGCTGCCTTCTATACATTTAGAGTGTGGTAGAGTTAGTGTGAAGGATGGAGCGGGATATGCTCACCCCTCACACTGCCAGTGCTTACAGAGCGAAGGATGGTGTTAGATGCACTCATGCTTAACACCGCCAGTACATCCAGAGAGCCGCCTTCTATACATTTACAGTGTGGTAGAGTTAGTGTGAAGGATGGAGTGAGATATACTCACCCCTTAAACCGCCAGTGCTTACAGAGCGAAGGATGGTGTTAGATGCACTCATGCTTAACACCGCCAGTACATCCAGAGAGCCGCCTTCTATTGATTTAGAGTGTGGTAGAGTTAGTGTGAAGGATGGAGCGAGATATACTCACCCCGCCAGTGCTTACAGAGCGAAGGATGGTGTTAGACGCACTCATGCTTAACACCGCCAGTACATCTAGAGAGCCGCCTTCTGAACATTTAGAGTGTGGAAGAGTTAGTGTGAAGGATGGAGTGAGATATACTCACCCCTTAAACCGCCAGTGCTTACAGAGCAAAGGATGGTGTTAGATGCACTCATGCTTAACACCGCCAGTACATCCAGAGAGCCGCCTTCTATACATTTACAGTGTGGTAGAGTTAGTGTGAAGGATGGAGTGAGATATACTCACCCCTCACACTGCCAGTGCTTACAGAGCAAAGGATGGTGTTGGATGCACTCATGCTTAACACCGCCAGTACATCCAGAGAGCCGCCTTCTATACATTTAGAGTGTGGTAGAGTTAGTATGAAGGATGGAGTGAGATATACTCACCCCTTAAACCGCCAGTGCTTGCAAAGTGAAGGATGGTGTTAGATGCACTCATGCTTAACACGCCAGTACATCCAGAGAGCCGCCTTCTATACATTTAGAGTGTGGTAGAGTTAGTGTGAAGGATTGAGTGAGATATACTCACCCCTTAAACTGCCAGTGCTTACAGAGCGAAGGATGGTGTTAGATGCACTCATGCTTAACTTGCCAGTACATCCAGAGAGCCGCCTTCTATACATTTAGAGTGTGGTAGAGTTAGTGTGAAGGATGGAGCGGGATATACTCACCCCCTCACACTGCCAGTGCTTACAGACCAAAGGATGGTGTTAGATGCACTCATGCTTAACACCGCCAGTACATCCAGAGAGCCGCCTTCTATACATTTACAGTGTGGTAGAGTTAGTGTGAAGGATGGAGTGAGATATACTCACCCCTTATACCGCCAGTGCTTACAGAGCGAAGGATGGTGTTAGATGCACTCATGCTTAACACGCCAGTACATCCAGAGAGCCGCCTTCTATACATTTAGAGTGTGGTAGAGTTAGTGTGAAGGATGGAGTGAGATATACTCACCCCTTAAACCGCCAGTGCTTACAGAGCGAAGGATGGTGTTAGATGCACTCATGCTTAACTCGCCAGTACATCCAGAGAGCCGCCTTTTATACATTTAGAGTGTGGTAGAGTTAGTGTGAAGGATCGAGTGAGATATACTCACCCCTTAAACCGCCAGTGCTTACAGAGCGAAGGATGGTGTTAGACACACTCATGCTTAACACCGCCAGTACATCCAGAGAGCCGCCTTCTATAAATTTAGAGTGTGGTAGAGTTAGTGTGAAGGATGGAGTGAGATATACTCACCCCTTAAATCGCCAGTGCTTACAGAGCGAAGGATGGTGTTAGATGCACTCATGCTTAACACCGCCAATACATCCAGAGAGCTGCCTTCTATACATTTAGAGTGTGGTAGAGTTAGTGTGAAGGATGGAGCGGGATATGCTCACCCCTCACACTGCCAGTGCTTACAGAGCGAAGGATGGTGTTAGATGCACTCATGCTTAACACCGCCAGTACATCCAGAGAGCCGCCTTCTATACATTTACAGTGTGGTAGAGTTAGTGTGAAGGATGGAGTGAGATATACTCACCCCTTAAACCGCCAGTGCTTACAGAGCGAAGGATGGTGTTAGATGCACTCATGCTTAACACCGCCAGTACATCCAGAGAGCCGCCTTCTATTGATTTAGAGTGTGGTAGAGTTAGTGTGAAGGATGGAGCGAGATATACTCACCCCGCCAGTGCTTACAGAGCGAAGGATGGTGTTAGACGCACTCATGCTTAACACCGCCAGTACATCTAGAGAGCCGCCTTCTGAACATTTAGAGTGTGGAAGAGTTAGTGTGAAGGATGGAGTGAGATATACTCACCCCTTAAACCGCCAGTGCTTACAGAGCAAAGGATGGTGTTAGATGCACTCATGCTTAACACCGCCAGTACATCCAGAGGGCCGCCTTCTATACATTTAGAGTGTGGAAGAGTTAGTGTGAAGGATGGAGCGAGATATACTCACCCCGCCAGTGCTTACAGAGCGAAGGATGGTGTTAGATGCACTCATGCTTAACACCGCCAGTACATCCAGAGAGCCGCCTTCTATACATTTAGAGTGTGGCAGAGTTAGTGTGAAGGATGGAGTGAGATATACTCACTCCTCACACTGCCAGTGCTTACAGATCGAAGGATGGTGTTAGATGCACTCATGCTTAACACCGCCAGTACATCCAGAGAGCCGCCTTCTATACATTTAGAGTGTGGTAGAGTTAGTGTGAAGGATGGAGTGAGATATACTCACCCCTCACACTGCCAGTGCTTACAGAGCGAAGGATGGTGTTAGATGCACTCATGCTTAACACCGCCAGTGCATCCAGAGAGCCGCCTTCTATACATTTAGAGTGTGGTAGAGTTAGTGTGAAGGATGGAGTGAGATATACTCACCCCTTAAACCGCCAGTGCTTACAGAGCGAAGGATGGTGTTAGATGCACTCATGCTTAACACACCAGTACATCCAGAGAGCCGCCTTCTATACATTTAGAGTGTGGTAGAGTTAGTGTGAAGGATGGAGCGAGATATACTCACCCCGCCAGTGCTTACAGAGCGAATGATGGTGTTAGATGCACTCATGCTTAACACTGCCAGTGCATCCAGAGAGCCGTCTTCTATACATTTAGAGTGTGGTAGAGTTAGTGTGAAGGATGGAGTGAGATATACTCACCCCTTAAACCGCCAGTGCTTATAGAGCGAAGGATGGTGTTAGATGCACTCATGCTTAACACACCAGTACATCCAGAGAGCCGCCTTCTATACATTTAGAGTGTGGTAGAGTTAGTGTGAAGGATGGAGCGAGATATACTCACCCCTTAAACCGCCAGTGCTTACAGAGCGAATGATGGTGTTAGATGCACTCATGCTTAACACTGCCAGTGCATCCAGAGAGCCGTCTTCTATACATTTAGAGTGTGGTAGAGTTAGTGTGAAGGATGGAACGAGATATACTCACCCCGCCAGTGCTTACAGAGCGAATGATGGTGTTAGATGCACTCATGCTTAACACCGCCAGTGCATCCAGAGAGCCGTCTTCTATACATTTAGAGTGTGGTAGAGTTAGTGTGAAGGATGGAGTGAGATATACTCACCCCTCACACTGCCAGTGCTTACAGAGCGAAGGATGGTGTTAGATGCACTCATGCTTAACACGCCAGTACATCCAGAGAGCCGACTTCTATACATTTAGAGTGTGGTAGAGTTAGTGTGAAGGATGGAGTGAGATATACTCACCCTTTAAACCGCCAGTGCTTACAGAGCGAAGGATGGTGTTAAATGCACTCATGCTTAACACGCCAGTGCACCCAGAAAGCCGCCTTTTTTTACATTTAGAGTGTGGTAGAGTTAGTGTGAAGGATGGAGTGAGATATACTCACTCCTTAAACCGCCAGTGCTTACAGAGCGAAGGATGGTGTTAGATGCACTCATGCTTAACACTGCCAGTACATCCAGAGAGCCGCCTTCTATACATTTAGAGTGTGGTAGAGTTAGTGTGAAGGATCGAGTGAGATATACTCACCCCTTAAACCGCCAGTGCTTACAGAGCGAAGGATGGTGTTAGATGCACTCATGCTTAACACCGCCAGTACATCCAGAGAGCCGCCTTCTATAGATTTAGAGTGTGGTAGAGTTAGTGTGAAGGATGGAGTGAGATATACTCACCCATCACACTGCCAGTGCTTACAGAGCGAAGGATGGTGTTAGATGCACTCATGCTTAACACGCCAGTGCACCCAGAGAGCCGCCTTCTATACAATTACAGTCTGGTAGAGTTAGTGTGAAGGATGGAGTGAGATATACTCACCCCTTAAACTGACAGTGCTTACAGAGCAAAGGATGGTGTTAGATGCACTCATGCTTAACACCGCCAGTACATCCAGAGAGCCGCCTTCTATACATTTACAGTGTGGTAGAGTTAGTGTGAAGGATGGAGTGAGATATACTCACCCCTTACACTGCCAGTGCTTACAGAGCGAAGGATGGTGTTAGATGCACTCATGCTTAACACCGCCAGAACATCCAGAGAGCCGCCTTCTATACATTTAGAGTGTGGTAGAGTTAGTGTGAAGGATGGAGTGAGATATACTCACCCTTTAAACCGCCAGTGCTTACAGAGCGAAGGATGGTGTTAGATGCACTCATGCTTAACACGCCAGTACATCCAGAGAGCCGCCTTCTATACATATAGAGTGTGGTAGAGTTTGTGTGAAGGATGGAGCGGGATATACTCATCCCTCACACTGCCAGTGCTTACAGAGCAAAGGGTGGTGTTAGATGCACTGATGCTTAACACCGCCAGTACATCCAGAGAGCCGCCTTCTATACATTTACAGTGTGGTAGAGTTAGTGTGAAGGATGGAGTGAGATATACTCACCCCTTATACCGCCAGTGCTTACAGAGCGAAGGATGGTGTTATATGCACTCATGCTTAACACGCCAGTACATCCAGAGAGCCGCCTTCTATACATTTAGAGTGTGGTAGAGTTAGTGTGAAGGATGGAGTGAGATATACTCACCCCTTAAACCGCCAGTTCTTACGGAGCGAAGGATGGTGTTAGATGCACTCATGCTTAACTCGCCTGTACATCCAGAGAGCTGCCTTCTATACATTTAGAGTGTTTTAGAGTTAGTGTGAAGGATCGAGTGAGATATACTCACCCCTTAAACCGCCAGTGCTTACAGAGCGAAGTATGGTGTTAGACGCACTCATGATTAACATCGCCAGTACATCCAGAGGGCCGCCTTCTATACATTTAGAGTGTGGTAGAGTTAGTGAGAAGGATAGAGCGAGATATACTCACCCCACCAGTACTTACAGAGCGAAGGATGGTGTTAGATGCACTCATGCTTAACACCGCCAGTGCATCCAGAGAGCCGCCTTCTATACATTTAGAGTGTGGAAGAGTTAGTGTGAAGGATGGAGCGGGATATACTCACCCCTCACACTGCCAGTGCTTACAGAGCAAAGGATGGTGTTAGATGCACTCATGCTTAACACCGCCAGTACATCCAGAGAGCCGCCTTCTATACATTTACAGTGTGGTAGAGTTAGTGTGAAGGATGGAGTGAGATATACTCACCCCTTATACCGCCAGTGCTTACAGAGCGAAGGATGGTGTTAGATGCACTCATGCTTAACACGCCAGTACATCCAGAGAGCCGCCTTCTATACATATAGAGTGTGGTAGAGTTAGTGTGAAGGATGGAGCGGGATATACTCATCCCTCACACTGCCAGTGCTTACAGAGCAAAGGGTGGTGTTAGATGCACTCATGCTTAACACGCCAGTACATCCAGAGAGCCGACTTCTATACATTTAGAGTGTGGTAGAGTTAGTGTGAAGGATGGAGTGAGATATACTCACCCTTTAAACCGCCAGTGCTTACAGAGCGAAGGATGGTGTTAAATGCACTCATGCTTAACACGCCAGTGCACCCAGAAAGCCGCCTTTTTTTACATTTAGAGTGTGGTAGAGTTAGTGTGAAGGATGGAGTGAGATATACTCACCCCTTAAACCGCCAGTGCTTACAGAGCGAAGGATGGTGTTAGATGCACTCATGCTTAACACCGCCAGTACATCCAGAGAGCCGCCTTCTATAGATTTAGAGTGTGGTAGAGTTAGTGTGAAGGATGGAGTGAGATATACTCACTGTGAGAAGTTGGCCTGGTATATGCTGTTCACTAGTTCTAGTGACCACCTTGTACCATGCCAAGCAACCCTTATGGTGTGGTTGTAAGTCAACCTTTTTGGACTAGCTGCCCTAGTGGTAGCGTAGGCTAAGCAGTCTTTGAGGCTAAACTCGTGATGCGTGTTAAGCCAGCTGTTTTACCAAATATAACCCCCTTTTATACCAATGAAAGGACACCACACAGATATATATTCAAAATATATATGTATTTATTTCTCAAAGTAACCCCTAGTCTCTTTAGGAGCACAGGAGCACAAATCGTCAAACAAGATTATCACAGAATACACAGAAGTTGCACTTTATATGGATAGGCCCTGGTGGCCACTCGAACCATATACTAAAATAGTGGTATAAGTACCACGAACAGAAAAGGGAAAAGGCCTAGGGCCTCTAGAATCGCTGGGCCTACAAGGAGCTAACTTCAGTTAGTGACCAGGAGGTCCACGGGTGGCGTGTGCAGAGCAAATAGTCACACGCGGGCTCCCATAGGTTTCAATGGGTGCGTAAAAAGTACAAAGTTACTGCAAAAGGAATCTTCCGGATGACCTAGGAACTTAAGATTTGGAACACAGGCACTAGAGATGTATTACTACACATGGGCACCGGAGTACCAGCTTTACCTCACCCACAGGAAGCGGGTGCATAGGCCTCAAAGTGCGTCGGGTTTCTTCTATCTGTTCCGTTGAGCCTGGGACAAAGATGCTGCAGGCGGTCGGTCGGGAAGAGATGCAGTGGATCCAAGAGTGGATCGGAGATGTTGAAGACCTGTAAGCAGAGGGGACAGTGTTCACAGTCACTAGCCAGTGACCAGCGTGGCACCAGGTGGGTACCAGGCGATGTCGGGTGCAAACAGGTGATGAGGGGTAGCTTGTCTCCGCAGCCACGTGGTCCCTGAAGGTCGACGACGTCCAGGAGTCGGCTCACGAGCTGTCCCACGCAGGCTCTCGCTGTCGGCGGTGTCGGCGACTTGATCGAAGCAAACAAGCCTTGGCAAAAGCAATTGCAGGAGGATTCGGAAATCAGCTGTTGGTTCTGACCAGCAAGGTCAGAGGGATTGCTCCTTTGGAGGGGAGCAAGGGCCAGTCTGGAGCAACCAGACCAGCGGTGTTTGTCGTAGATTTCGTCGCCAAGATGGCCACTAGCCAGCGGGCCAGCAACCGGTTAGGCGCGTCGAGTGGCAAAATGCAGAAGGGCCCCACGCAGATCGTGGAGATGCTGGAGGGCTCACCTTTGGTGCAGATGCTGCTCGAGGGTTGGGCTTCTCAGGACCCAAAGCACAACTTGGAGGGAGCCTCGGTTGTTGCACTGGTCAGCTTGTCGTAGTCGTTCCAAGATGGCTGGTTCCACGTGTCTCGGTGCCTCCACGGGTCTCCTCTTTTCAGGGACTGTGGATCGGGCGGTGAGAGGTCTGGAGGTCCAGGTCTTGTCAGTCTCTGGGCTCGGGCTCCGGCGGGAGGCGGCGGCAAAGCAGACGGTGATTCGCTGGATGGTGCTTGCGTTAGCAAGGTGGTCACTCCCTGACCACAGGGGAGATTTTCTTCAGTCTTCTGTGCAGCAGAATGTCGAAGTTCCCGTCTTCTTCTTAGTTTCAAGTTGATTCCAGGATGTCTGAAGTCTTAGGACACAGCTCCTACCTTTATTCGGATTCTAGGGGCCGGACTACCTGCTAGGTCCCTCCCTATGGGTGGGACCAGGAAGGGGGGTGGTTACACCCCCAATCCTTTGTCCAGCTCGCCCCAGGCCCGGGACTGGTGTGCCCCAGGACCGGTTTGAACTGGCATATGCACCGAGGCTCCTTGTGAGCCACAGGCATGTCTGGTTTCTTTCAAGCCCTACCTGACCAATACACAAAATCCTGTCTGGGGTGGTGCACGCACCTCCCCTGGCAGGAAACCCTTTGTCCACACCTCCCAAGCTGGAAGGACTCCCAGCAGCAGGAGGGCAGACTTGTGTCTGTGGTGGCAGCATCCATTTTGTGGAGCTGAGGCTATGTCTGATTTTACCCGGGTTTCAGGCACTGTACATGTCGTGTCCCTCTAGAAGGGTGGAATGCTAACCCCGTCGCCAGAATTGGCGAGGGGTTAGTATTCCAATTCGTATGACACCTTACTCGACATGTTTTGATAAAGCCAAACCAAAGATAGCATTTAACCGCGAGGTTCATAATGCACTTAAGAGTATATGGTATGACGATATCTGGAAACAGTAGAAGGAAGTTGTTCCGACCACTGCAGACAGGCTCAGCTCATGCCAGAGCACCATCTCACATGGAACCAAGCACTCTGCCTTCAGGATTGTTAAGGCCTGCCATAGGAGTGACTTATAGGTTACCAGGTGTCCCATTTAAGTTTAGGTATAGGTATACTACACCTAAGTAAGAGGTGATTACACCAACTTACCCCAGCTGAGTGATCAGCCAGTTGTGTCAGATTGTTAGGCCAAGCCTGGGGTGGCATAATACATGCTTCAGCCCCTGGCAGGCCTTGGATATACCAATGCCCTGGGTACCTAGTGTACACTGGTACAGGGGCTGACAGGGTGATCCAACCAATTGGGTATGTACCTAGGGTACATGGAGTCCATTTTACAGAGAGAGCAGATAGCCTGAGAGCCTGAATGGCAGGATCTCAGGCCAACTAAGTCGAAAAACCAGCTAGACACTAGGCAAAAATTTGGGGGTAACCATAGTCAGATATCCACCTTCCTACACAACCCCCCCCCAAACGAAGGGAGATAAGGCTGACCTTGACCAGGTAAGCCTATATTGCCCAAGTGGCCATATAAGGAGGAACCAGCACTGGCATGGTTACCCCCTGTCTCATGGTCCACTAAGCAATCCCTCACACTAAGGGTATCAGAGGGTCTCCACCATAGGGAATCTCTACCTGTGGTGTGTCTTGGCAAAGTAAAAGGCTGGTGTTGAGATGGAGTACTGAAGTGAGTGTCCTCAAAGTGAGGCCTCAGCCTCCTCCAATCATCCTCCACCATGGATGCCTTTCTTTCTTTAACTGAGTTGCACTGTGCTCTCAGGGTCAGCCTCTGGCTACCTAAAGCTGGAGGCTGGGTCCCTTTTGTGGGCTTACTGGAGGGACAGGTCAGGTTTGGGGCCCTAAGGTCCCATGTTTGCCTGTGCCCAACAGAATCCCCCTGGGGGAGGTCCCTAACTACCTGTAAAGGAGATCCCTCAGGAATGTTTTTACCCATCACCTGACTAGGGCTACTAGCCAGGCAATCCTCATTCTTTTGATGGGGGGGTTCTTGTGGACAGGGGCCCTCTGGGGGTCCACTGGCCTCCCTGACCTCTGCAGCCCTGGGCTGACTGAGGCAGGGTAGAGAGAGGCAGGCTACCTGCACCAGACTGGATCCCACCTTGGAAGGGGCCACTGACATCAGAGGCTCTGCCAGGCCAGGCCTGGCTACCTCTGGGGCAGTTCCTTCACAAGGGGTGAGGTCAGATCCCTGAGGAGGCTGACCTTTTCCTAATGTCTGGGGAGAGGGAGACTTTTCTTCCTCCCCACTACTCTCAGTTTGTGTGGAGTGATCCATTGTTTCAGGCTTCACTACACCTATGTCAGTCTGAGTATAGGCTGAGACCATTACAGCCTTGCCAACCTTTTCAGGGGGGCACTCAGTTTGTGTTTGAGCTGTGACTGTCACAGCTCTGCCAGTCCCTACAGGGAAGTCTGTCTGTGCCTGGGCTGTGGCTACCACTGCCCTTCCAACCTTTTCAGGGAGGAAATCTATTTGGACAGGGGTTGTGAATGGCACAACCCCCCTACCCTTTTGTGAAAGGCCTACCATTTTAGAATGGGTGTCTTGTTCAACTCCAGCCCAAGCTGAGAGTTCTAAGTCATTCCCCAGTAAGCAGTCTACAGGCAAGGTTGGGGACACTGCTACCCTTTTAGGGCCAGTGACCCCTCCCCAGCTGAGACATACCTCTGCCATGGGATGACTGTTCTGTTTGCCATCAATGTTAGTCACCTGGTAGGAGAAACCGGGCAAAAGCTGCTCAGAGGGAACTAGCCAATGGGCCACCATTGTGATGCTAGCCCCAGTGTCTCTGTAGGCCTCAGCTTTTGTACCATTGATGTAGGGCTCCTGTCTGTACCTACCCAAAGTGTTGGGACAGGCAGTGAAGTTGGCAAACCCCATGCCACCATCACAGACAAGAGTGGTTGCTGTAGGGGAATTGGCTAAGCCAGGGTCCCCCTGTGTTCCCCAAGTAAACCCACCCAGATTTCTGGGGGCACTCCCACCACCTGGGGGATTACTGCTGACAGTAATAGGTGGTGTGACAGGAGTAATTGGAGGAACAGTTTTGTTTTTAGCCCTTGGGCAACCGCTGTCAGTTTTCCAATGCCCAGGAGTTTTACACTCATGGCAGTAGGGCTTTTTAGCTGTGGTAGAGGAGGGAGCTTGGGACCCACCACCCTGTGTGGAGTTTTGGGGCCCTGAGGAAGGTTTCTCTTTTTCTTTATCCCCACCCTTCTCTTGAGGCTTGGTGGTATCTTTCTTTTGGTCACCACCCTGGTTTTTAGGCCTGATCCTGGTCCTGACCCATTTATCTGCCCTCTTTCCCAATTCTTGGGGAGAGGTCAAATCTGAGTCTACCAGGTGTTGATGGAGAAGCTGGTTTTGACAATTACTTAAAATCTGCTCTCTCATCATCAAATTGTACAATCCTGTATAATCCGACACCTTACTTCCCAGCAACCAACCCTCCAAAGCCTTAGTGGCACATTCCACATATTCAGACCAGTCCTGAGTCTGTGTCTTCTGGGTGTCTCTGAACATTAACCTGTACTGTTCAGTGGTTAAGCCTAACCCATCAACTAGGACACTCTTCAGGACTCTGTAATTTCTGACATCCTCTTCTCTAACAGTGAGGAGTCTATCTCTGCCTCTCCCCTCAAAGGAGAGCCATAAGATTGCTGCCCACTGGTCTTCAGGAACCTGCTGCACTTTGCAGGCTCTCTCAAGAGCAGTCATCCATTTGTGGATGTCATCCCCACTTTTGTAGGGGGGCACAATCTTGGACAGGTTCCTATTGTCAAAGACCCTATCTTTGTCCCTAGGGACATTGCTGCCACCAGTGGGTATAGACCCACTCTCTCTATGCTGCCTAGCCTTGCTCAGTTTTTCTTCCATCAGGGCTACTTCTAGCTCCTGCTTCCTGATCCTCAGCTGGGCTTCCTGCATTCTGGCCTCATGTTCCCTCCTCTGAGGGGTGGTCAGTCTCCTTCTGGAGTGACCTTGAGAGCCTCTAGAGCCATGGGAAGCATTGGAGTCACCTGAGCGATTCCTTTGCCTTCCAAGCCCTGTGTTAAGTCCACTGGGGAGATCCAATGGGGTGAACCCACTGTCAGTCCCCAATAGCCTTAGTTTAGCTGGGCCAAGTATAACACTTGGCACTGGGCTAGTTCTCCCTTCATCCCCACTCACATCTGTATCCCCATCACTTTCTTCCTCTGTGGTAGGCATCCCATCTAAGGGGTGACTATTGAAAGGGGGTACCTCTGTGGCATCTTCAGAAGGGGGGCCTCCTGTTCCTGACCCTAAGGGGGCTAACTGGGAAGCTTTCCTGAGTTCTCTCTGATTCTCATCATTTTGTAAGAGTTCTCTGAGCTCAGCAGAGGTAGGGTTCTTGGGCTGTTTAAGGCCTCTAAGAGTTGCCAAATGCCTGAGCTCATTCTGATTAAGGGTAGCAAAGCTGGATGTTGCCCTCTGGGGGTCACTCTCAACAGAGATGGGTACAGTGGACCCCTCTGCCCCGGCCATTGCTCTTAAGTGTGGGTGGATGTGTTGCAATCTACCTACACTTGTGTTTACCTACTAAACCTATCTAGTAGTTGTAGTCAGGGTGTGCTACTCCCTTTGCTCTACAACAACTAAGTTCAGTAGAACTTATGTATATCTAATCTTGTTTTATATGTACCTACAGGTACCTATGTGATCTTTCAATTGGTAACCAAGAGATTACAATGGTAAAACACAGCAAGCTCAAATCCCACCGCTGCCACCAATGTGAGAAGTTGGCCTGGTATATGCTGTTCACTAGTTCTAGTGACCACCTTGTACCATGCCAAGCAACCCTTATGGTGTGGTTGTAAGTCAACCTTTTTGGACTAGCTGCCCTAGTGGTAGCGTAGGCTAAGCAGTCTTTGAGGCTAAACTCGTGATGCGTGTTAAGCCAGCTGTTTTACCAAATATAACCCCCTTTTATACCAATGAAAGGACACCACACAGATATATATTCAAAATATATATGTATTTATTTCTCAAAGTAACCCCTAGTCTCTTTAGGAGCACAGGAGCACAAATCGTCAAACAAGATTATCACAGAATACACAGAAGTTGCACTTTATATGGATAGGCCCTGGTGGCCACTCGAACCATATACTAAAATAGTGGTATAAGTACCACGAACAGAAAAGGGAAAAGGCCTAGGGCCTCTAGAATCGCTGGGCCTACAAGGAGCTAACGTCAGTTAGTGACCAGGAGGTCCACGGGTGGCGTGTGCAGAGCAAATAGTCACACGCGGGCTCCCATAGGTTTCAATGGGTGCGTAAAAAGTACAAAGTTACTGCAAAAGGAATCTTCCGGATGACCTAGGAACTTAAGATTTGGAACACAGGCACTAGAGATGTATTACTACACATGGGCACCGGAGTACCAGCTTTACCTCACCCACAGGAAGCGGGTGCATAGGCCTCAAAGTGCGTCGGGTTTCTTCTATCTGTTCCGTTGAGCCTGGGACAAAGATGCTGCAGGCGGTCGGTCGGGAAGAGATGCAGTGGATCCAAGAGTGGATCGGAGATGTTGAAGACCTGTAAGCAGAGGGGACAGTGTTCACAGTCACTAGCCAGTGACCAGCGTGGCACCAGGTGGGTACCAGGCGATGTCGGGTGCAAACAGGTGATGAGGGGTAGCTTGTCTCCGCAGCCACGTGGTCCCTGAAGGTCGACGACGTCCAGGAGTCGGCTCACGAGCTGTCCCACGCAGGCTCTCGCTGTCGGCGGTGTCGGCGACTTGATCGAAGCAAACAAGCCTTGGCAAAAGCAATTGCAGGAGGATTCGGAAATCAGCTGTTGGTTCTGACCAGCAAGGTCAGAGGGATTGCTCCTTTGGAGGGGAGCAAGGGCCAGTCTGGAGCAACCAGACCAGCGGTGTTTGTCGTAGATTTCGTCGCCAAGATGGCCACTAGCCAGCGGGCCAGCAACCGGTTAGGCGCGTCGAGTGGCAAAATGCAGAAGGGCCCCACGCAGATCGTGGAGATGCTGGAGGGCTCACCTTTGGTGCAGATGCTGCTCGAGGGTTGGGCTTCTCAGGACCCAAAGCACAACTTGGAGGGAGCCTCGGTTGTTGCACTGGTCAGCTTGTCGTAGTCGTTCCAAGATGGCTGGTTCCACGTGTCTCGGTGCCTCCACGGGTCTCCTCTTTTCAGGGACTGTGGATCGGGCGGTGAGAGGTCTGGAGGTCCAGGTCTTGTCAGTCTCTGGGCTCGGGCTCCGGCGGGAGGCGGCGGCAAAGCAGACGGTGATTCGCTGGATGGTGCTTGCGTTAGCAAGGTGGTCACTCCCTGACCACAGGGGAGATTTTCTTCAGTCTTCTGTGCAGCAGAATGTCGAAGTTCCCGTCTTCTTCTTAGTTTCAAGTTGATTCCAGGATGTCTGAAGTCTTAGGACACAGCTCCTACCTTTATTCGGATTCTAGGGGCCGGACTACCTGCTAGGTCCCTCCCTATGGGTGGGACCAGGAAGGGGGGTGGTTACACCCCCAATCCTTTGTCCAGCTCGCCCCAGGCCCGGGACTGGTGTGCCCCAGGACCGGTTTGAACTGGCATATGCACCGAGGCTCCTTGTGAGCCACAGGCATGTCTGGTTTCTTTCAAGCCCTACCTGACCAATACACAAAATCCTGTCTGGGGTGGTGCACGCACCTCCCCTGGCAGGAAACCCTTTGTCCACACCTCCCAAGCTGGAAGGACTCCCAGCAGCAGGAGGGCAGACTTGTGTCTGTGGTGGCAGCATCCATTTTGTGGAGCTGAGGCTATGTCTGATTTTACCCGGGTTTCAGGCACTGTACATGTCGTGTCCCTCTAGAAGGGTGGAATGCTAACCCCGTCGCCAGAATTGGCGAGGGGTTAGTATTCCAATTCGTATGACACCTTACTCGACATGTTTTGATAAAGCCAAACCAAAGATAGCATTTAACCGCGAGGTTCATAATGCACTTAAGAGTATATGGTATGACGATATCTGGAAACAGTAGAAGGAAGTTGTTCCGACCACTGCAGACAGGCTCAGCTCATGCCAGAGCACCATCTCACATGGAACCAAGCACTCTGCCTTCAGGATTGTTAAGGCCTGCCATAGGAGTGACTTATAGGTTACCAGGTGTCCCATTTAAGTTTAGGTATAGGTATACTACACCTAAGTAAGAGGTGATTACACCAACTTACCCCAGCTGAGTGATCAGCCAGTTGTGTCAGATTGTTAGGCCAAGCCTGGGGTGGCATAATACATGCTTCAGCCCCTGGCAGGCCTTGGATATACCAATGCCCTGGGTACCTAGTGTACACTGGTACAGGGGCTGACAGGGTGATCCAACCAATTGGGTATGTACCTAGGGTACATGGAGTCCATTTTACAGAGAGAGCAGATAGCCTGAGAGCCTGAATGGCAGGATCTCAGGCCAACTAAGTCGAAAAACCAGCTAGACACTAGGCAAAAATTTGGGGGTAACCATAGTCAGATATCCACCTTCCTACACTCACCCCTTACACTGCCAGTGCTTACAGAGCGATGGATGGTGTTAGATGCACTCATGCTTAACACGCCAGTACATCCAGAGAGCCGACTTCTATACATTTAGAGTGTGGTAGA
Source organism: Triturus cristatus (assembly GCF_964204655.1). Taxonomy (NCBI): domain Eukaryota; kingdom Metazoa; phylum Chordata; class Amphibia; order Caudata; family Salamandridae; genus Triturus; species Triturus cristatus. The sequence goes on along the minus strand of NW_028188331.1, from coordinate 291,067 downwards.
GTTAGTGTGAAGGATGGAGTGAGATATACTCACCCTTTAAACCGCCAGTGCTTACAGAGCGAAGGATGGTGTTAAATGCACTCATGCTTAACACGCCAGTGCACCCAGAAAGCCGCCTTTTTTTACATTTAGAGTGTGGTAGAGTTAGTGTGAAGGATGGAGTGAGATATACTCACCCCTTAAACCGCCAGTGCTTACAGAGCGAAGGATGGTGTTAGATGCACTCATGCTTAACACCGCCAGTACATCCAGAGAGCCGCCTTCTATAGATTTAGAGTGTGGTAGAGTTAGTGTGAAGGATGGAGTGAGATATACTCACCCCTTACACTGCCAGTGCTTACAGAGCGATGGATGGTGTTAGATGCACTCATGCTTAACACGCCAGTGCACCCAGAGAGCCGCCTTCTATACATTTACAGTGTGGTAGAGTTAGTGTGAAGGATGGAGTGAGATATACTCACCCCTTAAACCGACAGTGCTTACAGAGCGAAGGATGGTGTTAGATGCACTCATGCTTAACACGCCAGTGCACCCAGAGAGCCGCCTTTTTTTACATTTAGAGTGTGGTAGAGTTAGTGTGAAGGATGGAGTGAGATATACTCACCCCTTACACTGCCAGTGCTTACAGAGCGAAGGATGGTGTTAGATGCACTCATGCTTAACACCGCCACTACATCCAGAGAGCCGCCTTCTATACATTTAGAGTGTGGTAGAGTTAGTGTGAAGGATCGAGTGAGATATACTCACCCCTTAAACCGCCAGTGCTTACAGAGCGAAGGATGGTGTTAGATGCACTCATGCTTAACACCGCCAGTACATCCAGAGAGCCGCCTTCTATAGATTTAGAGTGTGGTAGAGTTAGTGTGAAGGATGGAGTGAGATATACTCACCCATCACACTGCCAGTGCTTACAGAGCGAAGGATGGTGTTAGATGCACTCATGCTTAACACACCAGTGCATCCAGAGAGCCGCCTTCTATACATTTAGAGTGCGGTAGAGTTAGTGTGAAGGATGGAGCGAGATATACTCACCCCTTACACTGCCAGTGCTTACAGAGCGATGGATGGTGTTAGATGCACTCATGCTTAACACGCCAGTGCACCCAGAGAGCCGCCTTCTATACAATTACAGTGTGGTAGAGTTAGTGTGAAGGATGGAGTGAGATATACTCACCCCTTAAACCGACAGTGCTTACAGAGCGAAGGATGGTGTTAGATGCACTCATGCTTAACACGCCAGTGCACCCAGAGAGCCACCTTTTTTTACATTTAGAGTGTGGTAGAGTTAGTGTGAAGGATGGAGTGAGATATACTCACCCCTTACACTGCCAGTGCTTACAGAGCGAAGGATGGTGTTAGATGCACTCATGCTTAACACCGCCAGTACATCCAGAGAGCCGCCTTCTATACATTTAGAGTGTGGTAGAGTTAGTGTGAAGGATGGAGTGAGATATACTCACCCTTTAAACCGCCAGTGCTTACAGAGCGAAGGATGGTGTTAGATGCACTCATGCTTAACACGCCAGTACATCCAGAGAGCCGCCTTCTATACATATAGAGTGTGGTAGAGTTAGTGTGAAGGATGGAGCGGGATATACTCATCCCTCACACTGCCAGTGCTTACAGAGCAAAGGGTGGTGTTAGATGCACTGATGCTTAACACCGCCAGTACATCCAGAGAGCCGCCTTCTATACATTTACAGTGTGGTAGAGTTAGTGTGAAGGATGGAGTGAGATATACTCACCCCTTATACCGCCAGTGCTTACAGAGCGAAGGATGGTGTTATATGCACTCATGCTTAACACGCCAGTACATCCAGAGAGCCGCCTTCTATACATTTAGAGTGTGGTAGAGTTAGTGTGAAGGATGGAGTGAGATATACTCACCCCTTAAACCGCCAGTTCTTACGGAGCGAAGGATGGTGTTAGATGCACTCATGCTTAACTCGCCTGTACATCCAGAGAGCTGCCTTCTATACATTTAGAGTGTTTTAGAGTTAGTGTGAAGGATCGAGTGAGATATACTCACCCCTTAAACCGCCAGTGCTTACAGAGCGAAGTATGGTGTTAGACGCACTCATGATTAACATCGCAAGTACATCCAGAGGGCCGCCTTCTATACATTTAGAGTGTGGTAGAGTTAGTGAGAAGGATAGAGCGAGATATACTCACCCCACCAGTACTTACAGAGCGAAGGATGGTGTTAGATGCACTCATGCTTAACACCGCCAGTGCATCCAGAGAGCCGTCTTCTATTCATTTAGAGTGTGGGAGAGTTAGTGTGAAGGATGGAGTGAGATATACTCACCCCTCACACTGCCAGTGCTTACAGAGTGAAGGATGGTGTTAGATGCACTCATGCTTAACACGCCAGTGCATCCAGAGAGCCGCCTTCTATACATTTAGAGTGCGGTAGAGTTAGTGTGAAGGATGGAGCGAGATATACTCACCCCTTACACTGCCAGTGCTTACAGAGCGATGGATGGTGTTAGATGCACTCATGCTTAACACGCCAGTGCACCCTGAGAGCCGCCTTCTATACATTTACAGTGTGGTAGAGTTAGTGTGAAGGATGGAGTGAGATATACTCACCCCTTAAACCGCCTGTGCTTACAGAGCGAAGGATGGTGTTAGATGCACTCATGCTTAACATGCCAGTGCATCCAGAGAGCCGCCTTCTATACATTTAGAGTGTGGTAGAGTTAGTGTGAAGGATGGAGTGAGATATACTCACCCCTCACACTGCCAGTGCTTACAGAGCGAAGGATGGTGTTAGATGCACTCATGCTTAACACCGCCAGTACATCCAGAGAGCCGCCTTCTATACATTTAGAGTGTGGTAGAGTTAGTGTGAAGGATGGAGTGAGATATACTCACCCCTCACACTGCCAGTGCTTACAGAGCGAAGGATGGTGTTAGATGCACTCATGCTTAACACCGCCAGTACATCCAGAGAGCCGCCTTCTATACATTTAGAGTGTGGCAGAGTTAGTGTGAAGGATGGAGTGAGATATACTCACCCCTCACACTGCCAGTGCTTACAGATCGAAGGATGGTGTTAGATGCACTCATGCTTAACACCGCCAGTACATCAAGAGAGCCGCCTTCTATACATTTAGAGTGTGGTAGAGTTAGTGTGAAGGATGGAGTGAGATATACTCACCCCTCACACTGCCAGTGCTTACAGAGCGAAGGATGGTGTTAGATGCACTCATGCTTAACACCGCCAGTGCATCCAGAGAGCCGCCTTCTATACATTTAGAGTGTGGTAGAGTTAGTGTGAATGATGGAGTGAGATATACTCACCCCTTAAACCGCCAGTGCTTACAGAGCGAAGGATGGTGTTAGATGCACTCATGCTTAACACACCAGTACATCCAGAGAGCCGCCTTCTATACATTTAGAGTGTGGTAGAGTTAGTGTGAAGGATGGAGCGAGATATACTCACCCCGCCAGTGCTTACAGAGCGAATGATGGTGTTAGATGCACTAATGCTTAACACACCAGTACATCCAGAGAGCCGCCTTCTATACATTTAGAGTGTGGTAGAGTTAGTGTGAAGGATGGAGTGAGATATACTCACCCCTTAAACCGCCAGTGCCTATAGAGCGAAGGATGGTGTTAGATGCACTCATGCTTAACACACCAGTACATCCAGAGAGCCGCCTTCTATACATTTAGAGTGTGGTAGAGTTAGTGTGAAGGATGGAGCGAGATATACTCACCCCTTAAACCGCCAGTGCTTACAGAGCGAATGATGGTGTTAGATGCACTCATGCTTAACACCGCCAGTGCATCCAGAGAGCCGTCTTCTATACATTTAGAGTGTGGTAGAGTTAGTGTGAAGGATGGAGTGAGATATACTCACCCCTTAAACCGCCAGTGCTTACAGAGCGAAGGATGGTGTTAGATGCACTCATGCTTAACTCGCCAGTATTTCCAGAGAGCCGCCTTCTATACATTTAGAGTGTGGTAGAGTTAGTATGAAGGATGGAGCGGGATATACTCACCCCCTCACACTGCCAGTGCTTACAGACCAAAGGATGGTGTTAGATGCACTCATGCTTAACACCGCCAGTACATCCAGAGAGCCGCCTTCTATAGATTTAGAGTGTGGTAGAGTTAGTGTGAAGGATGGAGTGAGATATACTCACCCCTTAAACCGCCAGTGCTTACAGAGCGAAGGATGGTGTTAGATGCACTCATGCTTAACATGCCAGTACATCCAGAGAGCCGCCTTCTATACATTTAGAGTGTGGTAGAGTTAGTGTGAAGGATGGAGTGAGATATACTCACCCCTCACACTGCCAGTGCTTACAGAGCGAAGGATGGTGTTAGATGCACTCATGCTTAACACCGCCAATACATCCAGAGAGCCGCCTTCTATACATTTAGAGTGTGGTAGAGTTAGTGTGAAGGATGGAGCGGGATATGCTCACCCCTCACACTGCCAGTGCTTACAGAGCGAAGGATGGTGTTAGTTGCACTCATGCTTAACACCGCCAGTACATCCAGAGAGCCGCCTTCTATACATTTACAGTGTGGTAGAGTTAGTGTGAAGGATGGAGTGAGATATACTCACCCCTTAAACCGCCAGTGCTTACAGAGCGAAGGATGGTGTTAGATGCACTAATGCTTAACACCGCCAGTACATCCAGAGAGCCGCCTTCTATAGATTTAGAGTGTGGTAGAGTTAGTGTGAAGGATGGAGCGAGATATACTCACCCCGCCAGTGCTTACAGAGCGAAGGATGGTGTTAGACGCACTCATGCTTAACACCGCCAGTACATCTAGAGAGCCGCCTTCTGAACATTTAGAGTGTGGTAGAGTTAGTGTGAAGGATGGAGTGAGATATACTCACCCCTTAAACCGCCAGTGCTTACAGAGCAAAGGATGGTGTTAGATGCACTCATGCTTAACACCGCCAGTTCATCCAGAGGGCCGCCTTCTATACATTTAGAGTGTGGAAGAGTTAGTGTGAAGGATGGAGCAAGATATACTCACCCCGCCAGTACTTACAGAGCGAAGGATGGTGTTAGATGCACTCATGCTTAACACCGCCAGTACATCCAGAGAGCCGCCTTCTATACATTTAGAGTGTGGCAGACTTAGTGTGAAGGATGGAGTGAGATATACTCACTCCTCACACTGCCAGTGCTTACAGATCGAAGGATGGTGTTAGATGCACTCATGCTTAACACCGCCAGTACATCCAGAGAGCCGCCTTCTATACATTTAGAGTGTGGTAGAGTTAGTGTGAAGGATGGAGTGAGATATACTCACCCCTCACACTGCCAGTGCTTACAGAGCGAAGGATGGTGTTAGATGCACTCATGCTTAACACCGCCAGTGCATCCAGAGAGCGGCCTTCTATACATTTAGAGTGTGGTAGAGTTAGTGTGAAGGATGGAGTGAGATATACTCACCTCTTAAACCGCCAGTGCTTACAGAGCGAAGGATGGTGTTAGATGCACTCATGCTTAACACACCAGTACATCCAGAGAGCCGCCTTCTATACATTTAGAGTGTGGTAGAGTTAGTGTGAAGGATGGAGCGAGATATACTCACCCCGCCAGTGCTTACAGAGCGAATGATGGTGTTGGATGCACTCATGCTTAACACCGCCAGTGCATCCAGAGAGCCGTCTTCTATACATTTAGAGTGTGGTAGAGTTAGTGTGAAGGATGGAGTGAGATATACTCACCCCTTAAACCGCCAGTGCTTATAGAGCGAAGGATGGTGTTAGATGCACTCATGCTTAACACACCAGTACATCCAGAGAGCCGCCTTCTATACATTTAGAGTGTGGTAGAGTTAGTGTGAAGGATGGAGCGAGATATACTCACCCCTTAAACCGCCAGTGCTTACAGAGCGAATGATGGTGTTAGATGCACTCATGCTTAACACCGCCAGTGCATCCAGAGAGCCGTCTTCTATACATTTAGAGTGTGGTAGAGTTAGTGTGAAGAATGGAGTGAGATATACTCACCCCTTAAACCGCCAGTGCTTACAGAGCGAAGGATGGTGTTAGATGCACTCATGCTTAACACCGCCAGTACATCCAGAGGGGCGCCTTCTATACATTTAGAGTGTGGTAGAGTTAGTGTGAAGGATGGAACGAGATATACTCACCCCGCCAGTGCTTACAGAGCGAATGATGGTGTTAGATGCACTCATGCTTAACACCGCCAGTGCATCCAGAGAGCCGTCTTCTATACATTTAGAGTGTGGTAGAGTTAGTGTGAAGGATGGAGTGAGATATACTCACCCCTCACACTGCCAGTGCTTACAGAGCGAAGGATGGTGTTAGATGCACTCATGCTTAACATGCCAGTGCACCCTGAGAGCCGCCTTCTATACATTTACCGTGTGGTAGAGTTAGTGTGAAGGATGGAGTGAGATATACTCACCTCTTAAACCGCCAGTGCTTACAGAGAGAAGGATGGTGTTAAATGCACTTATGCTTAACACGCCAGTGCACCCAGAAAGCCGCCTTTTTTTACATTTAGAGAGTGGTAGAGTTAGTGTGAAGGATGGAGTGAGATATACTCACCCTTTAAACCGCCAGTGCTTACAGAGCGAAGGATGGTGTTAGATGCACTCATGCTTAACACGCCAGTACATCCAGAGAGCCGCCTTCTATACATTTAGAGTGTGGAAGAGTTAGTGTGAAGGATGGAGCGGGATATACTCACCCCTCACACTGCCAGTGCTTACAGAGCAAAGGATGGTGTTAGATGCACTCATGCTTAACACCGCCAGTACATCCAGAGAGCCGCCTTCTATACATTTACAGTGTGGTAGAGTTAGTGTGAAGAATGGAGTGAGATATACTCACCCCTTATACCGCCAGTGCTTACAGAGCGAAGGATGGTGTTAGATGCACTCATGCTTAACACGCCAGTACATCCAGAGAGCCGACTTCTATACATTTAGAGTGTGGTAGAGTTAGTGTGAAGGATGGAGTGAGATATACTCACCCTTTAAACCGCCAGGGCTTACAGAGCGAAGGATGGTGTTAAATGCACTCATGCTTAACAAGCCAGTGCACCCAGAAAGCCGCCTTTTTTTACATCTAGAGTGTGGTAGAGTTAGTGTGAAGGATGGAGTGAGATATACTCACCCCTTAAACCGCTAGTGCTTACAGAGCGAAGGATGGTGTTAGATGCACTCATGCTTAACACCGCCAGTACATCCAGAGAGCCGCCTTCTATACATTTAGAGTGTGGTAGAGTTAGTGTGAAGGATCGAGTGAGATATACTCACCCCTTAAACCGCCAGTGCTTACAGAGCGAAGGATGGTGTTAGATGCACTCATGCTTAACACCGCCAGTACATCCAGAGAGCCGCCTTCTATAGATTTAGAGTGTGGTAGAGTTAGTGTGAAGGATGGAGTTAGATATACTCACCCCTTACACTGCCAGTGCTTACAGAGCGATGGATGGTGTTAGATGCACTCATGCTTAACACGCCAGTGCACCCAGAGAGCCGCCTTCTATACATTTACAGTGTGGTAGAGTTAGTGTGAAGGATGGAGTGAGATATACTCACCCCTTAAACCGACAGTGCTTACAGAGCGAAGGATGGTGTTAGATGCACTCATGCTTAACACGCCAGTGCACCCAGAGAGCCGCCTTTTTTTACATTTAGAGTGTGGTAGAGTTAGTGTGAAGGATGGAGTGAGATATACTCACCCCTTACACTGCCAGTGCTTACAGAGCGAAGGATGGTGTTAGATGCACTCATGCTTAACACCGCCACTACATCCAGAGAGCCGCCTTCTATACATTTAGAGTGTGGTAGAGTTAGTGTGAAGGATGGAGTGAGATATACTCACCCCTCACACTGCCAGTGCTTACAGAGCGAAGGATGGTGTTAGATGCACTCATGCTTAACACCGCCAGTACATCCAGAGAGCCGCCTTCTATACATTTAGAGTGTGGTAGAGTTAGTGTGAAGGATGGAGTGAGATATACTCACCCTTTAAACCGCCAGTGCTTACAGAGCGAAGGATGGTGTTAGATGCACTCATGCTTAACACGCCAGTACATCCAGAGAGCCGCCTTCTATACATATAGAGTGCGGTAGAGTTAGTGTGAAGGATGGAGCGGGATATACTCATCCCTCACACTGCCAGTGCTTACAGAGCAAAGGGTGGTGTTAGATGCACTGATGCTTAACACCGCCAGTACATCCAGAGAGCCGCCTTCTATACATTTACAGTGTGGTAGAGTTAGTGTGAAGGATGGAGTGAGATATACTCACCCCTTATACCGCCAGTGCTTACAGAGCGAAGGATGGTGTTATATGCACTCATGCTTAACACGCCAGTACATCCAGAGAGCCGCCTTCTATACATTTAGAGTGTGGTAGAGTTAGTGTGAAGGATGGAGTGAGATATACTCACCCCTTAAACCGCCAGTTCTTACAGAGCGAAGGATGGTGTTAGATGCACTCATGCTTAACTCGCCTGTACATCCAGAGAGCTGCCTTCTATACATTTATAGTGTTTTAGAGTTAGTGTGAAGGATCGAGTGAGATATACTCACCCCTTAAACCGCCAGTGCTTACAGAGCGAAGTATGGTGTTAGACGCACTCATGATTAACATCGCCAGTACATCCAGAGGGCCACCTTCTATACATTTAGAGTGTGGTAGAGTTAGTGAGAAGGATAGAGCGAGATATACTCACCCCACCAGTACTTACAGAGCGAAGGATAGTGTTAGATGCACTCATGCTTAACACCGCCAGTGCATCCAGAGAGCCGTCTTCTATTCATTTAGAGTGTGGGAGAGTTAGTGTGAAGGATGGAGTGAGATATACTCACCCCTCACACTGCCAGTGCTTACAGAGTGAAGGATGGTGTTAGATGCACTCATGCTTAACACGCCAGTGCATCCAGAGAGCCGCCTTCTATACATTTAGAATGCGGTAGAGTTAGTGTGAAGGATGGAGCGAGATATACTCACCCTTTAAACCGCCAGTGCTTACAGAGCGAAGGATGGTGTTAGATGCACTCATGCTTAACACGCCAGTACATCCAGAGAGCCGCCTTCTATACATATAGAGTGTGGTAGAGTTAGTGTGAAGGATGGAGCGGGATATACTCATCCCTCACACTGCCAGTGCTTACAGAGCAAAGGGTGGTGTTAGATGCACTGATGCTTAACACCGCCAGTACATCCAGAGAGCCGCCTTCTATACATTTACAGTGTGGTAGAGTTAGTGTGAAGGATGGAGTGAGATATACTCACCCCTTATACCGCCAGTGCTTACAGAGCGAAGGATGGTGTTATATGCACTCATGCTTAACACGCCAGTACATCCAGAGAGCCGCCTTCTATACATTTAGAGTGTGGTAGAGTTAGTGTGAAGGATGGAGTGAGATATACTCACCCTTTAAACCGCCAGTGCTTACAGAGCGAAGGATGGTGTTAAATGCACTCATGCTTAACACGCCAGTGCACCCAGAAAGCCGCCTTTTTTTACATTTAGAGTGTGGTAGAGTTAGTGTGAAGGATGGAGTGAGATATACTCACCCCTTAAACCGCCAGTGCTTACAGAGCGAAGGATGGTGTTAGATGCACTCATGCTTAACACCGCCAGTACATCCAGAGAGCCGCCTTCTATACATTTAGAGTGTGGTAGAGTTAGTGTGAAGGATCGAGTGAGATATACTCACCCCTTAAACCGCCAGTGCTTACAGAGCGAAGGATGGTGTTAGATGCACTCATGCTTAACACCGCCAGTACATCCAGAGAGCCGCCTTCTATAGATTTAGAGTGTGGTAGAGTTAGTGTGAAGGATGGAGTGAGATATACTCACCCCTTACACTGCCAGTGCTTAAAGAGCGATGGATGGTGTTAGATGCACTCATGCTTAACACGCCAGTGCACCCAGAGAGCCGCCTTCTATACATTTACAGTGTGGTAGAGTTAGTGTGAAGGATGGAGTGAGATATACTCACCCCTTAAACCGACAGTGCTTACAGAGCGAAGGATGGTGTTAGATGCACTCATGCTTAACACGCCAGTGCACCCAGAGAGCCGCCTTTTTTTACATTTAGAGTGTGGTAGAGTTAGTGTGAAGGATGGAGTGAGATATACTCACCCCTTACACTGCCAGTGCTTACAGAGCGAAGGATGGTGTTAGATGCACTCATGCTTAACACCGCCACTACATCCAGAGAGCCGCCTTCTATACATTTAGAGTGTGGTAGAGTTAGTGTGAAGGATGGAGTGAGATATACTCACCCCTCACACTGCCAGTGCTTACAGAGCGAAGGATGGTGTTAGATGCACTCATGCTTAACACCGCCAGTACATCCAGAGAGCCGCCTTCTATACATTTAGAGTGTGGTAGAGTTAGTGTGAAGGATGGAGTGAGATATACTCACCCTTTAAACCGCCAGTGCTTACAGAGCGAAGGATGGTGTTAGATGCACTCATGCTTAACACGCCAGTACATCCAGAGAGCCGCCTTCTATACATATAGAGTGTGGTAGAGTTAGTGTGAAGGATGGAGCGGGATATACTCATCCCTCACACTGCCAGTGCTTACAGAGCAAAGGGTGGTGTTAGATGCACTGATGCTTAACACCGCCAGTACATCCAGAGAGCCGCCTTCTATACATTTACAGTGTGGTAGAGTTAGTGTGAAGGATGGAGTGAGATATACTCACCCCTTATACCGCCAGTGCTTACAGAGCGAAGGATGGTGTTATATGCACTCATGCTTAACACGCCAGTACATCCAGAGAGCCGCCTTCTATACATTTAGAGTGTGGTAGAGTTAGTGTGAAGGATGGAGTGAGATATACTCACCCCTTAAACCGCCAGTTCTTACGGAGCGAAGGATGGTGTTAGATGCACTCATGCTTAACTCGCCTGTACATCCAGAGAGCTGCCTTCTATACATTTATAGTGTTTTAGAGTTAGTGTGAAGGATCGAGTGAGATATACTCACCCCTTAAACTGCCAGTGCTTACAGAGCGAAGTATGGTGTTAGACGCACTCATGCTTAACACGCCAGTGCATCCAGAGAGCCGTCTTCTATTCATTTAGAGTGTGGGAGAGTTAGTGTGAAGGATGGAGTGAGATATACTCACCCCTCACACTGCCAGTGCTTACAGAGTGAAGGATGGTGTTAGATGCACTCATGCTTAACACGCCAGTGCATCCAGAGAGCCGCCTTCTATACATTTAGAGTGTGGTAGAGTTAGTGAGAAGGATAGAGCGAGATATACTCACCCCACCAGTACTTACAGAGCGAAGGATGGTGTTAGATGCACTCATGCTTAACACCGCCAGTGCATCCAGAGAGCCGTCTTCTATTCATTTAGAGTGTGGGAGAGTTAGTGTGAAGGATGGAGTGAGATATACTCACCCCTCACACTGCCAGTGCTTACAGAGTGAAGGATGGTGTTAGATGCACTCATGCTTAACACGCCAGTGCATCCAGAGAGCCGCCTTCTATACATTTAGAGTGCGGTAGAGTTAGTGTGAAGGATGGAGCGAGATATACTCACCCCTTACACTGCCAGTGCTTACAGAGCGATGGATGGTGTTAGATGCACTCATGCTTAACACGCCAGTGCACCCTGAGAGCCGCCTTCTATACATTTACAGTGTGGTAGAGTTAGTGTGAAGGATGGAGTGAGATATACTCACCCCTTAAACCGCCTGTGCTTACAGAGCGAAGGATGGTGTTAGATGCACTCATGCTTAACATGCCAGTGCATCCAGAGAGCCGCCTTCTATACATTTAGAGTGTGGTAGAGTTAGTGTGAAGGATGGAGTGAGATATACTCACCCCTCACACTGCCAGTGCTTACAGAGCGAAGGATGGTGTTAGATGCACTCATGCTTAACACCGCCAGTACATCCAGAGAGCCGCCTTCTATACATTTAGAGTGTGGTAGAGTTAGTGTGAAGGATGGAGTGAGATATACTCACCCCTCACACTGCCAGTGCTTACAGAGCGAAGGATGGTGTTAGATGCACTCATGCTTAACACCGCCAGTACATCCAGAGAGCCGCCTTCTATACATTTAGAGTGTGGCAGAGTTAGTGTGAAGGATGGAGTGAGATATACTCACCCCTCACACTGCCAGTGCTTACAGATCGAAGGATGGTGTTAGATGCACTCATGCTTAACACCGCCAGTACATCAAGAGAGCCGCCTTCTATACATTTAGAGTGTGGTAGAGTTAGTGTGAAGGATGGAGTGAGATATACTCACCCCTCACACTGCCAGTGCTTACAGAGCGAAGGATGGTGTTAGATGCACTCATGCTTAACACCGCCAGTGCATCCAGAGAGCCGCCTTCTATACATTTAGAGTGTGGTAGAGTTAGTGTGAATGATGGAGTGAGATATACTCACCCCTTAAACCGCCAGTGCTTACAGAGCGAAGGATGGTGTTAGATGCACTCATGCTTAACACACCAGTACATCCAGAGAGCCGCCTTCTATACATTTAGAGTGTGGTAGAGTTAGTGTGAAGGATGGAGCGAGATATACTCACCCCGCCAGTGCTTACAGAGCGAATGATGGTGTTAGATGCACTAATGCTTAACACACCAGTACATCCAGAGAGCCGCCTTCTATACATTTAGAGTGTGGTAGAGTTAGTGTGAAGGATGGAGTGAGATATACTCACCCCTTAAACCGCCAGTGCCTATAGAGCGAAGGATGGTGTTAGATGCACTCATGCTTAACACACCAGTACATCCAGAGAGCCGCCTTCTATACATTTAGAGTGTGGTAGAGTTAGTGTGAAGGATGGAGCGAGATATACTCACCCCTTAAACCGCCAGTGCTTACAGAGCGAATGATGGTGTTAGATGCACTCATGCTTAACACCGCCAGTGCATCCAGAGAGCCGTCTTCTATACATTTAGAGTGTGGTAGAGTTAGTGTGAAGGATGGAGTGAGATATACTCACCCCTTAAACCGCCAGTGCTTACAGAGCGAAGGATGGTGTTAGATGCACTCATGCTTAACTCGCCAGTATTTCCAGAGAGCCGCCTTCTATACATTTAGAGTGTGGTAGAGTTAGTGTGAAGGATGGAGCGGGATATACTCTTCCCCTCACACTGCCAGTGCTTACAGACCAAAGGATGGTGTTAGATGCACTCATGCTTAACACCGCCAGTACATCCAGAGAGCCGCCTTCTATAGATTTAGAGTGTGGTAGAGTTAGTGTGAAGGATGGAGTGAGATATACTCACCCCTTAAACCGCCAGTGCTTACAGAGCGAAGGATGGTGTTAGATGCACTCATGCTTAACATGCCAGTACATCCAGAGAGCCGCCTTCTATACATTTAGAGTGTGGTAGAGTTAGTGTGAAGGATGGAGTGAGATATACTCACCCCTCACACTGCCAGTGCTTACAGAGCGAAGGATGGTGTTAGATGCACTCATGCTTAACACCGCCAATACATCCAGAGAGCCGCCTTCTATACATTTAGAGTGTGGTAGAGTTAGTGTGAAGGATGGAGCGGGATATGCTCACCCCTCACACTGCCAGTGCTTACAGAGCGAAGGATGGTGTTAGTTGCACTCATGCTTAACACCGCCAGTACATCCAGAGAGCCGCCTTCTATACATTTACAGTGTGGTAGAGTTAGTGTGAAGGATGGAGTGAGATATACTCACCCCTTAAACCGCCAGTGCTTACAGAGCGAAGGATGGTGTTAGATGCACTCATGCTTAACACCGCCAGTACATCCAGAGAGCCGCCTTCTATAGATTTAGAGTGTGGTAGAGTTAGTGTGAAGGATGGAGCGAGATATACTCACCCCGCCAGTGCTTACAGAGCGAAGGATGGTGTTAGACGCACTCATGCTTAACACCGCCAGTACATCTAGAGAGCCGCCTTCTGAACATTTAGAGTGTGGTAGAGTTAGTGTGAAGGATGGAGTGAGATATACTCACCCCTTAAACCGCCAGTGCTTACAGAGCAAAGGATGGTGTTAGATGCACTCATGCTTAACACCGCCAGTACATCCAGAGGGCCGCCTTCTATACATTTAGAGTGTGGAAGAGTTAGTGTGAAGGATGGAGCAAGATATACTCACCCCGCCAGTACTTACAGAGCGAAGGATGGTGTTAGATGCACTCATGCTTAACACCGCCAGTACATCCAGAGAGCCGCCTTCTATACATTTAGAGTGTGGCAGAGTTAGTGTGAAGGATGGAGTGAGATATACTCACTCCTCACACTGCCAGTGCTTACAGATCGAAGGATGGTGTTAGATGCACTCATGCTTAACACCGCCAGTACATCCAGAGAGCCGCCTTCTATACATTTAGAGTGTGGTAGAGTTAGTGTGAAGGATGGAGTGAGATATACTCACCCCTTAAACCGCCAGTGCTTACAGAGCGAAGGATGGTGTTAGATGCACTCATGCTTAACACACCAGTACATCCAGAGAGCCGCCTTCTATACATTTAGAATGTGGTAGAGTTAGTGTGAAGGATGGAGCGAGATATACTCACCCCGCCAGTGCTTACAGAGCGAATGATGGTGTTGGATGCACTCATGCTTAACACCGCCAGTGCATCCAGAGAGCCGTCTTCTATACATTTAGAGTGTGGTAGAGTTAGTGTGAAGGATGGAGTGAGATATACTCACCCCTTAAACCGCCAGTGCTTATAGAGCGAAGGATGGTGTTAGATGCACTCATGCTTAACACACCAGTACATCCAGAGAGCCGCCTTCTATACATTTAGAGTGTGGTAGAGTTAGTGTGAAGGATGGAGCGAGATATACTCACCCCTTAAACCGCCAGTGCTTACAGAGCGAATGATGGTGTTAGATGCACTCATGCTTAACACCGCCAGTGCATCCAGAGAGCCGTCTTCTATACATTTAGAGTGTGGTAGAGTTAGTGTGAAGAATGGAGTGAGATATACTCACCCCTTAAACCGCCAGTGCTTACAGAGCGAAGGATGGTGTTAGATGCACTCATGCTTAACACCGCCAGTACATCCAGAGGGCCGCCTTCTATACATTTAGAGTGTGGTAGAGTTAGTGTGAAGGATGGAACGAGATATACTCACCCCGCCAGTGCTTACAGAGCGAATGATGGTGTTAGATGCACTCATGCTTAACACCGCCAGTGCATCCAGAGAGCCGTCTTCTATACATTTAGAGTGTGGTAGAGTTAGTGTGAAGGATGGAGTGAGATATACTCACCCCTCACACTGCCAGTGCTTACAGAGCGAAGGATGGTGTTAGATGCACTCATGCTTAACATGCCAGTGCACCCTGAGAGCCGCCTTCTATACATTTACCGTGTGGTAGAGTTAGTGTGAAGGATGGAGTGAGATATACTCACCTCTTAAACCGCCAGTGCTTACAGAGAGAAGGATGGTGTTAAATGCACTCATGCTTAACACGCCAGTGCACCCAGAAAGCCGCCTTTTTTTACATTTAGAGAGTGGTAGAGTTAGTGTGAAGGATGGAGTGAGATATACTCACCCTTTAAACCGCCAGTGCTTACAGAGCGAAGGATGGTGTTAGATGCACTCATGCTTAACACGCCAGTACATCCAGAGAGCCGCCTTCTATACATTTAGAGTGTGGAAGAGTTAGTGTGAAGGATGGAGCGGGATATACTCACCCCTCACACTGCCAGTGCTTACAGAGCAAAGGATGGTGTTAGATGCACTCATGCTTAACACCGCCAGTACATCCAGAGAGCCGCCTTCTATACATTTACAGTGTGGTAGAGTTAGTGTGAAGAATGGAGTGAGATATACTCACCCCTTATACCGCCAGTGCTTACAGAGCGAAGGATGGTGTTAGATGCACTCATGCTTAACACGCCAGTACATCCAGAGAGCCGACTTCTATACATTTAGAGTGTGGTAGAGTTAGTGTGAAGGATGGAGTGAGATATACTCACCCTTTAAACCGCCAGGGCTTACAGAGCGAAGGATGGTGTTAAATGCACTCATGCTTAACAAGCCAGTGCACCCAGAAAGCCGCCTTTTTTTACATTTAGAGTGTGGTAGAGTTAGTGTGAAGGATGGAGTGAGATATACTCACCCCTTAAACCGCTAGTGCTTACAGAGCGAAGGATGGTGTTAGATGCACTCATGCTTAACACCGCCAGTACATCCAGAGAGCCGCCTTCTATACATTTAGAGTGTGGTAGAGTTAGTGTGAAGGATCGAGTGAGATATACTCACCCCTTAAACCGCCAGTGCTTACAGAGCGAAGGATGGTGTTAGATGCACTCATGCTTAACACCGCCAGTACATCCAGAGAGCCGCCTTCTATAGATTTAGAGTGTGGTAGAGTTAGTGTGAAGGATGGAGTGAGATATACTCACCCCTTACACTGCCAGTGCTTACAGAGCGATGGATGGTGTTAGATGCACTCATGCTTAACACGCCAGTGCACCCAGAGTGCCGCCTTCTATACATTTACAGTGTGGTAGAGTTAGTGTGAAGGATGGAGTGAGATATACTCACCCCTTAAACCGACAGTGCTTACAGAGCGAAGGATGGTGTTAGATGCACTCATGCTTAACACGCCAGTGCACCCAGAGAGCCGCCTTTTTTTACATTTAGAGTGTGGTAGAGTTAGTGTGAAGGATGGAGTGAGATATACTCACCCCTTACACTGCCAGTGCTTACAGAGCGAAGGATGGTGTTAGATGCACTCATGCTTAACACCGCCACTACATCCAGAGAGCCGCCTTCTATACATTTAGAGTGTGGTAGAGTTAGTGTGAAGGATGGAGTGAGATATACTCACCCCTCATACTGCCAGTGCTTACAGAGCGAAGGATGGTGTTAGATGCACTCATGCTTAACACCGCCAGTACATCCAGAGAGCCGCCTTCTATACATTTAGAGTGTGGTAGAGTTAGTGTGAAGGATGGAGTGAGATATACTCACCCTTTAAACCGCCAGTGCTTACAGAGCGAAGGATGGTGTTAGATGCACTCATGCTTAACACGCCAGTACATCCAGAGAGCCGCCTTCTATACATATAGAGTGTGGTAGAGTTAGTGTGAAGGATGGAGCGGGATATACTCATCCCTCACACTGCCAGTGCTTACAGAGCAAAGGGTGGTGTTAGATGCACTGATGCTTAACACCGCCAGTACATCCAGAGAGCCGCCTTCTATACATTTACAGTGTGGTAGAGTTAGTGTGAAGGATGGAGTGAGATATACTCACCCCTTATACCGCCAGTGCTTACAGAGCGAAGGATGGTGTTATATGCACTCATGCTTAACACGCCAGTACATCCAGAGAGCCGCCTTCTATACATTTAGAGTGTGGTAGAGTTAGTGTGAAGGATGGAGTGAGATATACTCACCCCTTAAACCGCCAGTTCTTACGGAGCGAAGGATGGTGTTAGATGCACTCATGCTTAACTCGCCTGTACATCCAGAGAGCTGCCTTCTATACATTTATAGTGTTTTAGAGTTAGTGTGAAGGATCGAGTGAGATATACTCACCCCTTAAACCGCCAGTGCTTACAGAGCGAAGTATGGTGTTAGACGCACTCATGATTAACATCGCCAGTAGATCCAGAGGGCCGCCTTCTATACATTTAGAGTGTGGTAGAGTTAGTGAGAAGGATAGAGCGAGATATACTCACCCCACCAGTACTTACAGAGCGAAGGATGGTGTTAGATGCACTCATGCTTAACACCGCCAGTGCATCCAGAGAGCCGTCTTCTATTCATTTAGAGTGTGGGAGAGTTAGTGTGAAGGATGGAGTGAGATATACTCACCCCTCACACTGCCAGTGCTTACAGAGTGAAGGATGGTGTTAGATGCACTCATGCTTAACACGCCAGTGCATCCAGAGAGCCGCCTTCTATACATTTAGAATGCGGTAGAGTTAGTGTGAAGGATGGAGCGAGATATACTCACCCTTTAAACCGCCAGTGCTTACAGAGCGAAGGATGGTGTTAGATGCACTCATGCTTAACACGCCAGTACATCCAGAGAGCCGCCTTCTATACATATAGAGTGTGGTAGAGTTAGTGTGAAGGATGGAGCGGGATATACTCATCCCTCACACTGCCAGTGCTTACAGAGCAAAGGGTGGTGTTAGATGCACTGATGCTTAACACCGCCAGTACATCCAGAGAGCCGCCTTCTATACATTTACAGTGTGGTAGAGTTAGTGTGAAGGATGGAGTGAGATATACTCACCCCTTATACCGCCAGTGCTTACAGAGCGAAGGATGGTGTTATATGCACTCATGCTTAACACGCCAGTACATCCAGAGAGCCGCCTTCTATACATTTAGAGTGTGGTAGAGTTAGTGTGAAGGATGGAGTGAGATATACTCACCCTTTAAACCGCCAGTGCTTACAGAGCGAAGGATGGTGTTAAATGCACTCATGCTTAACACGCCAGTGCACCCAGAAAGCCGCCTTTTTTTACATTTAGAGTGTGGTAGAGTTAGTGTGAAGGATGGAGTGAGATATACTCACCCCTTAAACCGCCAGTGCTTACAGAGCGAAGGATGGTGTTAGATGCACTCATGCTTAACACCGCCAGTACATCCAGAGAGCCGCCTTCTATACATTTAGAGTGTGGTAGAGTTAGTGTGAAGGATCGAGTGAGATATACTCACCCCTTAAACCGCCAGTGCTTACAGAGCGAAGGATGGTGTTAGATGCACTCATGCTTAACACCGCCAGTACATCCAGAGAGCCGCCTTCTATAGATTTAGAGTGTGGTAGAGTTAGTGTGAAGGATGGAGTGAGATATACTCACCCCTTACACTGCCAGTGCTTACAGAGCGATGGATGGTGTTAGATGCACTCATGCTTAACACGCCAGTGCACCCAGAGAGCCGCCTTCTATACATTTACAGTGTGGTAGAGTTAGTGTGAAGGATGGAGTGAGATATACTCACCCCTTAAACCGACAGTGCTTACAGAGCGAAGGATGGTGTTAGATGCACTCATGCTTAACACACCAGTACATCCAGAGAGCCGCCTTCTATACATTTAGAGTGTGGTAGAGTTAGTGTGAAGGATGGAGCGAGATATACTCACCCCGCCAGTGCTTAAAGAGCGAATGATGGTGTTAGATGCACTCATGCTTAACACCGTCAGTGCATCCAGAGAGCCGTCTTCTATACATTTAGAGTGTGGTAGAGTTAGTGTGAAGGATGGAGTGAGATATACTCACCCTTTAAACCGCCAGGGCTTACAGAGCGAAGGATGGTGTTAAATGCACTCATGCTTAACAAGCCAGTGCACCCAGAAAGCCGCCTTTTTTTACATTTAGAGTGTGGTAGAGTTAGTGTGAAGGATGGAGTGAGATATACTCACCCCTTAAACCGCTAGTGCTTACAGAGCGAAGGATGGTGTTAGATGCACTCATGCTTAACACCGCCAGTACATCCAGAGAGCCGCCTTCTATACATTTAGAGTGTGGTAGAGTTAGTGTGAAGGATCGAGTGAGATATACTCACCCCTTAAACCGCCAGTGCTTACAGAGCGAAGGATGGTGTTAGATGCACTCATGCTTAACACCGCCAGTACATCCAGAGAGCCGCCTTCTATACATTTGGAGTGTGGTAGAGTTAGTGTGAAGGATGGAGTGAGATATACTCACCCCTTACACTGCCAGTGCTTACAGAGCGATGGATGGTGTTAGATGCACTCATGCTTAACACGCCAGTGCACCCAGAGAGCCGCCTTCTATACATTTACAGTGTGGTAGAGTTAGTGTGAAGGATGGAGTGAGATATACTCACCCCTTAAACCGACAGTGCTTACAGAGCGAAGGATGGTGTTAGATGCACTCATGCTTAACACGCCAGTGCACCCAGAGAGCCGCCTTTTTTTACATTTAGAGTGTGGTAGAGTTAGTGTGAAGGATGGAGTGAGATATACTCACCCCTTACACTGCCAGTGCTTACAGAGCGAAGGATGGTGTTAGATGCACTCATGCTTAACACCGCCACTACATCCAGAGAGCCGCCTTCTATACATTTAGAGTGTGGTAGAGTTAGTGTGAAGGATGGAGTGAGATATACTCACCCCTCACACTGCCAGTGCTTACAGAGCGAAGGATGGTGTTAGATGCACTCATGCTTAACACGCCAGTACATCCAGAGAGCCGCCTTCTATACATATAGAGTGTGGTAGAGTTAGTGTGAAGGATGGAGCGGGATATACTCATCCCTCACACTGCCAGTGCTTACAGAGCAAAGGGTGGTGTTAGATGCACTGATGCTTAACACCGCCAGTACATCCAGAGAGCCGCCTTCTATACATTTACAGTGTGGTAGAGTTAGTGTGAAGGATGGAGTGAGATATACTCACCCCTTATACCGCCAGTGCTTACAGAGCGAAGGATGGTGTTATATGCACTCATGCTTAACACGCCAGTACATCCAGAGAGCCGCCTTCTATACATTTAGAGTGTGGTAGAGTTAGTGTGAAGGATGGAGTGAGATATACTCACCCCTTAAACCGCCAGTTCTTACGGAGCGAAGGATGGTGTTAGATGCACTCATGCTTAACTCGCCTGTACATCCAGAGAGCTGCCTTCTATACATTTATAGTGTTTTAGAGTTAGTGTGAAGGATCGAGTGAGATATACTCACCCCTTAAACCGCCAGTGCTTACAGAGCGAAGTATGGTGTTAGACGCACTCATGATTAACATCGCCAGTACATCCAGAGGGCCGCCTTCTATACATTTAGAGTGTGGTAGAGTTAGTGAGAAGGATAGAGCGAGATATACTCACCCCACCAGTACTTACAGAGCGAAGGATGGTGTTAGATGCACTCATGCTTAACACCGCCAGTGCATCCAGAGAGCCGTCTTCTATTCATTTAGAGTGTGGGAGAGTTAGTGTGAAGGATGGAGTGAGATATACTCACCCCTCACACTGCCAGTGCTTACAGAGTGAAGGATGGTGTTAGATGCACTCATGCTTAACACGCCAGTGCATCCAGAGAGCCGCCTTCTATACATTTAGAGTGCGGTAGAGTTAGTGTGAAGGATGGAGCGAGATATACTCACCCTTTAAACCGCCAGTGCTTACAGAGCGAAGGATGGTGTTAGATGCACTCATGCTTAACACGCCAGTACATCCAGAGAGCCGCCTTCTATACATATAGAGTGTGGTAGAGTTAGTGTGAAGGATGGAGCGGGATATACTCATCCCTCACACTGCCAGTGCTTACAGAGCAAAGGGTGGTGTTAGATGCACTGATGCTTAACACCGCCAGTACATCCAGAGAGCCGCCTTCTATACATTTACAGTGTGGTAGAGTTAGTGTGAAGGATGGAGTGAGATATACTCACCCCTTATACCGCCAGTGCTTACAGAGCGAAGGATGGTGTTATATGCACTCATGCTTAACACGCCAGTACATCCAGAGAGCCGCCTTCTATACATTTAGAGTGTGGTAGAGTTAGTGTGAAGGATGGAGTGAGATATACTCACCCTTTAAACCGCCAGTGCTTACAGAGCGAAGGATGGTGTTAAATGCACTCATGCTTAACACGCCAGTGCACCCAGAAAGCTGCCTTTTTTTACATTTAGAGTGTGGTAGAGTTAGTGTGAAGGATGGAGTGAGATATACTCACCCCTTAAACCGCCAGTGCTTACAGAGCGAAGGATGGTGTTAGATGCACTCATGCTTAACACCGCCAGTACATCCAGAGAGCCGCCTTCTATACATTTAGAGTGTGGTAGAGTTAGTCTGAAGGATCGAGTGAGATATACTCACCCCTTAAACCGCCAGTGCTTACAGAGCGAAGGATGGTGTTAGATGCACTCATGCTTAACACCGCCAGTACATCCAGAGAGCCGCCTTCTATAGATTTAGAGTGTGGTAGAGTTAGTGTGAAGGATGGAGTGAGATATACTCACCCCTTACACTGCCAGTGCTTACAGAGCGATGGATGGTGTTAGATGCACTCATGCTTAACACGCCAGTGCACCCAGAGAGCCGCCTTCTATACATTTACAGTGTGGTAGAGTTAGTGTGAAGGATGGAGTGAGATATACTCACCCCTTAAACCGACAGTGCTTACAGAGCGAAGGATGGTGTTAGATGCACTCATGCTTAACACGCCAGTGCACCCAGAGAGCCGCATTTTTTTACATTTAGAGTGTGGTAGAGTTAGTGTGAAGGATGGAGTGAGATATACTCACCCCTTACACTGCCAGTGCTTACAGAGCGAAGGATGGTGTTAGATGCACTCATGCTTAACACCGCCACTACATCCAGAGAGCCGCCTTCTATACATTTAGAGTGTGGTAGAGTTAGTGTGAAGGATGGAGTGAGATATACTCACCCCTCACACTGCCAGTGCTTACAGAGCGAAGGATGGTGTTAGATGCACTCATGCTTAACACCGCCAGTACATCCAGAGAGCCGCCTTCTATACATTTAGAGTGTGGTAGAGTTAGTGTGAAGGATGGAGTGAGATATACTCACCCTTTAAACCGCCAGTGCTTACAGAGCGAAGGATGGTGTTAGATGCACTCATGCTTAACACGCCAGTACATCCAGAGAGCCGCCTTCTATACATATAGAGTGTGGTAGAGTTAGTGTGAAGGATGGAGCGGGATATACTCATCCCTCACACTGCCAGTGCTTACAGAGCAAAGGGTGGTGTTAGATGCACTGATGCTTAACACCGCCAGTACATCCAGAGAGCCGCCTTCTATACATTTACAGTGTGGTAGAGTTAGTGTGAAGGATGGAGTGAGATATACTCACCCCTTATACCGCCAGTGCTTACAGAGCGAAGGATGGTGTTATATGCACTCATGCTTAACACGCCAGTACATCCAGAGAGCCGCCTTCTATACATTTAGAGTGTGGTAGAGTTAGTGTGAAGGATGGAGTGAGATATACTCACCCCTTAAACCGCCAGTTCTTACGGAGCGAAGGATGGTGTTAGATGCACTCATGCTTAACTCGCCTGTACATCCAGAGAGCTGCCTTCTATACATTTATAGTGTTTTAGAGTTAGTGTGAAGGATCGAGTGAGATATACTCACCCCTTAAACCGCCAGTGCTTACAGAGCGAAGTATGGTGTTAGACGCACTCATGATTAACATCGCCAGTACATCCAGAGGGCCGCCTTCTATACATTTAGAGTGTGGTAGAGTTAGTGAGAAGGATAGAGCGAGATATACTCACCCCACCAGTACTTACAGAGCGAAGGATGGTGTTAGATGCACTCATGCTTAACACCGCCAGTGCATCCAGAGAGCCGTCTTCTATTCATTTAGAGTGTGGGAGAGTTAGTGTGAAGGATGGAGTGAGATATACTCACCCCTCACACTGCCAGTGCTTACAGAGTGAAGGATGGTGTTAGATGCACTCATGCTTAACACGCCAGTGCATCCAGAGAGCCGCCTTCTATACATTTAGAGTGCGGTAGAGTTAGTGTGAAGGATGGAGCGAGATATACTCACCCTTTAAACCGCCAGTGCTTACAGAGCGAAGGATGGTGTTAGATGCACTCATGCTTAACACGCCAGTACATCCAGAGAGCCGCCTTCTATACATATAGAGTGTGGTAGAGTTAGTGTGAAGGATGGAGCGGGATATACTCATCCCTCACACTGCCAGTGCTTACAGAGCAAAGGGTGGTGTTAGATGCACTGATGCTTAACACCGCCAGTACATCCAGAGAGCCGCCTTCTATACATTTACAGTGTGGTAGAGTTAGTGTGAAGGATGGAGTGAGATATACTCACCCCTTATACCGCCAGTGCTTACAGAGCGAAGGATGGTGTTATATGCACTCATGCTTAACACGCCAGTACATCCAGAGAGCCGCCTTCTATACATTTAGAGTGTGGTAGAGTTAGTGTGAAGGATGGAGTGAGATATACTCACCCTTTAAACCGCCAGTGCTTACAGAGCGAAGGATGGTGTTAAATGCACTCATGCTTAACACGCCAGTGCACCCAGAAAGCTGCCTTTTTTTACATTTAGAGTGTGGTAGAGTTAGTGTGAAGGATGGAGTGAGATATACTCACCCCTTAAACCGCCAGTGCTTACAGAGCGAAGGATGGTGTTAGATGCACTCATGCTTAACACCGCCAGTACATCCAGAGAGCCGCCTTCTATACATTTAGAGTGTGGTAGAGTTAGTGTGAAGGATCGAGTGAGATATACTCACCCCTTAAACCGCCAGTGCTTACAGAGCGAAGGATGGTGTTAGATGCACTCATGCTTAACACCGCCAGTACATCCAGAGAGCCGCCTTCTATAGATTTAGAGTGTGGTAGAGTTAGTGTGAAGGATGGAGTGAGATATACTCACCCCTTACACTGCCAGTGCTTACAGAGCGATGGATGGTGTTAGATGCACTCATGCTTAACACGCCAGTGCACCCAGAGAGCCGCCTTCTATACATTTACAGTGTGGTAGAGTTAGTGTGAAGGATGGAGTGAGATATACTCACCCCTTAAACCGACAGTGCTTACAGAGCGAAGGATGGTGTTAGATGCACTCATGCTTAACACGCCAGTGCACCCAGAGAGCCGCCTTTTTTTACATTTAGAGTGTGGTAGAGTTAGTGTGAAGGATGGAGTGAGATATACTCACCCCTTACACTGCCAGTGCTTACAGAGCGAAGGATGGTGTTAGATGCACTCATGCTTAACACCGCCACTACATCCAGAGAGCCGCCTTCTATACATTTAGAGTGTGGTAGAGTTAGTGTGAAGGATGGAGTGAGATATACTCACCCCTCACACTGCCAGTGCTTACAGAGCGAAGGATGGTGTTAGATGCACTCATGCTTAACACCGCCAGTACATCCAGAGAGCCGCCTTCCATACATTTAGAGTGTGGTAGAGTTAGTGTGAAGGATGGAGTGAGATATACTCACCCTTTAAACCGCCAGTGCTTACAGAGCGAAGGATGGTGTTAGATGCACTCATGCTTAACACGCCAGTACATCCAGAGAGCCGCCTTCTATACATATAGAGTGTGGTAGAGTTAGTGTGAAGGATGGAGCGGGATATACTCATCCCTCACACTGCCAGTGCTTACAGAGCAAAGGGTGGTGTTAGATGCACTGATGCTTAACACCGCCAGTACATCCAGAGAGCCGCCTTCTATACATTTACAGTGTGGTAGAGTTAGTGTGAAGGATGGAGTGAGATATACTCACCCCTTATACCGCCAGTGCTTACAGAGCGAAGGATGGTGTTATATGCACTCATGCTTAACACGCCAGTACATCCAGAGAGCCGCCTTCTATACATTTAGAGTGTGGTAGAGTTAGTGTGAAGGATGGAGTGAGATATACTCACCCCTTAAACCGCCAGTTCTTACGGAGCGAAGGATGGTGTTAGATGCACTCATGCTTAACTCGCCTGTACATCCAGAGAGCTGCCTTCTATACATTTATAGTGTTTTAGAGTTAGTGTGAAGGATCGAGTGAGATATACTCACCCCTTAAACCGCCAGTGCTTACAGAGCGAAGTATGGTGTTAGACGCACTCATGATTAACATCGCCAGTACATCCAGAGGGCCGCCTTCTATACATTTAGAGTGTGGTAAAGTTAGTGAGAAGGATAGAGCGAGATATACTCACCCCACCAGTATTTACAGAGCGAAGGATGGTGTTAGATGCACTCATGCTTAACACCGCCAGTGCATCCAGAGAGCCGTCTTCTATTCATTTAGAGTGTGGGAGAGTTAGTGTGAAGGATGGAGTGAGATATACTCACCCCTCACACTGCCAGTGCTTACAGAGTGAAGGATGGTGTTAGATGCACTCATGCTTAACACGCCAGTGCATCCAGAGAGCCGCCTTCTATACATTTAGAGTGCGGTAGAGTTAGTGTGAAGGATGGAGCGAGATATACTCACCCCTTACACTGCCAGTGCTTACAGAGCGATGGATGGTGTTAGATGCACTCATGCTTAACACGCCAGTGCACCCTGAGAGCCGCCTTCTATACATTTACAGTGTGGTAGAGTTAGTGTGAAGGATGGAGTGAGATATACTCACCCCTTAAACCGCCAGTGCTTACAGAGCGAAGGATGGTGTTAGATGCACTCATGCTTAACATGCCAGTGCATCCAGAGAGCCGCCTTCTATACATTTAGAGTGTGGTAGAGTTAGTGTGAAGGATGGAGTGAGATATACTCACCCCTCACACTGCCAGTGCTTACAGAGCGAAGGATGGTGTTAGATGCACTCATGCTTAACACCGCCAGTACATCCAGAGAGCCGCCTTCTATACATTTAGAGTGTGGTAGAGTTAGTGTGAAGGATGGAGTGAGATATACTCACCCCTCACACTGCCAGTGCTTACAGAGCGAAGGATGGTGTTAGATGCACTCATGCTTAACACCGCCAGTACATCCAGAGAGCCGCCTTCTATACATTTAGAGTGTGGCAGAGTTAGTGTGAAGGATGGAGTGAGATATACTCACCCCTCACACTGCCAGTGCTTACAGATCGAAGGATGGTGTTAGATGCACTCATGCTTAACACCGCCAGTACATCAAGAGAGCCGCCTTCTATACATTTAGAGTGTGGTAGAGTTAGTGTGAAGGATGGAGTGAGATATACTCACCCCTCACACTGCCAGTGCTTACAGAGCGAAGGATGGTGTTAGATGCACTCATGCTTAACACCGCCAGTGCATCCAGAGAGCCGCCTTCTATACATTTAGAGTGTGGTAGAGTTAGTGTGAATGATGGAGTGAGATATACTCACCCCTTAAACCGCCAGTGCTTACAGAGCGAAGGATGGTGTTAGATGCACTCATGCTTAACACACCAGTACATCCAGAGAGCCGCCTTCTATACATTTAGAGTGTGGTAGAGTTAGTGTGAAGGATGGAGCGAGATATACTCACCCCGCCAGTGCTTACAGAGCGAATGATGGTGTTAGATGCACTAATGCTTAACACCGCCAGTGCATCCAGAGAGCCGTCTTCTGTACATTTAGAGTGTGGTAGAGTTAGTGTGAAGGATGGAGTGAGATATACTCACCCCTTAAACCGCCAGTGCCTATAGAGCGAAGGATGGTGTTAGATGCACTCATGCTTAACACACCAGTACATCCAGAGAGCCGCCTTCTATACATTTAGAGTGTGGTAGAGTTAGTGTGAAGGATGGAGCGAGATATGCTCACCCCTTAAACCGCCAGTGCTTACAGAGCGAATGATGGTGTTAGATGCACTCATGCTTAACACCGCCAGTGCATCCAGAGAGCCGTCTTCTTTACATTTAGAGTGTGGTAGAGTTAGTGTGAAGGATGGAGTGAGATATACTCACCCCTTAAACCGCCAGTGCTTACAGAGCGAAGGATGGTGTTAGATGCACTCATGCTTAACTCGCCAGTATTTCCAGAGAGCCGCCTTCTATACATTTAGAGTGTGGTAGAGTTAGTGTGAAGGATGGAGCGGGATATACTCACCCCCTCACACTGCCAGTGCTTACAGACCAAAGGATGGTGTTAGATGCACTCATGCTTAACACCGCCAGTACATCCAGAGAGCCGCCTTCTATAGATTTAGAGTGTGGTAGAGTTAGTGTGAAGGATGGAGTGAGATATACTCACCCCTTAAACCGCCAGTGCTTACAGAGCGAAGGATGGTGTTAGATGCACTCATGCTTAACATGCCAGTACATCCAGAGAGCCGCCTTCTATACATTTAGAGTGTGGTAGAGTTAGTGTGAAGGATGGAGTGAGATATACTCACCCCTCACACTGCCAGTGCTTACAGAGCGAAGGATGGTTTTAGATGCACTCATGCTTAACACCGCCAATACATCCAGAGAGCCGCCTTCTATACATTTAGAGTGTGGTAGAGTTAGTGTGAAGGATGGAGCGGGATATGCTCACCCCTCACACTGCCAGTGCTTACAGAGCGAAGGATGGTGTTAGATGCACTCATGCTTAACACCGCCAGTACATCCAGAGAGCCGCCTTCTATACATTTACAGTGTGGTAGAGTTAGTGTGAAGGATGGAGTGAGATATACTCACCCCTTAAACCGCCAGTGCTTACAGAGCGAAGGATGGTGTTAGATGCACTCATGCTTAACACCGCCAGTACATCCAGAGAGCCGCCTTCTATAGATTTAGAGTGTGGTAGAGTTAGTGTGAAGGATGGAGCGAGATATACTCACCCCGCCAGTGCTTACAGAGCGAAGGATGGTGTTAGACGCACTCATGCTTAACACCGCCAGTACATCTAGAGAGCCGCCTTCTGAACATTTAGAGTGTGGTAGAGTTAGTGTGAAGGATGGAGTGAGATATACTCACCCCTTAAACCGCCAGTGCTTACAGAGCAAAGGATGGTGTTAGATGCACTCATGCTTAACACCGCCAGTACATCCAGAGGGCCGCCTTCTATACATTTAGAGTGTGGAAGAGTTAGTGTGAAGGAAGGAGCGAGATATACTCACCCCGCCAGTGCTTACAGAGCGAAGGATGGTGTTAGATGCACTCATGCTTAACACCGCCAGTACATCCAGAGAGCCGCCTTCTATACATTTAGAGTGTGGCAGAGTTAGTGTGAAGGATGGAGTGAGATATACTCACTCCTCACACTGCCAGTGCTTACAGATCGAAGGATGGTGTTAGATGCACTCATGCTTAACACCGCCAGTACATCCAGAGAGCCGCCTTCTATACATTTAGAGTGTGGTAGAGTTAGTGTGAAGGATGGAGTGAGATATACTCACCCCTCACACTGCCAGTGCTTACAGAGCGAAGGATGGTGTTAGATGCACTCATGCTTAACACCACCAGTGCATCCAGAGAGCCGCCTTCTATACATTTAGAGTGTGGTAGAGTTAGTGTGAAGGATGGAGTGAGATATACTCACCCCTTAAAGCGCCAGTGCTTACAGAGCGAAGGATGGTGTTAGATGCACTCATGCTTAACACACCAGTACATCCAGAGAGCCGCCTTCTATACATTTAGAGTGTGGTAGAGTTAGTGTGAAGGATGGAGCGAGATATACTCACCCCGCCAGTGCTTACAGAGCGAATGATGGTGTTAGATGCACTCATGCTTAACACCGTCAGTGCATCCAGAGAGCCGTCTTCTATACATTTAGAGTGTGGTAGAGTTAGTGTGAAGGATGGAGTGAGATATACTCACCCCTTAAACCGCCAGTGCTTATAGAGCAAAGGATGGTGTTAGATGCACTCATGCTTAACACACCAGTACATCCAGAGAGCCGCCTTCTATACATTTAGAGTGTGGTAGAGTTAGTGTGAAGGATGGAGCGAGATATACTCACCCCTTAAACCGCCAGTGCTTACAGAGCAAATGATGGTGTTAGATGAACTCATGCTTAACACCGCCAGTGCATCCAGAGAGCCGTCTTCTATACATTTAGAGTGTGGTAGAGTTAGTGTGAAGAATGGAGTGAGATATACTCACCCCTTAAACCGCCAGTGCTTACAGAGCGAAGGATGGTGTTAGATGAACTCATTCTTAACACCGCCAGTACATCCAGAGGGCCGCCTTCTATACATTTAGAGTGTGGTAGAGTTAGTGTGAAGGATGGAACGAGATATACTCACCCCGCCAGTGCTTACAGAGCGAATGATGGTGTTAGATGCACTCATGCTTAACACCGCCAGTGCATCCAGAGAGCCGTCTTCTATACATTTAGAGTGTGGTAGAGTTAGTGTGAAGGATGGAGTGAGATATACTCACCCCTCACACTGCCAGTGCTTACAGAGCAAAGGATGGTGTTAGATGCACTCATGCTTAACATGCCAGTGCACCCTGAGAGCCGCCTTCTATACATTTACCGTGTGGTAGAGTTAGTGTGAAGTATGGAGTGAGATATACTCACCCCTTAAACCGCCAGTGCTTACAGAGAGAAGGATGGTGTTAAATGCACTCATGCTTAACACGCCAGTGCACCTAGAAAGCCGCCTTTTTTTACATTTAGAGAGTGGTAGAGTTAGTGTGAAGGATGGAGTGAGATATACTCACCCTTTAAACCGCCAGTCCTTACAGAGCGAAGGATGGTGTTAGATGCACTCATGCTTAACACGCCAGTACATCCAGAGAGCCGCCTTCTATACATTTAGAGTGTGGAAGAGTTAGTGTGAAGGATGGAGTGGGATATACTCACCCCTCACACTGCCAGTGCTTACAGAGCAAAGGATGGTGTTAGATGCACTCATGCTTAACACCGCCAGTACATCCAGAGAGCCGCCTTCTATACATTTACAGTGTGGTAGAGTTAGTGTGAAGGATGGAGTGAGATATACTCACCCCTTATACCGCCAGTGCTTACAGAGCGAAGGATGGTGTTAGATGCACTCATGCTTAACACGCCAGTACATCCAGAGAGCCGACTTCTATACATTTAGAGTGTGGTAGAGTTAGTGTGAAGGATGGAGTGAGATATACTCACCCTTTAAACCGCCAGTGCTTACAGAGCGAAGGATGGTGTTAAATGTACTCATGCTTAACACGCCAGTGCACCCAGAGAGCCGCCTTTTTTTACATTTAGAGTGTGGTAGAGTTAGTGTGAAGGATGGAGCGAGATATACTCACCCCGCCAGTGCTTACAGAGCGAAGGATGGTGTTAGACGCACTCATGCTTAACACCGCCAGTACATCTAGAGAGCCGCCTTCTGAACATTTAGAGTGTGGTAGAGTTAGTGTGAAGGATGGAGTGAGATATACTCACCCCTTAAACCGCCAGTGCTTACAGAGCAAAGGATGGTGTTAGATGCACTCATGCTTAACACCGCCAGTACATCCAGAGGGCCGCCTTCTATACATTTAGAGTGTGGAAGAGTTAGTGTGAAGGATGGAGCGAGATATACTCACCCCGCCAGTGCTTACAGAGCGAAGGATGGTGTTAGATGCACTCATGCTTAACACCGCCAGTACATCCAGAGAGCCGCCTTCTATACATTTAGAGTGTGGCAGAGTTAGTGTGAAGGATGGAGTGAGATATACTCACTCCTCACACTGCCAGTGCTTACAGATCGAAGGATGGTGTTAGATGCACTCATGCTTAACACCGCCAGTACATCCAGAGAGCCGCCTTCTATACATTTAGAGTGTGGTAGAGTTAGTGTGAAGGATGGAGTGAGATATACTCACCCCTCACACTGCCAGTGCTTACAGAGCGAAGGATGGTGTTAGATGCACTCATGCTTAACACCGCCAGTGCATCCAGAGAGCCGCCTTCAATACATTTAGAGTGTGGTAGAGTTAGTGTGAAGGATGGAGTGAGATATACTCACCCCTTAAAGCGCCAGTGCTTACAGAGCGAAGGATGGTGTTAGATGCACTCATGCTTAACACACCAGTACATCCAGAGAGCCGCCTTCTATACATTTAGAGTGTGGTAGAGTTAGTGTGAAGGATGGAGCGAGATATACTCACCCCGCCAGTGCTTAAAGAGCGAATGATGGTGTTAGATGCACTCATGCTTAACACCGTCAGTGCATCCAGAGAGCCGTCTTCTATACATTTAGAGTGTGGTAGAGTTAGTGTGAAGGATGGAGTGAGATATACTCACCCCTTAAACCGCCAGTGCTTATAGAGCAAAGGATGGTGTTAGATGCACTCATGCTTAACACACCAGTACATCCAGAGAGCCGCCTTCTATACATTTAGAGTGTGGTAGAGTTAGTGTGAAGGATGGAGCGAGATATACTCACCCCTTAAACCGCCAGTGCTTACAGAGCAAATGATGGTGTTAGATGAACTCATGCTTAACACCGCCAGTGCATCCAGAGAGCCGTCTTCTATACATTTAGAGTGTGGTAGAGTTAGTGTGAAGAATGGAGTGAGATATACTCACCCCTTAAACCGCCAGTGCTTACAGAGCGAAGGATGGTGTTAGATGCACTCATGCTTAACACCGCCAGTACATCCAGAGGGCCGCCTTCTATACATTTAGAGTGTGGTAGAGTTAGTGTGAAGGATGGAACGAGATAAACTCACCCCGCCAGTGCTTACAGAGCGAATGATGGTGTTAGATGCACTCATGCTTAACACCGCCAGTGCATCCAGAGAGCCGTCTTCTATACATTTAGAGTGTGGTAGAGTTAGTGTGAAGGATGGAGTGAGATATACTCACCCCTCACACTGCCAGTGCTTACAGAGCAAAGGATGGTGTTAGATGCACTCATGCTTAACATGCCAGTGCACCCTGAGAGCCGCCTTCTATACATTTACCGTGTGGTAGAGTTAGTGTGAAGGATGGAGTGAGATATACTCACCCCTTAAACCGCCAGTGCTTACAGAGAGAAGGATGGTGTTAAATGCACTCATGCTTAACACGCCAGTGCACCCAGAAAGCCGCCTTTTTTTACATTTAGAGAGTGGTAGAGTTAGTGTGAAGGATGGAGTGAGATATACTCACCCTTTAAACCGCCAGTCCTTACAGAGCGAAGGATGGTGTTAGATGCACTCATGCTTAACACGCCAGTACATCCAGAGAGCCGCCTTCTATACATTTAGAGTGTGGAAGAGTTAGTGTGAAGGATGGAGCGGGATATACTCACCCCTCACACTGCCAGTGCTTACAGAGCAAAGGATGGTGTTAGATGCACTCATGCTTAACACCGCCAGTACATCCAGAGAGCCGCCTTCTATACATTTACAGTGTGGTAGAGTTAGTGTGAAGGATGGAGTGAGATATACTCACCCCTTATACCGCCAGTGCTTACAGAGCGAAGGATGGTGTTAGATGCACTCATGCTTAACACGCCAGTACATCCAGAGAGCCGACTTCTATACATTTAGAGTGTGGTAGAGTTAGTGTGAAGGATGGAGTGAGATATACTCACCCTTTAAACCGCCAGTGCTTACAGAGCGAAGGATGGTGTTAAATGTACTCATGCTTAACACGCCAGTGCACCCAGAAAGCCGCCTTTTTTTACATTTAGAGTGTGGTAGAGTTAGTGTGAAGGATGGAATGAGATATACTCACCCCTTAAACCGCCAGTGCTTACAGAGCGAAGGATGGTGTTAGATGCACTCATGCTTAACACCGCCAGTACATCCAGAGAGCCGCCTTCTATACATTTAGAGTGTGGTAGAGTTAGTGTGAAGGATCGAGTGAGATATACTCACCCCTTAAACTGCCAGTGCTTACAGAGCGAAGGATGGTGTTAGATGCACTCATGCTTAACACCGCCAGTACATCCAGAGAGCCGCCTTCTATAGATTTAGAGTGTGGTAGAGTTAGTGTGAAGGATGGAGTGAGATATACTCACCCATCACACTGCCAGTGCTTACAGAGCGAAGGATGGTGTTAGATGCACTCATGCTTAACACGCCAGTGCATCCAGAGAGCCGCCTTCTATACATTTAGAGTGCGGTAGAGTTAGTGTGAAGGATGGAGTGAGATATACTCGACCCTTAAACCGACAGTGCTTACAGAGCGAAGGATGGTGTTAGATGCACTCATGCTTAACACGCCAGTGCACCCAGAGAGCCGCCTTTTTTTACATTTAGAGTGTGGTAGAGTTAGTGTGAAGGATGGAGTGAGATATACTCACCCCTCAGACTGCCAGTGCTTACAGAGCGAAGGATGGTGTTAGATGCACTCATGCTTAACACCGCCAGTACATCCAGAGAGCCGCCTTCTATACATTTAGAGTGTGGTAGAGTTAGTGTGAAGGATGGAGTGAGATATACTCACCCTTTAAACCGCCAGTGCTTACAGAGCGAAGGATGGTGTTAGATGCACTCATGCTTAACACGCCAGTACATCCAGATAGCCGCCTTCTATACATATAGAGTGTGGTAGAGTTAGTGTGAAGGATGGAGCGGGATATACTCATCCCTCACTCTGCCAGTGCTTACAGAGCA
This sequence comes from Triturus cristatus, assembly GCF_964204655.1. NCBI lineage: Eukaryota > Metazoa > Chordata > Amphibia > Caudata > Salamandridae > Triturus > Triturus cristatus. Next base: position 257,249 of record NW_028188331.1, on the reverse strand, counting down.
AAGGGTGGTGTTAGATGCACTGATGCTTAACACCGCCAGTACATCCAGAGAGCCGCCTTCTATACATTTACAGTGTGGTAGAGTTAGTGTGAAGGATGGAGTGAGATATACTCACCCCTTATACCGCCAGTGCTTACAGAGCGAAGGATGGTGTTATATGCACTCATGCTTAACACGCCAGTACATCCAGAGAGCCGCCTTCTATACATTTAGAGTGTGGTAGAGTTAGTGTGAAGGATGGAGTGAGATATACTCACCCCTTAAACCGCCAGTTCTTACGGAGCGAAGGATGGTGTTAGATGCACTCATGCTTAACTCGCCTGTACATCCAGAGAGCTGCCTTCTATACATGTAGAGTGTTTTAGAGTTAGTGTGAAGGATCGAGTGAGATATACTCACCCCTTAAACCGCCAGTGCTTACAGAGCGAAGGATGGTGTTAGACGCACTCATGATTAACATCGCCAGTACATCCAGAGGGCCGCCTTCTATACATTTAGAGTGTGGTAGAGTTAGTGAGAAGGATAGAGCGAGATATACTCACCCCACCAGTACTTACAGAGCGAAGGATGGTGTTAGATGCACTCATGCTTAACACCGCCAGTGCATCCAGAGAGCCGTCTTCTATTCATTTAGAGTGTGGGAGAGTTAGTTTGAAGGATGGAGTGAGATATACTCACCCCTCACACTGCCAGTGCTTACAGAGTGAAGGATGGTGTTAGATGCACTCATGCTTAACACGCCAGTGCATCCAGAGAGCCGCCTTCTATACATTTAGAGTGCGGTAGAGTTAGTGTGAAGGATGGAGCGAGATATACTCACCCCTTACACTGCCAGTGCTTACAGAGCGATGGATGGTGTTAGATGCACTCATGCTTAACACGCCAGTGCACCCTGAGAGCCGCCTTCTATACATTTACAGTGTGGTAGAGTTAGTGTGAAGGATGGAGTGAGATATACTCACCCCTTAAACCGCCAGTGCTTACAGAGCGAAGGATGGTGTTAGATGCACTCATGCTTAACATGCCAGTGCATCCAGAGAGCCGCCTTCTATACATTTAGAGTGTGGTAGAGTTAGTGTGAAGGATGGAGTGAGATATACTCACCCCTTACACTGCCAGTGCTTACAGAGCGAAGGATGGTGTTAGATGCACTCATGCTTAACACCGCCAGTACATCCAGAGAGCCGCCTTCTATACATTTAGAGTGTGGTAGAGTTAGTGTGAAGGATGGAGCGGGATATACTCATCCCTCACACTGCCAGTGCTTACAGAGCAAAGGGTGGTGTTAGATGCACTGATGCTTAACACCGCCAGTACATCCAGAGAGCCGCCTTCTATACATTTACAGTGTGGTAGAGTTAGTGTGAAGGATGGAGTGAGATATACTCACCCCTTATACCGCCAGTGCTTACAGAGCGAAGGATGGTGTTATATGCACTCATGCTTAACACGCCAGTACATCCAGAGAGCCGCCTTCTATACATTTAGAGTGTGGTAGAGTTAGTGTGAAGGATGGAGTGAGATATAATCACCCCTTAAACCGCCAGTTCTTACGGAGCGAAGGATGGTGTTAGATGCACTCATGCTTAACTCGCCTGTACATCCAGAGAGCTGCCTTCTATACATTTAGAGTGTTTTAGAGTTAGTGTGAAGGATCGAGTGAGATATACTCACCCCTTAAACCGCCAGTGCTTACAGAGCGAAGGATGGTGTTAGACGCACTCATGATTAACATCGCCAGTACATCCAGAGGGCCGCCTTCTATACATTTAGAGTGTGGTAGAGTTAGTGAGAAGGATAGAGCGAGATATACTCACCCCACCAGTACTTACAGAGCGAAGGATGGTGTTAGATGCACTCATGCTTAACACCGCCAGTGCATCCAGAGAGCCGTCTTCTATTCATTTAGAGTGTGGGAGAGTTAGTGTGAAGGATGGAGTGAGATATACTCACCCCTCACACTGCCAGTGCTTACAGAGTGAAGGATGGTGTTAGATGCACTCATGCTTAACACGCCAGTGCATCCAGAGAGCCGCCTTCTATACATTTAGAGTGCGGTAGAGTTAGTGTGAAGGATGGAGCGAGATATACTCACCCCTTACACTGCCAGTGCTTACAGAGCGATGGATGGTGTTAGATGCACTCCTGCTTAACACGCCAGTGCACCCTGAGAGCCGCCTTCTATACATTTACAGTGTGGTAGAGTTAGTGTGAAGGATGGAGTGAGATATACTCACCCCTTAAACCGCCAGTGCTTACAGAGCGAAGGATGGTGTTAGATGCACTCATGCTTAACATGCCAGTGCATCCAGAGAGCCGCCTTCTATACATTTAGAGTGTGGTAGAGTTAGTGTGAAGGATGGAGTGAGATATACTCACCCCTCACACTGCCAGTGCTTACAGAGCGAAGGATGGTGTTAGATGCACTCATGCTTAACACCGCCAGTACATCCAGAGAGCCGCCTTCTATACATTTAGAGTGTGGCAGAGTTAGTGTGAAGGATGGAGTGAGATATACTCACCCCTCACACTGCCAGTGCTTACAGATCGAAGGATGGTGTTAGATGCACTCATGCTTAACACCGCCAGTACATCAAGAGAGCCGCCTTCTATACATTTAGAGTGTGGTAGAGTTAGTGTGAAGGATGGAGTGAGATATACTCACCCCTCACACTGCCAGAGCTTACAGAGCGAAGGATGGTGTTAGATGCACTCATGCTTAACACCGCCAGTGCATCCAGAGAGCCGCCTTCTATACATTTAGAGTGTGGTAGAGTTAGTGTGAAGGATGGAGCGAGATATACTCACCCCGCCAGTGCTTACAGAGCGAATGATGGTGTTAGATGCACTCATGCTTAACACCGTCAGTGCATCCAGAGAGCCGTCTTCTATACATTTAGAGTGTGGTAGAGTTAGTGTGAAGGATGGAGTGAGATATACTCACCCCTTAAACCGCCAGTGCTTATAGAGCAAAGGATGGTGTTAGATGCACTCATGCTTAACACACCAGTACATCCAGAGAGCCGCCTTCTATACATTTAGAGTGTGGTAGAGTTAGTGTGAAGGATGGAGCGAGATATACTCACCCCTTAAACCGCCAGTGCTTACAGAGCAAATGATGGTGTTAGATGAACTCATGCTTAACACCGCCAGTGCATCCAGAGAGCCGTCTTCTATACATTTAGAGTGTGGTAGAGTTAGTGTGAAGAATGGAGTGAGATATACTCACCCCTTAAACCGCCAGTGCTTACAGAGCGAAGGATGGTGTTAGATGCACTCATGCTTAACACCGCCAGTACATCCAGAGGGCCGCCTTCTATACATTTAGAGTGTGGTAGAGTTAGTGTGAAGGATGGAACGAGATATACTCACCCCGCCAGTGCTTACAGAGCGAATGATGGTGTTAGATGCACTCATGCTTAACACCGCCAGTGCATCCAGAGAGCCGTCTTCTATACATTTAGAGTGTGGTAGAGTTAGTGTGAAGGATGGAGTGAGATATACTCACCCCTCACACTGCCAGTGCTTACAGAGCAAAGGATGGTGTTAGATGCACTCATGCTTAACATGCCAGTGCACCCTGAGAGCCGCCTTCTATACATTTACCGTGTGGTAGAGTTAGTGTGAAGTATGGAGTGAGATATACTCACCCCTTAAACCGCCAGTGCTTACAGAGAGAAGGATGGTGTTAAATGCACTCATGCTTAACACGCCAGTGCACCCAGAAAGCCGCCTTTTTTTACATTTAGAGAGTGGTAGAGTTAGTGTGAAGGATGGAGTGAGATATACTCACCCTTTAAACCGCCAGTCCTTACAGAGCGAAGGATGGTGTTAGATGCACTCATGCTTAACACGCCAGTACATCCAGAGAGCCGCCTTCTATACATTTAGAGTGTGGAAGAGTTAGTGTGAAGGATGGAGTGGGATATACTCACCCCTCACACTGCCAGTGCTTACAGAGCAAAGGATGGTGTTAGATGCACTCATGCTTAACACCGCCAGTACATCCAGAGAGCCGCCTTCTATACATTTACAGTGTGGTAGAGTTAGTGTGAAGGATGGAGTGAGATATACTCACCCCTTATACCGCCAGTGCTTACAGAGCGAAGGATGGTGTTAGATGCACTCATGCTTAACACGCCAGTACATCCAGAGAGCCGACTTCTATACATTTAGAGTGTGGTAGAGTTAGTGTGAAGGATGGAGTGAGATATACTCACCCTTTAAACCGCCAGTGCTTACAGAGCGAAGGATGGTGTTAAATGTACTCATGCTTAACACGCCAGTGCACCCAGAGAGCCGCCTTTTTTTACATTTAGAGTGTGGTAGAGTTAGTGTGAAGGATGGAGCGAGATATACTCACCCCGCCAGTGCTTACAGAGCGAAGGATGGTGTTAGACGCACTCATGCTTAACACCGCCAGTACATCTAGAGAGCCGCCTTCTGAACATTTAGAGTGTGGTAGAGTTAGTGTGAAGGATGGAGTGAGATATACTCACCCCTTAAACCGCCAGTGCTTACAGAGCAAAGGATGGTGTTAGATGCACTCATGCTTAACACCGCCAGTACATCCAGAGGGCCGCCTTCTATACATTTAGAGTGTGGAAGAGTTAGTGTGAAGGATGGAGCGAGATATACTCACCCCGCCAGTGCTTACAGAGCGAAGGATGGTGTTAGATGCACTCATGCTTAACACCGCCAGTACATCCAGAGAGCCGCCTTCTATACATTTAGAGTGTGGCAGAGTTAGTGTGAAGGATGGAGTGAGATATACTCACTCCTCACACTGCCAGTGCTTACAGATCGAAGGATGGTGTTAGATGCACTCATGCTTAACACCGCCAGTACATCCAGAGAGCCGCCTTCTATACATTTAGAGTGTGGTAGAGTTAGTGTGAAGGATGGAGTGAGATATACTCACCCCTCACACTGCCAGTGCTTACAGAGCGAAGGATGGTGTTAGATGCACTCATGCTTAACACCGCCAGTGCATCCAGAGAGCCGCCTTCAATACATTTAGAGTGTGGTAGAGTTAGTGTGAAGGATGGAGTGAGATATACTCACCCCTTAAAGCGCCAGTGCTTACAGAGCGAAGGATGGTGTTAGATGCACTCATGCTTAACACACCAGTACATCCAGAGAGCCGCCTTCTATACATTTAGAGTGTGGTAGAGTTAGTGTGAAGGATGGAGCGAGATATACTCACCCCGCCAGTGCTTAAAGAGCGAATGATGGTGTTAGATGCACTCATGCTTAACACCGTCAGTGCATCCAGAGAGCCGTCTTCTATACATTTAGAGTGTGGTAGAGTTAGTGTGAAGGATGGAGTGAGATATACTCACCCCTTAAACCGCCAGTGCTTATAGAGCAAAGGATGGTGTTAGATGCACTCATGCTTAACACACCAGTACATCCAGAGAGCCGCCTTCTATACATTTAGAGTGTGGTAGAGTTAGTGTGAAGGATGGAGCGAGATATACTCACCCCTTAAACCGCCAGTGCTTACAGAGCAAATGATGGTGTTAGATGAACTCATGCTTAACACCGCCAGTGCATCCAGAGAGCCGTCTTCTATACATTTAGAGTGTGGTAGAGTTAGTGTGAAGAATGGAGTGAGATATACTCACCCCTTAAACCGCCAGTGCTTACAGAGCGAAGGATGGTGTTAGATGCACTCATGCTTAACACCGCCAGTACATCCAGAGGGCCGCCTTCTATACATTTAGAGTGTGGTAGAGTTAGTGTGAAGGATGGAACGAGATAAACTCACCCCGCCAGTGCTTACAGAGCGAATGATGGTGTTAGATGCACTCATGCTTAACACCGCCAGTGCATCCAGAGAGCCGTCTTCTATACATTTAGAGTGTGGTAGAGTTAGTGTGAAGGATGGAGTGAGATATACTCACCCCTCACACTGCCAGTGCTTACAGAGCAAAGGATGGTGTTAGATGCACTCATGCTTAACATGCCAGTGCACCCTGAGAGCCGCCTTCTATACATTTACCGTGTGGTAGAGTTAGTGTGAAGGATGGAGTGAGATATACTCACCCCTTAAACCGCCAGTGCTTACAGAGAGAAGGATGGTGTTAAATGCACTCATGCTTAACACGCCAGTGCACCCAGAAAGCCGCCTTTTTTTACATTTAGAGAGTGGTAGAGTTAGTGTGAAGGATGGAGTGAGATATACTCACCCTTTAAACCGCCAGTCCTTACAGAGCGAAGGATGGTGTTAGATGCACTCATGCTTAACACGCCAGTACATCCAGAGAGCCGCCTTCTATACATTTAGAGTGTGGAAGAGTTAGTGTGAAGGATGGAGCGGGATATACTCACCCCTCACACTGCCAGTGCTTACAGAGCAAAGGATGGTGTTAGATGCACTCATGCTTAACACCGCCAGTACATCCAGAGAGCCGCCTTCTATACATTTACAGTGTGGTAGAGTTAGTGTGAAGGATGGAGTGAGATATACTCACCCCTTATACCGCCAGTGCTTACAGAGCGAAGGATGGTGTTAGATGCACTCATGCTTAACACGCCAGTACATCCAGAGAGCCGACTTCTATACATTTAGAGTGTGGTAGAGTTAGTGTGAAGGATGGAGTGAGATATACTCACCCTTTAAACCGCCAGTGCTTACAGAGCGAAGGATGGTGTTAAATGTACTCATGCTTAACACGCCAGTGCACCCAGAAAGCCGCCTTTTTTTACATTTAGAGTGTGGTAGAGTTAGTGTGAAGGATGGAATGAGATATACTCACCCCTTAAACCGCCAGTGCTTACAGAGCGAAGGATGGTGTTAGATGCACTCATGCTTAACACCGCCAGTACATCCAGAGAGCCGCCTTCTATACATTTAGAGTGTGGTAGAGTTAGTGTGAAGGATCGAGTGAGATATACTCACCCCTTAAACTGCCAGTGCTTACAGAGCGAAGGATGGTGTTAGATGCACTCATGCTTAACACCGCCAGTACATCCAGAGAGCCGCCTTCTATAGATTTAGAGTGTGGTAGAGTTAGTGTGAAGGATGGAGTGAGATATACTCACCCATCACACTGCCAGTGCTTACAGAGCGAAGGATGGTGTTAGATGCACTCATGCTTAACACGCCAGTGCATCCAGAGAGCCGCCTTCTATACATTTAGAGTGCGGTAGAGTTAGTGTGAAGGATGGAGTGAGATATACTCGACCCTTAAACCGACAGTGCTTACAGAGCGAAGGATGGTGTTAGATGCACTCATGCTTAACACGCCAGTGCACCCAGAGAGCCGCCTTTTTTTACATTTAGAGTGTGGTAGAGTTAGTGTGAAGGATGGAGTGAGATATACTCACCCCTCAGACTGCCAGTGCTTACAGAGCGAAGGATGGTGTTAGATGCACTCATGCTTAACACCGCCAGTACATCCAGAGAGCCGCCTTCTATACATTTAGAGTGTGGTAGAGTTAGTGTGAAGGATGGAGTGAGATATACTCACCCTTTAAACCGCCAGTGCTTACAGAGCGAAGGATGGTGTTAGATGCACTCATGCTTAACACGCCAGTACATCCAGATAGCCGCCTTCTATACATATAGAGTGTGGTAGAGTTAGTGTGAAGGATGGAGCGGGATATACTCATCCCTCACTCTGCCAGTGCTTACAGAGCAAAGGGTGGTGTTAGATGCACTGATGCTTAACACCGCCAGTACATCCAGAGAGCCGCCTTCTATACATTTACAGTGTGGTAGAGTTAGTGTGAAGGATGGAGTGAGATATACTCACCCCTTATACCGCCAGTGCTTACAGAGCGAAGGATGGTGTTATATGCACTCATGCTTAACACGCCAGTACATCCAGAGAGCCGCCTTCTATAAATTTAGAGTGTGGTAGAGTTAGTGTGAAGGATGGAGTGAGATATACTCACCCCTTAAACCGCCAGTTCTTACGGAGCGAAGGATGGTGTTAGATGCACTCATGCTTAACTCGCCTGTACATCCAGAGAGCTGCCTTCTATACATGTAGAGTGTTTTAGAGTTAGTGTGAAGGATCGAGTGAGATATACTCACCCCTTAAACCGCCAGTGCTTACAGAGCGAAGGATGGTGTTAGACGCACTCATGATTAACATCGCCAGTACATCCAGAGGGCCGCCTTCTATACATTTAGAGTGTGGTAGAGTTAGTGAGAAGGATAGAGCGAGATATACTCACCCCACCAGTACTTACAGAGCGAAGGATGGTGTTAGATGCACTCATGCTTAACACCGCCAGTGCATCCAGAGAGCCGTCTTCTATTCATTTAGAGTGTGGGAGAGTTAGTTTGAAGGATGGAGTGAGATATACTCACCCCTCACACTGCCAGTGCTTACAGAGTGAAGGATGGTGTTAGATGCACTCATGCTTAACACGCCAGTGCATCCAGAGAGCCGCCTTCTATACATTTAGAGTGCGGTAGAGTTAGTGTGAAGGATGGAGCGAGATATACTCACCCCTTACACTGCCAGTGCTTACAGAGCGATGGATGGTGTTAGATGCACTCATGCTTAACACGCCAGTGCACCCTGAGAGCCGCCTTCTATACATTTACAGTGTGGTAGAGTTAGTGTGAAGGATGGAGTGAGATATACTCACCCCTTAAACCGCCAGTGCTTACAGAGCGAAGGATGGTGTTAGATGCACTCATGCTTAACATGCCAGTGCATCCAGAGAGCCGCCTTCTATACATTTAGAGTGTGGTAGAGTTAGTGTGAAGGATGGAGTGAGATATACTCACCCCTTACACTGCCAGTGCTTACAGAGCGAAGGATGGTGTTAGATGCACTCATGCTTAACACCGCCAGTACATCCAGAGAGCCGCCTTCTATACATTTAGAGTGTGGTAGAGTTAGTGTGAAGGATGGAGCGGGATATACTCATCCCTCACACTGCCAGTGCTTACAGAGCAAAGGGTGGTGTTAGATGCACTGATGCTTAACACCGCCAGTACATCCAGAGAGCCGCCTTCTATACATTTACAGTGTGGTAGAGTTAGTGTGAAGGATGGAGTGAGATATACTCACCCCTTATACCGCCAGTGCTTACAGAGCGAAGGATGGTGTTATATGCACTCATGCTTAACACGCCAGTACATCCAGAGAGCCGCCTTCTATACATTTAGAGTGTGGTAGAGTTAGTGTGAAGGATGGAGTGAGATATAATCACCCCTTAAACCGCCAGTTCTTACGGAGCGAAGGATGGTGTTAGATGCACTCATGCTTAACTCGCCTGTACATCCAGAGAGCTGCCTTCTATACATTTAGAGTGTTTTAGAGTTAGTGTGAAGGATCGAGTGAGATATACTCACCCCTTAAACCGCCAGTGCTTACAGAGCGAAGGATGGTGTTAGACGCACTCATGATTAACATCGCCAGTACATCCAGAGGGCCGCCTTCTATACATTTAGAGTGTGGTAGAGTTAGTGAGAAGGATAGAGCGAGATATACTCACCCCACCAGTACTTACAGAGCGAAGGATGGTGTTAGATGCACTCATGCTTAACACCGCCAGTGCATCCAGAGAGCCGTCTTCTATTCATTTAGAGTGTGGGAGAGTTAGTGTGAAGGATGGAGTGAGATATACTCACCCCTCACACTGCCAGTGCTTACAGAGTGAAGGATGGTGTTAGATGCACTCATGCTTAACACGCCAGTGCATCCAGAGAGCCGCCTTCTATACATTTAGAGTGCGGTAGAGTTAGTGTGAAGGATGGAGCGAGATATACTCACCCCTTACACTGCCAGTGCTTACAGAGCGATGGATGGTGTTAGATGCACTCCTGCTTAACACGCCAGTGCACCCTGAGAGCCGCCTTCTATACATTTACAGTGTGGTAGAGTTAGTGTGAAGGATGGAGTGAGATATACTCACCCCTTAAACCGCCAGTGCTTACAGAGCGAAGGATGGTGTTAGATGCACTCATGCTTAACATGCCAGTGCATCCAGAGAGCCGCCTTCTATACATTTAGAGTGTGGTAGAGTTAGTGTGAAGGATGGAGTGAGATATACTCACCCCTCACACTGCCAGTGCTTACAGAGCGAAGGATGGTGTTAGATGCACTCATGCTTAACACCGCCAGTACATCCAGAGAGCCGCCTTCTATACATTTAGAGTGTGGCAGAGTTAGTGTGAAGGATGGAGTGAGATATACTCACCCCTCACACTGCCAGTGCTTACAGATCGAAGGATGGTGTTAGATGCACTCATGCTTAACACCGCCAGTACATCAAGAGAGCCGCCTTCTATACATTTAGAGTGTGGTAGAGTTAGTGTGAAGGATGGAGTGAGATATACTCACCCCTCACACTGCCAGAGCTTACAGAGCGAAGGATGGTGTTAGATGCACTCATGCTTAACACCGCCAGTGCATCCAGAGAGCCGCCTTCTATACATTTAGAGTGTGGTAGAGTTAGTGTGAATGATGGAGTGAGATATACTCACCCCTTAAACCGCCAGTGCTTACAGAGCGAAGGATGGTGTTAGATGCACTCATGCTTAACACACCAGTACATCCAGAGAGCCGCCTTCTATACATTTAGAGTGTGGTAGAGTTAGTGTGAAGGATGGAGCGAGATATACTCACCCCGCCAGTGCTTACAGAGCAAATGATGGTGTTAGATGCACTAATGCTTAACACCGCCAGTGCATCCAGAGAGCCGTCTTCTATACATTTAGAGTGTGGTAGAGTTAGTGTGAAGGATGGAGTGAGATATACTCACCCCTTAAACCGCCAGTGCCTATGAAGCAAAGGATGGTGTTAGATGCACTCATGCTTAACACACCAGTACATCCAGAGAGCCGCCTTCTATACATTTAGAGTGTGGTAGAGTTAGTGTGAAGGATGGAGCGAGATATACTCACCCCTTAAACCGCCAGTGCTTACAGAGCGAATGATGGTGTTAGATGCACTCATGCTTAACACCGCCAGTGCATCCAGAGAGCCGTCTTCTATACATTTAGAGTGTGGTAGAGTTAGTGTGAAGGATGGAGTGAGATATACTCACCCCTTAAACCGCCAGTGCTTACAGAGCGAAGGATGGTGTTAGATGCACTCATGCTTAACTCGCCAGTATTTCCAGAGAGCCGCCTTCTATACATTTAGAGTGTGGTAGAGTTAGTGTGAAGGATGGAGTGGGATATACTCACCCCCTCACACTGCCAGTGCTTACAGACCAAAGGATGGTGTTAGATGCACTCATGCTTAACACCGCCAGTACATCCAGAGAGCCGCCTTCTATAGATTTAGAGTGTGGTAGAGTTATTGTGAAGGATGGAGTGAGATATACTCACCCCTCACACTGCCAGTGCTTACAGAGCGAAGGATGGTGTTGGATGCACTCATGCTTAACACCGCCAGTACATCCAGAGAGCCGCCTTCTATACATTTAGAGTGTGGTAGAGTTAGTATGAAGGATGGAGTGAGATATACTCACCCCTTAAACCGCCAGTGCTTACAAAATGAAGGATGGTGTTAGATGCACTCATGCTTAACACGCCAGTACATCCAGAGAGCCGCCTTCTATACATTTAGAGTGTGGTAGAGTTAGTGTGAAGGATTGAGTGAGATATACTCACCCCTTAAACTGCCAGTGCTTACAGAGCGAAGGATGGTGTTAGATGCACTCATGCTTAACTCGCCAGTACATCCAGAGAGCCGCCTTCTATACATTTAGAGTTTGGTAGAGTTAGTGTGAAGGATGGAGCGGGATATACTCACCCCTTAAACCGCCAGTGCTTACAAAATGAAGGATGGTGTTAGATGCACTCATGCTTAACACCGCCAGTACATCCAGAGAGCCGCCTTCTATACATTTACAGTGTGGTAGAGTTAGTGTGAAGGATGGAGTGAGATATACTCACCCCTTATACCGCCAGTGCTTACAGAGCGAAGGATGGTGTTAGATGCACTCATGCTTAACACGCCAGTACATCCAGAGAGCCGCCTTCTATACATTTAGAGTGTGGTAGAGTTAGTGTGAAGGATGGAGTGAGATATACTCACCCCTTAAACCGCCAGTGCTTACAGAGCGAAGGATGGTGTTAGATGCACTCATGCTTAACTCGCCAGTACATCCAGAGAGCCGCCTTCTATACATTTAGAGTGTGGTAGAGTTAGTGTGAAGGATCGAGTGAGATATACTCACCCCTTAAACCGCCAGTGCTTACAGAGCGAAGGATGGTGTTAGACGCACTCATGCTTAACACCGCCAGTACATCCAGAGAGCCACCTTCTATAAATTTAGAGTGTGGTAGAGTTAGTGTGAAGGATGGAGTGAGATATACTCACCCCTTAAACCGCCAGTGCTTACAGAGCGAAGGATGGTGTTAGATGCACTCATGCTTAACATGCCAGTACCTCCAGAGAGCCGCCTTCTATACATTTAGAGTGTGGTAGAGTTAGTGTGAAGGATGGAGTGAGATATACTCACCCCTCACACTGCCAGTGCTTACAGAGCGAAGGATGGTGTTAGATGCACTCATGCTTAACACCGCCAATACATCCAGAGAGCCGCCTTCTATACATTTAGAGTGTGGTAGAGTTAGTGTGAAGGATGGAGCGGGATATGCTCACCCCTCACACTGCCAGTGCTTACAGAGCGAAGGATGGTGTTAGATGCACTCATGCTTAACACCGCCAGTACATCCAGAGAGCCACCTTCTATACATTTACAGTGTGGTAGAGTTAGTGTGAAGGATGGAGTGAGATATACTCACCCCTTAAACCGCCAGTGCTTACAGAGCGAAGGATGGTATTAGATGCACTCATGCTTAACACCGCCAGTACATCCAGAGAGCCGCCTTCTATAGATTTAGAGTGTGGTAGAGTTAGTGTGAAGGATGGAGCGAGATATACTCACCCCGCCAGTGCTTACAGAGCGAAGGATGGTGTTAGACGCACTCATGCTTAACACCGCCAGTACATCTAGAGAGCCGCCTTCTGTACATTTAGAGTGTGGTAGAGTTAGTGTGAAGGATGGAGTGAGATATACTCACCCCTTAAACCGCCAGTGCTTACAGAGTAAAGGATGGTGTTTGATGCACTCATGCTTAACACCACCAGTACATCCAGAGGGCCGCCTTCTATACATTTAGAGTGTGGAAGAGTTAGTGTGAAGGATGGAGCGAGATATACTCACCCCGCCAGTGCTTACAGAGCGAAGGATGGTGTTTGATGCACTCATGCTTAACACCACCAGTACATCCAGAGGGCCGCCTTCTATACATTTAGAGTGTGGCAGAGTTAGTGTGAAGGATGGAGTGAGATATACTCACCCCTCACACTGCCAGTGCTTACAGATCGAAGGATGGTGTTAGATGCACTCATGCTTAACACCGCCAGTACATCCAGAGAGCCGCCTTCTATACATTTAGAGTGTGGTAGAGTTAGTGTGAAGGATGGAGTGAGATATACTCACCCCTCACACTGCCAGTGCTTACAGAGCGAAGGATGGTGTTAGATGCACTCATGCTTAACACCGCCAGTGCATCCAGAGAGCCGCCTTCTATACATTTAGAGTGTGGTAGAGTTAGTGTGAAAGATGGAGTGAGATATACTCACCCCTTAAACCGCCAGTGCTTACAGAGCGAAGGATGGTGTTAGATGCACTCATGCTTAACACACCAGTACATCCAGAGAGCTGCCTTCTATACATTTAGAGTGTGGTAGAGTTAGTGTGAAGGATGGAGCGAGATATACTCACCCCGCCAGTGCTTACAGAGCGAATGATGGTGTTAGATGCACTCATGCTTAACACCGCCAGTGCATCCAGAGAGCCGTCTTCTATACATTTAGAGTGTGGTAGAGTTAGTGTGAAGGATGGAGTGAGATATACTCACCCCTTAAACCGCCAGTGCTTATAGAGCGAAGGATGGTGTTAGATGCACTCATGCTTAACACACCAGTACATCCAGAGAGCCGCCTTCTATACATTTAGAGTGTGGTAGAGTTAGTGTGAAGGATGGAGCGAGATATACTCACCCCTTAAACCGCCAGTGCTTACAGAGCGAATGATGGTGTTAGATGCACTCATGCTTAACACCGCCAGTGCATCCAGAGAGCCGTCTTCTATACATTTAGAGTGTGGTAGAGTTAGTGTGAAGGATGGAGTGAGATATACTCACCCCTTAAACCGCCAGTGCTTACAGAGCGAAGGGTGGTGTTAGATGCACTCATGCTTAACTCGCCAGTATTTCCAGAGAGCCGCCTTCTATACATTTAGAGTGTGGTAGAGTTAGTGTGAAGGATGGAGTGGGATATACTCACCCCCTCACACTGCCAGTGCTTACAGACCAAAGGATGGTGTTAGATGCACTCATGCTTAACACCGCCAGTACATCCAGAGAGCCGCCTTCTATAGATTTAGAGTGTGGTAGAGTTATTGTGAAGGATGGAGTGAGATATACTCACCCCTTAAACCGCCAGTGCCTATGAAGCAAAGGATGGTGTTAGATGCACTCATGCTTAACACACCAGTACATCCAGAGAGCCGCCTTCTATACATTTAGAGTGTGGTAGAGTTAGTGTGAAGGATGGAGCGAGATATACTCACCCCTTAAACCGCCAGTGCTTACAGAGCGAATGATGGTGTTAGATGCACTCATGCTTAACACCGCCAGTGCATCCAGAGAGCCGTCTTCTATACATTTAGAGTGTGGTAGAGTTAGTGTGAAGGATGGAGTGAGATATACTCACCCCTTAAACCGCCAGTGCTTACAGAGTGAAGGATGGTGTTAGATGCACTCATGCTTAACTCGCCAGTATTTCCAGAGAGCCGCCTTCTATACATTTAGAGTGTGGTAGAGTTAGTGTGAAGGATGGAGTGGGATATACTCACCCCCTCACACTGCCAGTGCTTACAGACCAAAGGATGGTGTTAGATGCACTCATGCTTAACACCGCCAGTACATCCAGAGAGCCGCCTTCTATAGATTTAGAGTGTGGTAGAGTTATTGTGAAGGATGGAGTGAGATATACTCACCCCTCACACTGCCAGTGCTTACAGAGCGAAGGATGGTGTTGGATGCACTCATGCTTAACACCGCCAGTACATCCAGAGAGCCGCCTTCTATACATTTAGAGTGTGGTAGAGTTAGTATGAAGGATGGAGTGAGATATACTCACCCCTTAAACCGCCAGTGCTTACAAAATGAAGGATGGTGTTAGATGCACTCATGCTTAACACGCCAGTACATCCAGAGAGCCGCCTTCTATACATTTAGAGTGTGGTAGAGTTAGTGTGAAGGATTGAGTGAGATATACTCACCCCTTAAACTGCCAGTGCTTACAGAGCGAAGGATGGTGTTAGATGCACTCATGCTTAACTCGCCAGTACATCCAGAGAGCCGCCTTCTATACATTTAGAGTTTGGTAGAGTTAGTGTGAAGGATGGAGCGGGATATACTCACCCCCTCACACTGCCAGTGCTTACAGACCAAAGGATGGTGTTAGATGCACTCATGCTTAACACCGCCAGTACATCCAGAAGGCCGCCTTCTATACATTTACAGTGTGGTAGAGTTAGTGTGAAGGATGGAGTGAGATATACTCACCCCTTATACCGCCAGTGCTTACAGAGCGAAGGATGGTGTTAGATGCACTCATGCTTAACACGCCAGTACATCCAGAGAGCCGCCTTCTATACATTTAGAGTGTGGTAGAGTTAGTGTGAAGGATGGAGTGAGATATACTCACCCCTTAAACCGCCAGTGCTTACAGAGCGAAGGATGGTGTTAGATGCACTCATGCTTAACTCGCCAGTACATCCAGAGAGCCGCCTTCTATACATTTAGAGTGTGGTAGAGTTAGTGTGAAGGATCGAGTGAGATATACTCACCCCTTAAACCGCCAGTGCTTACAGAGCGAAGGATGGTGTTAGACGCACTCATGCTTAACACCGCCAGTACATCCAGAGAGCCACCTTCTATAAATTTAGAGTGTGGTAGAGTTAGTGTGAAGGATGGAGTGAGATATACTCACCCCTTAAACCGCCAGTGCTTACAGAGCGAAGGATGGTGTTAGATGCACTCATGCTTAACATGCCAGTACCTCCAGAGAGCCGCCTTCTATACATTTAGAGTGTGGTAGAGTTAGTGTGAAGGATGGAGTGAGATATACTCACCCCTCACACTGCCAGTGCTTACAGAGCGAAGGATGGTGTTAGATGCACTCATGCTTAACACCGCCAATACATCCAGAGAGCCGCCTTCTATACATTTAGAGTGTGGTAGAGTTAGTGTGAAGGATGGAGCGGGATATGCTCACCCCTCACACTGCCAGTGCTTACAGAGCGAAGGATGGTGTTAGATGCACTCATGCTTAACACCGCCAGTACATCCAGAGAGCCACCTTCTATACATTTACAGTGTGGTAGAGTTAGTGTGAAGGATGGAGTGAGATATACTCACCCCTTAAACCGCCAGTGCTTACAGAGCGAAGGATGGTATTAGATGCACTCATGCTTAACACCGCCAGTACATCCAGAGAGCCGCCTTCTATAGATTTAGAGTGTGGTAGAGTTAGTGTGAAGGATGGAGCGAGATATACTCACCCCGCCAGTGCTTACAGAGCGAAGGATGGTGTTAGACGCACTCATGCTTAACACCGCCAGTACATCTAGAGAGCCGCCTTCTGTACATTTAGAGTGTGGTAGAGTTAGTGTGAAGGATGGAGTGAGATATACTCACCCCTTAAACCGCCAGTGCTTACAGAGCAAAGGATGGTGTTTGATGCACTCATGCTTAACACCACCAGTACATCCAGAGGGCCGCCTTCTATACATTTAGAGTGTGGAAGAGTTAGTGTGAAGGATGGAGCGAGATATACTCACCCCGCCAGTGCTTACAGAGCGAAGGATGGTGTTTGATGCACTCATGCTTAACACCACCAGTACATCCAGAGGGCCGCCTTCTATACATTTAGAGTGTGGCAGAGTTAGTGTGAAGGATGGAGTGAGATATACTCACCCCTCACACTGCCAGTGCTTACAGATCGAAGGATGGTGTTAGATGCACTCATGCTTAACACCGCCAGTACATCCAGAGAGCCGCCTTCTATACATTTAGAGTGTGGTAGAGTTAGTGTGAAGGATGGAGTGAGATATACTCACCCCTCACACTGCCAGTGCTTACAGAGCGAAGGATGGTGTTAGATGCACTCATGCTTAACACCGCCAGTGCATCCAGAGAGCCGCCTTCTATACATTTAGAGTGTGGTAGAGTTAGTGTTAAGGATGGAGCGAGATATACTCACCCCTCACACTGCCAGTGCTTACAGAGCGAAGGATGGTGTTAGATGCACTCATGCTTAACACCGCCAGTACATCCAGAGATTCGCCTTCTATACATTTAGAGTGTGGTAGAGTTAGTGTGAAGGATGGAGTGAGATATACTCACCCCTTAAACCGCCAGTGCTTATATAGCGAAGGATGGTGTTAGATGCACTCATGCTTAACACACCAGTACATCCAGAGAGCCGCCTTCTATACATTTAGAGTGTGGTAGAGTTAGTGTGAAGGATGGAGCGAGATATACTCACCCCTTAAACCGCCAGTGCTTACAGAGCGAATGATGGTGTTAGATGCACTCATGCTTAACACCGCCAGTGCATCCAGAGAGCCGTCTTCTATACATTTAGAGTGTGGTAGAGTTAGTGTGAAGGATGGAGTGAGATATACTCACCCCTTAAACCGCCAGTGCTTACAGAGCGAAGGATGGTGTTAGATGCACTCATGCTTAACACCGCCAGTACATCCAGAGGGCCGCCTTCTATACATTTAGAGTGTGGTAGAGTTAGTGTGAAGGATGGAACGAGATATACTCACCCCGCCAGTGCTTACAGAGCGAATGATGGTGTTAGATGCACTCATGCTTAACACCGCCAGTACATCCAGAGAGCCGCCTTCTATACATTTAGAGTGTGGCAGAGTTAGTGTGAAGGATGGAGTGAGATATACTCACCCCTCACACTGCCAGTGCTTACAGATCGAAGGATGGTGTTAGATGCACTCATGCTTAACACCGTCAGTACATCCAGAGAGCTGCCTTCTATACATTTAGAGTGTGGTAGAGTTAGTGTGAAGGATGGAGTGAGATATACTCACCCCTCACACTGCCAGTGCTTACAGAGCGAAGGATGGTGTTAGATGCACTCTTGCTTAACACCGCCAGTGCATCCAGAGAGCCGCCTTCTATACATTTAGAGTGTGGTAGAGTTAGTGTGAAGGATGGAGTGAGATATACTCACCTCTTAAACCGCCAGTGCTTACAGAGCGAAGGATGGTGTTAGATGCACTCATGCTTAACACACCAGTACATCCAGAGAGCCGCCTTCTATACATTTAGATTGTGGTAGAGTTAGTGTGAAGGATGGAGCGAGATATACTCACCCCGCCAGTGCTTACAGAGCGAATGATGGTGTTAGATGCACTCATGCTTAACACCGCCAGTGCATCCAGAGAGCCGTCTTCTATACATTTAGAGTGTGGTAAAGTTAGTGTGAAGGATGGAGTGAGATATACTCACCCCTTAAACTGCCAGTGCTTATAGAGCGAAGGATGGTGTTAGATGCACTCATGCTTAACACACCAGTACATCCAGAGAGCCGCCTTCTATACATTTAGAGTGTGGTAGAGTTAGTGTGAAGGATGGAGCGAGATATACTCACCCCTTAAATCGCCAGTGCTTACAGAGCGAATGATGGTGTTAGATGCACTCATGCTTAACACCGCCAGTGCATCCAGAGAGCCGTCTTATATACATTTAGAATGTGGTAGAGTTAGTGTGAAGGATGGAGTGAGATATACTCACCCCTTAAACCGCCAGTGCTTACAGAGCGAAGGATGGTGTTAGATGCACTCATGCTTAACTCGCCAGTACATCCAGAGAGCCGCCTTCTATACATTTAGAGTGTGGTAGAGTTAGTGTGAAGGATGGAGCGGGATATACTCACCCCCTCACAGTGCCAGTGCTTACAGACCAAAGAATGGTGTTAGATGCACTCATGCTTAACACCGCCAGTATATCCAGAGAGCCGCCTTCTATAGATTTAGAGTGTGGTAGAGTTATTGTGAAGGATGGAGTGAGATATACTCACCCCTCACACTGCCAGTGCTTACAGAGCGAAGGATGGTGTTGGATGCACTCATGCTTAACACCGCCAGTACATCCAGAGAGCCGCCTTCTATACATTTAGAGTGTGGTAGAGTTAGTATGAAGGATGGAGTGAGATATACTCACCCCTTAAACCGCCAGTGCTTACAAAGTGAAGGATGGTGTTAGATGCACTCATGCTTAACACGCCAGTACATCCAGAGAGCCGCCTTCTATACATTTAGAGTGTGGTAGAGTTAGTGTGAAGGATTGAGTGAGATATACTCACCCCTTAAACTGCCAGTGCTTACAGAGCGAAGGATGGTGTTAGATGCACTCATGCTTAACTCGCCAGTAC
The DNA here is from genome assembly GCF_964204655.1 of Triturus cristatus. NCBI lineage: Eukaryota > Metazoa > Chordata > Amphibia > Caudata > Salamandridae > Triturus > Triturus cristatus. Next base: position 237,792 of record NW_028188331.1, on the reverse strand, counting down.
ATCCAGAGAGCCGCCTTCTATACATTTAGAGTGTGGTAGAGTTAGTGTGAAGGATGGAGCGGGATATACTCACCCCCTCACACTGCCAGTGCTTACAGACCAAAGGATGGTGTTAGATGCACTCATGCCTAACACCGCCAGTACATCCAGAGAGCCGCCTTCTATACATTTACAGTGTGGTAGAGTTAGTGTGAAGGATGGAGTGAGATATACTCACCCCTTATACCGCCAGTGCTTACAGAGCGAAGGATGGGGTTAGATGCACTCATGCTTAACATGCCAGTACATCCAGAGAGCCGCCTTCTATACATTTAGAGTGTGGTAGAGTTAGTGTGAAGGATGGAGTGAGATATACTCACCCCTCACACTGCCAGTGCTTACAGAGCGAAGGATGGTGTTAGATGCACTCATGCTTAACACCGCCAATACATCCAGAGAGCCGCCTTCTATACATTTAGAGTGTGGTAGAGTTAGTGTGAAGGATGGAGCGGGATATGCTCACCCCTCACACTGCCAGTGCTTACAGAGCGAAGGATGGTGTTAGATGCACTCATGCTTAACACCGCCAGTACATCCAGAGAGCCACCTTCTATACATTTACAGTGTGGTAGAGTTAGTGTGAAGGATGGAGTGAGATATACTCACCCCTTAAACCGCCAGTGCTTACAGAGCGAAGGATGGTATTAGATGCACTCATGCTTAACACCGCCAGTACATCCAGAGAGCCGCCTTCTATAGATTTAGAGTGTGGTAGAGTTAGTGTGAAGGATGGAGCGAGATATACTCACCCCGCCAGTGCTTACAGAGCGAAGGATGGTGTTAGACGCACTCATGCTTAACACCGCCAGTACATCTAGAGAGCCGCCTTCTGTACATTTAGAGTGTGGTAGAGTTAGTGTGAAGGATGGAGTGAGATATACTCACCCCTTAAACCGCCAGTGCTTACAGAGCAAAGGATGGTGTTTGATGCACTCATGCTTAACACCACCAGTACATCCAGAGGGCCGCCTTCTATACATTTAGAGTGTGGAAGAGTTAGTGTGAAGGATGGAGCGAGATATACTCACCCCGCCAGTGCTTACAGAGCGAAGGATGGTGTTAGATGCACTCATGCTTAACACCGCCAGTACATCCAGAGAGCCGCCTTCTATACATTTAGAGTGAGGCAGAGTTAGTGTGAAGGATGGAGTGAGATATACTCACCCCTCACACTGCCAGTGCTTACAGATCGAAGGATGGTGTTAGATGCACTCATGCTTAACACCGCCAGTACATCCAGAGAGCCACCTTCTATACATTTAGAGTGTGGTAGAGTTAGTGTGAAGGATGGAGTGAGATATACTCACCCCTCACACTGCCAGTGCTTACAGATCGAAGGATGGTGTTAGATGCACTCATGCTTAACACCGCCAGTGCATCCAGAGAGCCGCCTTCTATACATTTAGAGTGTGGTAGAGTTAGTGTGAAGGATGGAGTGAGATATACTCACCCCTTAAACCGCCAGTGCTTACAGAGCGAAGGATGGTGTTAGATGCACTCATGCTTAACACACCAGTACATCCAGAGAGCTGCCTTCTATACATTTAGAGTGTGGTAGAGTTAGTGTGAAGGATGGAGCGAGATATACTCACCCCGCCAGTGCTTACAGAGCGAATGATGGTGTTAGATGCACTCATGCTTAACACCGCCAGTGCATCCAGAGAGCCGTCTTCTATACATTTAGAGTGTGGTAGAGTTAGTGTGAAGGATGGAGTGAGATATACTCACCCCTTAAACCGCCAGTGCTTATAGAGCGAAGGATGGTGTTAGATGCACTCATGCTTAACACACCAGTACATCCAGAGAGCCGCCTTCTATACATTTAGAGTGTGGTAGAGTTAGTGTGAAGGATGGAGCGAGATATACTCACCCCTCAAACCGCCAGTGCTTACAGAGCGAAGGATGGTGTTAGATGCACTCATGCTTAACACCGCCAGTACATCCAGAGGGCCGCCTTCTATACATTTAGAGTGTGGTAGAGTTAGTGTGAAGGATGGAACGAGATATACTCACCCCGCCAGTGCTTACAGAGCGAATGATGGTGTTAGATGCACTCATGCTTAACACCGCCAGTGCATCCAGAGAGCCGTCTTCTATATATTTAGAGTGTGGTAGAGTTAGTGTGAAGGATGGAGTGAGATATACTCACCCCTTAAACCGCCAGTGCTTACAGAGCGAAGGATGGTGTTAGATGCACTCATGCTTAACACCGCCAGTACATCCAGAGGGCCGCCTTCTATACATTTAGAGTGTGGTAGAGTTAGTGTGAAGGATGGAACGAGATATACTCACCCCGCCAGTGCTTACAGAGCGAATGATGGTGTTAGATGCACTCATGCTTAACACCGCCAGTACATCCAGAGAGCCGCCTTCTATACATTTAGAGTGTGGCAGAGTTAGTGTGAAGGATGGAGTGAGATATACTCACCCCTCACACTGCCAGTGCTTACAGATCGAAGGATGGTGTTAGATGCACTCATGCTTAACACCGCCAGTACATCCAGAGAGCTGCCTTCTATACATTTAGAGTGTGGTAGAGTTAGTGTGAAGGATGGAGTGAGATATACTCACCCCTCACACTGCCAGTGCTTACAGAGCGAAGGATGGTGTTAGATGCACTCTTGCTTAACACCGCCAGTGCATCCAGAGAGCCGCCTTCTATACATTTAGAGTGTGGTAGAGTTAGTGTGAAGGATGGAGTGAAATATACTCACCTCTTAAACCGCCAGTGCTTACAGAGCGAAGGATGGTGTTAGATGCACTCATGCTTATCACACCAGTACATCCAGAGAGCCGCCTTCTATACATTTAGATTGTGGTAGAGTTAGTGTGAAGGATGGAGCGAGATATACTCACCCCGCCAGTGCTTACAGAGCGAATGATGGTGTTAGATGCACTCATGCTTAACACCGCCAGTGCATCCAGAGAGCCGTCTTCTATACATTTAGAGTTTGGTAGAGTTAGTGTGAAGGATGGAGTGAGATATACTCACCCCTTAAACCGCCAGTGCTTATAGAGCGAAGGATGGTGTTAGATGCACTCATGCTTAACACACCAGTACATCCAGAGAGCCGCCTTCTATACATTTAGAGTGTGGTAGAGTTAGTGTGAAGGATGGAGCGAGATATACTCACCCCTTAAACCGCCAGTGCTTACAGAGCGAATGATGGTGTTAGATGCACTCATGCTTAACACCGCCAGTGCATCCAGAGAGCCGTCTTCTATACATTTAGAATGTGGTAGAGTTAGTGTGAAGGATGGAGTGAGATATACTCACCCCTTAAACCGCCAGTGCTTACAGAGCGAAGGATGGTGTTAGATGCACTCATGCTTAACTCGCCAGTACATCCAGAGAGCCGCCTTCTATACATTTAGAGTGTGGTAGAGTTAGTGTGAAGGATGGAGCGGGATATACTCACCCCCTCACACTGCCAGTGCTTACAGACCAAAGGATGGTGTTAGATGCACTCATGCTTAACACCGCCAGTATATCCAGAGAGCCGCCTTCTATAGATTTAGCGTGTGGTAGAGTTATTGTGAAGGATGGAGTGAGATATACTCACCCCTCACACTGCCAGTGCTTACAGAGCGAAGGATGGTGTTGGATGCACTCATGCTTAACACCGCCAGTACATCCAGAGAGCCGCCTTCTATACATTTAGAGTGTGGTAGAGTTAGTATGAAGGATGGAGTGAGATATACTCACCCCTTAAACCGCCAGTGCTTACAAAGTGAAGGATGGTGTTAGATGCACTCATGCTTAACACGCCAGTACATCCAGAGAGCCGCCTTCTATACATTTAGAGTGTGGTAGAGTTAGTGTGAAGGATTGAGTGAGATATACTCACCCCTTAAACTGCCAGTGCTTACAGAGCGAAGGATGGTGTTAGATGCACTCATGCTTAACTCGCCAGTACATCCAGAGAGCCGCCTTCTATACATTTAGAGTGTGGTAGAGTTAGTGTGAAGGATGGAGCGGGATATACTCACCCCCTCACACTGCCAGTGCTTACAGACCAAAGGATGGTGTTAGATGCACTCATGCTTAACACCACCAGTACATCCAGAGAGCCGCCTTCTATACATTTACAGTGTGGTAGAGTTAGTGTGAAGGATGGAGTGAGATATACTCACCCCTTATACCGCCAGTGCTTACAGAGCGAAGGATGGGGTTAGATGCACTCATGCTTAACATGCCAGTACATCCAGAGAGCCGCCTTCTATACATTTAGAGTGTGGTAGAGTTAGTGTGAAGGATGGAGTGAGATATACTCACCCCTCACACTGCCAGTGCTTACAGAGCGAAGGATGGTGTTAGATGCACTCATGCTTAACACCGCCAGTACATCCAGAGAGCCGCCTTCTATACATTTACAGTGCAGTAGAGTTAGTGTGAAGGATGGAGTGAGATATACTCACCCCTTAAACTGCCAGTGCTTACAGAGCGAAGGATGGTGTTAGATGCACTCATGCTTAACTCGCCAGTACATCCAGAGAGCCGCCTTCTATACATTTAGAGTGTGGTAGAGTTAGTGTGAAGGATCAAGTGAGGTATACTCACCCCTTAAACCGCCAGTGCTTACAGAGCGAAGGATGGTGTTAGACGCACTCATGCTTAACACCGCCAGTACATCCAGAGAGCCGCCTTCTATAAATTTAGAGTGTGGTAGAGTTAGTGTGAAGGATGGAGTGAGATATACTCACCCCTTAAACCGCCAGTGCTTACAGAGCGAAGGATGGGGTTAGATGCACTCATGCTTAACATGCCAGTACATCCAGAGAGCCGCCTTCTATACATTTTGAGTGTGGTAGTGTTAGTGTGAAGGATGGAGTGAGATATACTCACCCCTCACAAAGCCAGTGCTTACAGAGCGAAGGATGGTGTTAGATGCACTCATGCTTAACACCGCCAATACATCCAGAGAGCCGCCTTCTATACATTTAGAGTGTGGTAGAGTTAGTGTGAAGGATGGAGCGGGGTATGCTCAACCCTCACACTGCCAGTGCTTACAGAGCGAAGGATGGTGTTAGATGCACTCATGCTTAACACTGCCAGTACATCCAGAGAGCCGCCTTCTATACATTTACAGTGTGGTAGAGTTAGTGTGAAGGATGGAGTGAGATATACTCACCCCTTAAACCGCCAGTGCTGACAGAGCGAAGGATGGTGTTAGATGCACTCATGCTTAACACCGCCAGTACATCCAGAGAGCCGCCTTCTATAGATTTAGAGTGTGGTAGAGTTAGTGTGAAGGATGGAGCGAGAAATACTCACCCCGCCAGTGCTTACAGAGCGAAGGATGGTGTTAGACGCACTCATGCTTAACACCGCCAGTACATCTAGAGAGCCGCCTTCTGTACATTTAGAGTGTGGTAGAGTTAGTGTGAAGGATGGAGTGAGATATACTCACCCCTTAAACCGCCAGTGCTTACACAGCAAAGGATGGTGTTAGATGCACTCATGCTTAACACCGCCAGTACATCCAGAGGGCCGCCTTCTATACATTTAGAGTGTGGAAGAGTTAGTGTGAAGGATGGAGCGAGATATACTCACCCCGCCAGTGCTTACAGAGCGAAGGATGGTGTTAGATGCACTCATGCTTAACACCGCCAGTACATCCAGAGAGCCGCCTTCTATACATTTAGAGTGTGGCAGAGTTAGTGTGAAGGATGGAGTGAGATATACTCACCCCTCACACTGCCAGTGCTTACAGATCGAAGGATGGTGTTAGATGCACTCATGCTTAACACCGCCAGTACATCCAGAGAGCCGCCTTCTATACATTTAGAGTGTGGTAGAGTTAGTGTGAAGGATGGAGTGAGATATACTCACCCCTCACACTGCCAGTGCTTACAGAGCGAAGGATGGTGTTAGATGCACTCATGCTTAACACCGCCAGTGCATCCAGAGAGCCGCCTTCTATACATTTAGAGTGTGGTAGAGTTAGTGTGAAGGATGGAGTGAGATATACTCACCCCTTAAACCGCCAGTGCTTACAGAGCGAAGGATGGTGTTAGATGCACTCATGCTTAACACACCAGTACATCCAGAGAGCCGCCTTCTATACATTTAGAGTGTGGTAGAGTTAGTGTGAAGGATGGAGCGAGATATACTCACCCCGCCAATGCTTACAGAGCGAATGATGGTGTTAGATGCACTCATGCTTAACACCGCCAGTGCATCCAGAGAGCCGTCTTCTATACATTTAGAGTGTGGTAGAGTTAGTGTGAAGGATGGAGTGAGATATACTCACCCCTTAAACCGCCAGTGCTTATAGAGCGAAGGATGGTGTTAGATGCACTCCTGCTTAACACACCAGTACATCCAGAGAGCCGCCTTCTATACATTTAGAGTGTGGTAGAGTTAGTGTGAAGGATGGAGCGAGATATACTCACCCCTTAAACCGCCAGTGCTTACAGAGCGAATGATGGTGTTAGATGCACTCATGCTTAACACCGCCAGTGCATCCAGAGAGCCGTCTTCTATACATTTAGAGTGTGGTAGAGTTAGTGTGAAGGATGGAGTGAGATATACTCACCCCTTAAACCGCCAGTGCTTACAGAGCGAAGGATGGTGTTAGATGCACTCATGCTTAACACCGCCAGTACATCCAGAGGGCCGCCTTCTATACATTTAGAGTGTGGTAGAGTTAGTGTGAAGAATGGAACGAGATATACTCACCCCGCCAGTGCTTACAGAGCGAATGATGGTGTTAGATGCACTCATGCTTAACACCGCCAGTGCATCCAGAGAGCCGTCTTCTATACATTTAGAGTGTGGTAGAGTTAGTGTGAAGGATGGAGTGAGATATACTCACCCCTCACACTGCCAGTGCTTACAGAGCGAAGGATGGTGTTAGATGCACTCATGCTTAATACCGCCAGTGCATCCAGAGAGCCGCCTTCTATACATTTGGAGTGTGGTAGAGTTAGTGTGAAGGATGGAGTGAGATATACTCACCCCTCACACTGCCAGTGCTTACAGAGCGAAGGATGGTGTTAGATGCACTCATGCTTAACATGCCAGTGCACCCTGAGAGCCGCCTTCTATACATTTACCGTGTGGTAGAGTTAGTGTGAAGGATGGAGTGAGATATACTCACCCCTTAAACCGCCAGTGCTTACAGAGCGAAGGATGGTGTTAAATGCACTCATGCTTAACACGCCAGTGCACCCAGAAAGCCGCCTTTTTTTACATTTAGAGAGTGGTAGAGTTAGTGTGAAGGATGGAGTGAGATATACTCACCCTTTAAACCGCCAGTGCTTACAGAGCGAAGGATGGTGTTAGATGCACTCATGCTTAACACGCCAGTACATCCAGAGAGCCGCCTTCTATACATTTAGAGTGTGGAAGAGTTAGTGTGAAGGATGGAGTGGGATATACTCTCCCCTCACACTGCCAGTGCTTACAGAGCAAAGGATGGTGTTAGATGCACTCATGCTTAACACCGCCAGTACATCCAGAGAGCCGCCTTCTATACATTTACAGTGTGGTAGAGTTAGTGTGAAGGATGGAGTGAGATATACTCACCCCTTATACCGCCAGTGCTTACAGAGCGAAGGATGGTGTTAGATGCACTCATGTTTAACACGCCAGTACATCCAGAGAGCCGACTTCTATACATTTAGAGTGTGGTAGAGTTAGTGTGAAGGATGGAGTGAGATATACTCACCCCTTAAACCGCCAGTGCTTACAGAGTGAAGGATGGTGTTAGACGCACTCATGCTTAACACCGCCAGTACATCCAGAGAGCCGCCTTCTGTACATTTAGAGTGTGGTAGAGTTAGTGTGAAGGATGGAGTGGGATATACTCACCCCTTAAACCGCCAGTGCTTACAGAGCAAAGGATGGTGTTAGATGCACTCATGCATAACACCGCCAGTACATCCAGAGGGCCGCCTTCTATACATTTAGAGTGTGGTAGAGTTAGTGTGAAGGATGGAGCGAGATATACTCACCCCTCACACTGCCAGTGCTTACAGAGCGAAGGATGGTGTTAGATGCACTCATGCTTAACACCGCCAGTGCATCCAGAGATCCGCCTTCTATACATTTGGAGTGTGGTAGAGTTAGTGTGAAGGATGGAGTGAGATATACTCACCCCTCACACTGCTAGTGCTTACAGAGCGAAGGATGGTGTTAGATGCACTCATGCTTAACACGCCAGTGTACCCTGAGAGCCGCCTTCTATACATTTACAGTGTGGTAGAGTTAGTGTGAAGGATGGTGTGAGATATACTCACCCCTTAAACCACCAGTGCTTAGAGAGCGAAGGATGGTGTTAAATGCACTCATGCTTAACACGCCAGTGCACCCAGAAAGCCGCCTTTTTTTACATTTAGAGTGTGGTAGAGTTAGTGTGAAGGATGGAGTGAGATATACTCACCCCTTAAACCACCAGTGCTTACAGAGGGAAGGATGGTGTTAGATGCACTCATGCTTAACACCGCCAGTACATCCAGAGAGCCGCCTTCTATACATTTAGAGTGTGGTAGAGTTAGTGTGAAGGATGGAGTGAGATATACTCACCCCTCACACTGCTAGTGCTTACAGAGCGAAGGATGGTGTTATATGCACTCATGCTTAACACGCCAGTGTACCCTGAGAGCCGCCTTCTATACATTTACAGTGTGGTAGAGTTAGTGTGAAGGATGGTGTGAGATATACTCACCCCTTAAACCACCAGTGCTTAGAGAGCGAAGGATGGTGTTAAATGCACTCATGCTTAACACGCCAGTGCACCCAGAAAGCCGCCTTTTTTTACATTTAGAGTGTGGTAGAGTTAGTGTGAAGTATGGAGTGAGATATACTCACCCCTTAAACCACCAGTGCTTACAGAGCGAAGGATGGTGTTAGATGCACTCATGCTTAACACCGCCAGTGCATCCAGAGAGCCGCCTTCTATACATTTACAGTGTGGTAGAGTTAGTGTGAAGGATGGAGTGAGATATACTCACCCCTTATACTGCCAGTGCTTACAGAGCGAAGGATGGTGTTAGATGCACTCATGCTTAACACGCCAGTACATCCAGAGAGCCGCGTTCTATACATTTAGAGTGTGGTAGAGTTAGTGTGAAGGATGGAGTGAGATATACTCACCTCTTAAACCGCCAGTTCTTACAGAGCGAAGGATGGTGTTAGATGCACTCATGCTTAACTCGCCTGTACATCCAGAGAGCCGCCTTCTATACATTTAGAGTGTGGTAGAGTTAGTGTGAAGGAGCGAGTGAGATATACTCACCCCTTAAACCGCCAGTGCTTACAGAGCGAAGGATGGTGTTAGACGCACTCATGCTTAACACCGCCAGTACATCCAGAGAGCCGCCTTCTATAGATTTAGAGTGTGTTAGAGTTAGTGTGAAGGATGGAGTGAGATATACTCACCCATCACACTGCCAGTGCTTACAGAGCGAATGATGGTGTTAGATGCACTCATGCTTAACACGCCAGTGCATCCATAGAGCCGCCTTCTATACATTTAGAGTGCGGTAGAGTTAGTGTGAAGGATGGAGCGAGATATACTCACCCCTTACACTGCCAGTGCTTACAGAGCGATGGATGGTGTTAGATGCACTCATGCTTAACACGCCAGTGCACCCAGAGAGCCGCCTTCTATACATTTACAGTGTGGTAGAGTTAGTGTGAAGGATGGAGTGAGATATACTCACCCCTTAAACCGCCAGTGCTTACAGAGCGAAGGATGGTGTTAGATGCACTCATGCTTAACACGCCAGTGCACCCAGAGAGCCGCCTTTTTTTACATTTAGAGTGTGGTAGAGTTAGTGTGAAGGATGGAGTGAGATATACTCACCCCTTACACTGCCAGTGCTTACAGAGCGAAGGATGGTGTTAGATGCACTCATGCTTAACACCGCCAGTACATCCAGAGAGCCGCCTTCTATACATTTAGAGTGTGGTAGAGTTAGTGTGAAGGATGGAGTGAGATATACTCACCCCTCACACTGCCAGTGCTTACAGAGCGAAGGATGGTGTTAGATGCACTCATGCTTAACACCGCCAGTACATCCAGAGAGCCGCCTTCTATACATTTAGAGTGTGGTAGAGTTAGTGTGAAGGATGGAGTGAGATATACTCACCCTTTAAACCGCCAGTGCTTACAGAGCGAAGGATGGTGTTAGATGCACTCATGCTTAACACGCCAGTACTTCCAGAGAGCCGCCTTCTATACATATAGAGTGTGGTAGAGTTAGTGTGAAGGATGGAGCGGGATATACTCATCCCTCACACTGCCAGTGCTTACAGAGCAAAGGATGGTGTTAGATGCACTGATGCTTAACACCGCCAGTACATCCAGAGAGCCGCCTTCTATACATTTACAGTGTGGTAGAGTTAGAGTGAAGGATGGAGTGAGATATACTCACCCCTTATACCGCCAGTGCTTACAGAGCGAAGGATGGTGTTATATGCACTCATGCTTAACACGCCAGTACATCCAGAGAGCCGCCTTCTATACATTTAGAGTGTGGTAGAGTTAGTGTGAAGGATGGAGTGAGATATACTCACCCCTTAAACCGCCAGTTCTTACAGAGCGAAGGATGGTGTTAGATGCACTCATGCTTAATACCGCCAGTGCATCCAGAGAGCCGCCTTCTATACATTTGGAGTGTGGTAGAGTTAGTGTGAAGGATGGAGTGAGATATACTCACCCCTCACACTGCCAGTGCTTACAGAGCGAAGGATGGTGTTAGATGCACTCATGCTTAACATGCCAGTGCACCCTGAGAGCCGCCTTCTATACATTTACCGTGTGGTAGAGTTAGTGTGAAGGATGGAGTGAGATATACTCACCCCTTAAACCGCCAGTGCTTACAGAGCGAAGGATGGTGTTAAATGCACTCATGCTGAACACGCCAGTGCACCCAGAAAGCCGCCTTTTTTTACATTTAGAGAGTGGTAGAGTTAGTGTGAAGGATGGAGTGAGATATACTCACCCTTTAAACCGCCAGTGCTTACAGAGCGAAGGATGGTGTTAGATGCACTCATGCTTAACACGCCAGTACATCCAGAGAGCCGCCTTCTATACATTTAGAGTGTGGAAGAGTTAGTGTGAAGGATGGAGCGGGATATACTCACCCCTCACACTGCCAGTGCTTACAGAGCAAAGGATGGTGTTAGATGCACTCATGCTTAACACCGCCAGTACATCCAGAGAGCCGCCTTCTATACATTTACAGTGTGGTAGAGTTAGTGTGAAGGATGGAGTGAGATATACTCACCCCTTATACCGCCAGTGCTTACAGAGCGAAGGATGGTGTTAGATGCACTCATGTTTAACACGCCAGTACATCCAGAGAGCCGACTTCTATACATTTAGAGTGTGGTAGAGTTAGTGTGAAGGATGGAGTGAGATATACTCACCCCTTAAACCGCCAGTGCTTACAGAGGGAAGGATGGTGTTAGACGCACTCATGCTTAACACCGCCAGTACATCCAGAGAGCCGCCTTCTGTACATTTAGAGTGTGGTAGAGTTAGTGTGAAGGATGGAGTGAGATATACTCACCCCTTAAACCGCCAGTGCTTACAGAGCAAAGGATGTTGTTAGATGCACTCATGCTTAACACCGCCAGTACATCCAGAGGGCCGCCTTCTATACATTTAGAGTGTGGTAGAGTTAGTGTGAAGGATGGAGCGAGATATACTCACCCCTCACACTGCCAGTGCTTACAGAGCGAAGGATGGTGTTAGATGCACTCATGCTTAACACCGCCAGTGCATCCAGAGAGCCGCCTTCTATACATTTGGAGTGTGGTAGAGTTAGTGTGAAGGATGGAGTGAGATATACTCACCCCTCACACTGCTAGTGCTTACAGAGCGAAGGATGGTGTTAGATGCACTCATGCTTAACACGCCAGTGTACCCTGAGAGCCGCCTTCTATACATTTACAGTGTGGTAGAGTTAGTGTGAAGGATGGAGCGGGATATACTCACCCCTCACACTGCCAGTGCTTACAGAGCAAAGGATGGTGTTAGATGCACTCATGCTTAACACCGCCAGTACATCCAGAGAGCCGCCTTCTATACATTTACAGTGTGGTAGAGTTAGTGTGAAGGATGGAGTGAGATATACTCACCCCTTATACCGCCAGTGCTTACAGAGCGAAGGATGGTGTTAGATGCACTCATGCTTAACACGCCAGTACATCCAGAGAGCCGCGTTCTATACATTTAGAGTGTGGTAGAGTTAGTGTGAAGGATGGAGTGAGATATACTCACCTCTTAAACCGCCAGTTCTTACAGAGCGAAGGATGGTGTTAGATGCACTCATGCTTAACTCGCCTGTACATCCAGAGAGCCGCCTTCTATACATTTAGAGTGTGGTAGAGTTAGTGTGAAGGATCGAGTGAGATATACTCACCCCTTAAACCGCCAGTGCTTACAGAGCGAAGGATGGTGTTAGACGCACTCATGCTTAACACCGCCAGTACATCCAGAGAGCCGCCTTCTGTACATTTAGAGTGTGGTAGAGTTAGTGTGAAGGATGGAGTGAGATATACTCACCCCTTAAACCGCCAGTGCTTACAGAGCAAAGGATGGTATTAGATGCACTCATGCTTAACACCGCCAGTACATCCAGAGGGCCGCCTTCTATACATTTAGAGTGTGGTAGAGTTAGTGTGAAGGATGGAGCGAGATATACTCACCCCTCACACTGCCAGTGCTTACAGAGCGAAGGATGGTGTTAGATGCACTCATGCTTAACACCGCCAGTGCATCCAGAGAGCCGCCTTCTATACATTTGGAGTGTGGTAGAGTTAGTGTGAAGGATGGAGTGAGATATACTCACCCCTCACACTGCTAGTGCTTACAGAGCGAAGGATGGTGTTAGATGCACTCATGCTTAACACGCCAGTGTACCCTGAGAGCCGCCTTCTATACATTTACAGTGTGGTAGAGTTAGTGTGAAGGATGGTGTGAGATATACTCACCCCTTAAACCACCAGTGCTTAGAGAGCGAAGGTTGGTGTTAAATGCACTCATGCTTAACACGCCAGTGCACCCAGAAAGCCGCCTTTTTTTACATTTAGAGTGTGGTAGAGTTAGTGTGAAGGATGGAGTGAGATATACTCACCCCTTAAACCACCAGTGCTTACAGAGCGAAGGATAGTGTTAGATGCACTCATGCTTAACACCGCCAGTACATCCAGAGAGCCGCCTTCTATACATTTAGAGTGTGGTAGAGTTAGTGTGAAGGATGGAGTGAGATATACTCACCCTTTAAACCGCCAGTTCTTACAGAGCGAAGGATGGTGTTAGATGCACTCATGCTTAACACGCCAGTACATCCAGAGAGCCGCCTTCTATACATTTAGAGTGTGGTAGAGTTAGTGTGAAGGATCGAGTGAGATATACTCACCCCTTAAACCGCCAGTGCTTACAGAGCGAAGGATGGTGTTAGACGCACTCATGCTTAACACCGCCAGTACATCCAGAGAGCCGCCTTCTGTACATTTAGAGTGTGGTAGAGTTAGTGTGAAGGATGGAGTGAGATATACTCACCCCTTAAACCGCCAGTGCTTACAGAGCAAAGGATGGTATTAGATGCACTCATGCTTAACACCGCCAGTACATCCAGAGGGCCGCCTTCTATACATTTAGAGTGTGGTAGAGTTAGTGTGAAGGATGGAGCGAGATATACTCACCCCTCACACTGCCAGTGCTTACAGAGCGAAGGATGGTGTTAGATGCACTCATGCTTAACACCGCCAGTGCATCCAGAGAGCCGCCTTCTATACATTTGGAGTGTGGTAGAGTTAGTGTGAAGGATGGAGTGAGATATACTCACCCCTCACACTGCTAGTGCTTACAGAGCGAAGGATGGTGTTAGATGCACTCATGCTTAACACGCCAGTGTACCCTGAGAGCCGCCTTCTATACATTTACAGTGTGGTAGAGTTAGTGTGAAGGATGGTGTGAGATATACTCACCCCTTAAACCACCAGTGCTTAGAGAGCGAAGGATGGTGTTAAATGCACTCATGCTTAACACGCCAGTGCACCCAGAAAGCCGCCTTTTTTTACATTTAGAGTGTGGTAGAGTTAGTGTGAAGGATGGAGTGAGATATACTCACCCCTTAAACCACCAGTGCTTACAGAGCGAAGGATAGTGTTAGATGCACTCATGCTTAACACCGCCAGTACATCCAGAGAGCCGCCTTCTATACATTTAGAGTGTGGTAGAGTTAGTGTGAAGGATGGAGTGAGATATACTCACCCTTTAAACCGCCAGTGCTTACAGAGCGAAGGATGGTGTTAGATGCACTCATGCTTAACACGCCAGTACATCCAGAGAGCCGCCTTCTATACATTTAGAGTGTGGTAGAGTTAGTGTGAAGGATGGAGCGGGATATACTCACCCCTCACACTGCCAGTGCTTACAGAGCAAAGGATGGTGTTAGATGCACTCATGCTTAACACCGCCAGTACATCCAGAGAGCCGCCTTCTATACATTTACAGTGTGGTAGAGTTAGTGTGAAGGATGGAGTGAGATATTTTCACCCCTTATACCTCCAGTGCTTACAGAGCGAAGGATGGTGTTAGATGCACTCATGCTTAACACGCCAGTACATCCAGAGAGCCGCGTTCTATACATTTAGAGTGTGGTAGAGTTAGTGTGAAGGATCGAGTGAGATATACTCACCCCTTAAACCGCCAGTGCTTACAGAGCGAAGGATGGTGTTAGACGCACTCATGCTTAACACCGCCAGTACATCCAGAGAGCCGCCTTCTATAGATTTAGAGTGTGGTAGAGTTAGTGTGAAGGATGGAGTGAGATATACTCACCCATCACACTGCCAGTGCTTACAGAGCGAATGATGGTGTTAGATGCACTCATGCTTAACACGCCAGTGCATCCAGAGAGCCGCCTTCTATACATTTAGAGTGCGGTAGAGTTAGTGTGAAGGATGGAGCGAGATATACTCACCCCTTACACTGCCAGTGCTTACAGAGCGATGGATGGTGTTAGATGCACTCATGCTTAACACGCCAGTGCACCCAGAGAGCCGCCTTCTATACATTTACAGTGTGGTAGAGTTAGTGTGAAGGATGGAGTGAGATATACTCACCCCTTAAACCGCCAGTGCTTACAGAGCAAAGGATGGTGTTAGATGCACTCATGCTTAACACCGCCAGTACATCCAGAGGGCCGCCTTCTATACATTTAGAGTGTGGTAGAGTTAGTGTGAAGGATGGAGCGAGATATACTCACCCCTCACACTGCCAGTGCTTACAGAGCGAAGGATAGTGTTAGATGCACTCATGCTTAACACCGCCAGTGCATCCAGAGAGCCGCCTTCTATACATTTACAGTGTGGTAGAGTTAGTGTGAAGGATGGAGTGAGATATACTCACCCCTTATACTGCCAGTGCTTACAGAGCGAAGGATGGTGTTAGATGCACTCATGCTTAACACGCCAGTACATCCAGAGAGCCGCGTTCTATACATTTAGAGTGTGGTAGAGTTAGTGTGAAGGAGCGAGTGAGATATACTCACCCCTTAAACCGCCAGTGCTTACAGAGCGAAGGATGGTGTTAGACACACTCATGCTTAACACCGCCAGTACATCCAGAGAGCCGCCTTCTATAGATTTAGAGTGTGTTAGAGTTAGTGTGAAGGATGGAGTGAGATATACTCACCCATCACACTGCCAGTGCTTACAGAGCGAATGATGGTGTTAGATGCACTCATGCTTAACACGCCAGTGCATCCAGAGAGCCGCCTTCTATACATTTAGAGTGCGGTAGAGTTAGTGTGAAGGATGGAGCGAGATATACTCACCCCTTACACTGCCAGTGCTTACAGAGCGATGGATGGTGTTAGATGCACTCATGCTTAACACGCCAGTGCACCCAGAGAGCCGCCTTCTATACATTTACAGTGTGGTAGAGTTAGTGTGAAGGATGGAGTGAGATATACTCACCCCTTAAACCACCAGTGCTTAGAGAGCGAAGGATGGTGTTAAATGCACTCATGCTTAACACGCCAGTGCACCCAGAAAGCCGCCTTTTTTTACATTTAGAGTGTGGTAGAGTTAGTGTGAAGGATGGAGTGAGATATACTCACCCCTTAAACCACCAGTGCTTACAGAGGGAAGGATGGTGTTAGATGCACTCATGCTTAACACCGCCAGTACATCCAGAGAGCCGCCTTCTATACATTTAGAGTGTGGTAGAGTTAGTGTGAAGGATGGAGTGAGATATACTCACCCCTCACACTGCTAGTGCTTACAGAGCGAAGGATGGTGTTATATGCACTCATGCTTAACACGCCAGTGTACCCTGAGAGCCGCCTTCTATACATTTACAGTGTGGTAGAGTTAGTGTGAAGGATGGTGTGAGATATACTCACCCCTTAAACCACCAGTGCTTAGAGAGCGAAGGATGGTGTTAAATGCACTCATGCTTAACACGCCAGTGCACCCAGAAAGCCGCCTTTTTTTACATTTAGAGTGTGGTAGAGTTAGTGTGAAGTATGGAGTGAGATATACTCACCCCTTAAACCACCAGTGCTTACAGAGCGAAGGATGGTGTTAGATGCACTCATGCTTAACACCGCCAGTGCATCCAGAGAGCCGCCTTCTATACATTTACAGTGTGGTAGAGTTAGTGTGAAGGATGGAGTGAGATATACTCACCCCTTATACTGCCAGTGCTTACAGAGCGAAGGATGGTGTTAGATGCACTCATGCTTAACACGCCAGTACATCCAGAGAGCCGCGTTCTATACATTTAGAGTGTGGTAGAGTTAGTGTGAAGGATGGAGTGAGATATACTCACCTCTTAAACCGCCAGTTCTTACAGAGCGAAGGATGGTGTTAGATGCACTCATGCTTAACTCGCCTGTACATCCAGAGAGCCGCCTTCTATACATTTAGAGTGTGGTAGAGTTAGTGTGAAGGAGCGAGTGAGATATACTCACCCCTTAAACCGCCAGTGCTTACAGAGCGAAGGATGGTGTTAGACGCACTCATGCTTAACACCGCCAGTACATCCAGAGAGCCGCCTTCTATAGATTTAGAGTGTGTTAGAGTTAGTGTGAAGGATGGAGTGAGATATACTCACCCATCACACTGCCAGTGCTTACAGAGCGAATGATGGTGTTAGATGCACTCATGCTTAACACGCCAGTGCATCCATAGAGCCGCCTTCTATACATTTAGAGTGCGGTAGAGTTAGTGTGAAGGATGGAGCGAGATATACTCACCCCTTACACTGCCAGTGCTTACAGAGCGATGGATGGTGTTAGATGCACTCATGCTTAACACGCCAGTGCACCCAGAGAGCCGCCTTCTATACATTTACAGTGTGGTAGAGTTAGTGTGAAGGATGGAGTGAGATATACTCACCCCTTAAACCGCCAGTGCTTACAGAGCGAAGGATGGTGTTAGATGCACTCATGCTTAACACGCCAGTGCACCCAGAGAGCCGCCTTTTTTTACATTTAGAGTGTGGTAGAGTTAGTGTGAAGGATGGAGTGAGATATACTCACCCCTTACACTGCCAGTGCTTACAGAGCGAAGGATGGTGTTAGATGCACTCATGCTTAACACCGCCAGTACATCCAGAGAGCCGCCTTCTATACATTTAGAGTGTGGTAGAGTTAGTGTGAAGGATGGAGTGAGATATACTCACCCCTCACACTGCCAGTGCTTACAGAGCGAAGGATGGTGTTAGATGCACTCATGCTTAACACCGCCAGTACATCCAGAGAGCCGCCTTCTATACATTTAGAGTGTGGTAGAGTTAGTGTGAAGGATGGAGTGAGATATACTCACCCTTTAAACCGCCAGTGCTTACAGAGCGAAGGATGGTGTTAGATGCACTCATGCTTAACACGCCAGTACATCCAGAGAGCCGCCTTCTATACATATAGAGTGTGGTAGAGTTAGTGTGAAGGATGGAGCGGGATATACTCATCCCTCACACTGCCAGTGCTTACAGAGCAAAGGATGGTGTTAGATGCACTGATGCTTAACACCGCCAGTACATCCAGAGAGCCGCCTTCTATACATTTACAGTGTGGTAGAGTTAGAGTGAAGGATGGAGTGAGATATACTCACCCCTTATACCGCCAGTGCTTACAGAGCGAAGGATGGTGTTATATGCACTCATGCTTAACACGCCAGTACATCCAGAGAGCCGCCTTCTATACATTTAGAGTGTGGTAGAGTTAGTGTGAAGGATGGAGTGAGATATACTCACCCCTTAAACCGCCAGTTCTTACAGAGCGAAGGATGGTGTTAGATGCACTCATGCTTAATACCGCCAGTGCATCCAGAGAGCCGCCTTCTATACATTTGGAGTGTGGTAGAGTTAGTGTGAAGGATGGAGTGAGATATACTCACCCCTCACACTGCCAGTGCTTACAGAGCGAAGGATGGTGTTAGATGCACTCATGCTTAACATGCCAGTGCACCCTGAGAGCCGCCTTCTATACATTTACCGTGTGGTAGAGTTAGTGTGAAGGATGGAGTGAGATATACTCACCCCTTAAACCGCCAGTGCTTACAGAGCGAAGGATGGTGTTAAATGCACTCATGCTGAACACGCCAGTGCACCCAGAAAGCCGCCTTTTTTTACATTTAGAGAGTGGTAGAGTTAGTGTGAAGGATGGAGTGAGATATACTCACCCTTTAAACCGCCAGTGCTTACAGAGCGAAGGATGGTGTTAGATGCACTCATGCTTAACACGCCAGTACATCCAGAGAGCCGCCTTCTATACATTTAGAGTGTGGAAGAGTTAGTGTGAAGGATGGAGCGGGATATACTCACCCCTCACACTGCCAGTGCTTACAGAGCAAAGGATGGTGTTAGATGCACTCATGCTTAACACCGCCAGTACATCCAGAGAGCCGCCTTCTATACATTTACAGTGTGGTAGAGTTAGTGTGAAGGATGGAGTGAGATATACTCACCCCTTATACCGCCAGTGCTTACAGAGCGAAGGATGGTGTTAGATGCACTCATGTTTAACACGCCAGTACATCCAGAGAGCCGACTTCTATACATTTAGAGTGTGGTAGAGTTAGTGTGAAGGATGGAGTGAGATATACTCACCCCTTAAACCGCCAGTGCTTACAGAGGGAAGGATGGTGTTAGACGCACTCATGCTTAACACCGCCAGTACATCCAGAGAGCCGCCTTCTGTACATTTAGAGTGTGGTAGAGTTAGTGTGAAGGATGGAGTGAGATATACTCACCCCTTAAACCGCCAGTGCTTACAGAGCAAAGGATGTTGTTAGATGCACTCATGCTTAACACCGCCAGTACATCCAGAGGGCCGCCTTCTATACATTTAGAGTGTGGTAGAGTTAGTGTGAAGGATGGAGCGAGATATACTCACCCCTCACACTGCCAGTGCTTACAGAGCGAAGGATGGTGTTAGATGCACTCATGCTTAACACCGCCAGTGCATCCAGAGAGCCGCCTTCTATACATTTGGAGTGTGGTAGAGTTAGTGTGAAGGATGGAGTGAGATATACTCACCCCTCACACTGCTAGTGCTTACAGAGCGAAGGATGGTGTTAGATGCACTCATGCTTAACACGCCAGTGTACCCTGAGAGCCGCCTTCTATACATTTACAGTGTGGTAGAGTTAGTGTGAAGGATGGAGCGGGATATACTCACCCCTCACACTGCCAGTGCTTACAGAGCAAAGGATGGTGTTAGATGCACTCATGCTTAACACCGCCAGTACATCCAGAGAGCCGCCTTCTATACATTTACAGTGTGGTAGAGTTAGTGTGAAGGATGGAGTGAGATATACTCACCCCTTATACCGCCAGTGCTTACAGAGCGAAGGATGGTGTTAGATGCACTCATGCTTAACACGCCAGTACATCCAGAGAGCCGCGTTCTATACATTTAGAGTGTGGTAGAGTTAGTGTGAAGGATGGAGTGAGATATACTCACCTCTTAAACCGCCAGTTCTTACAGAGCGAAGGATGGTGTTAGATGCACTCATGCTTAACTCGCCTGTACATCCAGAGAGCCGCCTTCTATACATTTAGAGTGTGGTAGAGTTAGTGTGAAGGATCGAGTGAGATATACTCACCCCTTAAACCGCCAGTGCTTACAGAGCGAAGGATGGTGTTAGACGCACTCATGCTTAACACCGCCAGTACATCCAGAGAGCCGCCTTCTGTACATTTAGAGTGTGGTAGAGTTAGTGTGAAGGATGGAGTGAGATATACTCACCCCTTAAACCGCCAGTGCTTACAGAGCAAAGGATGGTATTAGATGCACTCATGCTTAACACCGCCAGTACATCCAGAGGGCCGCCTTCTATACATTTAGAGTGTGGTAGAGTTAGTGTGAAGGATGGAGCGAGATATACTCACCCCTCACACTGCCAGTGCTTACAGAGCGAAGGATGGTGTTAGATGCACTCATGCTTAACACCGCCAGTGCATCCAGAGAGCCGCCTTCTATACATTTGGAGTGTGGTAGAGTTAGTGTGAAGGATGGAGTGAGATATACTCACCCCTCACACTGCTAGTGCTTACAGAGCGAAGGATGGTGTTAGATGCACTCATGCTTAACACGCCAGTGTACCCTGAGAGCCGCCTTCTATACATTTACAGTGTGGTAGAGTTAGTGTGAAGGATGGTGTGAGATATACTCACCCCTTAAACCACCAGTGCTTAGAGAGCGAAGGTTGGTGTTAAATGCACTCATGCTTAACACGCCAGTGCACCCAGAAAGCCGCCTTTTTTTACATTTAGAGTGTGGTAGAGTTAGTGTGAAGGATGGAGTGAGATATACTCACCCCTTAAACCACCAGTGCTTACAGAGCGAAGGATAGTGTTAGATGCACTCATGCTTAACACCGCCAGTACATCCAGAGAGCCGCCTTCTATACATTTAGAGTGTGGTAGAGTTAGTGTGAAGGATGGAGTGAGATATACTCACCCTTTAAACCGCCAGTTCTTACAGAGCGAAGGATGGTGTTAGATGCACTCATGCTTAACACGCCAGTACATCCAGAGAGCCGCCTTCTATACATTTAGAGTGTGGTAGAGTTAGTGTGAAGGATCGAGTGAGATATACTCACCCCTTAAACCGCCAGTGCTTACAGAGCGAAGGATGGTGTTAGACGCACTCATGCTTAACACCGCCAGTACATCCAGAGAGCCGCCTTCTGTACATTTAGAGTGTGGTAGAGTTAGTGTGAAGGATGGAGTGAGATATACTCACCCCTTAAACCGCCAGTGCTTACAGAGCAAAGGATGGTATTAGATGCACTCATGCTTAACACCGCCAGTACATCCAGAGGGCCGCCTTCTATACATTTAGAGTGTGGTAGAGTTAGTGTGAAGGATGGAGCGAGATATACTCACCCCTCACACTGCCAGTGCTTACAGAGCGAAGGATGGTGTTAGATGCACTCATGCTTAACACCGCCAGTGCATCCAGAGAGCCGCCTTCTATACATTTGGAGTGTGGTAGAGTTAGTGTGAAGGATGGAGTGAGATATACTCACCCCTCACACTGCTAGTGCTTACAGAGCGAAGGATGGTGTTAGATGCACTCATGCTTAACACGCCAGTGTACCCTGAGAGCCGCCTTCTATACATTTACAGTGTGGTAGAGTTAGTGTGAAGGATGGTGTGAGATATACTCACCCCTTAAACCACCAGTGCTTAGAGAGCGAAGGATGGTGTTAAATGCACTCATGCTTAACACGCCAGTGCACCCAGAAAGCCGCCTTTTTTTACATTTAGAGTGTGGTAGAGTTAGTGTGAAGGATGGAGTGAGATATACTCACCCCTTAAACCACCAGTGCTTACAGAGCGAAGGATAGTGTTAGATGCACTCATGCTTAACACCGCCAGTACATCCAGAGAGCCGCCTTCTATACATTTAGAGTGTGGTAGAGTTAGTGTGAAGGATGGAGTGAGATATACTCACCCTTTAAACCGCCAGTGCTTACAGAGCGAAGGATGGTGTTAGATGCACTCATGCTTAACACGCCAGTACATCCAGAGAGCCGCCTTCTATACATTTAGAGTGTGGTAGAGTTAGTGTGAAGGATGGAGCGGGATATACTCACCCCTCACACTGCCAGTGCTTACAGAGCAAAGGATGGTGTTAGATGCACTCATGCTTAACACCGCCAGTACATCCAGAGAGCCGCCTTCTATACATTTACAGTGTGGTAGAGTTAGTGTGAAGGATGGAGTGAGATATTTTCACCCCTTATACCTCCAGTGCTTACAGAGCGAAGGATGGTGTTAGATGCACTCATGCTTAACACGCCAGTACATCCAGAGAGCCGCGTTCTATACATTTAGAGTGTGGTAGAGTTAGTGTGAAGGATCGAGTGAGATATACTCACCCCTTAAACCGCCAGTGCTTACAGAGCGAAGGATGGTGTTAGACGCACTCATGCTTAACACCGCCAGTACATCCAGAGAGCCGCCTTCTATAGATTTAGAGTGTGGTAGAGTTAGTGTGAAGGATGGAGTGAGATATACTCACCCATCACACTGCCAGTGCTTACAGAGCGAATGATGGTGTTAGATGCACTCATGCTTAACACGCCAGTGCATCCAGAGAGCCGCCTTCTATACATTTAGAGTGCGGTAGAGTTAGTGTGAAGGATGGAGCGAGATATACTCACCCCTTACACTGCCAGTGCTTACAGAGCGATGGATGGTGTTAGATGCACTCATGCTTAACACGCCAGTGCACCCAGAGAGCCGCCTTCTATACATTTACAGTGTGGTAGAGTTAGTGTGAAGGATGGTGTGAGATATACTCACCCCTTAAACCACCAGTGCTTAGAGAGCGAAGGATGGTGTTAAATGCACTCATGCTTAACACGCCAGTGCACCCAGAAAGCCGCCTTTTTTTACATTTAGAGTGTGGTAGAGTTAGTGTGAAGGATGGAGTGAGATATACTCACCCCTTAAACCACCAGTGCTTACAGAGCGAAGGATAGTGTTAGATGCACTCATGCTTAACACCGCCAGTACATCCAGAGAGCCGCCTTCTATACATTTAGAGTGTGGTAGAGTTAGTGTGAAGGATGGAGTGAGATATACTCACCCTTTAAACCGCCAGTGCTTACAGAGCGAAGGATGGTGTTAGATGCACTCATGCTGAACACGCCAGTGCACCCAGAAAGCCGCCTTTTTTTACATTTAGAGAGTGGTAGAGTTAGTGTGAAGGATGGAGTGAGATATACTCACCCTTTAAACCGCCAGTGCTTACAGAGCGAAGGATGGTGTTAGATGCACTCATGCTTAACACGCCAGTACATCCAGAGAGCCGCCTTCTATACATTTAGAGTGTGGAAGAGTTAGTGTGAAGGATGGAGCGGGATATACTCACCCCTCACACTGCCAGTGCTTACAGAGCAAAGGATGGTGTTAGATGCACTCATGCTTAACACCGCCAGTACATCCAGAGAGCCGCCTTCTATACATTTACAGTGTGGTAGAGTTAGTGTGAAGGATGGAGTGAGATATACTCACCCCTTATACCGCCAGTGCTTACAGAGCGAAGGATGGTGTTAGATGCACTCATGTTTAACACGCCAGTACATCCAGAGAGCCGACTTCTATACATTTAGAGTGTGGTAGAGTTAGTGTGAAGGATGGAGTGAGATATACTCACCCCTTAAACCGCCAGTGCTTACAGAGGGAAGGATGGTGTTAGACGCACTCATGCTTAACACCGCCAGTACATCCAGAGAGCCGCCTTCTGTACATTTAGAGTGTGGTAGAGTTAGTGTGAAGGATGGAGTGAGATATACTCACCCCTTAAACCGCCAGTGCTTACAGAGCAAAGGATGTTGTTAGATGCACTCATGCTTAACACCGCCAGTACATCCAGAGGGCCGCCTTCTATACATTTAGAGTGTGGTAGAGTTAGTGTGAAGGATGGAGCGAGATATACTCACCCCTCACACTGCCAGTGCTTACAGAGCGAAGGATGGTGTTAGATGCACTCATGCTTAACACCGCCAGTGCATCCAGAGAGCCGCCTTCTATACATTTGGAGTGTGGTAGAGTTAGTGTGAAGGATGGAGTGAGATATACTCACCCCTCACACTGCTAGTGCTTACAGAGCGAAGGATGGTGTTAGATGCACTCATGCTTAACACGCCAGTGTACCCTGAGAGCCGCCTTCTATACATTTACAGTGTGGTAGAGTTAGTGTGAAGGATGGAGCGGGATATACTCACCCCTCACACTGCCAGTGCTTACAGAGCAAAGGATGGTGTTAGATGCACTCATGCTTAACACCGCCAGTACATCCAGAGAGCCGCCTTCTATACATTTACAGTGTGGTAGAGTTAGTGTGAAGGATGGAGTGAGATATACTCACCCCTTATACCGCCAGTGCTTACAGAGCGAAGGATGGTGTTAGATGCACTCATGCTTAACACGCCAGTACATCCAGAGAGCCGCGTTCTATACATTTAGAGTGTGGTAGAGTTAGTGTGAAGGATGGAGTGAGATATACTCACCTCTTAAACCGCCAGTTCTTACAGAGCGAAGGATGGTGTTAGATGCACTCATGCTTAACTCGCCTGTACATCCAGAGAGCCGCCTTCTATACATTTAGAGTGTGGTAGAGTTAGTGTGAAGGATCGAGTGAGATATACTCACCCCTTAAACCGCCAGTGCTTACAGAGCGAAGGATGGTGTTAGACGCACTCATGCTTAACACCGCCAGTACATCCAGAGAGCCGCCTTCTGTACATTTAGAGTGTGGTAGAGTTAGTGTGAAGGATGGAGTGAGATATACTCACCCCTTAAACCGCCAGTGCTTACAGAGCAAAGGATGGTATTAGATGCACTCATGCTTAACACCGCCAGTACATCCAGAGGGCCGCCTTCTATACATTTAGAGTGTGGTAGAGTTAGTGTGAAGGATGGAGCGAGATATACTCACCCCTCACACTGCCAGTGCTTACAGAGCGAAGGATGGTGTTAGATGCACTCATGCTTAACACCGCCAGTGCATCCAGAGAGCCGCCTTCTATACATTTGGAGTGTGGTAGAGTTAGTGTGAAGGATGGAGTGAGATATACTCACCCCTCACACTGCTAGTGCTTACAGAGCGAAGGATGGTGTTAGATGCACTCATGCTTAACACGCCAGTGTACCCTGAGAGCCGCCTTCTATACATTTACAGTGTGGTAGAGTTAGTGTGAAGGATGGTGTGAGATATACTCACCCCTTAAACCACCAGTGCTTAGAGAGCGAAGGTTGGTGTTAAATGCACTCATGCTTAACACGCCAGTGCACCCAGAAAGCCGCCTTTTTTTACATTTAGAGTGTGGTAGAGTTAGTGTGAAGGATGGAGTGAGATATACTCACCCCTTAAACCACCAGTGCTTACAGAGCGAAGGATAGTGTTAGATGCACTCATGCTTAACACCGCCAGTACATCCAGAGAGCCGCCTTCTATACATTTAGAGTGTGGTAGAGTTAGTGTGAAGGATGGAGTGAGATATACTCACCCTTTAAACCGCCAGTTCTTACAGAGCGAAGGATGGTGTTAGATGCACTCATGCTTAACACGCCAGTACATCCAGAGAGCCGCCTTCTATACATTTAGAGTGTGGTAGAGTTAGTGTGAAGGATCGAGTGAGATATACTCACCCCTTAAACCGCCAGTGCTTACAGAGCGAAGGATGGTGTTAGACGCACTCATGCTTAACACCGCCAGTACATCCAGAGAGCCGCCTTCTGTACATTTAGAGTGTGGTAGAGTTAGTGTGAAGGATGGAGTGAGATATACTCACCCCTTAAACCGCCAGTGCTTACAGAGCAAAGGATGGTATTAGATGCACTCATGCTTAACACCGCCAGTACATCCAGAGGGCCGCCTTCTATACATTTAGAGTGTGGTAGAGTTAGTGTGAAGGATGGAGCGAGATATACTCACCCCTCACACTGCCAGTGCTTACAGAGCGAAGGATGGTGTTAGATGCACTCATGCTTAACACCGCCAGTGCATCCAGAGAGCCGCCTTCTATACATTTGGAGTGTGGTAGAGTTAGTGTGAAGGATGGAGTGAGATATACTCACCCCTCACACTGCTAGTGCTTACAGAGCGAAGGATGGTGTTAGATGCACTCATGCTTAACACGCCAGTGTACCCTGAGAGCCGCCTTCTATACATTTACAGTGTGGTAGAGTTAGTGTGAAGGATGGTGTGAGATATACTCACCCCTTAAACCACCAGTGCTTAGAGAGCGAAGGATGGTGTTAAATGCACTCATGCTTAACACGCCAGTGCACCCAGAAAGCCGCCTTTTTTTACATTTAGAGTGTGGTAGAGTTAGTGTGAAGGATGGAGTGAGATATACTCACCCCTTAAACCACCAGTGCTTACAGAGCGAAGGATAGTGTTAGATGCACTCATGCTTAACACCGCCAGTACATCCAGAGAGCCGCCTTCTATACATTTAGAGTGTGGTAGAGTTAGTGTGAAGGATGGAGTGAGATATACTCACCCTTTAAACCGCCAGTGCTTACAGAGCGAAGGATGGTGTTAGATGCACTCATGCTTAACACGCCAGTACATCCAGAGAGCCGCCTTCTATACATTTAGAGTGTGGTAGAGTTAGTGTGAAGGATGGAGCGGGATATACTCACCCCTCACACTGCCAGTGCTTACAGAGCAAAGGATGGTGTTAGATGCACTCATGCTTAACACCGCCAGTACATCCAGAGAGCCGCCTTCTATACATTTACAGTGTGGTAGAGTTAGTGTGAAGGATGGAGTGAGATATTTTCACCCCTTATACCTCCAGTGCTTACAGAGCGAAGGATGGTGTTAGATGCACTCATGCTTAACACGCCAGTACATCCAGAGAGCCGCGTTCTATACATTTAGAGTGTGGTAGAGTTAGTGTGAAGGATCGAGTGAGATATACTCACCCCTTAAACCGCCAGTGCTTACAGAGCGAAGGATGGTGTTAGACGCACTCATGCTTAACACCGCCAGTACATCCAGAGAGCCGCCTTCTATAGATTTAGAGTGTGGTAGAGTTAGTGTGAAGGATGGAGTGAGATATACTCACCCATCACACTGCCAGTGCTTACAGAGCGAATGATGGTGTTAGATGCACTCATGCTTAACACGCCAGTGCATCCAGAGAGCCGCCTTCTATACATTTAGAGTGCGGTAGAGTTAGTGTGAAGGATGGAGCGAGATATACTCACCCCTTACACTGCCAGTGCTTACAGAGCGATGGATGGTGTTAGATGCACTCATGCTTAACACGCCAGTGCACCCAGAGAGCCGCCTTCTATACATTTACAGTGTGGTAGAGTTAGTGTGAAGGATGGAGTGAGATATACTCACCCCTTAAACCGCCAGTGCTTACAGAGCAAAGGATGGTGTTAGATGCACTCATGCTTAACACCGCCAGTACATCCAGAGGGCCGCCTTCTATACATTTAGAGTGTGGTAGAGTTAGTGTGAAGGATGGAGCGAGATATACTCACCCCTCACACTGCCAGTGCTTACAGAGCGAAGGATAGTGTTAGATGCACTCATGCTTAACACCGCCAGTGCATCCAGAGAGCCGCCTTCTATACATTTACAGTGTGGTAGAGTTAGTGTGAAGGATGGAGTGAGATATACTCACCCCTTATACTGCCAGTGCTTACAGAGCGAAGGATGGTGTTAGATGCACTCATGCTTAACACGCCAGTACATCCAGAGAGCCGCGTTCTATACATTTAGAGTGTGGTAGAGTTAGTGTGAAGGAGCGAGTGAGATATACTCACCCCTTAAACCGCCAGTGCTTACAGAGCGAAGGATGGTGTTAGACACACTCATGCTTAACACCGCCAGTACATCCAGAGAGCCGCCTTCTATAGATTTAGAGTGTGTTAGAGTTAGTGTGAAGGATGGAGTGAGATATACTCACCCATCACACTGCCAGTGCTTACAGAGCGAATGATGGTGTTAGATGCACTCATGCTTAACACGCCAGTGCATCCAGAGAGCCGCCTTCTATACATTTAGAGTGTGGTAGAGTTAGGGTAAAGGATGGAGTGAGATATACTCACCCCTTAAACCGCCAGTGCATACAGAGCGAAGGATAGGATGGTGTTAGATGCACTCATGTTTAACACACCAGTACATCCAGAGAGCCTCCTTCTATACATTTAGAGTGTGGTAGAGTTAGTGTGAAGGATGGAGCGAGATATACTCACCCCTCACACTGCCAGTGCTTACAGGACGAATGATGGTGTTAGATGCACTGATGCTTAACACCGCCAGTACATCCAGAGAGCCGCCTTCTATACATTCACAGTGTGGTAGAGTTAGTGTGAAGGATGGAGTGAGATATACTCACCCCTTAACCCGCCAGTGCTTACAGAGCGAAGTATGGTGTTAGATGCACTCATGCTTAACACCGCCAGTACATCCAGAGAGCTGCCTTCTATACATTTAGAGTGTGGTAGAGTTAGTGTGAAGGATGGGGTGAGATATACTCATCCCTCACACTGCCAGTGCTTACAGAGCGAAGGATGGTGTTAGATGCACTCATGCTTAACACCGCCAGTACATCCAGAGAGCCGCCTTCTATACATTTAGAGTGTGGTAGAGTTAGTGTCTAGGATGGAGTGAGATATACTCACCCCGTAAACCGCCAGTGCTTACAGAGCGAAGGATAGGATGGTGTTAGATGCACTCATGCTTAACACGCCAGTACATCCAGAGAGGCGCCTTCTATACATTTAGAGTGTGGTAGAGTTAGTGTGAAGGATGGAGCGAGATATACTCACCCCTCACACTGCCAGTGCTTACAGAGCGAAGGATGGTGTTAGATGCACTTATGCTTAACACGCCAGTGCATCCAGAGAGCCGCCTTCTATACATTTAGAGTGTGGTAGAGTTAGTGTGAAGGATGGAGTGAGATATACTCACCCCTCACACTGCCAGTGGTTACAGAGCGAAGGATGGTGTTAGATGCACTCATGCTTAACACCGCCAGTACATCTAGAGAGCCGCCTTCTATACATTTAGAGTGTGGTAGAGTTAGTGTGAAGGATGGAGCGAGATATACTCACCCCTCACACTGCCAGTGCTTACAGGACGAATGATGGTGTTAGATGCACTGATGCTTAACACCGCCAGTACATCCAGAGAGCCGCCTTCTATACATTTACAGTGTGGTAGAGTTAGTGTGAAGGATGGAGTGAGATATACTCACCCCTTAACCCGCCAGTGCTTACAGAGCGAAGGATGGTGTTAGATGCACTCATGCTTAACACCGCCAGTACATCCAGAGAGCCTCCTTCTATACATTTACAGTGTGGTAGAGTTAGTGTGAAGGATGGAGTGAGATATACTCACCCCTCACACTGCCAGTGCTTACAGAGCGAAGGATGGTGTTAGATGCACTCATGCTTAACACCGCCAGTACATCCAGAGAGCCGCCTTCTATACATTTAGAGTGTGGTAGAGTTAGTGTGAAGGATGGAGCGAGATATACTCACCCCTCACACTGCCAGTGCTTACAGAGCGAAGGATGGTGTTAGATGCACTCATGCTTAACACCGCCAGTACATCCAGAGAGCCGCCTCCTATACATTTACAGTGTGGTAGAGTTAGTGCGAAGGATGGAGTGAGATATACTCACCCCTTAAACCGCCAGTGCTTACAGAGCGAAGGATGGTGTTAGATGCACTCATGCTTAACACCGCCAGTACATCCAGAGAGCCGCCTCCTATACATTTACAGTGTGGTAGAGTTAGTGCGAAGGATGGAGCGAGATATACTCACCCCTTACACTGCCAGTGCTTACAGAGCAAAGGATGGTGTTAGATGCACTCATGCTTAACACCGCCAGTACATCCCGTGAGCCGCCTTCTATACATTTAGAGTGTGGTAGAGTTAGTGTGAAGGATGGAGTGAGATATACTCACCCCTCACACTGCCAGTGCTTACAGAGCAAAGGATGGTGTTAGATGCACTCATGCTTAACACGCCCGTGCATCCAGAGAGCCGCCTTCTATACATTTAGAGTGTGGTAGAGTTAGTGTGAAGGATGGAGTGAGATATACTCACCCCTCACACTGCCAGTGCTTACAGAGCGAAGGATGGTGTTAGATGCACTCATACTTAACACCGCCAGTACATCCAGAGAGCCGCCTCCTATACATTTACAGTGTGGTATAGTTAGTGTGAAGGATGGAGCGAGATATACTCACCCCTTACACTGCCAGTGCTTACAGAGCGAAGGATGGTGTTAGGTGCACTCATGTTTAACACGCCAGTACACACAGAGAGCTGCCTTCTATATATTTAGAGTGTGGTAGAGTTAGTGTGAAGGATGGAGCGAGATATACTCACCCCTTAAACCGCCAGTGCATACAGAGCGAAGGATAGGATGGTGTTAGATGCACTCATGTTTAACACGCCAGTACATCCAGAGAGCCTCCTTCTATACATTTAGAGTGTGGTAGAGTTAGTGTGAAGGATGGAGCGAGATATACTCACCCCTCACACTGCCAGTGCTTACAGGACGAATGATGGTGTTAGATGCACTGATGCTTAACACCGCCAGTACATCCAGAGAGCCGCCTTCTATACATTCACAGTGTGGTAGAGTTAGTGTGAAGGATGGAGCGAGATATACTCACCCCTCACACTGCCAGTGCTTACAGAGCGAAGGATGGTGTTAGATGCACTCATGCTTAACACGCCAGTGCATCCAGAGAGCCGCCTTCTATACATTTAGAGTGTGGTAGAGTTAGTGTGAAGGATGGAGTGAGATATACTCACCCCTCACACTGCCAGTGCTTACAGAGCGAAGGATGGTGTTAGATGCACTCATGCTTAACACCGCCAGTACATCCAGAGAGCCGCCTTCTATACATGTAGAGTGTGGTAGAGTTAGGGTAAAGGATGGAGTGAGATATACTCATCCCTTAAACCGCCAGTGCATACAGAGCGAAGGATAGGATGGTGTTAGATGCACTCATGCTTAACACGCCAGTACATCCAGAGAGCCGCCTTCTATACATTTAGAGTGTGTTAGAGTTAGTGTGAAGGATGGAGCGAGATATACTCACCCCTCACACTGCCAGTGCTTACAGGACGAATGATGGTGTTAGATGCACTGATGCTTAACACCGCCAGTACATCCAGAGAGCCGCCTTCTATACATTTACAGTGTGGTAGAGTTAGTGTGAAGGATGGAGTGAGATATACTCACCCCTTAACCCGCCAGTGCTTACAGAGCGAAGGATGGTGTTAGATGCACTCATGCTTAACACCGCCAGTACATCCAGAGAGCCGCCTTCTATACATTTAGAGTGTGGTAGAGTTAGTGTGAAGGATGGAGTGAGATATACTCACCCCTCACACTGCCAGTGCTTACAGAGCGTAGGATGGTGTTAGATGCACTCATGCTTAACACCGCCAGTACATCCAGAGAGCCACCTTCTATACATTTACAGTGTGGTAGAGTTAGTGTGAAGGATGGAGTGAGATATACTCACCCCTTAAACCGCCAGTGCTTACAGAGCGGAGGATGGTGTTAGATACACTCATGCTTAACTCGCCAGTACATCCAGAGAGCCGCCTTGTATACATTTAGAGTGTGGTAGAGTTAGTGTGAAGGATGGAGTGAGATATACTCACCCCTTAAACTGCCAGTGCTTACAGAGCGAAGGATGGTGTTAGATGCACTCATGCTTAACACCGCCAGTACATCCAGAGAGCTGCCTTCTATACATGTAGAGTGTGGTAGAGTTAGTGTGAAGGATGGAGCGAGATATACTCACCCCTTACACTGCCAGTGCTTACAGAGCGAAGGATGGTGTTAGATGCACTCATGTTTAACACGCCAGTACACACAGAGAGCTGCCTTCTATATATTTAGAGTGTGGTAGAGTTAGTGTGAAGGATGGAGCGAGATATACTCACCCCTTAAACCGCCAGTGCATACAGAGCGAAGGATAGGATGGTGTTAGATGCACTCATGTTTAACACGCCAGTACATCCAGAGAGCCTCCTTCTATACATTTAGAGTGTGGTAGAGTTAGTGTGAAGGATGGAGCGAGATATACTCACCCCTCACACTGCCAGTGCTTACAGGACGAATGATGGTGTTAGATGCACTGATGCTTAACACCGCCAGTACATCCAGAGAGCCGCCTTCTATACATTCACAGTGTGGTAGAGTTAGTGTGAAGGATGGAGCGAGATATACTCACCCCTCACACTGCCAGTGCTTACAGAGCGAAGGATGGTGTTAGATGCACTCATGCTTAACACGCCAGTGCATCCAGAGAGCCGCCTTCTATACATTTAGAGTGTGGTAGAGTTAGTGTGAAGGATGGAGTGAGATATACTCACCCCTCACACTGCCAGTGCTTACAGAGCGAAGGATGGTGTTAGATGCACTCATGCTTAACACCGCCAGTACATCCAGAGAGCCGCCTTCTATACATGTAGAGTGTGGTAGAGTTAGGGTAAAGGATGGAGTGAGATATACTCACCCCTTAAACCGCCAGTGCATACAGAGCGAAGGATAGGATGGTGTTAGATGCACTCATGCTTAACACGCCTTCTATACATTTAGAGTGTGTTAGAGTTAGTGTGAAGGATGGAGCGAGATATACTCACCCCTCACACTGCCAGTGCTTACAGGACGAATGATGGTGTTAGATGCACTGATGCTTAACACCGCCAGTACATCCAGAGAGCCGCCTTCTATACATTTACAGTGTGGTAGAGTTAGTGTGAAGGATGGAGTGAGATATACTCACCCCTTAACCCGCCAGTGCTTACAGAGCGAAGGATGGTGTTAGATGCACTCATGCTTAACACCGCCAGTACATCCAGAGAGCCGCCTTCTATACATTTAGAGTGTGGTAGAGTTAGTGTGAAGGATGGAGTGAGATATACTCACCCCTCACACTGCCAGTGCTTACAGAGCGTAGGATGGTGTTAGATGCACTCATGCTTAACACCGCCAGTACATCCAGAGAGCCACCTTCTATACATTTACAGTGTGGTAGAGTTAGTGTGAAGGATGGAGTGAGATATACTCACCCCTTAAACTGCCAGTGCTTACAGAGCGAAGGATGGTGTTAGATGCACTCATGCTTAACACCGCCAGTACATCCAGAGAGCTGCCTTCTATACATGTAGAGTGTGGTAGAGTTAGTGAGAAGGATGGAGCGAGATATACTCACCCCTCACACTGCCAGTGCTTACAGAGCGAAGGATGGTGTTAGATGCACTCATGCTTAACACCGCCAGTACATCCAGAGAGCCGCCTTCTATACATTTAGAGTGTGGTAGAGTTAGTGTGAAGGATGGAGCGAGATATATTCACCCCTCACACTGCCAGTGCTTACAGAGCGAAGGATGGTGTTAGGTGCACTCATGCTTAACACCGCCAGTACATCCAGAGAGCTGCCTTCTATACATTTAGAGTGTGGTAGAGTTAGTGTGAAGGATGGAGTGAGATATACTCACCCCTTAAACCGCCAGTGCGTACAGAGCGACGGATGGTGTTAGATGCACTCATGCTTAACACCGCCAGTACATCCAGCGAGCCACCTTCTATAGATTTAGAGTGTGTTAGAGTTAGTGTCTACGATGGAGTGAGATATACTCACCCCTTAAACCGCCAGTGCTTAGAGAGCGAAGGATAGGATGGTGTTAGATGCACTCATGCTTCACACGCCAGTACATCCAGAGAGCCGCCTTCTATACATTTAGAGTGTGGCAGAGTTAGTGTGAAGGATTGAGCGAGATATACTCACCCCTCACACTGCCAGTGCTTACAGAGCGAAGGATGGTGTTAGATGCACTCATGCTTAACACGCCAGTGCATGCAGAGAGCCGCCTTCTATACATTTAGAGTGTGGTAGAGTTAGTGTGAAGGATGGAGCGAGATATACTCACCCCTCACACTGCCAGTGCTTACAGAGCGAAGGATGGTGTTAGATGCAGTCATGCTTAACACCGCCAATACATCCAGAGAGCCGCCTTCTATACAGTTAGAGTGTGGTAGAGTTAGTGTGAAGGATGGGGTGAGATATACTCACCCCTCACACTGCCAGTGCTTACAGGACCAATGATGGTGTTAGATGCACTGATGCTTAACACCGCCAGTACATCCAGAGAGCCGCCTTCTATACATTCACAGTGTGGTAGAGTTAGTGTGAAGGATGGAGTGAGATATACTCACCCCTTAACCCGCCAGTGCTTACAGAGCGAAGGATGGTGTTAGATGCACTCATGCTTAACACCGCCAGTACATCCAGAGAGCTGCCTTCTATACATTTAGAGTGTGGTAGAGTTAGTGTGAAGGATGGGGTGAGATATACTAACCCCTCACACTGCCAGTGCTTACAGAGCGAAGGATGGTGTTAGATGCACTCATGCTTAACACCGCCAGTACATCCAGAGAGCCGCCTTCTATACATTTAGAGTGTGGTAGAGTTAGTGTGAAGGATGAAGTGAAATATACTCACCCCTTAAACCGCCAGTGCTTACAGAGCGAAGGATGGTGTTAGATGCATTCATGCTTAACTCGCCAGTACATCCAGAGAGCCGCCTTCTATACATTTAGAGTGTGGTAGAGTTAGTGTGAAGGATGGAGTGAGATATACTCACCCCTCAAACCGCCAGTGCTTACAGAGCGAAGGATGGTGTTAGATGCACTCATGCTTAACACCGCCAATACATCCAGAAAGCTGCCTTCTATACATTTACAGTGTGGTAGAGTTAGTGTGAAGGATGGAGTGAGATATACTCACCCCTTAAACCACCAGTGCATACAGAGCGAAGGATGGTGTTAGATGCACTCATGCTTAACACGCCAGTGCATCCAGAGAGCCGCCTTCTATACATTTAGAGTGTGGTAGAGTTAGTGTGAAGGATGGAGTGAGATATACTCACCCCTCACACTGCCAGTGCTTACAGAGCGAAGGATGGTGTTAGATGCAGTCATGCTTAACACCGCCAGTACATCCAGAGAGCCGCCTTCTATACAGTTAGAGTATGGTAGAGTTAGTGTGAAGGATGGAGTGAGATATACTCACCCCTTAAACCGCCAGTGCTTACAGAGCGAAGGATGGTGTAAGATGCACTCATGCTTAACACCGCCAGTACATCCAGAGAGCCGCCTTCTATACATTTAGAGTGTGGTAGAGTTAGTGTTAAGGATGGAGCGAGATATACTCACCCCTCACACTGCCAGTGCTTACAGAGCGAAGGATGGTGTTAGATGCACTCATGCTTAACACCGCCAGTACATCCAGAGAGCCGCCTTCTATACATTTAGAGTGTGGTAGAGTTCGTGTGAAGGATGGAGTGAGATATACTCACCCCTCACACTGCCAGTGCTTACAGAGCGAAGGATGGTGTTAGATGCACTCATGCTCAACACCGCCAGTACATCCAGAGAGACGCCTTCTATACATTTAGAGTGTGGTAGAGTGAGTGTGAAGGATGGAGTGAGATATACTCACCCCTCACACTGCCAGTGCTTACAGAGCGAAGGATGGTGTTAGATGCACTCATGCTTAACACCGCCAGTACATCCAGAGAGCCGCCTTCTATACATTTAGAGTGTGGTAGAGTTAGTGTGAAGGATGGAGCGAGATATACTCACCCCTCACACTGCCAGTGCTTACAGAGCGAAGGATGGTGTTAGATGAACTCATGATTAACACCGCCAGTACATCCAGAGAGCTGCCTTCTATACATTTAGAGTGTGGTAGAGTTAGTGTGAAGGATGGAGTGAGATATACTCACCCCTCACACTGCCAGTGCTTACAGAGCGAAGGATGGTGTTAGATGCACTCATGCTCAACACCGCCAGTACATCCAGAGAGCCGCCTTCTATACATTTAGAGTGTGGTAGAGTTAGTGTGAAGGATGGAGTGAGATATACTCACCCCTCATACTGCCAGTGCTTACAGAGCAAAGGATGGTGTTAGATGCACTCATGCTTAACACCGCCAGTGCATCCAGAGAGCCGCCTTCTATACATTTAGAGTGTGGTAGAGTTAGTGTGAAGGATGGAGTGAGAGATACTCACTCCTTAAACCACCAGTGCTTACAGAGCGAAGGATGGTGTTAGATGCACTTATGCTTAATACCGCCAGTGCATCCAGAGAGCTGCCTTCTATACATTTAGATTGTGGTAGAGTTAGTGTGAAGGATGGAGCGAGATATACTCACCCCTTACACTGCCAGTACTTACAGAGCGAAGGATGGTGTTAGATGCACTCATGCTTAACACGCCAGTGCACCCAGAGAGCCGCCTTTTTGTACATTTAGTGTGTGGTAGAGTTAGTGTGAAGGATGGAGTGAGACATACTCTTCCCTCACACTGCCAGTGCTTACAGAGCAAAGGATGGTGTTAGATGCACTCATGCTTAACACGCCCGTGCATCCAGAGAGCCGCCTTCTATACATTTAGAGTGTGGTAGAGTTAGTGTGAAGGATGGAGTGAGATATACTCACCCCTCACACTGCCAGTGCTTACAGAGCGAAGGATGGTGTTAGATGCACTCATACTTAACACCGCCAGTGCATCCAGAGAGCCGCCTTCTATACATTCACAGTGTGGTAGAGTTAGTGTGAAGGATGGAGCTAGATATACTCACCCCTTACACTGCCAGTGCTTACAGAGTGAAGGATGGTGTTAGATGCACTCATGTTTAACACGCCAGTGCACACAGAGAGCCGCCTTCTATACATTTAGAGTGTGGTAGAGTTAGTGTGAAGGATGGAGCGAGATATACTCACCCCTCACACTGCCAGTGCTTACAGAACGAAGGATGGTGTTAGATGCACTCATGCTTAACACCGCCAGTACATCCAGAGAGCCGCCTTCTATACATTTAGAGTGTGTTAGAGTTAGTGTGAAGGATGGAGTGAGATATACTCACCCCTCACACTGCCAGTGCTTACAGAGCGAAGGATGGTGTTAGATGCACTCAAGCTTAACACCACCAGTGCATCCAGAGAGCCGCCTTCTATACATTTAGAGTGTGGTAGAGTTAGTGTGAAGGATGGAGTGAGATATACTCACCCCTCACACTGCCAGTGGTTACAGAGCGAAGGATGGTGTTCGATGCACTCATGCTTAACACCGCCAGTACATCCAGAGAGCCGCCTTCTATACATTTAGAGTGTGGTAGAGTTAGGGTAAAGGATGGAGTGAGATATACTCACCCCTTAAACCGCCAGTGCATACAGAGTGAAGGATAGGATGGTGTTAGATGCACTCATGTTTAACACGCCAGTACATCCAGAGAGCCTCCTTCTATACATTTAGAGTGTGGTAGAGTTAGTGTGAAGGATGGAGCGAGATATACTCACCCCTCACACTGCCAGTGCTTACAGGACGAATGATGGTGTTAGATGCACTGATGCTTAACACCGCCAGTACATCCAGGGAGCCGCCTTCTATACATTCACAGTGTGGTAGAGTTAGTGTGAAGGATGGAGTGAGATATACTCACCCCTTAACCCGCCAGTGCTTACAGAGCGAAGTATGGTGTTAGATGCACTCATGCTTAACACCGCCAGTACATCCAGAGAGCTGCCTTCTATACATTTAGAGTGTGGTAGAGTTAGTGTGAAGGATGGGGTGAGATATACTCACCCCTCACACTGCCAGTGCTTACAGAGCGAAGGATGGTGTTAGATGCACTCATGCTTAACACCGCCAGTACATCCAGAGAGCCGCATTCTATACATTTAGAGTGTGGTAGAGTTAGTGTCTAGGATGGAGTGAGATATACTCACCCCGTAAACCGCCAGTGCTTACAGAGCGAAGGATAGGATGGTGTTAGATGCACTCATGCTTAACACGCCAGTACATCCAGAGAGGCGCCTTCTATACATTTAGAGTGTGGTAGAGTTAGTGTGAAGGATGGAGCGAGATATACTCACCCCTCACACTGCCAGTGCTTACAGAGCGAAGGATGGTGTTAGATGCACTTATGCTTAACACGCCAGTGCATCCAGAGAGCCGCCTTCTATACATTTAGAGTGTGGTAGAGTTAGTGTGAAGGATGGGGTGAGATATACTCACCCCTCACACTGCCAGTGGTTACAGAGCGAAGGATGGTGTTAGATGCACTCATGCTTAACACCGCCAGTACATCTAGAGAGCCGCCTTCTATACATTTAGAGTGTGGTAGAGTTAGTGTGAAGGATGGAGCGAGATATACTCACCCCTCACACTGCCAGTGCTTACAGGACGAATGATGGTGTTAGATGCACTGATGCTTAACACCGCCAGTACATCCAGAGAGCCGCCTTCTATACATTTACAGTGTGGTAGAGTTAGTGTGAAGGATGGAGTGAGATATACTCACCCCTTAACCCGCCAGTGCTTACAGAGCGAAGGATGGTGTTAGATGCACTCATGCTTAACACCGCCAGTACATCCAGAGAGCCTCCTTCTATACATTTACAGTGTGGTAGAGTTAGTGTGAAGGATGGAGTGAGATATACTCACCCCTCACACTGCCAGTGCTTACAGAGCGAAGGATGGTGTTAGATGCACTCATGCTTAACACCGCCAGTACATCCAGAAAGCTGCCTTCTATACATTTAGAGTGTGGTAGAGTTAGTGTGAAGGATGGAGCGAGATATACTCACCCCACACTGCCAGTGCTTACAGAGCGAAGGATGGTGTTAGATGCACTCATGCTTAACACCGCCAGTACATCCAGAGAGCCGCCTCCTATACATTTACAGTGTGGTAGAGTTAGTGCGAAGGATGGAGTGAGATATACTCACCCCTTAAACCGCCAGTGCTTACAGAGCGAAGGATGGTGTTAGATGCACTCATGCTTAACACCGCCAGTACATCCAGAGAGCCGCCTTCTATTCATTTAGAGTGTGGTAGAGTTAGTGTTAAGGATGGAGTGAGATTTGGAGTGAGATATACTCACCCCTTAAACCGCCAGTGCTTACAGAGCGAAGGATGGTGTTAGATGCACTCATGCATAACACCGCCAGTACATCCAGAGAGCCGCCTTCTATACATTTAGAGTGTGGTAGAGTTAGTGTTAAGGATGGAGTGAGATATACTCACCCCTCACACTGCCAGTGCTTACAGAGCGAAGGATGGTGTTAGATGCACTCATGCTTAACACCGCCAGTACATCCAGAGAGCCGCATTCTATACATTTAGCGTGTGGTAGAGTTAGTGTCTAGGATGGAGTGAGATATACTCACCCCGTAAACCGCCAGTGCTTACAGAGCGAAGGATAGGATGGTGTTAGATGCACTCATGCTTAACACGCCAGTACATCCAGAGAGGCGCCTTCTATACATTTAGAGTGTGGTAGAGTTAGTGTGAAGGATGGAGCGAGATATACTCACCCCTCACACTGCCAGTGCTTACAGAGCGAAGGATGGTGTTAGATGCACTTATGCTTAACACGCCAGTGCATCCAGAGAGCCGCCTTCTATACATTTAGAGTGTGGTAGAGTTAGTGTGAAGGATGGAGTGAGATATACTCACCCCTCACACTGCCAGTGGTTACAGAGCGAAGTATGGTGTTAGATGCACTCATGCTTAACACCGCCAGTACATCTAGAGAGCCGCCTTCTATACATTTAGAGTGTGGTAGAGTTAGTGTGAAGGATGGAGCGAGATATACTCACCCCTCACACTGCCAGTGCTTACAGGACGAATGATGGTGTTAGATGCACTGATGCTTAACACCGCCAGTACATCCAGAGAGCCGCCTTCTATACATTTACAGTGTGGTAGAGTTAGTGTGAAGGATGGAGTGAGATATACTCACCCCTTAACCCGCCAGTGCTTACAGAGCGAAGGATGGTGTTAGATGCACTCATGCTTAACACCGCCAGTACATCCAGAGAGCCTCCTTCTATACATTTACAGTGTGGTAGAGTTAGTGTGAAGGATGGAGTGAGATATACTCACCCCTCACACTGCCAGTGCTTACAGAGCGAAGGATGGTGTTAGATGCACTCATGCTTAACACCGCCAGTACATCCAGAAAGCTGCCTTCTATACATTTAGAGTGTGGTAGAGTTAGTGTGAAGGATGGAGCGAGATATACTCACCCCTCACACTGCCAGTGCTTACAGAGCGAAGGATGGTGTTAGATGCACTCATGCTTAACACCGCCAGTACATCCAGAGAGCCGCCTTCTATACATTTACAGTGTGGTAGAGTTAGTGCGAAGGATGGAGTGAGATATACTCACCCCTTAAACCGCCAGTGCTTACAGAGCGAAGGATGGTGTTAGATGCACTCATGCTTAACACCGCCAGTACATCCAGAGAGCCGCCTTCTATTCATTTAGAGTGTGGTAGAGTTAGTGTTAAGGATGGAGTGAGATTTGGAGTGAGATATACTCACCCCTTAAACCGCCAGTGCTTACAGAGCGAAGGATGGTGTTAGATGCACTCATGCATAACACCGCCAGTACATCCAGAGAGCCGCCTTCTATACATTTAGAGTGTGGTAGAGTTAGTGTTAAGGATGGAGTGAGATATACTCACCCCTCACACTGCCAGTGCTTACAGAGCGAAGGATGGTGTTAGATGCACTCATGCTTAACACGCCAGTGCATCCAGAGAGCCGCCTTCTATACATTTAGAGTGTGGTAGAGTTAGTGTGAAGGATGGAGTGAGATATACTCACCCCTTAAACCGCCAGTGCTTACATAGCGAAGGATGGTGTTAGATGCATTCATGCTTAACTCGCCAGTACATCCAGAGAGCCGCCTTCTATACATTTAGAGTGTGGTAGAGTTAGTGTGAAGGATGGAGTAAGATATACTCACCCCTTAAACCGCCAGTGCTTACAGAGCGAAGGATGGTGTTAGATGCACTCATGCTTAACACCGCCAATACATCCAGAGAGCCGCCTTCTATACATTTACAGTGTGGTAGAGTTAGTGTGAAGGATGGAGTTAGATATACTCACCCCTTAAACCGCCAGTGCATACAGAGCGAAGGATGGTGTTAGATGCACTCATGCTTAACACGCCAGTGCATCCAGAGAGCCTCCTTCTATACATTTAGAGTGTGGTAGAGTTAGTGTGAAGGATGGAGCGAGATATACTCACCCCTCACACTGCCAGTGCTTACAGAGCGAAGGATGGTGTTAGATGCAGTCATGCTTAACACCGCCAGTATATCCAGAGAGCCGCCTTCTATACAGTTAGAGTGTGGTAGAGTTAGTGTGAAGGATGGAGCGAGATATACTCACCCCTCACACTGCCAGTGCTTACAGAGCGAAGGATGGTGTTAGATGCACTCATGCTTAACACCGCCAGTACATCCAGAGAGCCGCCTCCTATACATTTACAGTGTGGTAGAGTTAGTGCGAAGGATGGAGTGAGATATACTCACCCCTTAAACCGCCAGTGCTTACAGAGCGAAGGATGGTGTTAGATGCACTCATGCTTAACACCGCCAGTACATCCAGAGAGCCGCCTTCTATTCATTTAGAGTGTGGTAGAGTTAGTGTTAAGGATGGAGTGAGATTTGGAGTGAGATATACTCACCCCTTAAACCGCCAGTGCTTACAGAGCGAAGGATGGTGTTAGATGCACTCATGCATAACACCGCCAGTACATCCAGAGAGCTGCCTTCTATACATTTAGAGTGTGGTAGAGTTAGTGTTAAGGATGGAGTGAGATATACTCACCCCTCACACTGCCAGTGCTTACAGAGCGAAGGATGGTGTTAGATGCACTCATGCTTAACACGCCAGTGCATCCAGAGAGCCGCCTTCTATACATTTAGAGTGTGGTAGAGTTAGTGTGAAGGATGGAGTGAGATATACTCACCCCTTAAACCGCCAGTGCTTACATAGCGAAGGATGGTGTTAGATGCATTCATGCTTAACTCGCCAGTACATCCAGAGAGCCGCCTTCTATACATTTAGAGTGTGGTAGAGTTAGTGTGAAGGATGGAGTGAGATATACTCACCCCTTAAACCGCCAGTGCTTACAGAGCGAAGGATGGTGTTAGATGCACTCATGCTTAACACCGCCAATACATCCAGAGAGCCGCCTTCTATACATTTACAGTGTGGTAGAGTTAGTGTGAAGGATGGAGTTAGATATACTCACCCCTTAAACCGCCAGTGCATACAGAGCGAAGGATGGTGTTAGATGCACTCATGCTTAACACGCCAGTGCATCCAGAGAGCCTCCTTTTATACATTTAGAGTGTGGTAGAGTTAGTGTGAAGGATGGAGCGAGATATACTCACCCCTCACACTGCCAGTGCTTACAGAGCGAAGGATGGTGTTAGATGCAGTCATGCTTAACACCGCCAGTACATCCAGAGAGCCGCCTTCTATACAGTTAGAGTGTGGTAGAGTTAGTGTGAAGGATGGAGTGAGATATACTCACCCCTTAAACCGCCAGTGCTTACAGAGCGAAGGATGGTGTAAGATGCACTCATGCTTAACACCGCCAGTACATCCAGAGAGCTGCCTTCTATACATTTAGAGTGTGGAAGAGTTAGTGTGAAGGATGGAGCGAGATATACTCACCCCTCACACTGCCAGTGCTTACAGAGCGAAGGATGGTGTTAGATGCACTCATGCTTAACACCGCCAGTACATCCAGAGAGCCGCCTTCTATACATTTAGAGTGTGGTAGAGTTAGTGTGAAGAATGGAGCGAGATATACTCACCCCTCACACTGCCAGTGCTTACAGAGCGAAGGATGGTGTTAGATGATCTCATGCTTAACACCGCCAGTACATCCAGAGAGCCGCCTTCTATACATTTAGAGTGTGGTAGAGTTAGTGTGAAGGATGGAGTGAGATATACTCACCCCTCACACTGCCAGTGCTTACAGAGCGAAGGATGGTGTTAGATACACTCATGCTCAACACCGCCAGTACATCCAGAGAGCCGCCTTCTATACATTTAGAGTGTGGTAGAGTTAGTGTGAAGGATGGAGTGAGATATACTCACCCCTCACACTGCCAGTGCTTACAGAGGGAAGGATGGTGTTAGATGCACTCATGCTTAACACCGCCAGTACATCCAGAGAGCCGCCTTCTATACATTTAGAGTGTGGTAGAGTTAGTGTGAAGGATGGAGCGAGATATACTCACCCCTCACACTGCCAGTGCTTACAGAGCGAAGGATGGTGTTAGATGCACTCATGCTCAACACCGCCAGTACATCCAGAGAGCCGCCTTCTATACATTTAGAGTGTGGTATAGTTAGTGTGAAGGATGGAGTGAGATATACTCATCCCTCATACTGCCAGTGCTTACAGAGCGAAGGATGGTGTTAGATGCACTCATGCTTAACACCGCCAGTGCATCCAGAGAGCTGCCTTCTATACATTTAGAGTGTGGTAGAGTTAGTGTGAAGGATGGAGCGAGATATACTCACCCCTTACACTGCCAGTGCTTACAGAGCAAAGGATGGTGTTAGATGCACTCATGCTTAACACCGCCAGTACATCCCGTGAGCCGCCTTCTATACATTTAGAGTGTGGTAGAGTTAGTGTGAAGGATGGAGTGAGATATACTCACCCCTCACACTGCCAGTGCTTACAGAGCAAAGGATGGTGTTAGATGCACTCATGCTTAACACGCCCGTGCATCCAGAGAGCCGCCTTCTATACATTTAGAGTGTGGTAGAGTTAGTGTGAAGG
Organism: Triturus cristatus; assembly: GCF_964204655.1. Classification (NCBI taxonomy): domain Eukaryota; kingdom Metazoa; phylum Chordata; class Amphibia; order Caudata; family Salamandridae; genus Triturus; species Triturus cristatus. The sequence goes on along the minus strand of NW_028188331.1, from coordinate 194,089 downwards.
ATGGAGTGAGATATACTCATCCCTCACACTGCCAGTGCTTACAGAGCGAAGGATGGTGTTAGATGCACTCATACTTAACACCGCCAGTGCATCCAGAGAGCAGCCTTCTATACATTCACAGTGTGGTAGAGTTAGTGTGAAGGATGGAGCGAGATATACTCACCCCTTACACTGCCAGTGCTTACAGAGCGAAGGATGGTGTTAGATGCACTCATGTTTAACACGCCAGTGCACACAGAGAGCCGCCTTTTATACATTTAGAGTGTGGTAGAGTTAGTGTGAAGGATGGAGCGAGATATACTCACCCCTTAAACCGCCAGTGCATACAGAGCGAAGGATAGGATGGTGTTAGATGCACTCATGTTTAACACGCCAGTACATCCAGAGAGCCTCCTTCTATACATTTAGAGTGTGGTAGAGTTAGTGTGAAGGATGGAGCGAGATATACTCACCCCTTACACTGCCAGTGCTTACAGGACGAATGATGGTGTTAGATGCACTGATGCTTAACACCGCCAGTACATCCAGAGAGCCGCCTTCTATACATTCACAGTGTGGTAGAGTTAGTGTGAAGGATGGAGTGAGATATACTCACCCCTTAACCCGCCAGTGCTTACAGAGCGAAGGATGGTGTTAGATGCACTCATGCTTAACACCGCCAGTACATCCAGAGAGCTGCCTTCTATACATTTAGAGTGTGGTAGAGTTAGTGTGAAGGATGGGGTGAGATATACTCACCCCTCACACTGCCAGTGCTTACAGAGCGAAGGATGGTGTTAGATGCACTCATGCTTAACACCGCCAGTACATCCAGAGAGCCGCCTTCTATACATTTAGAGTGTGGTAGAGTTAGTGTGAAGGATGGAGCGAGATATACTCACCCCTCACACTGCCAGTGCTTACAGAGCGAAGGATGGTGTTAGATGCACTCATGCTTAACACCGCCAGTACATCCAGAGAGCCGCCTCCTATACATTTACAGTGTGGTAGAGTTAGTGCGAAGGATGGAGTGAGATATACTCACCCCTTAAACCGCCAGTGCTTACAGAGCGAAGGATGGTGTTAGATGCACTCATGCATAACACCGCCAGTACATCCAGAGAGCCGCCTTCTATACATTTAGAGTGTGGTAGAGTTAGTGTTAAGGATGGAGTGAGATATACTCACCCCTCACACTGCCAGTGCTTACAGAGCGAAGGATGGTGTTAGATGCACTCATGCTTAACACGCCAGTGCATCCAGAGAGCCGCCTTCTATACATTTAGAGTGTGGTAGAGTTAGTGTGAAGGATGGAGTGAGATATACTCACCCCTTAAACCGCCAGTGCTTACATAGCGAAGGATGGTGTTAGATGCATTCATGCTTAACTCACCAGTACATCCAGAGAGCCGCCTTCTATACATTTAGAGTGTGGTAGAGTTAGTGTGAAGGATGGAGTGAGATATACTCACCCCTTAAACCGCCAGTGCTTACAGAGCGAAGGATGGTGTTAGATGCACTCATGCTTAACACCGCCAATACATCCAGAGAGCCGCCTTCTATACATTTACAGTGTGGTAGAGTTAGTGTGAAGGATGGAGTTAGATATACTCACCCCTTAAACCGCCAGTGCATACAGAGCGAAGGATGGTGTTAGATGCACTCATGCTTAACACGCCAGTGCATCCAGAGAGCCTCCTTCTATACATTTAGAGTGTGGTAGAGTTAGTGTGAAGGATGGAGCGAGATATACTCACCCCTCACACTGCCAGTGCTTACAGAGCGAAGGATGGTGTTAGATGCAGTCATGCTTAACACCGCCAGTACATCCAGAGAGCCGCCTTCTATACAGTTAGAGTGTGGTAGAGTTAGTGTGAAGGATGGAGTGAGATATACTCACCCCTTAAACCGCCAGTGCTTACAGAGCGAAGGATGGTGTAAGATGCACTCATGCTTAACACCGCCAGTACATCCAGAGAGCCGCCTTCTATACATTTAGAGTGTGGTAGAGTTAGTGTGAAGGATGGAGCGAGATATACTCACCCCTCACACTGCCAGTGCTTACAGAGCGAAGGATGGTGTTAGATGCACTCATGCTTAACACCGCCAGTACATCCAGAGAGCCGCCTTCTATACATTTAGAGTGTGGTAGAGTTAGTGTGAAGAATGGAGCGAGATATACTCACCCCTCACACTGCCAGTGCTTACAGAGCGAAGGATGGTGTTAGATGCTCTCATGCTTAACACTGCCAGTACATCCAGAGAGCCGCCTTCTATACATTTAGAGTGTGGTAGAGTTAGTGTGAAGGATGGAGTGAGATATACTCACCCCTCACACTGCCAGTGCTTACAGAGCGAAGGATGGTGTTAGATACACTCATGCTCAACACTGCCAGTACATCCAGACAGCCGCCTTCTATACATTTAGAGTGTGGTAGAGTTAGTGTGAAGGATGGAGTGAGATATACTCACCCCTCACACTGCCAGTGCTTACAGAGGGAAGGATGGTGTTAGATGCACTCATGCTTAACACCGCCAGTACATCCAGAGAGCCGCCTTCTATACATTTAGAGTGTGGTAGAGTTAGTGTGAAGGATGGAGCGAGATATACTCACCCCTCACACTGCCAGTGCTTACAGAGCGAAGGATGGTGTTAGATGCACTCATGCTCAACACCGCCAGTACATCCAGAGAGCCGCCTTCTATACATTTAGAGTGTGGTATAGTTAGTGTGAAGGATGGGGTGAGATATACTAACCCCTCACACTGCCAGTGCTTACAGAGCGAAGGATGGTGTTAGATGCACTCATGCTTAACACCGCCAGTACATCCAGAGAGCCGCCTTCTATACATTTAGAGTGTGGTAGAGTTAGTGTGAAGGATGAAGTGAAATATACTCACCCCTTAAACCGCCAGTGCTTACAGAGCGAAGGATGGTGTTAGATGCATTCATGCTTAACTCGCCAGTACATCCAGAGAGCCGCCTTCTATACATTTAGAGTGTGGTAGAGTTAGTGTGAAGGATGGAGTGAGATATACTCACCCCTCAAACCGCCAGTGCTTACAGAGCGAAGGATGGTGTTAGATGCACTCATGCTTAACACCGCCAATACATCCAGAAAGCTGCCTTCTATACATTTACAGTGTGGTAGAGTTAGTGTGAAGGATGGAGTGAGATATACTCACCCCTTAAACCACCAGTGCATACAGAGCGAAGGATGGTGTTAGATGCACTCATGCTTAACACGCCAGTGCATCCAGAGAGCCGCCTTCTATACATTTAGAGTGTGGTAGAGTTAGTGTGAAGGATGGAGTGAGATATACTCACCCCTCACACTGCCAGTGCTTACAGAGCGAAGGATGGTGTTAGATGCAGTCATGCTTAACACCGCCAGTACATCCAGAGAGCCGCCTTCTATACAGTTAGAGTATGGTAGAGTTAGTGTGAAGGATGGAGTGAGATATACTCACCCCTTAAACCGCCAGTGCTTACAGAGCGAAGGATGGTGTAAGATGCACTCATGCTTAACACCGCCAGTACATCCAGAGAGCCGCCTTCTATACATTTAGAGTGTGGTAGAGTTAGTGTTAAGGATGGAGCGAGATATACTCACCCCTCACACTGCCAGTGCTTACAGAGCGAAGGATGGTGTTAGATGCACTCATGCTTAACACCGCCAGTACATCCAGAGATTCGCCTTCTATACATTTAGAGTGTGGTAGAGTTCGTGTGAAGGATGGAGTGAGATATACTCACCCCTCACACTGCCAGTGCTTACAGAGCGAAGGATGGTGTTAGATGCACTCATGCTCAACACCGCCAGTACATCCAGAGAGACGCCTTCTATACATTTAGAGTGTGGTAGAGTGAGTGTGAAGGATGGAGTGAGATATACTCACCCCTCACACTGCCAGTGCTTACAGAGCGAAGGATGGTGTTAGATGCACTCATGCTTAACACCGCCAGTACATCCAGAGAGCCGCCTTCTATACATTTAGAGTGTGGTAGAGTTAGTGTGAAGGATGGAGCGAGATATACTCACCCCTCACACTGCCAGTGCTTACAGAGCGAAGGATGGTGTTAGATGAACTCATGATTAACACCGCCAGTACATCCAGAGAGCCGCCTTCTATACATTTAGAGTGTGGTAGAGTTAGTGTGAAGGATGGAGCGAGATATACTCACCCCTTACACTGCCAGTACTTACAGAGCGAAGGATGGTGTTAGATGCACTCATGCTTAACACGCCAGTGCACCCAGAGAGCCGCCTTTTTGTACATTTAGTGTGTGGTAGAGTTAGTGTGAAGGATGGAGTGAGACATACTCTTCCCTCACACTGCCAGTGCTTACAGAGCAAAGGATGGTGTTAGATGCACTCATGCTTAACACGCCCGTGCATCCAGAGAGCCGCCTTCTATACATTTAGAGTGTGGTAGAGTTAGTGTGAAGGATGGAGTGAGATATACTCACCCCTCACACTGCCAGTGCTTACAGAGCGAAGGATGGTGTTAGATGCACTCATACTTAACACCGCCAGTGCATCCAGAGAGCCGCCTTCTATACATTCACAGTGTGGTAGAGTTAGTGTGAAGGATGGAGCTAGATATACTCACCCCTTACACTGCCAGTGCTTACAGAGTGAAGGATGGTGTTAGATGCACTCATGTTTAACACGCCAGTGCACACAGAGAGCCGCCTTCTATACATTTAGAGTGTGGTAGAGTTAGTGTGAAGGATGGAGCGAGATATACTCACCCCTCACACTGCCAGTGCTTACAGAACGAAGGATGGTGTTAGATGCACTCATGCTTAACACCGCCAGTACATCCAGAGAGCCGCCTTCTATACATTTAGAGTGTGTTAGAGTTAGTGTGAAGGATGGAGTGAGATATACTCACCCCTCACACTGCCAGTGCTTACAGAGCGAAGGATGGTGTTAGATGCACTCAAGCTTAACACCACCAGTGCATCCAGAGAGCCGCCTTCTATACATTTAGAGTGTGGTAGAGTTAGTGTGAAGGATGGAGTGAGATATACTCACCCCTCACACTGCCAGTGGTTACAGAGCGAAGGATGGTGTTCGATGCACTCATGCTTAACACCGCCAGTACATCCAGAGAGCCGCCTTCTATACATTTAGAGTGTGGTAGAGTTAGGGTAAAGGATGGAGTGAGATATACTCACCCCTTAAACCGCCAGTGCATACAGAGTGAAGGATAGGATGGTGTTAGATGCACTCATGTTTAACACGCCAGTACATCCAGAGAGCCTCCTTCTATACATTTAGAGTGTGGTAGAGTTAGTGTGAAGGATGGAGCGAGATATACTCACCCCTCACACTGCCAGTGCTTACAGGACGAATGATGGTGTTAGATGCACTGATGCTTAACACCGCCAGTACATCCAGGGAGCCGCCTTCTATACATTCACAGTGTGGTAGAGTTAGTGTGAAGGATGGAGTGAGATATACTCACCCCTTAACCCGCCAGTGCTTACAGAGCGAAGTATGGTGTTAGATGCACTCATGCTTAACACCGCCAGTACATCCAGAGAGCTGCCTTCTATACATTTAGAGTGTGGTAGAGTTAGTGTGAAGGATGGGGTGAGATATACTCACCCCTCACACTGCCAGTGCTTACAGAGCGAAGGATGGTGTTAGATGCACTCATGCTTAACACCGCCAGTACATCCAGAGAGCCGCATTCTATACATTTAGAGTGTGGTAGAGTTAGTGTCTAGGATGGAGTGAGATATACTCACCCCGTAAACCGCCAGTGCTTACAGAGCGAAGGATAGGATGGTGTTAGATGCACTCATGCTTAACACGCCAGTACATCCAGAGAGGCGCCTTCTATACATTTAGAGTGTGGTAGAGTTAGTGTGAAGGATGGAGCGAGATATACTCACCCCTCACACTGCCAGTGCTTACAGAGCGAAGGATGGTGTTAGATGCACTTATGCTTAACACGCCAGTGCATCCAGAGAGCCGCCTTCTATACATTTAGAGTGTGGTAGAGTTAGTGTGAAGGATGGGGTGAGATATACTCACCCCTCACACTGCCAGTGGTTACAGAGCGAAGGATGGTGTTAGATGCACTCATGCTTAACACCGCCAGTACATCTAGAGAGCCGCCTTCTATACATTTAGAGTGTGGTAGAGTTAGTGTGAAGGATGGAGCGAGATATACTCACCCCTCACACTGCCAGTGCTTACAGGACGAATGATGGTGTTAGATGCACTGATGCTTAACACCGCCAGTACATCCAGAGAGCCGCCTTCTATACATTTACAGTGTGGTAGAGTTAGTGTGAAGGATGGAGTGAGATATACTCACCCCTTAACCCGCCAGTGCTTACAGAGCGAAGGATGGTGTTAGATGCACTCATGCTTAACACCGCCAGTACATCCAGAGAGCCTCCTTCTATACATTTACAGTGTGGTAGAGTTAGTGTGAAGGATGGAGTGAGATATACTCACCCCTCACACTGCCAGTGCTTACAGAGCGAAGGATGGTGTTAGATGCACTCATGCTTAACACCGCCAGTACATCCAGAAAGCTGCCTTCTATACATTTAGAGTGTGGTAGAGTTAGTGTGAAGGATGGAGCGAGATATACTCACCCCACACTGCCAGTGCTTACAGAGCGAAGGATGGTGTTAGATGCACTCATGCTTAACACCGCCAGTACATCCAGAGAGCCGCCTCCTATACATTTACAGTGTGGTAGAGTTAGTGCGAAGGATGGAGTGAGATATACTCACCCCTTAAACCGCCAGTGCTTACAGAGCGAAGGATGGTGTTAGATGCACTCATGCTTAACACCGCCAGTACATCCAGAGAGCCGCCTTCTATTCATTTAGAGTGTGGTAGAGTTAGTGTTAAGGATGGAGTGAGATTTGGAGTGAGATATACTCACCCCTTAAACCGCCAGTGCTTACAGAGCGAAGGATGGTGTTAGATGCACTCATGCATAACACCGCCAGTACATCCAGAGAGCCGCCTTCTATACATTTAGAGTGTGGTAGAGTTAGTGTTAAGGATGGAGTGAGATATACTCACCCCTCACACTGCCAGTGCTTACAGAGCGAAGGATGGTGTTAGATGCACTCATGCTTAACACCGCCAGTACATCCAGAGAGCCGCATTCTATACATTTAGCGTGTGGTAGAGTTAGTGTCTAGGATGGAGTGAGATATACTCACCCCGTAAACCGCCAGTGCTTACAGAGCGAAGGATAGGATGGTGTTAGATGCACTCATGCTTAACACGCCAGTACATCCAGAGAGGCGCCTTCTATACATTTAGAGTGTGGTAGAGTTAGTGTGAAGGATGGAGCGAGATATACTCACCCCTCACACTGCCAGTGCTTACAGAGCGAAGGATGGTGTTAGATGCACTTATGCTTAACACGCCAGTGCATCCAGAGAGCCGCCTTCTATACATTTAGAGTGTGGTAGAGTTAGTGTGAAGGATGGAGTGAGATATACTCACCCCTCACACTGCCAGTGGTTACAGAGCGAAGGATGGTGTTAGATGCACTCATGCTTAACACCGCCAGTACATCTAGAGAGCCGCCTTCTATACATTTAGAGTGTGGTAGAGTTAGTGTGAAGGATGGAGCGAGATATACTCACCCCTCACACTGCCAGTGCTTACAGGACGAATGATGGTGTTAGATGCACTGATGCTTAACACCGCCAGTACATCCAGAGAGCCGCCTTCTATACATTTACAGTGTGGTAGAGTTAGTGTGAAGGATGGAGTGAGATATACTCACCCCTTAACCCGCCAGTGCTTACAGAGCGAAGGATGGTGTTAGATGCACTCATGCTTAACACCGCCAGTACATCCAGAGAGCCTCCTTCTATACATTTACAGTGTGGTAGAGTTAGTGTGAAGGATGGAGTGAGATATACTCACCCCTCACACTGCCAGTGCTTACAGAGCGAAGGATGGTGTTAGATGCACTCATGCTTAACACCGCCAGTACATCCAGAAAGCTGCCTTCTATACATTTAGAGTGTGGTAGAGTTAGTGTGAAGGATGGAGCGAGATATACTCACCCCTCACACTGCCAGTGCTTACAGAGCGAAGGATGGTGTTAGATGCACTCATGCTTAACACCGCCAGTACATCCAGAGAGCCGCCTTCTATACATTTACAGTGTGGTAGAGTTAGTGCGAAGGATGGAGTGAGATATACTCACCCCTTAAACCGCCAGTGCTTACAGAGCGAAGGATGGTGTTAGATGCACTCATGCTTAACACCGCCAGTACATCCAGAGAGCCGCCTTCTATTCATTTAGAGTGTGGTAGAGTTAGTGTTAAGGATGGAGTGAGATTTGGAGTGAGATATACTCACCCCTTAAACCGCCAGTGCTTACAGAGCGAAGGATGGTGTTAGATGCACTCATGCATAACACCGCCAGTACATCCAGAGAGCCGCCTTCTATACATTTAGAGTGTGGTAGAGTTAGTGTTAAGGATGGAGTGAGATATACTCACCCCTCACACTGCCAGTGCTTACAGAGCGAAGGATGGTGTTAGATGCACTCATGCTTAACACGCCAGTGCATCCAGAGAGCCGCCTTCTATACATTTAGAGTGTGGTAGAGTTAGTGTGAAGGATGGAGTAAGATATACTCACCCCTTAAACCGCCAGTGCTTACAGAGCGAAGGATGGTGTTAGATGCACTCATGCTTAACAACGCCAATACATCCAGAGAGCCGCCTTTTATACATTTACAGTGTGGTAGAGTTAGTGTGAAGGATGGAGTTAGATATACTCACCCCTTAAACCGCCAGTGCATACAGAGCGAAGGATGGTGTTAGATGCACTCATGCTTAACACGCCAGTGCATCCAGAGAGCCTCCTTCTATACATTTAGAGTGTGGTAGAGTTAGTGTGAAGGATGGAGCGAGATATACTCACCCCTCACACTGCCAGTGCTTACAGAGCGAAGGATGGTGTTAGATGCAGTCATGCTTAACACCGCCAGTATATCCAGAGAGCCGCCTTCTATACAGTTAGAGTGTGGTAGAGTTAGTGTGAAGGATGGAGCGAGATATACTCACCCCTCACACTGCCAGTGCTTACAGAGCGAAGGATGGTGTTAGATGCACTCATGCTTAACACCGCCAGTACATCCAGAGAGCCGCCTCCTATACATTTACAGTGTGGTAGAGTTAGTGCGAAGGATGGAGTGAGATATACTCACCCCTTAAACCGCCAGTGCTTACAGAGCGAAGGATGGTGTTAGATGCACTCATGCTTAACACCGCCAGTACATCCAGAGAGCCGCCTTCTATTCATTTAGAGTGTGGTAGAGTTAGTGTTAAGGATGGAGTGAGATTTGGAGTGAGATATACTCACCCCTTAAACCGCCAGTGCTTACAGAGCGAAGGATGGTGTTAGATGCACTCATGCATAACACCGCCAGTACATCCAGAGAGCTGCCTTCTATACATTTAGAGTGTGGTAGAGTTAGTGTTAAGGATGGAGTGAGATATACTCACCCCTCACACTGCCAGTGCTTACAGAGCGAAGGATGGTGTTAGATGCACTCATGCTTAACACGCCAGTGCATCCAGAGAGCCGCCTTCTATACATTTAGAGTGTGGTAGAGTTAGTGTGAAGGATGGAGTGAGATATACTCACCCCTTAAACCGCCAGTGCTTACATAGCGAAGGATGGTGTTAGATGCATTCATGCTTAACTCGCCAGTACATCCAGAGAGCCGCCTTCTATACATTTAGAGTGTGGTAGAGTTAGTGTGAAGGATGGAGTGAGATATACTCACCCCTTAAACCGCCAGTGCTTACAGAGTGAAGGATGGTGTTAGATGCACTCATGCTTAACACCGCCAATACATCCAGAGAGCCGCCTTCTATACATTTACAGTGTGGTAGAGTTAGTGTGAAGGATGGAGTTAGATATACTCACCCCTTAAACCGCCAGTGCATACAGAGCGAAGGATGGTGTTAGATGCACTCATGCTTAACACGCCAGTGCATCCAGAGAGCCTCCTTTTATACATTTAGAGTGTGGTAGAGTTAGTGTGAAGGATGGAGCGAGATATACTCACCCCTCACACTGCCAGTGCTTACAGAGCGAAGGATGGTGTTAGATGCAGTCATGCTTAACACCGCCAGTACATCCAGAGAGCCGCCTTCTATACAGTTAGAGTGTGGTAGAGTTAGTGTGAAGGATGGAGTGAGATATACTCACCCCTTAAACCGCCAGTGCTTACAGAGCGCAGGATGGTGTAAGATGCACTCATGCTTAACACCGCCAGTACATCCAGAGAGCTGCCTTCTATACATTTAGAGTGTGGAAGAGTTAGTGTGAAGGATGGAGCGAGATATACTCACCCCTCACACTGCCAGTGCTTACAGAGCGAAGGATGGTGTTAGATGCACTCATGCTTAACACCGCCAGTACATCCAGAGAGCCGCCTTCTATACATTTAGAGTGTGGTAGAGTTAGTGTGAAGAATGGAGCGAGATATACTCACCCCTCACACTGCCAGTGCTTACAGAGCGAAGGATGGTGTTAGATGATCTCATGCTTAACACCGCCAGTACATCCAGAGAGCCGCCTTCTATACATTTAGAGTGTGGTAGAGTTAGTGTGAAGGATGGAGTGAGATATACTCACCCCTCACACTGCCAGTGCTTACAGAGCGAAGGATGGTGTTAGATACACTCATGCTCAACACCGCCAGTACATCCAGAGAGCCGCCTTCTATACATTTAGAGTGTGGTAGAGTTAGTGTGAAGGATGGAGTGAGATATACTCACCCCTCACACTGCCAGTGCTTACAGAGGGAAGGATGGTGTTAGATGCACTCATGCTTAACACCGCCAGTACATCCAGAGAGCCGCCTTCTATACATTTAGAGTGTGGTAGAGTTAGTGTGAAGGATGGAGCGAGATATACTCACCCCTCACACTGCCAGTGCTTACAGAGCGAAGGATGGTGTTAGATGCACTCATGCTCAACACCGCCAGTACATCCAGAGAGCCGCCTTCTATACATTTAGAGTGTGGTATAGTTAGTGTGAAGGATGGAGTGAGATATACTCATCCCTCATACTGCCAGTGCTTACAGAGCGAAGGATGGTGTTAGATGCACTCATGCTTAACACCGCCAGTGCATCCAGAGAGCTGCCTTCTATACATTTAGAGTGTGGTAGAGTTAGTGTGAAGGATGGAGCGAGATATACTCACCCCTTACACTGCCAGTGCTTACAGAGCAAAGGATGGTGTTAGATGCACTCATGCTTAACACCGCCAGTACATCCCGTGAGCCGCCTTCTATACATTTAGAGTGTGGTAGAGTTAGTGTGAAGGATGGAGTGAGATATACTCACCCCTCACACTGCCAGTGCTTACAGAGCAAAGGATGGTGTTAGATGCACTCATGCTTAACACGCCCGTGCATCCAGAGAGCCGCCTTCTATACATTTAGAGTGTGGTAGAGTTAGTGTGAAGGATGGAGTGAGATATACTCATCCCTCACACTGCCAGTGCTTACAGAGCGAAGGATGGTGTTAGATGCACTCATACTTAACACCGCCAGTGCATCCAGAGAGCAGCCTTCTATACATTCACAGTGTGGTAGAGTTAGTGTGAAGGATGGAGCGAGATATACTCACCCCTTACACTGCCAGTGCTTACAGAGCGAAGGATGGTGTTAGATGCACTCATGTTTAACACGCCAGTGCACACAGAGAGCCGCCTTTTATACATTTAGAGTGTGGTAGAGTTAGTGTGAAGGATGGAGCGAGATATACTCACCCCTTAAACCGCCAGTGCATACAGAGCGAAGGATAGGATGGTGTTAGATGCACTCATGTTTAACACGCCAGTACATCCAGAGAGCCTCCTTCTATACATTTAGAGTGTGGTAGAGTTAGTGTGAAGGATGGAGCGAGATATACTCACCCCTTACACTGCCAGTGCTTACAGGACGAATGATGGTGTTAGATGCACTGATGCTTAACACCGCCAGTACATCCAGAGAGCCGCCTTCTATACATTCACAGTGTGGTAGAGTTAGTGTGAAGGATGGAGTGAGATATACTCACCCCTTAACCCGCCAGTGCTTACAGAGCGAAGGATGGTGTTAGATGCACTCATGCTTAACACCGCCAGTACATCCAGAGAGCTGCCTTCTATACATTTAGAGTGTGGTAGAGTTAGTGTGAAGGATGGGGTGAGATATACTCACCCCTCACACTGCCAGTGCTTACAGAGCGAAGGATGGTGTTAGATGCACTCATGCTTAACACCGCCAGTACATCCAGAGAGCCGCCTTCTATACATTTAGAGTGTGGTAGAGTTAGTGTGAAGGATGGAGCGAGATATACTCACCCCTCACACTGCCAGTGCTTACAGAGCGAAGGATGGTGTTAGATGCACTCATGCTTAACACCGCCAGTACATCCAGAGAGCCGCCTCCTATACATTTACAGTGTGGTAGAGTTAGTGCGAAGGATGGAGTGAGATATACTCACCCCTTAAACCGCCAGTGCTTACAGAGCGAAGGATGGTGTTAGATGCACTCATGCATAACACCGCCAGTACATCCAGAGAGCCGCCTTCTATACATTTAGAGTGTGGTAGAGTTAGTGTTAAGGATGGAGTGAGATATACTCACCCCTCACACTGCCAGTGCTTACAGAGCGAAGGATGGTGTTAGATGCACTCATGCTTAACACGCCAGTGCATCCAGAGAGCCGCCTTCTATACATTTAGAGTGTGGTAGAGTTAGTGTGAAGGATGGAGTGAGATATACTCACCCCTTAAACCGCCAGTGCTTACATAGCGAAGGATGGTGTTAGATGCATTCATGCTTAACTCACCAGTACATCCAGAGAGCCGCCTTCTATACATTTAGAGTGTGGTAGAGTTAGTGTGAAGGATGGAGTGAGATATACTCACCCCTTAAACCGCCAGTGCTTACAGAGCGAAGGATGGTGTTAGATGCACTCATGCTTAACACCGCCAATACATCCAGAGAGCCGCCTTCTATACATTTACAGTGTGGTAGAGTTAGTGTGAAGGATGGAGTTAGATATACTCACCCCTTAAACCGCCAGTGCATACAGAGCGAAGGATGGTGTTAGATGCACTCATGCTTAACACGCCAGTGCATCCAGAGAGCCTCCTTCTATACATTTAGAGTGTGGTAGAGTTAGTGTGAAGGATGGAGCGAGATATACTCACCCCTCACACTGCCAGTGCTTACAGAGCGAAGGATGGTGTTAGATGCAGTCATGCTTAACACCGCCAGTACATCCAGAGAGCCGCCTTCTATACAGTTAGAGTGTGGTAGAGTTAGTGTGAAGGATGGAGTGAGATATACTCACCCCTTAAACCGCCAGTGCTTACAGAGCGAAGGATGGTGTAAGATGCACTCATGCTTAACACCGCCAGTACATCCAGAGAGCCGCCTTCTATACATTTAGAGTGTGGTAGAGTTAGTGTGAAGGATGGAGCGAGATATACTCACCCCTCACACTGCCAGTGCTTACAGAGCGAAGGATGGTGTTAGATGCACTCATGCTTAACACCGCCAGTACATCCAGAGAGCCGCCTTCTATACATTTAGAGTGTGGTAGAGTTAGTGTGAAGAATGGAGCGAGATATACTCACCCCTCACACTGCCAGTGCTTACAGAGCGAAGGATGGTGTTAGATGCTCTCATGCTTAACACTGCCAGTACATCCAGAGAGCCGCCTTCTATACATTTAGAGTGTGGTAGAGTTAGTGTGAAGGATGGAGTGAGATATACTCACCCCTCACACTGCCAGTGCTTACAGAGCGAAGGATGGTGTTAGATACACTCATGCTCAACACTGCCAGTACATCCAGACAGCCGCCTTCTATACATTTAGAGTGTGGTAGAGTTAGTGTGAAGGATGGAGTGAGATATACTCACCCCTCACACTGCCAGTGCTTACAGAGGGAAGGATGGTGTTAGATGCACTCATGCTTAACACCGCCAGTACATCCAGAGAGCCGCCTTCTATACATTTAGAGTGTGGTAGAGTTAGTGTGAAGGATGGAGCGAGATATACTCACCCCTCACACTGCCAGTGCTTACAGAGCGAAGGATGGTGTTAGATGCACTCATGCTCAACACCGCCAGTACATCCAGAGAGCCGCCTTCTATACATTTAGAGTGTGGTATAGTTAGTGTGAAGGATGGAGTGAGATATACTCATCCCTCATACTGCCAGTGCTTACAGAGCAAAGGATGGTGTTAGATGCACTCATGCTTAACACCGCCAGTGCATCCAGAGAGCCGCCTTCTATACATTTAGAGTGTGGTAGAGTTAGCGTGAAGGATGGAGTGAGATATACTCACTCCTTAAACCACCAGTGCTTACAGAGCGAAGGATGGTGTTAGATGCACTCATGCTTAACACCGCCAGTGCATCCAGAGAGCTGCCTTCTATACATTTAGAGTGTGGTAGAGTTAGTGTGAAGGATGGAGCGAGATATACTCACCCCTTACACTGCCAGTGCTTACAGAGCAAAGGATGGTGTTAGATGCACTCATGCTTAACACCGCCAGTACATCCCATGAGCCGCCTTCTATACATTTAGAGTGTGGTAGAGTTAGTGTGAAGGATGGAGTGAGATATACTCACCCCTCACACTGCCAGTGCTTACAGAGCGAAGGATGGTGTTAGATGCACTCATACTTAACACCGCCAGTGCATCCAGAGAGCAGCCTTCTATACATTCACAGTGTGGTAGAGTTAGTGTGAAGGATGGAGCGAGATATACTCACCCCTTACACTGCCAGTGCTTACAGAGCGAAGGATGGTGTTAGATGCACTCATGTTTAACACGCCAGTGCACACAGAGAGCCGCCTTCTATACATTTAGAGTGTGGTAGAGTTAGTGTGAAGGATGGAGCGAGATATACTCACCCCTTAAACCGCCAGTGCATACAGAGCGAAGGATAGGATGGTGTTAGATGCACTCATGTTTAACACGCCAGTACATCCAGAGACCCTCCTTCTATACATTTAGAGTGTGGTAGAGTTAGTGTGAAGGATGGAGCGAGATATACTCACCCCTCACACTGCCAGTGCTTACAGGACGAATGATGGTGTTAGATGCACTGATGCTTAACACCGCCAGTACATCCAGAGAGCCGCCTTCTATACAGTTAGAGTGTGGTAGAGTTAGTGTGAAGGATGGAGCGAGATATACTCACCCCTCACACTGCCAGTGCTTACAGAGTGAAGGATGGTGTTAGATGCACTCATGCTTAACACCGCCAGTACATCCAGAGAGCCGCCTTCTATACAGTTAGAGTGTGGTAGAGTTAGTGTGAAGGATGGAGCGAGATATACTCACCCCTCACACTGCCAGTGCTTACAGAGCGAAGGATGGTGTTAGATGCACTCATGCTTAACACCGCCAGTACATCCAGAGAGCCGCCTCCTATACATTTACAGTGTGGTAGAGTTAGTGCGAAGGATGGAGTGAGATATACTCACCCCTTAAACCGCCAGTGCTTACAGAGCGAAGGATGGTGTTAGATGCACTCATGCTTAACACCGCCAGTACATCCAGAGAGCCGCCTTCTATTCATTTAGAGTGTGGTAGAGTTAGTGTTAAGGATGGAGTGAGATTTGGAGTGAGATATACTCACCCCTTAAACCGCCAGTGCTTACAGAGCGAAGGATGGTGTTAGATGCACTCATGCTTAACACGCCAGTGCATCCAGAGAGCCGCCTTCTATACATTTAGAGTGTGGTAGAGTTAGTGTGAAGGATGGAGTGAGATATACTCACCCCTTAAACCGCCAGTGCTTACATAGCGAAGGATGGTGTTAGATGCATTCATGCTTACCTCGCCAGTACATCCAGAGAGCCGCCTTCTATACATTTAGAGTGTGGTAGAGTTAGTGTGAAGGATGGAGTGAGATATACTCACCCCTTAAACCGCCAGTGCTTACAGAGCGAAGGATGGTGTTAGATGCACTCATGCTTAACACCGCCAATACATCCAGAGAGCCACCTTCTATACATTTACAGTGTGGTAGAGTTAGTGTGAAGGATGGAGTTAGATATACTCACCCCTTAAACCGCCAGTGCATACAGAGCGAAGGATGGTGTTAGATGCACTCATGCTTAACACGCCAGTGCATCCAGAGAGCCTCCTTCTATACATTTAGAGTGTGGTAGAGTTAGTGTGAAGGATGGAGCGAGATATACTCACCCCTCACACTGCCAGTGCTTACAGAGCGAAGGATGGTGTTAGATGCAGTCATGCTTAACACCGCCAGTACATCCAGAGAGCCGCCTTCTATACAGTTAGAGTGTGGTAGAGTTAGTGTGAAGGATGGAGTGAGATATACTCACCCCTTAAACCGCCAGTGCTTACAGAGCGAAGGATGGTGTAAGATGCACTCATGCTTAACACCGCCAGTACATCCAGAGAGCCGCCTTCTATACATTTAGAGTGTGGTAGAGTTAGTGTGAAGGATGGAGCGAGATATACTCACCCCTCACACTGCCAGTGCTTACAGAGCGAAGGATGGTGTTAGATGCACTCATGCTTAACACCGCCAGTACATCCAGAGAGCCGCCTTCTATACATTTAGAGTGTGGTAGAGTTAGTGTGAAGAATGGAGCGAGATATACTCACCCCTCACACTGCCAGTGCTTACAGAGCGAAGGATGGTGTTAGATGATCTCATGCTTAACACCGCCAGTACATCCAGAGAGCCGCCTTCTATACATTTAGAGTGTGGTAGAGTTAGTGTGAAGGATGGAGTGAGATATACTCACCCCTCACACTGCCAGTGCTTACAGAGCGAAGGATGGTGTTAGATACACTCATGCTCAACACCGCCAGTACATCCAGAGAGCCGCCTTCTATACATTTAGAGTGTGGTAGAGTTAGTGTGAAGGATGGAGTGAGATATACTCACCCCTCACACTGCCAGTGCTTACAGAGGGAAGGATGGTGTTAGATGCACTCATGCTTAACACCGCCAGTACATCCAGAGAGCCGCCTTCTATACATTTAGAGTGTGGTAGAGTTAGTGTGAAGGATGGAGCGAGATATACTCACCCCTCACACTGCCAGTGCTTACAGAGCGAAGGATGGTGTTAGATGCACTCATGCTCAACACCGCCAGTACATCCAGAGAGCCGCCTTCTATACATTTAGAGTGTGGTATAGTTAGTGTGAAGGATGGAGTGAGATATACTCATCCCTCATACTGCCAGTGCTTACAGAGCAAAGGATGGTGTTAGATGCACTCATGCTTAACACCGCCAGTGCATCAAGAGAGCCGCCTTCTATACATTTAGAGTGTGGTAGAGTTAGCGTGAAGGATGGAGTGAGATATACTCACTCCTTAAACCACCAGTGCTTACAGAGCGAAGGATGGTGTTAGATGCACTCATGCTTAACACCGCCAGTGCATCCAGAGAGCTGCCTTCTATACATTTAGAGTGTGGTAGAGTTAGTGTGAAGGATGGAGCGAGATATACTCACCCCTTACACTGCCAGTGCTTACAGAGCAAAGGATGGTGTTAGATGCACTCATGCTTAACACCGCCAGTACATCCCATGAGCCGCCTTCTATACATTTAGAGTGTGGTAGAGTTAGTGTGAAGGATGGAGTGAGATATACTCACCCCTCACACTGCCAGTGCTTACAGAGCGAAGGATGGTGTTAGATGCACTCATACTTAACACCGCCAGTGCATCCAGAGAGCAGCCTTCTATACATTCACAGTGTGGTAGAGTTAGTGTGAAGGATGGAGCGAGATATACTCACCCCTTACACTGCCAGTGCTTACAGAGCGAAGGATGGTGTTAGATGCACTCATGTTTAACACGCCAGTGCACACAGAGAGCCGCCTTCTATACATTTAGAGTGTGGTAGAGTTAGTGTGAAGGATGGAGCGAGATATACTCACCCCTTAAACCGCCAGTGCATACAGAGCGAAGGATAGGATGGTGTTAGATGCACTCATGTTTAACACGCCAGTACATCCAGAGACCCTCCTTCTATACATTTAGAGTGTGGTAGAGTTAGTGTGAAGGATGGAGCGAGATATACTCACCCCTCACACTGCCAGTGCTTACAGGACGAATGATGGTGTTAGATGCACTGATGCTTAACACCGCCAGTACATCCAGAGAGCCGCCTTCTATACAGTTAGAGTGTGGTAGAGTTAGTGTGAAGGATGGAGCGAGATATACTCACCCCTCACACTGCCAGTGCTTACAGAGTGAAGGATGGTGTTAGATGCACTCATGCTTAACACCGCCAGTACATCCAGAGAGCCGCCTTCTATACAGTTAGAGTGTGGTAGAGTTAGTGTGAAGGATGGAGCGAGATATACTCACCCCTCACACTGCCAGTGCTTACAGAGCGAAGGATGGTGTTAGATGCACTCATGCTTAACACCGCCAGTACATCCAGAGAGCCGCCTCCTATACATTTACAGTGTGGTAGAGTTAGTGCGAAGGATGGAGTGAGATATACTCACCCCTTAAACCGCCAGTGCTTACAGAGCGAAGGATGGTGTTAGATGCACTCATGCTTAACACCGCCAGTACATCCAGAGAGCCGCCTTCTATTCATTTAGAGTGTGGTAGAGTTAGTGTTAAGGATGGAGTGAGATTTGGAGTGAGATATACTCACCCCTTAAACCGCCAGTGCTTACAGAGCGAAGGATGGTGTTAGATGCACTCATGCTTAACACGCCAGTGCATCCAGAGAGCCGCCTTCTATACATTTAGAGTGTGGTAGAGTTAGTGTGAAGGATGGAGTGAGATATACTCACCCCTTAAACCGCCAGTGCTTACATAGCGAAGGATGGTGTTAGATGCATTCATGCTTACCTCGCCAGTACATCCAGAGAGCCGCCTTCTATACATTTAGAGTGTGGTAGAGTTAGTGTGAAGGATGGAGTGAGATATACTCACCCCTTAAACCGCCAGTGCTTACAGAGCGAAGGATGGTGTTAGATGCACTCATGCTTAACACCGCCAATACATCCAGAGAGCCACCTTCTATACATTTACAGTGTGGTAGAGTTAGTGTGAAGGATGGAGTTAGATATACTCACCCCTTAAACCGCCAGTGCATACAGAGCGAAGGATGGTGTTAGATGCACTCATGCTTAACACGCCAGTGCATCCAGAGAGCCTCCTTCTATACATTTAGAGTGTGGTAGAGTTAGTGTGAAGGATGGAGCGAGATATACTCACCCCTCACACTGCCAGTGCTTACAGAGCGAAGGATGGTGTTAGATGCAGTCATGCTTAACACCGCCAGTACATCCAGAGAGCCGCCTTCTATACAGTTAGAGTGTGGTAGAGTTAGTGTGAAGGATGGAGTGAGATATACTCACCCCTTAAACCGCCAGTGCTTACAGAGCGAAGGATGGTGTAAGATGCACTCATGCTTAACACCGCCAGTACATCCAGAGAGCCGCCTTCTATACATTTAGAGTGTGGTAGAGTTAGTGTGAAGGATGGAGCGAGATATACTCACCCCTCACACTGCCAGTGCTTACAGAGCGAAGGATGGTGTTAGATGCACTCATGCTTAACACCGCCAGTACATCCAGAGAGCCGCCTTCTATACATTTAGAGTGTGGTAGAGTTAGTGTGAAGAATGGAGCGAGATATACTCACCCCTCACACTGCCAGTGCTTACAGAGCGAAGGATGGTGTTAGATGATCTCATGCTTAACACCGCCAGTACATCCAGAGAGCCGCCTTCTATACATTTAGAGTGTGGTAGAGTTAGTGTGAAGGATGGAGTGAGATATACTCACCCCTCACACTGCCAGTGCTTACAGAGCGAAGGATGGTGTTAGATACACTCATGCTCAACACCGCCAGTACATCCAGAGAGCCGCCTTCTATACATTTAGAATGTGGTAGAGTTAGTGTGAAGGATGGAGTGAGATATACTCACCCCTCACACTGCCAGTGCTTACAGAGGGAAGGATGGTGTTAGATGCACTCATGCTTAACACCGCCAGTACATCCAGAGAGCTGCCTTCTATACATTTAGAGTGTGGTAGAGTTAGTGTGAAGGATGGAGCGAGATATACTCACCCCTCACACTGCCAGTGCTTACAGAGCGAAGGATGGTGTTAGATGCACTCATGCTCAACACCGCCAGTACATCCAGAGAGCCGCCTTCTATACATTTAGAGTGTGGTATAGTTAGTGTGAAGGATGGAGTGAGATATACTCATCCCTCATACTGCCAGTGCTTACAGAGCGAAGGATGGTGTTAGATGCACTCATGCTTAACACCGCCAGTGCATCCAGAGAGCTGCCTTCTATACATTTAGAGTGTGGTAGAGTTAGTGTGAAGGATGGAGCGAGATATACTCACCCCTTACACTGCCAGTGCTTACAGAGCAAAGGATGGTGTTAGATGCACTCATGCTTAACACCGCCAGTACATCCCGTGAGCCGCCTTCTATACATTTAGAGTGTGGTAGAGTTAGTGTGAAGGATGGAGTGAGATATACTCACCCCTCACACTGCCAGTGCTTACAGAGCAAAGGATGGTGTTAGATGCACTCATGCTTAACACGCCCGTGCATCCAGAGAGCCGCCTTCTATACATTTAGAGTATGGTAGAGTTAGTGTGAAGGATGGAGTGAGATATACTCATCCCTCACACTGCCAGTGCTTACAGAGCGAAGGATGGTGTTAGATGCACTCATACTTAACACCGCCAGTGCATCCAGAGAGCAGCCTTCTATACATTCACAGTGTGGTAGAGTTAGTGTGAAGGATGGAGCGAGATATACTCACCCCTTACACTGCCAGTGCTTACAGAGCGAAGGATGGTGTTAGATGCACTCATGTTTAACACGCCAGTGCACACAGAGAGCCGCCTTCTATACATTTAGAGTGTGGTAGAGTTAGTGTGAAGGATGGAGCGAGATATACTCACCCCTTAAACCGCCAGTGCATACAGAGCGAAGGATAGGATGGTGTTAGATGCACTCATGTTTAACACGCCAGTACATCCAGAGAGCCTCCTTCTATACATTTAGAGTGTGGTAGAGTTAGTGTGAAGAATGGAGCGAGATATACTCACCCCTCACACTGCCAGTGCTTACAGGACGAATGATGGTGTTAGATGCACTGATGCTTAACACCGCCAGTACATCCAGAGAGCCGCCTTCTATACATTCACAGTGTGGTAGAGTTAGTGTGAAGGATGGAGTGAGATATACTCACCCCTTAACCCGCCAGTGCTTACAGAGCGAAGGATGGTGTTAGATGCACTCATGCTTAACACCGCCAGTACATCCAGAGAGCTGCCTTCTATACATTTAGAGTGTGGTAGAGTTAGTGTGAAGGATGGGGTGAGATATACTCACCCCTCACACTGCCAGTGCTTACAGAGCGAAGGATGGTGTTAGATGCACTCATGCTTAACACCGCCAGTACATCCAGAGAGCCGCCTTCTATACATTTAGAGTGTGGTAGAGTTAGTGTGAAGGATGGAGCGAGATATACTCACCCCTCACACTGCCAGTGCTTACAGAGCGAAGGATGGTGTTAGATGCACTCATGCTTAACACCGCCAGTACATCCAGAGAGCCGCCTCCTATACATTTACAGTGTGGTAGAGTTAGTGCGAAGGATGGAGTGAGATATACTCACCCCTTAAACCGCCAGTGCTTACAGAGCGAAGGATGGTGTTAGATGCACTCATGCATAACACCGCCAGTACATCCAGAGAGCCGCCTTCTATACATTTAGAGTGTGGTAGAGTTAGTGTTAAGGATGGAGTGAGATATACTCACCCCTCACACTGCCAGTGCTTACAGAGCGAAGGATGGTGTTAGATGCACTCATGCTTAACACGCCAGTGCATCCAGAGAGCCGCCTTCTATACATTTAGAGTGTGGTAGAGTTAGTGTGAAGGATGGAGTGAGATATACTCACCCCTTAAACCACCAGTGCTTACATAGCGAAGGATGGTGTTAGATGCATTCATGCTTAACTCACCAGTACATCCAGAGAGCCGCCTTCTATACATTTAGAGTGTGGTAGAGTTAGTGTGAAGGATGGAGTGAGATATACTCACCCCTTAAACCGCCAGTGCTTACAGAGCGAAGGATGGTGTTAGATGCACTCATGCTTAACACCGCCAATACATCCAGAGAGCCGCCTTCTATACATTTACAGTGTGGTAGAGTTAGTGTGAAGGATGGAGTTAGATATACTCACCCCTTAAACCGCCAGTGCATACAGAGCGAAGGATGGTGTTAGATGCACTCATGCTTAACACGCCAGTGCATCCAGAGAGCCTCCTTCTATACATTTAGAGTGTGGTAGAGTTAGTGTGAAGGATGGAGCGAGATATACTCACCCCTCACACTGCCAGTGCTTACAGAGCGAAGGATGGTGTTAGATGCAGTCATGCTTAACACCGCCAGTACATCCAGAGAGCCGCCTTCTATACAGTTAGAGTGTGGTAGAGTTAGTGTGAAGGATGGAGTGAGATATACTCACCCCTTAAACCGCCAGTGCTTACAGAGCGAAGGATGGTGTAAGATGCACTCATGCTTAACACCGCCAGTACATCCAGAGAGCCGCCTTCTATACATTTAGAGTGTGGTAGAGTTAGTGTGAAGGATGGAGCGAGATATACTCACCCCTCACACTGCCAGTGCTTACAGAGCGAAGGATGGTGTTAGATGCACTCATGCTTAACACCGCCAGTACATCCAGAGAGCCGCCTTCTATACATTTAGAGTGTGGTAGAGTTAGTGTGAAGAATGGAGCGAGATATACTCACCCCTCACAATGCCAGTGCTTACAGAGCGAAGGATGGTGTTAGATGCTCTCATGCTTAACACTGCCAGTACATCCAGAGAGCCGCCTTCTATACATTTAGAGTGTGGTAGAGTTAGTGTGAAGGATGGAGTGAGATATACTCACCCCTCACACTGCCAGTGCTTACAGAGCGAAGGATGGTGTTAGATACACTCATGCTCAACACTGCCAGTACATCCAGAGAGCCGCCTTCTATACATTTAGAGTGTGGTAGAGTTAGTGTGAAGGATGGAGTGAGATAAACTCACCCCTCACACTGCCAGTGCTTACAGAGGGAAGGATGGTGTTAGATGCACTCATGCTTAACACCGCCAGTACATCCAGAGAGCCGCCTTCTATACATTTAGAGTGTGGTAGAGTTAGTGTGAAGGATGGAGCGAGATATAATCACCCCTCACACTGCCAGTGCTTACAGAGCGAAGGATGGTGTTAGATGCACTCATGCTCAACACCGCCAGTACATCCAGAGAGCCGCCTTCTATACATTTAGAGTGTGGTATAGTTAGTGTGAAGGATGGAGTGAGATATACTCATCCCTCATACTGCCAGTGCTTACAGAGCAAAGGATGGTGTTAGATGCACTCATGCTTAACACCGCCAGTGCATCCAGAGAGCCGCCTTCTATACATTTAGAGTGTGGTAGAGTTAGCGTGAAGGATGGAGTGAGATATACTCACTCCTTAAACCACCAGTGCTTACAGAGCGAAGGATGGTGTTAGATGCACTCATGCTTAACACCGCCAGTGCATCCAGAGAGCTGCCTTCTATACATTTAGAGTGTGGTAGAGTTAGTGTGAAGGATGGAGCGAGATATACTCACCCCTTACACTGCCAGTGCTTACAGAGCAAAGGATGGTGTTAGATGCACTCATGCTTAACACCGCCAGTACATCCCATGAGCCGCCTTCTATACATTTAGAGTGTGGTAGAGTTAGTGTGAAGGATGGAGTGAGATATACTCACCCCTCACACTGCCAGTGCTTACAGAGCAAAGGATGGTGTTAGATGCACTCATGCTTAACACGCCCGTGCATCCAGAGAGCCGCCTTCTATACATTTAGAGTGTGGTAGAGTTAGTGTGAAGGATGGAGTGAGATATACTCACCCCTCACACTGCCAGTGCTTACAGAGCGAAGGATGGTGTTAGATGCACTCATACTTAACACCGCCAGTGCATCCAGAGAGCAGCCTTCTATACATTCACAGTGTGGTAGAGTTAGTGTGAAGGATGGAGCGAGATATACTCACCCCTTACACTGCCAGTGCTTACAGAGCGAAGGATGGTGTTAGATGCACTCATGTTTAACACGCCAGTGCACACAGAGAGCCGCCTTCTTTACATTTAGAGTGTGGTAGAGTTAGTGTGAAGGATGGAGCGAGATATACTCACCCCTTAAACCGCCAGTGCATACAGAGCGAAGGATAGGATGGTGTTAGATGCACTCATGTTTAACACGCCAGTACATCCAGAGAGCCTCCTTCTATACATTTAGAGTGTGGTAGAGTTAGTGTGAAGGATGGAGCGAGATATACTCACCCCTCACACTGCCAGTGCTTACAGGACGAATGATGGTGTTAGATGCACTGATGCTTAACACCGCCAGTACATCCAGAGAGCCGCCTTCTATACATTCACAGTGTGGTAGAGTTAGTGTGAAGGATGGAGTGAGATATACTCACCCCTTAACCCGCCAGTGCTTACAGAGCGAAGGATGGTGTTAGATGCACTCATGCTTAACACCGCCAGTACATCCAGAGAGCTGCCTTCTATACATTTAGAGTGTGGTAGAGTTAGTGTGAAGGATGGGGTGAGATATACTCACCCCTCACACTGCCAGTGCTTACAGAGCGAATGATGGTGTTAGATGCACTCATGCTTAACACCGCCAGTACATCCAGAGAGCCGCCTTCTATACATTTAGAGTGTGGTAGAGTTAGTGTCTAGGATGGAGTGAGATATACTCACCCCGTAAACCGCCAGTGCTTACAGAGCGAAGGATAGGATGGTGTTAGATGCACTCATGCTTAACACGCCAGTACATCCAGAGAGGCGCCTTCTATACATTTAGAGTGTGGTAGAGTTAGTGTGAAGGATGGAGCGAGATATACTCACCCCTCACACTGCCAGTGCTTACAGAGCGAAGGATGGTGTTAGATGCACTCATGCTTAACACGCCAGTGCATCCAGAGAGCCGCCTTCTATACATTTAGAGTGTGGTAGAGTTAGTGTGAAGGATGGAGTGAGATATACTCACCCCTCACACTGCCAGTGGTTACAGAGCGAAGGATGGTGTTAGATGCACTCATGCTTAACACCGCCAGTACATCCAGAGAGCCGCCTTCTATACATGTAGAGTGTGGTAGAGTTAGGGTAAAGGATGGAGTGAGATATACTCACCCCTTAAACCGCCAGTGCATACAGAGCGAAGGATAGGATGGTGTTAGATGCACTCATGCTTAACACGCCAGTACATCCAGAGAGCCGCCTTCTATACATTTAGAGTGTGTTAGAGTTAGTGTGAAGGATGGAGCGAGATATACTCACCCCTCACACTGCCAGTGCTTACAGGACGAATGATGGTGTTAGATGCACTGATGCTTAACACCGCCAGTACATCCAGAGAGCCGCCTTCTATACATTTACAGTGTGGTAGAGTTAGTGTGAAGGATGGAGTGAGATATACTCACCCCTTAACCCGCCAGTGCTTACAGAGCGAAGGATGGTGTTAGATGCACTCATGCTTAACACCGCCAGTACATCCAGAGAGCCGCCTTCTATACATTTAGAGTGTGGTAGAGTTAGTGTGAAGGATGGAGTGAGATATACTCACCCCTCACACTGCCAGTGCTTACAGAGCGAAGGATGGTGTTAGATGCACTCATGCTTAACACCGCCAGTACATCCAGAGAGCCACCTTCTATACATTTACAGTGTGGTAGAGTTAGTGTGAAGGATGGAGTGAGATATACTCACCCCTTAAACCGCCAGTGCTTACAGAGCGGAGGATGGTGTTAGATACACTCATGCTTAACTCGCCAGTACATCCAGAGAGCCGCCTTGTATACATTTAGAGTGTGGTAGAGTTAGTGTGAAGGATGGAGTGAGATATACTCACCCCTTAAACTGCCAGTGCTTACAGAGCGAAGGATGGTGTTAGATGCACTCATGCTTAACACCGCCAGTACATCCAGAGAGCTGCCTTCTATACATGTAGAGTGTGGTAGAGTAAGTGAGAAGGATGGAGCGAGATATACTCACCCCTCACACTGCCAGTGCTTACAGAGCGAAGGATGGTGTTAGATGCACTCATGCTTAACACCGCCAGTACATCCAGAGAGCCGCCTTCTATACATTTAGAGTGTGGTAGAGTTAGTGTGAAGGATGGAGCGAGATATATTCACCCCTCACACTGCCAGTGCTTACAGAGCGAAGGATGGTGTTAGGTGCACTCATGCTTAACACCGCCAGTACATCCAGAGAGCTGCCTTCTATACATTTAGAGTGTGGTAGAGTTAGTGTGAAGGATGGAGTGAGATATACTCACCCCTTAAACCGCCAGTGCGTACAGAGCGGCGGATGGTGTTAGATGCACTCATGCTTAACACCGCCAGTACATCCAGCGAGCCGCCTTCTATAGATTTAGAGTGTGGTAGAGTTAGTGTCTAGGATGGAGTGAGATATACTCACCCCTTAAACCGCCAGTGCTTAGAGAGCGAAGGATAGGATGGTGTTAGATGCACTCATGCTTCACACGCCAGTACATCCAGAGAGCCGCCTTCTATACATTTAGAGTGTGGTAGAGTTAGTGTGAAGGATGGAGCGAGATATACTCACCCCTCACACTGCCAGTGCTTACAGAGCGAAGGATGGTGTTAGATGCACTCATGCTTAACACGCCAGTGCATGCAGAGAGCCGCCTTCTGTACATTTAGAGTGTGGTAGAGTTAGTGTGAAGGATGGAGCGAGATATACTCACCCCTCACACTGCCAGTGCTTACAGAGCGAAGGATGGTGTTAGATGCAGTCATGCTTAACACCGCCAATACATCCAGAGAGCCGCCTTCTATACAGTTAGAGTGTGGTAGAGTTAGTGTGAAGGATGGGGTGAGATATACTCACCCCTCACACTGCCAGTGCTTACAGGACGAATGATGGTGTTAGATGCACTGATGCTTAACACCGCCAGTACATCCAGAGAGCCGCCTTCTATACATTCACAGTGTGGTAGAGTTAGTGTGAAGGATGGAGTGAGATATACTCACCCCTTAACCCGCCAGTGCTTACAGAGCGAAGGATGGTGTTAGATGCACTCATGCTTAGCACCGCCAGTACATCCAGAGATCTGCCTTCTATACATTTAGAGTGTGGTAGAGTTAGTGTGAAGGATGGGGTGAGATATACTCACCCCTCACACTGCCAGTGCTTACAGAGCGAAGGATGGTGTTAGATGCACTCATGCTTAACACCGCCAGTACATCCAGAGAGCCGCCTTCTATACATTTAGAGTGTGGTAGAGTTAGTGTCTAGGATGGAGTGAGATATACTCACCCCGTAAACCGCCAGTGCTTACAGAGCGAAGGATAGGATGGTGTTAGATGCACTCATGCTTAACACGCCAGTACATCCAGAGAGGTGCCTTCTATACATTTAGAGTGTGGTAGAGTTAGTGTGAAGGATGGAGCGAGATATACTCACCCCTCACACTGCCAGTGCTTACAGAGCGAAGGATGGTGTTAGATGCACTCATGCTTAACACGCCAGTGCATCCAGAGAGCCGCCTTCTATACATTTAGAGTGTGGTAGAGTTAGTGTGAAGGATGGAGTGAGATATACTCACCCCTCACACTGTCAGTGGTTACAGAGCGAAGGATGGTGTTAGATGCACTCATGCTTAACACCGCCAGTACATCCAGAGAGCCACCTTCTATACATTTACAGTGTGGTAGAGTTAGTGTGAAGGATGGAGTGAGATATACTCACCCCTTAAACCGCCAGTGCTTACAGAGCGGAGGATGGTGTTAGATACACTCATGCTTAACTCGCCAGTACATCCAGAGAGCCGCCTTCTATACATTTAGAGTGTGGTAGAGTTAGTGTGAAGGATGGAGTGAGATATACTCACCCCTTAAACTGCCAGTGCTTACAGAGCGAAGGATGGTGTTAGATGCACTCATGCTTATCACCGCCAGTACATCCAGAGGGCCGCCTTCTATACATTTAGAGTGTGGTAGAGTTAGTGTGAAGGATGGAGCGAGATATACTCACCCCTCACACTGCCAGTGCTTACAGAGCGAAGGATGGTGTTAGATGCACTCATGCTTAACACCGCCAGTACATCCAGAGAGCCGCCTTCTATACATTTAGAGTGTGGTAGAGTTAGTGTGAAGGATGGAGTGAGATATAATCACCCCTTAAACCGCCAGTGCTTACAGAGCGACGGATGGTGTTAGATGCACTCATGCTTAACACCGCCAGTACATCCAGCGAGCCGCCTTCTATAGATTTAGAGTGTGGTAGAGTTAGTGTCTAGGATGGAGTGAGATATACTCACCCCTTAAACCGCCAGTGCTCCTCAACTCGATCTCTTTTAGGCTGCGTTCATGTTCTAGCTGGAGTTTCTTTTCTTCGTGCTCTCTTTGGCGTCTCTTTTCCTCGAGTTCCCCTTGTAGCCGTAACTGCTCGACGGCTAACTTTTTCTCGGCCAGTTTTATTTCTCCCTCGATTTTCAGCTTGGCCAGTTCAAGTTCGTGGTTGCGGCATCTCTCTCTGTCTGCTAGTTCCTCGGGGGACAGGTTCCCCTCTGGCCCGCTGTTTCTCACCGGGATGCTTCGTGGTTCATGGGCGGACTCTCCTTCTGTTTGGGTCGGGACGCCCCTGTCTCGACCCAGGTCTTCAATACTTTCTGGAAGTCTTCCTTTGTGCTTAATCCGGTGGTAGTGATTCCAAGGTCTTTGCAAAATTGTTTTAATTCTCTATGCGTGAGGAGGAGCCTAGCGCGCAACCAAGATGGCCACGTAGGTGCGAGGCTCCCGAGGACCTCCGCAACCTCCTACGACTATCCTGAATTTATCCTGTCTCGGACGAGGGGAATGTGTTGGTGAGCCTGAGCTGAGGTGGCACCCGTTTCCCGTTGTCAAATCGGACCTCGGACACCGGAGTGAGCACCGAGTGAAGTCTGCGGCCTTCTCCTCGCCAGACCCCGGATTTGCGCTGAGTGGTGACCCAGTGACAAAGTGAACAACAGCGGCGGGCCGGGCCTGGCGAGTCGCATACCCCGCACTTTCGCTTTCACTTTCTCACCCCCTTGCCGTCTCTGCAGGGTTGGGTCGCGGGGCTCTTTGTGTTGGTGTGGTCTCGCGGGGAGACTCGGCCTGCCCGCCGGCTGTGACCCACCCCGCCGCTCTGAGGTGGTTCCCCCAGAGCTTGTGGCCCTGATTGCCTGCTCTTCACGACGTGGCTGGTGCGGCCGGGGGACTGGTGGCCATGGCCACGAAACAAGATGGAGACCGGGCAAAGACCAAATCGACCCGGCGTGGCACCACCCATCAGGCCAACAGTATGGACCACTATACCCTCCAGAAGGGATCTCCCGGCGGACTGCACAAATCCCCTGAGGGCCCTCCTGATGCCCCGGACCTGCCCACGGATCTGACTCTGCGTGATGTCATGGGCGCCATTGCCGAGATGAAGGCCTCGGTGGGCCAGCGGTTCGACACACTGGCACAGAAGATCGACTCTGTCCTCGTGGATGTTGGCCTGGTGAGGGCCGATCTTTCCAAGACCAACGACCGAGTTGATTCTTTGGCCCACACCGCATCGGGCCTTACTACTGAGGTGGCGGCACTACAAACAGAGGTGCGCCGGCTTAGTCAGGCGAGCGCGCTTATGGATCGGCGCCTGGAGGACTCCGAGAGTCGGGCCCGGAGGAACAATATCCGCATCATCGGGGTGCCCGAGGGACGGGAGGAAGCGGCGGCGGACCTATTTGTGGAGGACTTGATCGCTACCCATCTCCAGCCACGGGGGCTGAGTAAATTCTTCGCGGTGGAGCGGGCCCACAGGGTTCCCGGGGGAAGGCCGAAGGTCGGAGCCCCTCCGCGGCCTCTCATTGCCCGGATTTTCAACTTTCGGGACAGAGACGCTATCCTGCAAGCCTCCAGACTGCATGGGCCGGTTAAGCTTGACAATATGGAGGTGAACTTTTATCCTGATTTCACCCCAGCGGTCCAGAAGCAGAGACTGAGCTTCCAAGGCATCAAGCGCCGTCTTCGGGACCTGAACCTTAAATACGCTATGCTCTTCCCAGCCAAGCTGCGAGTGGAGGTAGAGGGTCGCACGCACTTTTTTGACCGTCCCGAAGCGGCCGGAGACTGGCTGGACACTCTGTCTGGGGATCGTGATCTGGGGGGCGGGGGGGGGGCGGCGGGGGGAGACGGCACACTGGATCGGGACTGAGGGGGTAATATTCTGCTTCACTCTGGACAAGAATGATGCCACTCTCGATTAAGCGTCTGTCTGTATAATTTCCCCTCCTATGGAGGTTGTGTGGGGTCTATTGGGGGTTCTCCTTCCTCCTCTAGGGGGTTTAGCTAGTTTTTACTATATATATGGGGCGACAGGCACACTGCACGTTGGGGGGGCTGTTCGGGCTCATGCAGGGGTGCAGGGAGGGGGGAGTTTTGTTGGGGCGGGTGGGCAGGGATGGGGGGGTGTTGTTCATTTTTACCACAAGGCAAAAGTATTATTGTGCTAGCTCTATAGTGCTCTCCGGGGGACAAATGGTGGTTTCTGTCTACGATGGGGGGTAGGGAACTAACTTTGTTGTCCTGGAACGTGAATGGACTGGGGGACAGGATAAAACGAGGTGTGGTCCTGCAGTTCTTGAAGCGAATCTCACCCGATGTAGTTTTTCTGCAGGAGACACACCTCATTGGCAACTCCTTCTGCGCCATGAATCGGTGTGGCTATCACCTAGTGGCCCATTCGGGCTTCACGTCTGGCTCAAGGGGTGTGGGCATCATGGTTAAGAACTCGCTCCCGTTGGAGATTGATGAGGTGCTCCATGACGACAGGGGACGTTACGCGGTCTTGGTGGGAAGGATGGAGGGCAAAGTGGTCGATTTTGTGTCAGTATACGTCCCGCCGGGGCTGCAGTCGACTACCTTTGTGGACCTGGGGCGCCTCCTCCTTGACCTTCCGGGGGGGATTCTGGTGGTGGGGGGGGATTTCAATGCGGTGGTTTCCGGGACTGTGGATCGTCACCCCCCTACGGACCTCCCCCGGGCCCAAGCGTGGCTATCTGGTCTATTGGACACCTTGGGATTGGTGGATTGCTGGCATTTAAAACATCCCACGCAGTTACAGTATACCTTCCATTCGGGGGCCCATGGTAGTCTCTCACGACTAGATTATGTCCTGGTCCCGGCGGCCTATGTTGGGAGGGTGGGAGAGGTGCGTCATTTGGCACGGGGTATCTCGGACCATTCCCCGCTCCTGTTACACCTGGATCATTTTCCGAGGGGTGAGGGTAGGGTGGTCCCGATCAATCCCTGGTACCTGTGCGACCCCACCATTCGCGCTGAATTGATTAAATTCCTCCAGCGCTATTTTGACGAGAATGTGGGGTCCGTGCCGTCGGCTGTCTCACTGTGGGGGGCATTCAAGACAGTACTACGAGGAGAAGCCCTGTCCCTCATTTCCCACACCCGGAGGCGCGAGCGGGAGGAGGTGACCCGGGTGGAAGCTGAGATAGCCGAGTTGGAGGGTAACCTAGAATGTGGGGTGACGGATGCCGTATTACATGTCCTCCAACTCAAGCAAGCGGCCTATAGGGCCCTCGTCACGGAGGCGGCCAGGGTCCTCAGTAGAGAGCAACAGGGGAGACTGTATGATGTGGGTGATAAGGCTGGTAAATTGATTGCGTGGCTGGACAAAAGGGAGAGAGCAAGTCGTGTAGTCCCGCTGATTGAGAAAAAGGATGGTGTGTGTGTTACTGAGCCGGAAGAAATTGTCTCCTGCTTCGCGGACTATTTCCGTGGGGTGTATTCCCCGGTGTCTTCCCGCTCTGAAGAGGATTCCCGTGCCCTGCTCAGGGATATCGCGCTGCCTTCCCTTTCGGAGGAGGACAGAGTGTCGTTGGACGCCGCTCCAACCTCCGACGAAATCGCCCTCGCCAGACGTTCGGTCGCTTCCAGCAAGGCCATGGGTCCTAATGGTCTCCCCATCGAGTTGTACAAGTTGCGACCGGATACGCTGGCTCCACATCTCCGATTGATGTTCCTGGAGGCTCATTCGGTGGGCTCCCTCCCGCTCGACCAGCGTCTGGCTACAATCGTGGTTATCCACAAGGAGGGGAGACCTCGGGACCGGATTACATCGGCCCATTTCGCTACTGAACGCGGAGCCCAAAATTCTCGCCAAGGTCCTGGCCAATCGGCTGGTCGGCGTGGTGGGCGAACTGGTTCACCAGGATCAGTCCGGCTTTATTCCCCATCGTAGCACGGCCCTTAACTTGCGGCGTTTGCATGGGGTGCTCGCACGTGTTCAGTACATCCGGGAGCCGGCCATTTTGGCGTCCTTGGACGCCACTATGGCGTTTGACATGCTTGAATGGCCATACATCTGGGCGATGCTTGCGAAGTTTGGCTTTGGCGCTGGATTCATCAGTTGGGTCAAATTGCTGTATTCGGGCCCATTGGCGCAGGTGGTGGTGAACGGTAGAGTATCGGCTCCGTTCGGGCTGGGCCGGGGCACGCGGCAGGGCTGCCCCTTATCGCCGCTCCTTTTTGCGCTTGCCTTGGAGCCCCTGGCGGAGTGGCTGCGGCGGGAGCCTTCCATCCGTGGTCTCCGTTGGACCCCCGAGTATGAGGACCGCGTATCCCTATACGCTGATGACATCCTTCTGTACCTAGCTTCCCCACGTAAATCACTAATAGTACTGGTTGATGTTTTGCATTCATTTGGTCGTAACTCCGGCCTTGTCATCAACTGGGCTAAATCGTGTGTGTATGTTCTCTCTGGGGAGGCTCCTATTCTCCCGCGGGGCTGTCCGATCCAGATTGCCCCGCAGGGATTTCGGTACCTGGGTGTCTTCATTACTCTGGACCCGGAGGCCCGGTATGATCGGAACTTGCTTCCCCCCCTCCTGCGCCTGAAGGAAGATGTCACGCGCTGGCGGCGCTTGCCGCTTTCGCCGCTCGGCCGGGCGGCATTGTTTAAGATGATGTCTCTGCCGCGTTTCCTGTACGCCTTGCAGAACACCATGGACCTCGTCCCAGCGCGCTACTTCCGTGAGGTGGAGAGTTTGCAGCGCCGCCTGTTCTGGGACGGGAGGCCGCGTATCGCGCTGGCGAAGCTGACGCTCCCATGGTATGACGGAGGGATCGCCCTCCCGGATATCAAACGGTACTATTGGGCCTCCCAGCTGGCTGCGATTAATCACGGCCTGTACGGGCCCGCCTTAAACCCGGCATTCGAAATGGATAAGATGCTACTCCCGGGTGGGGACTATAATCGAGCGCTCTACTCCAGCGCGCCCGACGCTCGGCTGACCGGCCCCACGCGTGTCATGGTGCGAGTGTGGCACGCGGCCAATGTGGCGATGGGGTGGAAGGACCGTCTGACCCGGGCATCGCCACTATATGCGTCCGAGCAGTTGGGCTCCCTGTGGACCTCGAAGGGCTTCGAGAAGTGGGACATGATAGGCATCAGCAAAGTGGGGGATCTCTGGAAGAGGGGATGATTTAAAACGTTCGAGATGCTGCAGACGGAATTCCAGCTACATGACAGAGAGTACTTTCGGTATCTGCAGATCCGTCATGCACTGGGCTCCGTCTTCCCGGACGTTGCATCCATCCCGGAGTATTCCCCCCTGGAGGATAGAGTGCTGGATGGACACGTTCCGGACAGCACGATCTCACTGTTCTACAAAAAACTGATCAATGACCGCTCGGGATTGCTGACTGCCCTTCGTGAGGCTTGGGTTGCCGATGGACTGGAGCTGGACGACGAGGACTGGACCTCTGCGGTGGCCTCCCCGAAAGAGGTGGCCATACCGGCCCGCCTTCGCTTCGTCCAGCTCAAGATACTCCACAGAGTCTACATGACGGGGCCAAGGCTCCTGCGTATGGGTTATGCTGTGGACGGGTTGTGTAAGCATGGGTGTGGCGCTTTGGGGACCTTTCTACATATACTGTGGGAATGCCTGGAGGTGGAGCGATTCTGGCGTGGTGTGCATGAGGTCCTGCGTGTGGTTACGCATGTGGTGCTGCTACCCGAAGCGAGGAGATGCCTGTTGAATGTGTGGGAACCTGCCGACTACTCGGCGCCACAGACGTGGTGGGTGACTCTGGGATATATGGTGGCCAAGCGTGATATTGCTCAACTGTGGGGATCCCAGAGGTCCCCGACTGTCTCGGCCTGGAAGGAACATATGGATTGGTGCATGTTTCGGGAAAAGGTGGTATATGTGGCGAGAGGTAAGCCTGGGACATGGGTGAAAGTATGGGGCCCCTGGAACGCCTACCGCGGGGGAATTTGTGCTCCGCCGTTATTGCCCGATCCGTCGCCTGCCCCATCCCCTTAGCCGACCCATCTTCCTTGTTCCGGGCATTGAGTTCACCCAGCCCTAGTCCTGATCTCTTCCCCTTCTTGATACTCCTATGGACTGGTAGGGTCCCCCTCTCAGGGGAGCACATGCTGCTATTTCGGATTGTGGATTGCCTTGTGGGTTTGTTTTTTCTGGTTGTTTTCTCAGTTTAAAATGAAACCGTACAGTGGGGTCTGGATGGTGTGGCTATCAATGCTGCTAACTCCTGTGCATCTTCCTCAGCTGCAACGCACGCTCTACAATGTGTATCATATGCTCCTTTTGTCTACTAGCGGCCGGCCGGAAGGTTGTAGGCCCATCTTTGTATATTTTTTTAGTTTTGTAATAAACGGTTTAAAAAAAAAAAAAAATAATAAATAAAAAAAAAAATCTCTATGCGTATAATAGTCCAATTGATCCTCTCGGAACGTCGAGCTCATTTCGGTACCTGCGGCACCCAGGGAGGTTTCTCCTTCCATCTCTGTTTGGTAGTGCGTCAGTTGTTCACTGCACGCTCTCTTTCGGTGTCGGCTCGGATCCCGTCGTCTGCCACCAAATGTTGGAAAGGCGTTCGCCGGAGAGGGGTTCGATACACGTCTTGCCCACCCCTTTGACCCACCTCTCCAAAGTAGGCCGAACCAGGAGCGCACACCCTGAGCTTACACTACGAACAGAGGGACACCACACGTATTTCTTCGTAGGACGATAGGTTCTTTTATCGAAGGTTTCAAGGGATCTTTATGATCCAAGTTGCAAGTAGTACATCAGTGGCACAAGAGACTACAAATCGGTGGTAGGGGAATGGGGGTAGCGGGACAGTCTTTGAATGTAGTGTCTCTGCCAAGTACCCTGCGGACAGCTCACAATCCTCGAGCTGGAGGGTGTTGTTTCTCTTAGCGATCTCTTGCCAATCTTCCTCGAGGGGAGAGCCGCAAATCACTCAGCAGGCACAGGTAGTTCGGAGTTCGGGAGCCGCGACCTCGTCAGCAGGGCTCAGGTGGTTCAATGGTCAGGGGCCGCGAGTCACTCAGCAGGCACAGGTGGTTCGGAGTTCAGGAGCCGCGACCGCGTCAGCAGGGCTCAGATGGTTCAATGGCTGGAGGCCGCGAGTCACTCAGCAGGCCCAGGTGATTCGGTGTTCGGGAGCCGCGACAGCGTCAGCAGGGCTCCGATGGTTCCAGGTCTTCTCTACCATTCCTCCCTCCGGCACCCCTTATTATACTCCCCATGCCCTTTGAAGTCCGGAGTCCTCGCAGAGAGGGGTCTTGGTGACTGAGGGGGTTCGGCGGGATTTCCTGCCGCACGCTCCTTTGGTCTTTTCAGGTGGGTCTGGGAGGGACCCCAGACGCTCGGCAGGTGAGGCACCTGCGCCACAGGGGCCTGGTGGCCGATCGAGCCCTCCCGGGGGAAGGCGATCCGAGGTGTGACTGGGCTGGCGCCTCTCGGTCTGGCTCGGGGGGTTCCCGCTCCCTTGGTCGGACATGCGTGGTAGGGTGTCGAGTCTGGCGGGGGCTCTGGCCGGCCCTCGGGTCTGTGTGGCTGGGGCGACCGGAGTCGGAGATGCCGTGTCTTGGGGGTGGTTGCAGGTTGGCTGGATGATCGGGAGGGCCTACGCCGTGAGGCCGGTCTCACAGCGAAGGATAGGATGGTGTTAGATGCACTCATGCTTAACACGCCAGTATATCCAGAGAGCCGCCTTCTATACATTTAGAGAGTGGTAGAGTTAGTGTGAAGGATGGAGCGAGATATACTCACCCCTCACGCTGCCAGTGCTTACAGAGCGAAGGATGGTTTTAGATGCACTCATGCTTAACACGCCAGTGCATGCAGAGAGCCGCCTTCTATACATTTAGAGTGTGGTTGAGTTAGTGTGAAGGATGGAGCGAGATATACTCACCCCTCACACTGCCAGTGCTTACAGAGCGAAGGATGGTGTTAGATGCAGTCATGCTTAACACCGCCAGTACATCCAGAGAGCCGCCTTCTATACAGTTAGAGTGTGGTAGAGTTAGTGTGAAGGATGGAGTGAGATATACTCACCCCTTAAACCGCCAGTGCTTACAGAGCGAAGGATGGTGTTAGATGCACTCATGCTTAACACCGCCAGTACATCCAGAGAGCCGCCTTCTATACATTTAGAGTGTGGTAGAGTTAGTGTGAAGGATGGAGCGAGATATACTCACCCCTCACACTGCCAGTGCTTACAGAGCGAAGGATGGTGTTAGATGCACTCATGCTTAACACCGCCAGTACATCCAGAGAACCGCCTTCTATACATTTAGAGTGTGGTAGAGTTAGTGTGAAGGATGGAGCGAGATATACTCACCCCTCACACTGCCAGTGCTTACAGAGCGAAGGATGGTGTTAGATGCACTCATGCTTAACACCGCCAGTACATCCAGAGAGCCGCCTTCTATACATTTAGAGTGTGGTAGAGTTAGTGTGAAGGATGGAGTGTGATATACTCACCCCTTAAACCGCCAGTGCTTACAGAGCGACGGATGGTGTTAGATGCACTCATGCTTAACACCGCCAGTACATCCAGCGAGCCGCCTTCTATAGATTTAGAGTGTGGTAGAGTTAGTGTGAAGGATGGAGTGAGATATACTCACCCCTTAAACTGCCAGTGCTTACAGAGCAAAGGATGGTGTTAGATGCACTCATGCTTATCACCGCCAGTACATCAAGAGGGCCGCCTTCTATACATTTAGAGTGTGGTAGAGTTAGTGTGAAGGATGGAGCGAGATATACTCACCCCTCACACTACCAGTGCTTACAGAGCGAAGGATGGTGTTAGATGCACTCATGCTTAACACCGCCAGTACATCCAGAGAGCCGCCTTCTATACATTTAGAGTGTGGTAGAGTTAGTGTGAAGGATGGAGTGAGATATACTCACCCCTTAAACCGCCAGTGCTTACAGAGCGACGGGTGGTGTTAGATGCACTCATGCTTAACACCGCCAGTACATCCAGCGAGCCGCCTTCTATAGATTTAGAGTGTGGTAGAGTTAGTGTCTAGGATGGAGTGAGATATACTCACCCCTTAAACCGCCAGTGCTTAGAGAGCGAAGGATAGGATGGTGTTAGATGCACTCATGCTTAACACGCCAGTACATCCAGAGAGCCGCCTTCTATACATTTAGAGTGTGGTAGAGTTAGTGTGAAGGATGGAGCGAGATAAACTCACCCCTCACGCTGCCAGTGCTTACAGAGCGAAGGATGGTGTTAGATGCACTCATGCTTAACACGCCAGTGCATGCAGAGAGCCGCCTTCTATACATTTAGAGTGTGGTAGAGTTAGTGTGAAGGATGGAGCGAGATATACTCACCCCTCACACTGCCAGTGCTTACAGAGCGAAGGATGGTGTTAGATGCAGTTATGCTTAACACCGCCAATACATCCAGAGAGCCGCCTTCTATACAGTTAGAGTGTGGTAGAGTTAGTGTGAAGGATGGAGTGAGATATACTCACCCCTTAAACCGCCAGTGCTTACAGAGCGAAGGATGGTGTTAGATGCACTCATGCTTAACACCGCCAGTACATCCAGAGAGCCGCCTTCTATACATTTAGAGTGTGGTAGAGTTAGTGTGAAGGATGGAGCGAGATATACTCACCCCTCACACTGCCAGTGCTTACAGAGCGAAGGATGGTGTTAGATGCACTCATGCTTAACACCGCCAGTACATCCAGAGAGCAGCCTTCTATACATTTAGAGTGTGGTAGAGTTAGTGTGAAGGATGGAGTGAGATATACTCACCCCTCACACTGCCAGTGCTTACAGAGCGAAGGATGGTGTTAGATGCACTCATGCTCAACACCGCCAGTACATCCAGAGAGCCGCCTTCTATACATTTAGAGTGTGGTAGAGTTAGTGTGAAGGATGGAGTGAGATATACTCACCCCTCATACTGCCAGTGCTTACAGAGCAAAGGATGGTGTTAGATGCACTCATGCTTAACACCACCAGTGCATCCAGAGAGCCGCCTTCTATACATTTAGAGTGTGGTAGAGTTAGTGTGAAGGATGGAGTGAGATATACTCACTCCTTAAACCGCCAGTGCTTACAGAGCGAAGGATTATGTTAGATGCACTCATGCTTAACACCGCCAGTGCATCCAGAGAGCCGCCTTCTATACATTTAGAGTGTGGTAGAGTTAGTGTGAAGGATGGAGCGAGATATACTCACCCCCTACACTGCCAGTTCTTACAGAGCGAAGGATGGTGTTAGATGCACTCATGCTTAACACGCCAGTGCACCCAGAGAGCCGCCTTTTTGTACATTTAGAGTGTGGTAGAGTTAGTGTGAAGGATGGAGTGAGATATACTCACCCCTCACACTGCCAGTGCTTACAGAGCAAAGGATGGTGTTAGATGCACTCATGCTTAACACGCCCGTGCATCCAGAGAGCCACCTTCTATACATTTAGAGTGTGGTAGAGTTAGTGTGAAGGATGGAGTGAGATATACTCACCCCTCACACTGTCAGTGGTTACAGAGCGAAGGATGGTGTTAGATGCACTTATGCTTAACACCGCCAGTACATCCAGAGAGCCGCCTTCTATACATTTAGAGTGTGGTAGAGTTAGTGTGAAGGATGGAGTGAGATATACTCACCCCTTAAACCGCCAGTGCTTACAGAGCGACGGATGGTGTTAGATGCACTCATGCTTAACACCGCCAGTACATCCAGCGAGCCGCCTTCTATAGATTTAGAGTGTGGTAGAGTTAGTGTGAAGGATGGAGTGAGATATACTCACCCCTTAAACTGCCAGTGCTTACAGAGCGAAGGATGGTGTTGGATGCACTCATGCTTATCACCGCCAGTACATCAAGAGGGCCGCCTTCTATACCTTTATAGTGTGGTAGAGTTAGTGTGAATGATGGAGTGAGATATACTCACCCCTCACACTGCCAGAGCTTACAGAGCGAAGGATGGTGTTAGATGCATTCATGCTTAACACCGCCAGTACATCCAGAGAGCCGTCTTCTATACATTTAGAGTGTGGTAGAGTTAGTGTGAAGGATAGAGTGAGATATATTCACCGCTTAAACCGCCAGTGCTTACAGAGTGAAGGATGGTGTTAGATGCACTCATGCTTAACTCGCCAGTACATCCAGAGAGCCACCTTCTATACATTTAGAGTGTGGTAGAGTTAGTGTGAAGGATGGAGTGAGATATACTCACCCCTTAAACCGCCAGTGCTTACAGAGCGACGGATGGTGTTAGATGCACTCATGCTTAACACCGCCAGTACATCCAGCGAGCCGCCTTCTATAGATTTAGAGTGTGGTAGAGTTAGTGTCTAGGATGGAGTGAGATATACTCACCCCTTAAACCGCCAGTGCTTAGAGAGCGAAGGATAGGATGGTGTTAGATGCACTCATGCTTAACACGCCAGTACATCCAGAGAGCCGCCTTCTATACATTTAGAGTGTGGTAGAGTTAGTGTGAAGGATGGAGCGAGATATACTCACCCCTCACGCTGCCAGTGCTTACAGAGCAAAGGATGGTGTTAGATGCACTCATGCTTAACACGCCAGTGCATGCAGAGAGCCGCCTTCTATACATTTAGAGTGTGGTAGAGTTAGTGTGAAGGATCGAGCGAGATATACTCACCCCTCACACTGCCAGTGCTTACAGAGCGAAGGATGGTGTTAGATGCAGTCATGCTTAACACCGCCAATACATCCAGCGAGCCGCCTTCTATACAGTTAGAGTGTGGTAGAGTTAGTGTGAAGGATGGAGTGAGATATACTCACCCCTTAAACCGCCAGTGCTTACAGAGCGAAGGATGGTGTTAGATGCACTCATGCTTAACACCGCCAGTACATCCAGAGAGCCGCCTTCTATACATTTAGAGTGTGGTAGAGTTAGTGTGA
Organism: Triturus cristatus; assembly: GCF_964204655.1. Classification (NCBI taxonomy): domain Eukaryota; kingdom Metazoa; phylum Chordata; class Amphibia; order Caudata; family Salamandridae; genus Triturus; species Triturus cristatus. Next base: position 153,767 of record NW_028188331.1, on the reverse strand, counting down.
AGGATGGAGCGAGATATACTCACCCCTCACACTGCCAGTGCTTACAGAGCGAAGGATGGTGTTAGATGCACTCATGCTTAACACCGCCAGTACATCCAGAGAGCCGCCTTCTATACATTTAGAGTGTGGTAGAGTTAGTGTGAAGGATGGAGCAAGATATACTCACCCCTCACACTGCCAGTGCTTACAGAGCGAAGGATGGTGTTAGATGCACTCATGCTTAACACCGCCAGTACATCCAGAGAGCCGCCTTCTATACATTTAGAGTGTGGTAGAGTTAGTGTGAAGGATGGAGTGAGATATACTCACCCCTCACACTGCCAGTGCTTACAGAGCGAAGGATGGTGTTAGATGCACTCATGCTCAACACCGCCAGTACATCCAGAGAGCCACCTTCTATACATTTAGAGTGTGGTAGAGTTAGTGTGAAGGATGGAGTGAGATATACTCACCCCTCACACTGCCAGTGCTTACAGAGCGAAGGATGGTGTTAGATGCACTCATGCTTAACACCGCCAGTACATCCAGAGAGCCGCCTTCTATACATTTAGAGTGTGGTAGAGTTAGTGTGAAGGATGGAGCGAGATATACTCACCCCTCACACTGCCAGTGCTTACAGAGCGAAGGATGGTGTTAGATGAACTCATGCTTAACACCGCCAGTACATCCAGAGAGCCGCCTTCTATACATTTAGAGTGTGGTAGAGTTAGTGTGAAGGATGGAGTGAGATATACTCACCCCTCACACTGTGGAAATATGGATTTTTATGATCAGTTATGTCCCCTATCTTGGACCCCAACGGTTTCATGTATAAATCACAAGTACATGTATGTTCCCTCCAGTTCCAGTTATGAAGACGCAAACACTTGTGCGTCCACCGTCAACATGTCCTCTTTCAGATCCGCCATGAATGGGCCGGATATTCTATTCCTAAGTATGAAAGGCCACCGGCTTTATATGGTTCACTTATCCCATTTTACAGTTCAGACGAGTAGGCCCTGATTCTGCCATCAAGTCTTTTCTGCCTTCTGCCTCTGAAAGCTCCAGTCTGAGCTCGCATCTGTACCCATGAACTTTGTCCTACTCCCTGCGCGGCTAACGGTGCCTGACTCCAGCCTGTTGCCTGCCAAAAACTGTATTTCACCTTCAAGATTATCTGCTTTGCTCCGCTCCCTATCCAATACATTCCTGTCTAGTAGTTTAAGTAAACATTCTCCCAGCTACCGAGCAAAGGGCCCGGCTTCTCTGTCTTCATGCAAGTAATTAATAGCTCTATTACTATGGAAGATTTCTGCCCTCGCATCTAGTGTAGACACTTAGACGCTTGTACACGCACTAACGGACAGTATAAGTCAGTATAGAATAAGATTCTATCCTAAGAAGACCTTTCTTTCTGGATAACACAGTTCTTTAAACATAGGATATTAGATATGATTTGGGATTAGGTTGACATAACCCCAGACTTCTGTCTCCACATGTAGAGCTAAAAGTCAAGTTCCCTTCATCCCCTAGTTACACGTCAATCACACGTCATGCTGCTGCGCGCGCATCTCTGCCAAGTATTTCTGCTGACATTGCGAAATTCTTTCATGGAACCACCCATTTATGACATCAGACCCAATGACGTTCTTTAAGTTACGCCCAGTTACACCTACTTTAATTACGCATGTATGTTCTTATCTTTATTATCAATTGTTACGCCTCCGGCATCTGTTTCACTGTAATGCCTATTGTATATAAATGATTACCTGTCAATAAAGGGGGTCCTTCACTTCCTGAACCTTCGTGGTGATGGAATATGGAGTCCTCAATTCGAATTGATTTTGGAATAAAGCCCGTTCCGAACCTCTAATACCACGGATTCTGCCTCTTATTTTACTGAGCTATTATTATAGATTTTCCGCATCAAATTAAGTCCCGGTAATTAAATTATTTACCACATAAATGGCGCCCGAACAGGGACACTTTCTCATCTCACGCGCCGGAGGTGCGTTGCAGGCCCGGTCTCCTGTCACAGCTGGATGGACAACAACGCGTACCCACAGGATTTCCTGTATCTCCCTCCTGCCGAGCGGGGGTAACTGAGGCTGCGATCAACACCCAGACGAGGCGGTGAGAAGTGTGAAGTATCCCGACCAGAGCCTAGCTGAGAGAGCAAGATCCGAGGTATACAGAGGCCCACCAGTTCCGAAGTTCCGAAGTTCCGAAGTATCGAGTCGAGTCCAGTCCGGTCCGAGTCCAGTTCAGTTCAGTTCCGAGGCCTTCCGTTCCGAGCTACCCGGTGAGTACCATTGTCGGGGAGGCGTTCTGACGTGCACATAGGTTGTGCCGGTCAAGACGGGTTTGGGTACACAAATCCGGTCTGCACTGTTTCAGCAGTGTATCTGTACTGTTTAGCAGTATATCAAGTATGTCTAGTATATGAAGTCAGAATTATCTAGTTAGTATTGAGTATTATGCTTAGTGAACGGCCATCATTGTTGTTCATTAAATGTTAAATGTTTTAAATACGTTCTGCATATTGTGGTGTGAATGACTGTTCATTATTGTGTTTTCGTTGTATTAAACGTGTTCAAAATTTAGGTATCAGATCAGATCAGTTCTCAAAATGCCGCTCTTTTCGAAATTAAGACAGATCAAAACTAGAAAAGGGTTACTCGAAGAAGCTGTTCCCATTCCTCCTAGGGACACTCCAGGGTACTTTATGTATCATAAACATGGCCTAGACGCCATATTATTTCTTGATTTATGGGTAGACTACACCAAGGAATTACCAGAAAGTCAGAGGTGGCCCGCAGCTGGGACCTGGGATACAGATTGCATCGTGAAAGTAGAGGAAGAATTATGGAAAAAGAAAGCTAGACAATCACAGAAAGACGCCATTGAATTATGGCGTAAAGAATCGTATAGACGTACAGAAAAAGCACGTAGACAGGAAGAGAAGAGTAAGGAGAATTTAAATAAAGTTCGAGAAAATATATTAATTGAAGAAGGTACTCGAGTAAAATCAGAACAAGTAGACAGACAACGAAATGCCCTTATGAATGGTATGTATCCTCTCCTGGCCGAAGGATTACCTAAGGCTACGCCGGAGATACCAAAAGACTTGCCACCCCCATTGTTTCCGATAAAGGTACATCCCAAAGGGCATCCCAGAACCGCAGAAGATGTTTTTCTTTCCTCTTATTTAGACGACGCAGCTCCCGAGTATACTAATGCTGCGCCACATAGACCGCCTGCAGAGGGGGTTCAACGCCAAGACCCTCTTCCGTCTGTACCTCCGCAACAGCAAACTCCGACACAAGTTCAGGCAAGCACATCTGCTTCGACATCTGTATCCACACCTATAGTTGCTATATCACGTTCGACGAATCCTTTCACATCCAGCACCCCAGGTGGGGCTATCGGAGGTACATCAAACATTTTTTCCACGCCACCCAGAGTAAATAAACTTTCCTTTCAAGAATTAGCCCACCAACGTACGCCCAAACTAGTAACTCCCAACACGCTCAAGGAACTTCTAATAGATTGTAGATATGATCCTGTGCCCGGAAAAGGGGACGAAATGATGCTAGCATCATTACGTATCCGACGAGCTGCTATATATTTAGGGAAGCTACCAGGAATGACTACGCACTTAGAAAATATATATCACTTTGTCCAGTCAGGGCGAGATTCTGAGAGTATTAACAGAGCCATGGAGTACCAAAAAGTGGAAATACAGGGGGAACTGTTACGTTTCCTCATAAATTGTGTGATCAGAAATCAAGACCGACCAGGGGTAAATCTGAAAGAAATGCAAATTCTTACCACATGGAGTCAGAATATATCAGAGGGGAGACATGATAAACGATCATGTATAGTAGCTATGTGCCGAAAGATCCGCAAAGAAATAGAACGAATACACGAAGAAAGATTAGCAGTAGACGAACCTGAACAAACCGAGGAGGAGGAAGAATTAGAACTGCCCACAGGACAGTTAGAAACCATGGCCTATGTAGGTAGAGGAAGATCTTGCAATAATACTAGATGCTTCACTGATCCGATACGTCCGGTACGTCCAGATAATAGCAGAAATTTCCAAACTCCTATAATAAATATAAGGTCCCCCGAACATTCGTTCCAAGCCGCTGACAACCTACTCCGAGAACGAAGGGGTTATCATATACTCGATTCTATGGACGAACAAGAATTAGCCAGGTCAGCCGTTCATTGGGTTGATAGTCCCGGAAAATATAGTGATGATACATTAGCACACACGTTTTTGAACCTCGCCCCAGATGAACAGCGTTTAGCTGGTATCTATATGATTCAACAACTCCTTATATTATATAAAAGCCAACACTCCGACCCTGGTCCCTTACCTGATATATTGACTAAATTACTCACGAATAAATGGAGAGGTTCAGGTACTGAGCTAATTAGAGAAATACTGGAATCCAGAAAGCAGTACATTCTTTTTGTATGTCCCGAACATGTTTCACTGCCCATCAAGGAAAGAACGACGTACTATATGGATAGACAGAATCCCTTACGCGAAGTGCACCCGATAAAGGGTGAGGACAATCAGTTTAAACGTGTGTTTGTATACACACCCATATCTAAAATAGAACTATTGGAAATTAAGAAGGTGGTACCCAGTCATGACAAAGACCCAGCGGGTTTCCACCGAGAAATTAAAGACATGTTGCTCATGGGAGAGTATACCTACCCCGACATTATGACAATATTGAAGGTATTAATGCCTGCGGGCATTTATGAAAAACTCAAGGAAAAGGATTGGGAGGTGGGAGACCAAAAGATAGATTGGACAGCATTAGAAAACGAGGAAAAAGCTCGAGGTCCAGGTGCAGGGCTTGGGGAGAAGACCAAAACACTACCAGGTTTACTAGTACAGGTACTGCCACGTTTATTAACTACGAAAAAGGAAGACTGGGGTGCAATCTCAGCCTGTAAACAAAAACCAGACGAGGACACTAGTGATTTCTACGCCCGATTCGAAAAATGTTTTGGTATAAATAGTGGAATAAAAGCAAGTAGCGAGTCGTATCCACATCTGTTTGTGACAAAGTTAGTTGAAAATTCTTTGCCTCAAGTTAAGAATAGAGTATTGAAATTCGAGAGTACCTGGCAAGGTAACACTCCGTCACAAATGTTACAAATGCTACAGTACCATCACAATAGAATTAGAGAGGAACAAGAACATGAACAAAGACGCATGAAAGACACGAAAATGAAAATGCTAGTTTCCCAGACAGTTCCAGCTGACGGTCATAAAAAGGGTATGACACAGTCCAGTGTTTCAACAGGTCCTGTAAAAGGGACATGCAACTATTGTAAACAGCCAGGTCATTATGTACACGATTGTCCAGTTTTAAAACATAATATCGCCATAGGTAATACAAAAGAAAGACCACGGCCACCTAGACAGGATCAGAACCAACAAGGAGCTCCGCAGCACGCACAGTCCATGCCAGCTCCGCAACAGTCTCTGCCGGCTCCACCATCGCAGCCTATTGCTGCCACCCAAACAACGACACGACAGATGTACCAGACCGCACAGTATGACTATCCTGATTATCAACGATACTCATGAAACAGCCTAGAGAGGGAACTTGGCTTACCCCTTATTGAGGTCCCTGTAGATCAAGAAGGACCTTATGTACACAGTGAACTATTAGGCCAAGATAGAAAATTTTTACTTGATACAGGGGCAAGCCGAACAACAATAAAACGTAGTGAAGTTCCAGGGGCACCCCTCTCAGGCTCACAGAATATTTCCCTTGGCTTTTCAGGAAAACCTATCGTTAACGAAGTATCACAGCCTCTTCCCCTTACGATTGGTCCTTTGACACAAACTACAGATTTATTGCTTACTAAATCATGCCCAGAAAACTTGTTAGGTATAAAAACTTTGAAAGCTCTAGGAGCTATAATATGTTGTTCTCCGGAAGGAGTAAGATTGTTTTTACGTGATTTCAAAGGGCACTATGTATCCCGAGACATGGATCACCGACTGCAGACTTTACCCACACATTTATGGGCACAAGGCCCTACAGATGTTGGTTGCATGAACATTACACCATATCGAGTCACACTAAAGGCAGGAGTGGTACTACCACGAATGCGACAATACAAGTTACCACGAGATGCTGTAGTGGCTTTACTGCAAATCATTGACGAACTTATTACCCAAGGAGTGGTTGTGGAAACAGACTCCAATGTATGTAATTCACCGATAATTCCGATTCTCAAACAAACTGATCCAAAGGCCCCGCCAGTATATCGATTGGTCATTGATCTGCGCGAATTAAATAAATGTATTGTACCACAATACCCCGTAGTTCCAGACATTTCTTCATTACTGACAGCTATTGATTCCGAAGCAACATTCTTTACTGTAATTGATCTCAAGAATGCCTTTTTCAGTGTCCCAATAGATCCGGAAAGCCAATACTTGTTCGGATTTAGTTTAAATGGACGAAGCTTTAAATTCACACGCGCACCCCAAGGATTCACAGAAAGCCCCAGCATCTATAGCCAAGCACTGAAACGAGAACTTGACAGTATATACATGCCAGTCAACACTGCCCTGCTTCAATATGTCGATGATCTACTGATCACCGCTAGAAGCGAACCTGAATGTGAAAAAGCCTCACTGACGGTTTTACATTTTTTGGCCGAAAAGGGGCACAAGGTGTCCCCTTCTAAGCTACAATTCTGTGTCCAGTGAGTTGTTTACCTTGGTCACTCGCTGTCCAAGGAGGGAAGGCAGCTTACACCAGATCGCATCCAGTTAATTGCTAACATGCCAATACCCAAGACACAAAAGGAGGTGCGGGCTTTTATAGGCCTCACTTCATATTGTAGGCAGTGGATCCCTCAGTATGCATTTCTAGCAAAACCACTCATTCAGTTGACAACACAGGAGGCAGCCACATTGACTGTCCTCCCTTGGACACAGGAACATACACAAGCTTTTGAAAGCCTAAAGAAAGCTTTATGTTAAGCACCCGTTTTAGCAACACCATGTTACTATAAACATTTTACACTCTTTGTTACAGAACGCGAGGGTACTGCTTTGTCAGTACTCACTCAGGAACAAGCAGGATCACACAAACCGTGTGCTTATTTTTCTAGTACATTAGATCCCGTAGCTCAGGCTCTGCCTGCGTGCCTGAAATCAGTGGCAGCAACAGCTTTAGCAATTAGACAAAGCGATGCCATAGTGTTAGGACACCAATTGACAGTACAAGTACCACATGCAGTAGAGGTCCTCTTGAACCGCACACAGACACAACACTTGACTATAGCACGACTCACTGGTTACGAATTAACATTGTTTCAGCCACATATAGAAATCAGACGTTGTAGTGCATTGAATCCTGCCACACTGTTACCAGTAAATGGAACAGACCCACTTGCACATGATTGTATTGAAGTTATCACTATCACGACGAAACCTAGACAAGACTTGACAGACGTCCCATTGTCAGATCCAGACCTGACGTTGTATGTAGATGGGTCATGTATGAGAACAAGTACAGGAGAGTTAGTGGCCGCGTATGCAGTCACAACAGATACTGAAGTTATTGAAACAAATCGCATAAATACCTTGTCCGCTCAAGTAACAGAGCTCGTCGCTCTGACACAAGCCTGTATTCAAGCTACGAATAAAAAAGTCAACATATATACTGATTCACGTTATGCATTCGGAGTTGTACATGACTTCGGCGTGCTGTGGCGAGAGAGAGGTTATTTAACTTCTCACGGTACCCACATTCAGCACGGACCCCTTATTCATGCCTTACTAGATGCAATACATCTACCCACTGCAATATCAATTGTGAAATGTAAAGCTCATACGAAAGTTACTGATATCATTTCCCAAGGCAATGATTTAGCTGACAGAACAGCTAAACAGACTGCTCAAACCCACACGTCTGACATGATAAAGACAATAGTTCCGACACCAACACATTGCATGACGGTTAAGGATCCCGCTCTTGACGTAATTGACATACAGACACATGCTACACCAGATGAAATAAAGAAATGGACTGAATTAGGAGGGACCCAAACGGATCAAGGATGGATGACGAAGGAAAAATCTGTGTGGTTCCTTCCTGATTCAATAGTCCAAGTTATCATTAACACTGTACATAGTCCAGCGCACCTAGGAGAAAAAGCTATGCTAGACAGCATTCAACACATTTGGTTCAACAAACATTTACGAGCAGCAGCTAAACAAAAAGTCCGTACCTGTATGATCTGTTGTCAGTTTAACCCAGGTAAAAGCATTCCCGTAGAACAGGGTGGATTTCAGCCTCCTGATCACTCTTTTGAAGTCCTCCAGATGGATTATATCCAGATGGAACGATGTCGAGGATTCAAATATGTTCTCGTAGTTGTCTGTGCTCTTTCCCATTGGACAGAGGCATACCCGGTTTCAGATTACACTGCCCCGACTACTGCCAAACAGTTGGTTCGAGAATTCTTCCCACGATACGGTTTACCACGTGCTGTCTACTCAGATAACGGCCAGCCGTTCTCCTCCGAACTAATGAAACACGTTTCACTTTTGTTAGGCTATCAGTGGAGATTTCACTGTGTCCGACACCCCGAGGCAGCAGGTCTCGTGGAACGACATAATCAAACTCTGAAAATTAGATTGTCCAAAATATGTAGAGAGAAAGGTGTCGACTGGGTAGTAGCCTTACCAGTTGCACTCTTTTACATGAGAATGGTAGCGCACTCTCGAACAGGGCTATCCCCTTATGAGGTGGTCTTTGGTAGACCACCAAATATGTGGGGGACGCCTATACCACGAAAAATAACTGATGTTGACTGTAACATGCTGACAGATTACTTGGCTTCTTTGATGTCTGCACTACAATCTTGTCGTTCACAGGTAGCTGCAGCCTTTCCCGACAACACCGAGGTGAAACCCCATGACGTAGTTCCAGGGGATTTGGTGTTAGTGAGGAACTTTGACCGAAAGTCTCAGCTGGATCCTAGGTGGAGATCGCCTCAGCTCGTACTGTTAACAACGAGGACAGCCGTGAAGATCGAAGGTCGAAAGGGCTGGATACATTCAAGTCATATCAAGAAATTTCATGGACTACCTTCCGATGTAAATGACACACCTTGCGTGTCTTCACCGATTGACTCAAAGCTTCCTTTGGTTGAACTGAATGACAAAGAACAATACAGACTAAAATTAAGGTCTGCCAAGTCAGACAATTTGATTGTTTAAGTCCTCTCCAAGGTGAATCGGTCGAATTTGTCCCTGACATGAATCCCCTAGACCTGAATAGAGAAAGACACCGAAGGAAGCGAATGAAACAACATGCGTACTATAAATCGCTGCGTAGTCATTGCACAGTGACGTTATTAATTTTGTTTTTCTTATGTCTTTTAATAATAGCTGCAAGTATATTGTTGCACATATATTATCCTATTTCTAAACATGTTCATAATGTTACTGCTGAACATTCTTTTAGTGAACTTCCCCCGCATGAGTTGTCATATAGATTTGCGCTGCGCAACAACACTTTTATTAGTATGTTACATCATTCCCATCAGGTTAGCAATGCTACAAATTGTTGGATATGTGGCCGACTCCCTCCCTATCAGAACTATCAAGGAATTCTGCCTCTCTTCCCATACCCGTTCACACACAATGGCTCCTGTGGAGCATGGTTTAGTCTAATTAATTCCCAAGATTCGAATTCCGCAGTTTATCAAGACAACTGGGTATGGGGAAACCTGCACTTAGTTTTACTTAAAGTCTGCTACCCTGACAAGAAGGGACTTCCCAAAAGAACAGGAACTGATCTAGAAAATGAGGTATATGGATTAGGTAATTTCACGCTTAATCTCATGATCCTGAATGTCGAATCCGAATCTGCACCAATTTTGCCCGCTATGTCAGTATTTCCAGTTAAAGGTGAATTATGTATAAGAAAGAATGGCTCTATACACATGGGCCACAGTAAATGCACCACTGTAATAGAATTCAGTCTACATTTAGAGCTTCTCGCCATTCCTACTTTGTATGTGGTCAGACTGCATATATACGTTTGCCTCTAGATTGGGATGGTACCTGCTATATTGGATTCCTTTTGCCACCTGTTTTCCTAGCTCCTCCTGATTATCATAGAAATACTCATTTAGTACACAATAGAGAACGGAGAGATCTCCCAATAGTTGATTACACTGAGACAGCATGGGAAAAATACACAGATTTCAATAAAGGTCTCTTTCCCTATATAGGTACAGTTACCAATAGTAAGCTGATACGTAGATTAACCAGAACCCTTGAAGCAGTAGTGAACGAAACTATTTCCGCCTTAGGCAATTTAACAGAAGAGCAGTCTGCTATGCGGATTGTTGTGCTTCAAAATCGTCTTGTCCTTGACGTCATCCTGGCCGATAGGGGCGGAGCTTGTAGGGTCATCGGATCAAGCTGTTGCATTTTCATACCAGAAAATTCGCCATCTGTATATAAAGCCATAACTCGCCTTCATAAAATTGTAAGCCAGATACACCAGAATCCAGGCACCTGGACTTGGTCCAGTTGGTTTTGGAGTGTATTATCTACCTTTGGATGGAGGGTCCTATCCTTCCTAGGTATTGGCTTTCTCATACTATTCAGTTGCTGTTTATGCCTACAATGTGGACCAGCGATTTGTGGTCTGTGTGCCACCTCGTGTATCCCACATCCAAGTTTTCATTCAAGATTCCGGAAGAAGAAAGAAGAACAAATGATGCTATATGAACAGATCAACGGATTGATGAAGATTGATATCTCTTAAGGACAAGTAGGGGACAAGGAGGGAATGTGGAAATATGGATTTTTATGATCAGTTATGTCCCCTATCTTGGACCCCAACGGTTTCATGTATAAATCACAAGTACATGTATGTTCCCTCCAGTTCCAGTTATGAAGACGCAAACACTTGTGCGTCCACCGTCAACATGTCCTCTTTCAGATCCGCCATGAATGGGCCGGATATTCTATTCCTAAGTATGAAAGGCCACCGGCTTTATATGGTTCACTTATCCCATTTTACAGTTCAGACGAGTAGGCCCTGATTCTGCCATCAAGTCTTTTCTGCCTTCTGCCTCTGAAAGCTCCAGTCTGAGCTCGCATCTGTACCCATGAACTTTGTCCTACTCCCTGCGCGGCTAACGGTGCCTGACTCCAGCCTGTTGCCTGCCAAAAACTGTATTTCACCTTCAAGATTATCTGCTTTGCTCCGCTCCCTATCCAATACATTCCTGTCTAGTAGTTTAAGTAAACATTCTCCCAGCTACCGAGCAAAGGGCCCGGCTTCTCTGTCTTCATGCAAGTAATTAATAGCTCTATTACTATGGAAGATTTCTGCCCTCGCATCTAGTGTAGACACTTAGACGCTTGTACACGCACTAACGGACAGTATAAGTCAGTATAGAATAAGATTCTATCCTAAGAAGACCTTTCTTTCTGGATAACACAGTTCTTTAAACATAGGATATTAGATATGATTTGGGATTAGGTTGACATAACCCCAGACTTCTGTCTCCACATGTAGAGCTAAAAGTCAAGTTCCCTTCATCCCCTAGTTACACGTCAATCACACGTCATGCTGCTGCGCGCGCATCTCTGCCAAGTATTTCTGCTGACATTGCGAAATTCTTTCATGGAACCACCCATTTATGACATCAGACCCAATGACGTTCTTTAAGTTACGCCCAGTTACACCTACTTTAATTACGCATGTATGTTCTTATCTTTATTATCAATTGTTACGCCTCCGGCATCTGTTTCACTGTAATGCCTATTGTATATAAATGATTACCTGTCAATAAAGGGGGTCCTTCACTTCCTGAACCTTCGTGGTGATGGAATATGGAGTCCTCAATTCGAATTGATTTTGGAATAAAGCCCGTTCCGAACCTCTAATACCACGGATTCTGCCTCTTATTTTACTGAGCTATTATTATAGATTTTCCGCATCAAATTAAGTCCCGGTAATTAAATTATTTACCACAACACTGCCAGTGCTTACAGAGCGAAGGATGGTGTTAGATGCACTCATGCTCAACACCGGCAGTACATCCAGAGAGCCGCCTTCTATACATTTAGAGTGTGGTAGAGTTAGTGTGAAGGATGGAGTGAGATATACTCACCCCTCATACTGCCAGTGCTTACAGAGCAAAGGATGGTGTTAGATGCACTCATGCTTAACACCACCAGTGCATCCAGAGAGCCGCCTTCTATACATTTAGAGTGTGGTAGAGTTAGTGTGAAGGATGGAGTGAGATATACTCACTCCTTAAACCGCCAGTGCCTACAGAGCGAAGGATTATGTTAGATGCACTCATGCTTAACACCGCCAGTGCATCCAGAGAGCCGCCTTCTATACATTTAGAGTGTGGTAGAGTTAGTGTGAAGGATGGAGCGAGATATACTCACCCCTTACACTGCCAGTGCTTACAGAGCGAAGGATGGTGTTAGATGCACTCATGCTTAACACGCCAGTGCACCCAGAGAGCCGCCTTTTTGTACATTTAGAGTGTGGTAGAGTTAGTGTGAAGGATGGAGTGAGATATACTCACCCCTCACACTGCCAGTGCTTACAGAGCAAAGGATGGTGTTAGATGCACTCATGCTTAACACGCCCGTGCATCCAGAGAGCCGCCTTCTATACATTTAGAGTGTGGTAGAGTTAGTGTGAAGGATGGAGTGAGATATACTCACCCCTCACACTGCCAGTGCTTACAGAGCGAAGGATGGTGTTAGATGCACTCATACTTAACACCGCCAGTGCATCCAGAGAGCCGCCTTCTATACATTCACAGTGTGGTAGAGTTAGTGTGAAGGATGGAGCGATATATACTCACCCCTTACACTGCCAGTGCTTACAGAGCGAAGGATGGTGTTAGATGCACTCATGCTTAACACGCCAGTGCACCCAGAGAGCCGCCTTCTATACATTTAGAGTGTGGTAGAGTTAGTGTGAAGGATGGAGCGAGATATACTCACCCCTCACACTGCCAGTGCTTACAGAACGAAGGATGGTGTTAGATGCACTCATGCTTAACACCGCCAGTACATCCAGAGAGCCGCCTTCTATACATTTAGAGTGTGGTAGAGTTAGTGTGAAGGATGGAGTGAGATATACTCACCCCTCACACTGCCAGTGCTTACAGAGCGAAGGATGGTGTTAGATGCACTCAAGCTTAACACCACCAGTGCATCCAGAGAGCCGCCTTCTATACATTTAGAGTGTGGTAGAGTTAGTGTGAAGGATGGAGTGAGATATACTCACCCCTCACACTACCAGTGGTTACAGAGCGAAGGATGGTGTTCGATGCACTCATGCTTAACACCGCCAGTACATCCAGAGAGCCGCCTTCTATACATTTAGAGTGTGGTAGAGTTAGGGTAAAGGATGGAGTGAGATATACTCACCCCTTAAACCGCCAGTGCATACAGAGCGAAGGATAGGATGGTGTTAGATGCACTCATGTTTAACACGCCAGTACATCCAGAGAGCCTCCTTCTATACATTTAGAGTGTGGTAGAGTTAGTGTGAAGGATGGAGCGAGATATACTCACCCCTCACACTGCCAGTGCTTACAGGACGAATGATGGTGTTAGATGCACTGATGCTTAACACCGCCAGTACATCCAGAGAGCCGCCTTCTATACATTCACAGTGTGGTAGAGTTAGTGTGAAGGATGGAGTGAGATATACTCACCCCTTAACCCGCCAGTGCTTACAGAGCGAAGGATGGTGTTAGATGCACTCATGCTTAACACCGCCAGTACATCCAGAGAGCTGCCTTCTATACATTTAGAGTGTGGTAGAGTTAGTGTGAAGGATGGGGTGAGATATACTCACCCTCACACTGCCAGTGCTTACAGAGTGAAGGATGGTGTTGCACTCATGCTTAACACCGCCAGTACATCCAGAGAGCCGCCTTCTATACATTTAGAGTGTGGTAGAGTTAGTGTCTAGGATGGAGTGAGATATACTCACCCCGTAAACCGCCAGTGCTTACAGAGTGAAGGATAGGATGGTGTTAGATGCACTCATGCTTAACACGCCAGTACATCCAGAGAGGCGCCTTCTATACATTTAGAGTGTGGTAGAGTTAGTGTGAAGGATGGAGCGAGATATACTCACCCCTCACACTGCCAGTGCTTACAGAGCGAATGATGGTGTTAGATGCACTCATGCTTAACACGCCAGTGCATCCAGAGAGCCGCCTTCTATACATTTAGAGAGTGTGGTAGAGTTAGTGTGAAGGATGGAGTGAGATATACTCACCCCTCACACTGCCAGTGGTTACAGAGCGAAGGATGGTGTTAGATGCACTCATGCTTAACACCGCCAGTACATCTAGAGAGCCGCCTTCTATACATGTAGAGTGTGGTAGAGTTAGGGTAAAGGATGGAGTGAGATGTACTCACCCCTTAAACCGCCAGTGCATACAGAGCTAAGGATAGGATGGTGTTAGATGCACTCATGCTTAACACGCCAGTACATCCAGAGAGCCGCCTTCTATACATTTAGAGTGTGGTAGAGTTAGTGTGAAGGATGGAGCGAGATATACTCACCCCTCACACTGCCAGTGCTTACAGGACAAATGATGGTGTTAGATGCACTGATGCTTAACACCGCCAGTACATCCAGAGAGCCGCCTTCTATACATTTAGTGTGGTAGAGTTAGTGTGAAGGATGGAGTGAGATATACTCACCCCTTAACCCGCCAGTGCTTACAGAGCGTAGGATGGTGTTAGATGCACTCATGCTTAACACCGCCAGTACATCCAGAGAGCCGCCTTCTATACATTTAGAGTGTGGTAGAGTTAGTGTGAAGGATGGAGTGAGATATACTCACCCCTCACACTGCCAGTGCTTACAGAGCGAAGGATGGTGTTAGATGCACTCATGCTCAACACCGCCAGTACATCCAGAGAGCCACCTTCTATACATTTAGAGTGTGGTAGAGTTAGTGTGAAGGATGGAGTGAGATATACTCACCCCTCACACTGCCAGTGTTACAGAGCGAAGGATGGTGTTAGATGCACTCATGCTTAACACCGCCAGTACATCCAGAGAGCCGCCTTCTATACATTTAGAGTGTGGTAGAATTAGTGTGAAGGATGGAACGAGATATACTCACCCCTCACACTGCCAGTGCTTACAGAGCGAAGGATGGTGTTAGATGAACTCATGCTTAACACCGCCAGTACATCCAGAGAGCCGCCTTCTATACATTTAGAGTGTGGTAGAGTTAGTGTGAAGGATGGAGTGAGATATACTCACCCCTCACACTGCCAGTGCTTACAGAGCGAAGGATGGTGTTAGATGCACTCATGCTCAACACCGGCAGTACATCCAGAGAGCCGCCTTCTATACATTTAGAGTGTGGTAGAGTTAGTGTGAAGGATGGAGTGAGATATACTCACCCCTCATACTGCCAGTGCTTACAGAGCAAAGGATGGTGTTAGATGCACTCATGCTTAACACCACCAGTGCATCCAGAGAGCCGCCTTCTATACATTTAGAGTGTGGTAGAGTTAGTGTGAAGGATGGAGTGAGATATACTCACTCCTTAAACCGCCAGTGCTTACAGAGCGAAGGATTGTGTTAGATGCACTCATGCTTAACACCGCCAGTGCATCCAGAGAGCCGCCTTCTATACATTTAGAGTGTGGTAGAGTTAGTGTGAAGGATGGAGCGAGATATACTCACCCCTCACACTGCCAGTGCTTACAGAGCGAATGATGGTGTTAGATGCACTCATGCTTAACACGCCAGTGCATCCAGAGAGCCGCCTTCTATACATTTAGAGTGTGGTAGAGTTAGTGTGAAGGATGGAGTGAGATATACTCACCCCTCACACTGCCAGTGGTTACAGAGCGAAGGATGGTGTTAGATGCACTCATGCTTAACACCGCCAGTACATCTAGAGAGCCGCCTTCTATACATGTAGAGTGTGGTAGAGTTAGGGTAAAGGATGGAGTGAGATGTACTCACCCCTTAAACCGCCAGTGCATACAGAGCTAAGGATAGGATGGTGTTAGATGCACTCATGCTTAACACGCCAGTACATCCAGAGAGCCGCCTTCTATACATTTAGAGTGTGGTAGAGTTAGTGTGAAGGATGGAGCGAGATATACTCACCCCTCACACTGCCAGTGCTTACAGGACAAATGATGGTGTTAGATGCACTGATGCTTAACACCGCCAGTACATCCAGAGAGCCGCCTTCTATACATTTACAGTGTGGTAGAGTTAGTGTGAAGGATGGAGCGAGATATACTCACCCCTCACACTGCCAGTGCTTACAGAGCGAAGGATGGTGTTAGATGCACTCATGCTTAACACCGCCAGAACATCCAGAGAGCCGCCACTATACCTTTACAGTGTGGTAGAGTTAGTGTGAAGGATGGAGTGAGATATACTCACCCCTTATACCGCCAGTGCTTACAGAGCGAAGGATGATGTTAGATGCACTCATGCTTAACACCGCCAGTACATCCAGAGAGCCGCCTTCTATACATTTAGAGTGTGGTAGAGTTAGTGTGAAGGATGGAGTGAGATATACTCACCCCTCACACTGCCAGTGCTTACAGAGCGAAGGATGGTGTTAGATGCACTCATGCTTAACACCGCCAGTACATCCAGAGAGCCGCCTTCTATACATTTAGAGTGTGGTAGAGTTAGTGTGAAGGATGGAGCGAGATATACTCACCCCTCACACTGCCAGTGCTTACAGAGCGAAGGATGGTGTTAGATGCACTCATACTTAACACCGCCAGTACATCCAGAGAGCCGCCTTCTATACATTTAGAGTGTGGTAGAGTTAGTGTGAAGGATGGAGCGAGATATACTCACCCCTCACACTGCCAGTGCTTACAGAGCGAAGGATGGTGTTAGATGCACTCATGCTTAACACCGCCAGTACATCCAGCGAGCCGCCTTCTATAGATTTAGAGTGTGGTAGAGTTAGTGTCTAGGATGGAGTGAGATATACTCACCCCTTAAACCGCCAGTGCTTAGAGAGCGAAGGATAGGATGGTGTTAGATGCACTCATGCTTAACACGCCAGTACATCCAGAGAGCCGCCTTCTATACATTTAGAGTGTGGTAGAGTTAGTGTGAAGGATGGAGCGAGATATACTCACCCCTCACGCTGCCAGTGCTTACAGAGCGAAGGATGGTGTTAGATGCACTCATGCTTAACATGCCAGTGCATGCAGAGAGCCGCCTTCTATACATTTAGAGTGTGGTAGAGTTAGTGTGAAGGATGGAGCGAGATATACTCACCCCTCACACTGCCAGTGCTTACAGAGCGAAGGATGGTGTTAGATGCAGTCATGCTTAACACCGCCAATACATCCAGAGAGCCGCCTTCTATACAGTTAGAGTGTGGTAGAGTTAGTGTGAAGGATGGAGTGAGATATACTCACCCCTTAAACCGCCAGTGCTTACAGAGCGAAGGATGGTGTTAGATGCACTCATGCTTAACACCGCCAGTACATCCAGAGAGCCGCCTTCTATACATTTAGAGTGTGGTAGAGTTAGTGTGAAGGATGGAGCGAGATATACTCACCCCTCACACTGCCAGTGCTTACAGAGCGAAGGATGGTGTTAGATGCACTCATGCTTAACACCGCCAGTACATCCAGAGAGCCGCCTTCTATACATTTAGAGTGTGGTAGAGTTAGTGTGAAGGATGGAGCAAGATATACTCACCCCTCACACTGCCAGTGCTTACAGAGCGAAGGATGGTGTTAGATGCACTCATGCTTAACACCGCCAGTACATCCAGAGAGCCGCCTTCTATACATTTAGAGTGTGGTAGAGTTAGTGTGAAGGATGGAGTGAGATATACTCACCCCTCACACTGCCAGTGCTTACAGAGCGAAGGATGGTGTTAGATGCACTCATGCTCAACACCGCCAGTACATCCAGAGAGCCACCTTCTATACATTTAGAGTGTGGTAGAGTTAGTGTGAAGGATGGAGTGAGATATACTCACCCCTCACACTGCCAGTGCTTACAGAGCGAAGGATGGTGTTAGATGCACTCATGCTTAACACCGCCAGTACATCCAGAGAGCCGCCTGCTATACATTTAGAGTGTGGTAGAGTTAGTGTGAAGGATGGAGCGAGATATACTCACCCTCACACTGCCAGTGCTTACAGAGTGAAGGATGGTGTTGCACTCATGCTTAACACCGCCAGTACATCCAGAGAGCCGCCTTCTATACATTTAGAGTGTGGTAGAGTTAGTGTCTAGGATGGAGTGAGATATACTCACCCCGTAAACCGCCAGTGCTTACAGAGTGAAGGATAGGATGGTGTTAGATGCACTCATGCTTAACACGCCAGTACATCCAGAGAGGCGCCTTCTATACATTTAGAGTGTGGTAGAGTTAGTGTGAAGGATGGAGCGAGATATACTCACCCCTCACACTGCCAGTGCTTACAGAGCGAATGATGGTGTTAGATGCACTCATGCTTAACACGCCAGTGCATCCAGAGAGCCGCCTTCTATACATTTAGAGAGTGTGGTAGAGTTAGTGTGAAGGATGGAGTGAGATATACTCACCCCTCACACTGCCAGTGGTTACAGAGCGAAGGATGGTGTTAGATGCACTCATGCTTAACACCGCCAGTACATCTAGAGAGCCGCCTTCTATACATGTAGAGTGTGGTAGAGTTAGGGTAAAGGATGGAGTGAGATGTACTCACCCCTTAAACCGCCAGTGCATACAGAGCTAAGGATAGGATGGTGTTAGATGAACTCATGCTTAACACGCCAGTACATCCAGAGAGCCGCCTTCTATACATTTAGAGTGTGGTAGAGTTAGTGTGAAGGATGGAGCGAGATATACTCACCCCTCACACTGCCAGTGCTTACAGGACAAATGATGGTGTTAGATGCACTGATGCTTAACACCGCCAGTACATCCAGAGAGCCGCCTTCTATACATTTAGTGTGGTAGAGTTAGTGTGAAGGATGGAGTGAGATATACTCACCCCTTAACCCGCCAGTGCTTACAGAGCGTAGGATGGTGTTAGATGCACTCATGCTAAACACCGCCAGTACATCCAGAGAGCCGCCTTCTATACATTTAGAGTGTGGTAGAGTTAGTGTGAAGGATGGAGTGAGATATACTCACCCCTCACACTGCCAGTGCTTACAGAGCGAAGGATGGTGTTAGATGCACTCATGCTCAACACCGCCAGTACATCCAGAGAGCCACCTTCTATACATTTAGAGTGTGGTAGAGTTAGTGTGAAGGATGGAGTGAGATATACTCACCCCTCACACTGCCAGTGTTACAGAGCGAAGGATGGTGTTAGATGCACTCATGCTTAACACCGCCAGTACATCCAGAGAGCCGCCTTCTATACATTTAGAGTGTGGTAGAGTTAGTGTGAAGGATGGAACGAGATATACTCACCCCTCACACTGCCAGTGCTTACAGAGCGAAGGATGGTGTTAGATGAACTCATGCTTAACACCGCCAGTACATCCAGAGAGCCGCCTTCTATACATTTAGAGTGTGGTAGAGTTAGTGTGAAGGATGGAGTGAGATATACTCACCCCTCACACTGCCAGTGCTTACAGAGCGAAGGATGGTGTTAGATGCACTCATGCTCAACACCGGCAGTACATCCAGAGAGCCGCCTTCTATACATTTAGAGTGTGGTAGAGTTAGTGTGAAGGATGGAGTGAGATATACTCACCCCTCATACTGCCAGTGCTTACAGAGCAAAGGATGGTGTTAGATGCACTCATGCTTAACACCACCAGTGCATCCAGAGAGCCGCCTTCTATACATTTAGAGTGTGGTAGAGTTAGTGTGAAGGATGGAGTGAGATATACTCACTCCTTAAACCGCCAGTGCTTACAGAGCGAAGGATTGTGTTAGATGCACTCATGCTTAACACCGCCAGTGCATCCAGAGAGCCGCCTTCTATACATTTAGAGTGTGGTAGAGTTAGTGTGAAGGATGGAGCGAGATATACTCACCCCTCACACTGCCAGTGCTTACAGAGCGAATGATGGTGTTAGATGCACTCATGCTTAACACGCCAGTGCATCCAGAGAGCCGCCTTCTATACATTTAGAGTGTGGTAGAGTTAGTGTGAAGGATGGAGTGAGATATACTCACCCCTCACACTGCCAGTGGTTACAGAGCGAAGGATGGTGTTAGATGCACTCATGCTTAACACCGCCAGTACATCTAGAGAGCCGCCTTCTATACATGTAGAGTGTGGTAGAGTTAGGGTAAAGGATGGAGTGAGATGTACTCACCCCTTAAACCGCCAGTGCATACAGAGCTAAGGATAGGATGGTGTTAGATGCACTCATGCTTAACACGCCAGTACATCCAGAGAGCCGCCTTCTATACATTTAGAGTGTGGTAGAGTTAGTGTGAAGGATGGAGTGAGATATACTCACCCCTCACACTGCCAGTGCTTACAGGACAAATGATGGTGTTAGATGCACTGATGCTTAACACCGCCAGTACATCCAGAGAGCCGCCTTCTATACATTTACAGTGTGGTAGAGTTAGTGTGAAGGATGGAGCGAGATATACTCACCCCTCACACTGCCAGTGCTTACAGAGCGAAGGATGGTGTTAGATGCACTCATGCTTAACACCGCCAGAACATCCAGAGAGCCGCCACTATACCTTTACAGTGTGGTAGAGTTAGTGTGAAGGATGGAGTGAGATATACTCACCCCTTATACCGCCAGTGCTTACAGAGCGAAGGATGATGTTAGATGCACTCATGCTTAACACCGCCAGTACATCCAGAGAGCCGCCTTCTATACATTTAGAGTGTGGTAGAGTTAGTGTGAAGGATGGAGTGAGATATACTCACCCCTCACACTGCCAGTGCTTACAGAGCGAAGGATGGTGTTAGATGCACTCATGCTTAACACCGCCAGTACATCCAGAGAGCCGCCTTCTATACATTTAGAGTGTGGTAGAGTTAGTGTGAAGGATGGAGCGAGATATACTCACCCCTCACACTGCCAGTGCTTACAGAGCGAAGGATGGTGTTAGATGCACT
Organism: Triturus cristatus; assembly: GCF_964204655.1. Classification (NCBI taxonomy): domain Eukaryota; kingdom Metazoa; phylum Chordata; class Amphibia; order Caudata; family Salamandridae; genus Triturus; species Triturus cristatus. The sequence goes on along the minus strand of NW_028188331.1, from coordinate 132,667 downwards.
CATACTTAACACCGCCAGTACATCCAGAGAGCCGCCTTCTATACATTTAGAGTGTGATAGAGTTAGTGTGAAGGATGGAGCGAGATATACTCACCCCTCACACTGCCAGTGCTTACAGAGCGAAGGATGGTGTTAGATGCACTCATGCTTAACACCGCCAGTACATCCAGCGAGCCGCCTTCTATAGATTTAGAGTGTGGTAGAGTTAGTGTCTAGGATGGAGTGAGATATACTCACCCCTTAAACCGCCAGTGCTTAGAGAGCGAAGGATAGGATGGTGTTAGATGCACTCATGCTTAACACGCCAGTACATCCAGAGAGCCGCCTTCTATACATTTAGAGTGTGGTAGAGTTAGTGTGAAGGATGGAGCGAGATATACTCACCCCTCACGCTGCCAGTGCTTACAGAGCGAAGGATGGTGTTAGATGCACTCATGCTTAACATGCCAGTGCATGCAGAGAGCCGCCTTCTATACATTTAGAGTGTGGTAGAGTTAGTGTGAAGGATGGAGCGAGATATACTCACCCCTCACACTGCCAGTGCTTACAGAGCGAAGGATGGTGTTAGATGCAGTCATGCTTAACACCGCCAATACATCCAGAGAGCCGCCTTCTATACAGTTAGAGTGTGGTAGAGTTAGTGTGAAGGATGGAGTGAGATATACTCACCCCTTAAACCGCCAGTGCTTACAGAGCGAAGGATGGTGTTAGATGCACTCATGCTTAACACCGCCAGTACATCCAGAGAGCCGCCTTCTATACATTTAGAGTGTGGTAGAGTTAGTGTGAAGGATGGAGCGAGATATACTCACCCCTCACACTGCCAGTGCTTACAGAGCGAAGGATGGTGTTAGATGCACTCATGCTTAACACCGCCAGTACATCCAGAGAGCCGCCTTCTATACATTTAGAGTGTGGTAGAGTTAGTGTGAAGGATGGAGCAAGATATACTCACCCCTCACACTGCCAGTGCTTACAGAGCGAAGGATGGTGTTAGATGCACTCATGCTTAACACCGCCAGTACATCCAGAGAGCCGCCTTCTATACATTTAGAGTGTGGTAGAGTTAGTGTGAAGGATGGAGTGAGATATACTCACCCCTCACACTGCCAGTGCTTACAGAGCGAAGGATGGTGTTAGATGCACTCATGCTCAACACCGCCAGTACATCCAGAGAGCCACCTTCTATACATTTAGAGTGTGGTAGAGTTAGTGTGAAGGATGGAGTGAGATATACTCACCCCTCACACTGCCAGTGCTTACAGAGCGAAGGATGGTGTTAGATGCACTCATGCTTAACACCGCCAGTACATCCAGAGAGCCGCCTGCTATACATTTAGAGTGTGGTAGAGTTAGTGTGAAGGATGGAGCGAGATATACTCACCCCTCACACTGCCAGTGCTTACAGAGCGAAGGATGGTGTTAGATGAACTCATGCTTAACACGCCAGTGCATCCAGAGAGCCGCCTTCTATACATTTAGAGTGTGGAAGAGTTAGTGTGAAGGATGGAGTGAGATATACTCACCCCTCACACTGCCAGTGGTTACAGAGCGAAGGATGGTGTTAGATGCACTCATGCTTAACACCGCCAGTACATCTAGAGAGCCGCCTTCTATACATGTAGAGTGTGGTAGAGTTAGGGTAAAGGATGGAGTGAGATGTACTCACCCCTTAAACCGCCAGTGCATACAGAGCTAAGGATAGGATGGTGTTAGATGCACTCATGCTTAACACGCCAGTACATCCAGAGAGCCGCCTTCTATACATTTAGAGTGTGGTAGAGTTAGTGTGAAGGATGGAGCGAGAAATACTCACCCCTCACACTGCCGTCTTACAGGACAAATGATGGTGTTAGATGCACTGATGCTTAACACCGCCAGTACATCCAGAGAGCCGCCTTCTATACATTTACAGTGTGGTAGAGTTAGTGTGAAGGATGGAGTGAGATATACTCACCCCTTAACCCGCCAGTGCTTACAGAGCGAAGGATGGTGTTAGATGCACTCATGCTCAACACCGCCAGTACATCCAGAGAGCCACCTTCTATACATTTAGAGTGTGGTAGAGTTAGTGTGAAGGATGGAGTGAGATATACTCACCCCTCACACTGCCAGTGCTTACAGAGCGAAGGATGGTGTTAGATGCACTCATGCTTAACACCGCCAGTACATCCAGAGAGCCGCCTTCTATACATTTAGAGTGTGGTAGAGTTAGTGTGAAGGATGGAACGAGATATACTCACCCCTCACACTGCCAGTGCTTACAGAGCGAAGGATGGTGTTAGATGAACTCATGCTTAACACCGCCAGTACATCCAGAGAGCCGCCTTCTATACATTTAGAGTGTGGTAGAGTTAGTGTGAAGGATGGAGTGAGATATACTCACCCCTCACACTGCCAGTGCTTACAGAGCGAAGGATGGTGTTAGATGCACTCATGCTCAACACCGGCAGTACATCCAGAGAGCCACCTTCTATACATTTAGAGTGTGGTAGAGTTAGTGTGAAGGATGGAGTGAGATATACTCACCCCTCATACTGCCAGTGCTTACAGAGCAAAGGATGGTGTTAGATGCACTCATGCTTAACACCACCAGTGCATCCAGAGAGCCGCCTTCTATACATTTAGAGTGTGGTAGAGTTAGTGTGAAGGATGGAGTGAGATATACTCACTCCTTAAACTGCCAGTGCTTACAGAGCGAAGGATTGTGTTAGATGCACTCATGCTTAACACCGCCAGTGCATCCAGAGAGCCGCCTTCTATACATTTAGAGTGTGGTAGAGTTAGTGTGAAGGATGGAGCGAGATATACTCACCCCTTACACTGCCAGTGCTTACAGAGCGAAGGATGGTGTTAGATGCACTCATGCTTAACACGCCAGTGCACCCAGAGAGCCGCCTTTTTGTACATTTAGAGTGTGGTAGAGTTAGTGTGAAGGATGGAGTGAGATATACTCACCCCTCACACTGCCAGTGCTTACAGAGCAAAGGATGGTGTTAGATGCACTCATGCTTAACACGCCCGTGCATCCAGAGAGCCGCCTTCTATACATTTAGAGTGTGGTAGAGTTAGTGTGAAGGATGGAGTGAGATATACTCACCCCTCACACTGCCAGTGCTTACAGAGCGAAGGATGGTGTTAGATGCACTCATACTTAACACCGCCAGTGCATCCAGAGAGCCGCCTTCTATACATTCACAGTGTGGTAGAGTTAGTGTGAAGGATGGAGCGATATATACTCACCCCTTACACTGCCAGTGCTTACAGAGCGAAGGATGGTGTTAGATGCACTCATGCTTAACACGCCAGTGCACCCAGAGAGCCGCCTTCTATACATTTAGAGTGTGGTAGAGTTAGTGTGAAGGATGGAGCGAGATATACTCACCCCTCACACTGCCAGTGCTTACAGAACGAAGGATGGTGTTAGATGCACTCATGCTTAACACCGCCAGTACATCCAGAGAGCCGCCTTCTATACATTTAGAGTGTGGTAGAGTTAGTGTGAAGGATGGAGTGAGATATACTCACCCCTCACACTGCCAGTGCTTACAGAGCGAAGGATGGTGTTAGATGCACTCAAGCTTAACACCACCAGTGCATCCAGAGAGCCGCCTTCTATACATTTAGAGTGTGGTAGAGTTAGTGTGAAGGATGGAGTGAGATATACTCACACCTCACACTACCAGTGGTTACAGAGCGAATGATGGTGTTCGATGCACTCATGCTTAACACCGCCAGTACATCCAGAGAGCCGCCTTCTATACATTTAGAGTGTGGTAGAGTTAGGGTAAAGGATGGAGTGAGATATACTCACCCCTTAAACCGCCAGTGCATACAGAGCGAAGGATAGGATGGTGTTAGATGCACTCATGTTTAACACGCCAGTACATCCAGAGAGCCTCCTTCTATACATTTAGAGTGTGGTAGAGTTAGTGTGAAGGATGGAGCGAGATATACTCACCCCTCACACTGCCAGTGCTTACAGGACGAATGATGGTGTTAGATGCACTGATGCTTAACACCGCCAGTACATCCAGAGAGCCGCCTTCTATACATTCACAGTGTGGTAGAGTTAGTGTGAAGGATGGAGTGAGATATACTCACCCCTTAACCCGCCAGTGCTTACAGAGCGAAGGATGGTGTTAGATGCACTCATGCTTAACACCGCCAGTACATCCAGAGAGCTGCCTTCTATACATTTAGAGTGTGGTAGAGTTAGTGTGAAGGATGGGGTGAGATATACTCACCCCTCACACTGCCAGTGCTTACAGAGCGAAGGATGGTGTTAGATGCACTCATGCTTAACACCGCCAGTACATCCAGAGAGCCGCCTTCTATACATTTAGAGTGTGGTAGAGTTAGTGTCTAGGATGGAGTGAGATATACTCACCCCGTAAACCGCCAGTGCTTACAGAGCGAAGGATAGGATGGTGTTAGATGCACTCATGCTTAACACGCCAGTACATCCAGAGAGGCGCCTTCTATACATTTAGAGTGTGGTAGAGTTAGTGTGAAGGATGGAGCGAGATATACTCACCCCTCACACTGCCAGTGCTTACAGAGCGAATGATGGTGTTAGATGCACTCATGCTTAACACGCCAGTGCATCCAGAGGTCCGCCTTCTATACATTTAGAGTGTGGTAGAGTTAGTGTGAAGGATGGAGTGAGATATACTCACCCCTCACACTGCCAGTGGTTACAGAGCGAAGGATGGTGTTAGATGCACTCATGCTTAACACCGCCAGTACATCTAGAGAGCCGCCTTCTATACATGTAGAGTGTGGTAGAGTTAGGGTAAAGGATGGAGTGAGATGTACTCACCCCTTAAACCGCCAATGCATACAGAGCTAAGGATAGGATGGTGTTAGATGCACTCATGCTTAACACGCCAGTACATCCAGAGAGCCGCCTTCTATACATTTAGAGTGTGGTAGAGTTAGTGTGAAGGATGGAGCGAGATATACTCACCCCTCACACTGCCAGTGCTTACAGGACAAATGATGGTGTTAGATGCACTGATGCTTAACACCGCCAGTACATCCAGAGAGCCGCCTTCTATACATTTACAGTGTGGTAGAGTTATTGTGAAGGATGGAGTGAGATATACTCACCCCTTAACCCGCCAGTGCTTACAGAGCGAAGGATGGTGTTAGATGCACTCATGCTTAACACCGCCAGTACATCCAGAGAGCCGCCTTCTATACATTTAGAGTGTGGTAGAGTTAGTGTGAAGGATGGAGTGAGATATACTCACCCCTTAAACCGCCAGTGCTTACAGAGCGAAGGATGGTGTTAGATGCACTCATGCTTTACACGCCAGTACATCCAGAGAGCCGCCTTCTATACATTTAGAGTGTGGTAGAGTTAGTGTGAAGGATGGAGCGAGATATACTCACCCCTCACACTGCCAGTGCTTACAGAGCGAAGGATGGTGTTAGATGCACTCATGCTTAACACCGCCAGAACATCCAGAGAGCCGCCTTCTATACCTTTACAGTGTGGTAGAGTTAGTGTGAAGGATGGAGTGAGATATACTCACCCCTCACACTGCCAGTGCTTACAGAGCGAAGGATGGTGTTAGATGCATTCATGCTTAACACCGCCAGTACATCCAGAGAGCCGCCTTCTATACATTTAGAGTGTGGTAGAGTTAGTGTGAAGGATGGAGCCAGATATACTCACCCCTCACACTGCCAGTGCTTCCAGAGCGAAGGATGGTGTTAGATACATTCATGCTTAACACCGCCAGTACATCCAGAGAGCCGCCTCCTATACATTTACAGTGTGGTAGAGTTAGTGTGAAGGATGGAGTGAGATATACTCACCCCTTAAACCGCCAGTGCTTACAGAGCGAAGGATGGTGTTAGATGCACTCATGCTTAACACCGCCAGTACATCCAGAGAGCCGCCTTCTATACATTTAGAGTGTGGTAGAGTTAGTGTTAAGGATGGAGTGAGATTTGGAGTGAGATATACTCACCCCTTAAACCGCCAGTGCTTACAGAGCGAAGGATGGTGTTAGATGCACTCATGCTTAACACCGCCAGTACATCCAGAGAGCCGCCTTCTATACATTTAGAGTGTGGTAGAGTTAGTGTTAAGGATGGAGTGAGATATACTCACCCCTCACACTGCCAGTGCTTACAGAGCGAAGGATGGTGTTAGATGCACTCATGCTTAACACACCAGTACATCCAGAGAGCCGCCTTCTATACATTTAGAGTGTGGTAGAGTTAGTTTGAAGGATGGAGTGAGATATACTCACCCCTCATACTGCCAGTGCTTACAGAGCAAAGGATGGTGTTAGATGCACTCATGCTTAACACCACCAGTGCATCCAGAGAGCCGCCTTCTATACATTTAGAGTGTGGTAGAGTTAGTGTGAAGGATGGAGTGAGATATACTCACTCCTTAAACCGCCAGTGCTTACAGAGCGAAGGATTGTGTTAGATGCACTCATGCTTAACACCGCCAGTGCATCCAGAGAGCCGCCTTCTATACATTTAGAGTGTGGTAGAGTTAGTGTGAAGGATGGAGCGAGATATACTCACCCCTCACACTGCCAGTGCTTACAGAGCGAATGATGGTGTTAGATGCACTCATGCTTAACACGCCAGTGCATCCAGAGAGCCGCCTTCTATACATTTAGAGTGTGGTAGAGTTAGTGTGAAGGATGGAGTGAGATATACTCACCCCTCACACTGCCAGTGGTTACAGAGCGAAGGATGGTGTTAGATGCACTCATGCTTAACACCGCCAGTACATCTAGAGAGCCGCCTTCTATACATGTAGAGTGTGGTAGAGTTAGGGTAAAGGATGGAGTGAGATGTACTCACCCCTTAAACCGCCAGTGCATACAGAGCTAAGGATAGGATGGTGTTAGATGCACTCATGCTTAACACGCCAGTACATCCAGAGAGCCGCCTTCTATACATTTAGAGTGTGGTAGAGTTAGTGTGAAGGATGGAGTGAGATATACTCACCCCTCACACTGCCAGTGCTTACAGGACAAATGATGGTGTTAGATGCACTGATGCTTAACACCGCCAGTACATCCAGAGAGCCGCCTTCTATACATTTACAGTGTGGTAGAGTTAGTGTGAAGGATGGAGCGAGATATACTCACCCCTCACACTGCCAGTGCTTACAGAGCGAAGGATGGTGTTAGATGCACTCATGCTTAACACCGCCAGAACATCCAGAGAGCCGCCACTATACCTTTACAGTGTGGTAGAGTTAGTGTGAAGGATGGAGTGAGATATACTCACCCCTTATACCGCCAGTGCTTACAGAGCGAAGGATGATGTTAGATGCACTCATGCTTAACACCGCCAGTACATCCAGAGAGCCGCCTTCTATACATTTAGAGTGTGGTAGAGTTAGTGTGAAGGATGGAGTGAGATATACTCACCCCTCACACTGCCAGTGCTTACAGAGCGAAGGATGGTGTTAGATGCACTCATGCTTAACACCGCCAGTACATCCAGAGAGCCGCCTTCTATACATTTAGAGTGTGGTAGAGTTAGTGTGAAGGATGGAGCGAGATATACTCACCCCTCACACTGCCAGTGCTTACAGAGCGAAGGATGGTGTTAGATGCACTCATACTTAACACCGCCAGTACATCCAGAGAGCCGCCTTCTATACATTTAGAGTGTGATAGAGTTAGTGTGAAGGATGGAGCGAGATATACTCACCCCTCACACTGCCAGTGCTTACAGAGCGAAGGATGGTGTTAGATGCACTCATGCTTAACACCGCCAGTACATCCAGCGAGCCGCCTTCTATAGATTTAGAGTGTGGTAGAGTTAGTGTCTAGGATGGAGTGAGATATACTCACCCCTTAAACCGCCAGTGCTTAGAGAGCGAAGGATAGGATGGTGTTAGATGCACTCATGCTTAACACGCCAGTACATCCAGAGAGCCGCCTTCTATACATTTAGAGTGTGGTAGAGTTAGTGTGAAGGATGGAGCGAGATATACTCACCCCTCACGCTGCCAGTGCTTACAGAGCGAAGGATGGTGTTAGATGCACTCATGCTTAACATGCCAGTGCATGCAGAGAGCCGCCTTCTATACATTTAGAGTGTGGTAGAGTTAGTGTGAAGGATGGAGCGAGATATACTCACCCCTCACACTGCCAGTGCTTACAGAGCGAAGGATGGTGTTAGATGCAGTCATGCTTAACACCGCCAATACATCCAGAGAGCCGCCTTCTATACAGTTAGAGTGTGGTAGAGTTAGTGTGAAGGATGGAGTGAGATATACTCACCCCTTAAACCGCCAGTGCTTACAGAGCGAAGGATGGTGTTAGATGCACTCATGCTTAACACCGCCAGTACATCCAGAGAGCCGCCTTCTATACATTTAGAGTGTGGTAGAGTTAGTGTGAAGGATGGAGCGAGATATACTCACCCCTCACACTGCCAGTGCTTACAGAGCGAAGGATGGTGTTAGATGCACTCATGCTTAACACCGCCAGTACATCCAGAGAGCCGCCTTCTATACATTTAGAGTGTGGTAGAGTTAGTGTGAAGGATGGAGCAAGATATACTCACCCCTCACACTGCCAGTGCTTACAGAGCGAAGGATGGTGTTAGATGCACTCATGCTTAACACCGCCAGTACATCCAGAGAGCCGCCTTCTATACATTTAGAGTGTGGTAGAGTTAGTGTGAAGGATGGAGTGAGATATACTCACCCCTCACACTGCCAGTGCTTACAGAGCGAAGGATGGTGTTAGATGCACTCATGCTCAACACCGCCAGTACATCCAGAGAGCCACCTTCTATACATTTAGAGTGTGGTAGAGTTAGTGTGAAGGATGGAGTGAGATATACTCACCCCTCACACTGCCAGTGCTTACAGAGCGAAGGATGGTGTTAGATGCACTCATGCTTAACACCGCCAGTACATCCAGAGAGCCGCCTGCTATACATTTAGAGTGTGGTAGAGTTAGTGTGAAGGATGGAGCGAGATATACTCACCCCTCACACTGCCAGTGCTTACAGAGCGAAGGATGGTGTTAGATGAACTCATGCTTAACACGCCAGTGCATCCAGAGAGCCGCCTTCTATACATTTAGAGTGTGGAAGAGTTAGTGTGAAGGATGGAGTGAGATATACTCACCCCTCACACTGCCAGTGGTTACAGAGCGAAGGATGGTGTTAGATGCACTCATGCTTAACACCGCCAGTACATCTAGAGAGCCGCCTTCTATACATGTAGAGTGTGGTAGAGTTAGGGTAAAGGATGGAGTGAGATGTACTCACCCCTTAAACCGCCAGTGCATACAGAGCTAAGGATAGGATGGTGTTAGATGCACTCATGCTTAACACGCCAGTACATCCAGAGAGCCGCCTTCTATACATTTAGAGTGTGGTAGAGTTAGTGTGAAGGATGGAGCGAGAAATACTCACCCCTCACACTGCCGTCTTACAGGACAAATGATGGTGTTAGATGCACTGATGCTTAACACCGCCAGTACATCCAGAGAGCCGCCTTCTATACATTTACAGTGTGGTAGAGTTAGTGTGAAGGATGGAGTGAGATATACTCACCCCTTAACCCGCCAGTGCTTACAGAGCGAAGGATGGTGTTAGATGCACTCATGCTCAACACCGCCAGTACATCCAGAGAGCCACCTTCTATACATTTAGAGTGTGGTAGAGTTAGTGTGAAGGATGGAGTGAGATATACTCACCCCTCACACTGCCAGTGCTTACAGAGCGAAGGATGGTGTTAGATGCACTCATGCTTAACACCGCCAGTACATCCAGAGAGCCGCCTTCTATACATTTAGAGTGTGGTAGAGTTAGTGTGAAGGATGGAACGAGATATACTCACCCCTCACACTGCCAGTGCTTACAGAGCGAAGGATGGTGTTAGATGAACTCATGCTTAACACCGCCAGTACATCCAGAGAGCCGCCTTCTATACATTTAGAGTGTGGTAGAGTTAGTGTGAAGGATGGAGTGAGATATACTCACCCCTCACACTGCCAGTGCTTACAGAGCGAAGGATGGTGTTAGATGCACTCATGCTCAACACCGGCAGTACATCCAGAGAGCCACCTTCTATACATTTAGAGTGTGGTAGAGTTAGTGTGAAGGATGGAGTGAGATATACTCACCCCTCATACTGCCAGTGCTTACAGAGCAAAGGATGGTGTTAGATGCACTCATGCTTAACACCACCAGTGCATCCAGAGAGCCGCCTTCTATACATTTAGAGTGTGGTAGAGTTAGTGTGAAGGATGGAGTGAGATATACTCACTCCTTAAACTGCCAGTGCTTACAGAGCGAAGGATTGTGTTAGATGCACTCATGCTTAACACCGCCAGTGCATCCAGAGAGCCGCCTTCTATACATTTAGAGTGTGGTAGAGTTAGTGTGAAGGATGGAGCGAGATATACTCACCCCTTACACTGCCAGTGCTTACAGAGCGAAGGATGGTGTTAGATGCACTCATGCTTAACACGCCAGTGCACCCAGAGAGCCGCCTTTTTGTACATTTAGAGTGTGGTAGAGTTAGTGTGAAGGATGGAGTGAGATATACTCACCCCTCACACTGCCAGTGCTTACAGAGCAAAGGATGGTGTTAGATGCACTCATGCTTAACACGCCCGTGCATCCAGAGAGCCGCCTTCTATACATTTAGAGTGTGGTAGAGTTAGTGTGAAGGATGGAGTGAGATATACTCACCCCTCACACTGCCAGTGCTTACAGAGCGAAGGATGGTGTTAGATGCACTCATACTTAACACCGCCAGTGCATCCAGAGAGCCGCCTTCTATACATTCACAGTGTGGTAGAGTTAGTGTGAAGGATGGAGCGATATATACTCACCCCTTACACTGCCAGTGCTTACAGAGCGAAGGATGGTGTTAGATGCACTCATGCTTAACACGCCAGTGCACCCAGAGAGCCGCCTTCTATACATTTAGAGTGTGGTAGAGTTAGTGTGAAGGATGGAGCGAGATATACTCACCCCTCACACTGCCAGTGCTTACAGAACGAAGGATGGTGTTAGATGCACTCATGCTTAACACCGCCAGTACATCCAGAGAGCCGCCTTCTATACATTTAGAGTGTGGTAGAGTTAGTGTGAAGGATGGAGTGAGATATACTCACCCCTCACACTGCCAGTGCTTACAGAGCGAAGGATGGTGTTAGATGCACTCAAGCTTAACACCACCAGTGCATCCAGAGAGCCGCCTTCTATACATTTAGAGTGTGGTAGAGTTAGTGTGAAGGATGGAGTGAGATATACTCACACCTCACACTACCAGTGGTTACAGAGCGAATGATGGTGTTCGATGCACTCATGCTTAACACCGCCAGTACATCCAGAGAGCCGCCTTCTATACATTTAGAGTGTGGTAGAGTTAGGGTAAAGGATGGAGTGAGATATACTCACCCCTTAAACCGCCAGTGCATACAGAGCGAAGGATAGGATGGTGTTAGATGCACTCATGTTTAACACGCCAGTACATCCAGAGAGCCTCCTTCTATACATTTAGAGTGTGGTAGAGTTAGTGTGAAGGATGGAGCGAGATATACTCACCCCTCACACTGCCAGTGCTTACAGGACGAATGATGGTGTTAGATGCACTGATGCTTAACACCGCCAGTACATCCAGAGAGCCGCCTTCTATACATTCACAGTGTGGTAGAGTTAGTGTGAAGGATGGAGTGAGATATACTCACCCCTTAACCCGCCAGTGCTTACAGAGCGAAGGATGGTGTTAGATGCACTCATGCTTAACACCGCCAGTACATCCAGAGAGCTGCCTTCTATACATTTAGAGTGTGGTAGAGTTAGTGTGAAGGATGGGGTGAGATATACTCACCCCTCACACTGCCAGTGCTTACAGAGCGAAGGATGGTGTTAGATGCACTCATGCTTAACACCGCCAGTACATCCAGAGAGCCGCCTTCTATACATTTAGAGTGTGGTAGAGTTAGTGTCTAGGATGGAGTGAGATATACTCACCCCGTAAACCGCCAGTGCTTACAGAGCGAAGGATAGGATGGTGTTAGATGCACTCATGCTTAACACGCCAGTACATCCAGAGAGGCGCCTTCTATACATTTAGAGTGTGGTAGAGTTAGTGTGAAGGATGGAGCGAGATATACTCACCCCTCACACTGCCAGTGCTTACAGAGCGAATGATGGTGTTAGATGCACTCATGCTTAACACGCCAGTGCATCCAGAGGTCCGCCTTCTATACATTTAGAGTGTGGTAGAGTTAGTGTGAAGGATGGAGTGAGATATACTCACCCCTCACACTGCCAGTGGTTACAGAGCGAAGGATGGTGTTAGATGCACTCATGCTTAACACCGCCAGTACATCTAGAGAGCCGCCTTCTATACATGTAGAGTGTGGTAGAGTTAGGGTAAAGGATGGAGTGAGATGTACTCACCCCTTAAACCGCCAATGCATACAGAGCTAAGGATAGGATGGTGTTAGATGCACTCATGCTTAACACGCCAGTACATCCAGAGAGCCGCCTTCTATACATTTAGAGTGTGGTAGAGTTAGTGTGAAGGATGGAGCGAGATATACTCACCCCTCACACTGCCAGTGCTTACAGGACAAATGATGGTGTTAGATGCACTGATGCTTAACACCGCCAGTACATCCAGAGAGCCGCCTTCTATACATTTACAGTGTGGTAGAGTTATTGTGAAGGATGGAGTGAGATATACTCACCCCTTAACCCGCCAGTGCTTACAGAGCGAAGGATGGTGTTAGATGCACTCATGCTTAACACCGCCAGTACATCCAGAGAGCCGCCTTCTATACATTTAGAGTGTGGTAGAGTTAGTGTGAAGGATGGAGTGAGATATACTCACCCCTTAAACCGCCAGTGCTTACAGAGCGAAGGATGGTGTTAGATGCACTCATGCTTTACACGCCAGTACATCCAGAGAGCCGCCTTCTATACATTTAGAGTGTGGTAGAGTTAGTGTGAAGGATGGAGCGAGATATACTCACCCCTCACACTGCCAGTGCTTACAGAGCGAAGGATGGTGTTAGATGCACTCATGCTTAACACCGCCAGAACATCCAGAGAGCCGCCTTCTATACCTTTACAGTGTGGTAGAGTTAGTGTGAAGGATGGAGTGAGATATACTCACCCCTCACACTGCCAGTGCTTACAGAGCGAAGGATGGTGTTAGATGCATTCATGCTTAACACCGCCAGTACATCCAGAGAGCCGCCTTCTATACATTTAGAGTGTGGTAGAGTTAGTGTGAAGGATGGAGCCAGATATACTCACCCCTCACACTGCCAGTGCTTCCAGAGCGAAGGATGGTGTTAGATACATTCATGCTTAACACCGCCAGTACATCCAGAGAGCCGCCTCCTATACATTTACAGTGTGGTAGAGTTAGTGTGAAGGATGGAGTGAGATATACTCACCCCTTAAACCGCCAGTGCTTACAGAGCGAAGGATGGTGTTAGATGCACTCATGCTTAACACCGCCAGTACATCCAGAGAGCCGCCTTCTATACATTTAGAGTGTGGTAGAGTTAGTGTTAAGGATGGAGTGAGATTTGGAGTGAGATATACTCACCCCTTAAACCGCCAGTGCTTACAGAGCGAAGGATGGTGTTAGATGCACTCATGCTTAACACCGCCAGTACATCCAGAGAGCCGCCTTCTATACATTTAGAGTGTGGTAGAGTTAGTGTTAAGGATGGAGTGAGATATACTCACCCCTCACACTGCCAGTGCTTACAGAGCGAAGGATGGTGTTAGATGCACTCATGCTTAACACACCAGTACATCCAGAGAGCCGCCTTCTATACATTTAGAGTGTGGTAGAGTTAGTTTGAAGGATGGAGTGAGATATACTCACCCCTTAAACCGCCAGTGCTTACAGAGCGAAGGATGGTGTTAGATGCATTCATGCTTAACTCGCCAGTACATCCAGAGAGCCGCCTTCTATGCATTTAGAGTGTGGTAGAGTTAGTGTGAAGGATGGAGTGAGATATACTCACCCCTTAAACCGCCAGTGCTTGCAGAGCGAAGGATGGTGTTAGATGCACTCATGCTTAACACCGCCAATACATCCAGAGAGCCGCCTTCTATACATTTACAGTGTGGTAGAGTTAGTGTGAAGGATGGAGTGAGATATACTAACCCCTTAAACCGCCAGTGCATACAGAGCGGAGGATGGTGTTAGATGCACTCATGCTTAACACCGCCAGTACATCCAGAGAGACGCCTTCTATACATTTAGAGTGTGGTAGAGTTAGTGTGAAGGATGGAGTGAGATATACTCACCCCTCACACTGCCAGTGCTTACAGAGCGAAGGATGGTGTTAGATGCACTCATGCTCAACACCGCCAGTACATCCAGAGAGCCGCCTTCAATACATTTAGAGTGTGATAGAGTTAGTGTGAAGGATGGAGTGAGATATACTCACCCCTCACACTGCCAGTGCTTACAGAGCGAAGGATGGTGTTAGATGCACTCATGCTTAACACCGCCAGTACATCCAGAGAGCCGCCTTCTATACATTTAGAGTGTGGTAGAGTTAGTGTGAAGGATGGAGCGAGATATACTCACCCCTCACACTGCCAGTGCTTACAGAGCGAAGGATGGTGTTAGATGCACTCATGCTTTACACGCCAGTACATCCAGAGAGCCGCCTTCTATACATTTAGAGTGTGGTAGAGTTAGTGTGAAGGATGGAGCGAGATATACTCACCCCTCACACTGCCAGTGCTTACAGAGCGAAGGATGGTGTTAGATGCACTCATGCTTAACACCGCCAGAACATCCAGAGAGCCGCCTTCTATACCTTTACAGTGTGGTAGAGTTAGTGTGAAGGATGGAGTGAGATATACTCACCCCTCACACTGCCAGTGCTTACAGAGCGAAGGATGGTGTTAGATGCACTAATGCTTAACACCGCCAGTACATCCAGAGAGCCGCCTTCTATACATTTAGAGTGTGGTAGAGTTAGTGTTAAGGATGGAGTGAGATTTGGAGTGAGATATACTCACCCCTTAAACCGCCAGTGCTTACAGAGCGAAGGATGGTGTTAGATGCACTCATGCTTAACACCGCCAGTACATCCAGAGAGCCGCCTTCTATACATTTAGAGTGTGGTAGAGTTAGTGTTAAGGATGGAGTGAGATATACTCACCCC
The DNA here is from genome assembly GCF_964204655.1 of Triturus cristatus. Taxonomy (NCBI): domain Eukaryota; kingdom Metazoa; phylum Chordata; class Amphibia; order Caudata; family Salamandridae; genus Triturus; species Triturus cristatus. The sequence goes on along the minus strand of NW_028188331.1, from coordinate 117,497 downwards.
TCACACTGCCAGTGCTTACAGAGCGAAGGATGGTGTTAGATGCACTCATGCTTAACACACCAGTACATCCAGAGAGCCGCCTTCTATACATTTAGAGTGTGGTAGAGTTAGTTTGAAGGATGGAGTGAGATATACTCACCCCTTAAACCGCCAGTGCTTACAGAGCGAAGGATGGTGTTAGATGCATTCATGCTTAACTCGCCAGTACATCCAGAGAGCCGCCTTCTATGCATTTAGAGTGTGGTAGAGTTAGTGTGAAGGATGGAGTGAGATATACTCACCCCTTAAACCGCCAGTGCTTGCAGAGCGAAGGATGGTGTTAGATGCACTCATGCTTAACACGGCCAATACATCCAGAGAGCCGCCTTCTATACATTTACAGTGTGGTAGAGTTAGTGTGAAGGATGGAGTGAGATATACTAACCCCTTAAACCGCCAGTGCATACAGAGCGAAGGATGGTGTTAGATGCACTCATGCTTAACACCGCCAGTACATCCAGAGAGCCGCCTTCTATACATTTAGAGTGTGGTAGAGTTAGTGTGAAGGATGGAGTGAGATATACTCACCCCTCACACTGCCAGTGCTTACAGAGCGAAGGATGGTGTTAGATGCACTCATGCTCAACACCGCCAGTACATCCAGAGAGCCGCCTTCAATACATTTAGAGTGTGATAGAGTTAGTGTGAAGGATGGAGTGAGATATACTCACCCCTCACACTGCCAGTGCTTACAGAGCGAAGGATGGTGTTAGATGCACTCATGCTTTACACGCCAGTACATCCAGAGAGCCGCCTTCTATACATTTAGAGTGTGGTAGAGTTAGTGTGAAGGATGGAGCGAGATATACTCACCCCTCACACTGCCAGTGCTTACAGAGCGAAGGATGGTGTTAGATGCACTCATGCTTAACACCGCCAGAACATCCAGAGAGCCGCCTTCTATACCTTTACAGTGTGGTAGAGTTAGTGTGAAGGATGGAGTGAGATATACTCACCCCTCACACTGCCAGTGCTTACAGAGCGAAGGATGGTGTTAGATGCACTAATGCTTAACACCGCCAGTACATCCAGAGAGCCGCCTTCTATACATTTAGAGTGTGGTAGAGTTAGTGTGAAGGATGGAGCGAGATATACTCACCCCTCACACTGCCAGTGCTTACAGAGCGAAGGATGGTGTTAGATGCATTCATGCTTAACACCGCCAGTACATCCAGAGAGCCGCCTCCTATACATTTACAGTGTGGTAGAGTTAGTGTGAAGGATGGAGTGAGATATACTCACCCTTTAAACCGCCAGTGCTTACAGAGCGAAGGATGGTGTTAGATGCACTCATGCTTAACACCGCCAGTACATCCAGAGAGCCGCCTTCTATACATTTAGAGTGTGGTAGAGTTAGTGTTAAGGATGGAGTGAGATTTGGAGTGAGATATACTCACCCCTTAAACCGCCAGTGCTTACAGAGCGAAGGATGGTGTTAGATGCACTCATGCTTAACACCGCCAGTACATCCAGAGAGCCGCCTTCTATACATTTAGAGTGTGGTAGAGTTAGTGTTAAGGATGGAGTGAGATATACTCACCCCTCACACTGCCAGTGCTTACAGAGCGAAGGATGGTGTTAGATGCACTCATGCTTAACACGCCAGTACATCCAGAGAGCCGCCTTCTATACATTTAGAGTGTGGTAGAGTTAGTGTGAAGGATGGAGTGAGATATACTCACCCCTTAAACCGCCAGTGCTTACAGAGCGAAGGATGGTGTTAGATGCATTCATGCTTAACTCGCCAGTACATCCAGAGAGCCGCCTTCTATGCATTTAGAGTGTGGTAGAGTTAGTGTGAAGGATGGAGTGAGATATACTCACCCCTTAAACCGCCAGTGCTTGCAGAGCGAAGGATGGTGTTAGATGCACTCATGCTTAACACCGCCAATACATCCAGAGAGCCGCCTTCTATACATTTACAGTGTGGTAGAGTTAGTGTGAAGGATGGAGTGAGATATACTCACCCCTTAAACCGCCAGTGCATACAGAGCGAAGGATGGTGTTAGATGCACTCATGCTTAACACCGCCAGTACATTCAGAGAGCCGCCTTCTATACATTTAGAGTGTGGTAGAGTTAGTGTGAAGGATGGAGTGAGATATTCTCACCCCTCACACTGCCAGTGCTTACAGAGCGAAGGATGGTGTTAGATGCACTCATGCTCAACACCGCCAGTACATCCAGAGAGCCGCCTTCTATACATTTAGAGTGTGATAGAGTTAGTGTGAAGGATGGAGTGAGATATACTCACCCCTCACACTGCCAGTGCTTACAGAGCGAAGGATGGTGTTAGATGCACTCATGCTTAACACCGCCAGTACATCCAGAGAGCCGCCTTCTATACATTTAGAGTGTGGTAGAGTTAGTGTGAAGGATGGAGCGAGATATACTCACCCCTCACACTGCCAGTGCTTACAGAGCGAAGGATGGTGTTAGATGAACTCATGCTTAACACCGCCAGTACATCCAGAGAGCTGCCTTCTATACATTTAGAGTGTGGTAGAGTTAGTGTGAAGGATGGAGTGAGATATACTCACCCCTCACACTGCCAGTGCTTACAGAGCGAAGGATGGTGTTAGATGCACTCATGCTCAACACCGCCAGTACATCCAGAGAGCCGCCTTCAATACATTTAGAGTGTGGTAGAGTTAGTGTGAAGGATGGAGTGAGATATACTCACCCCTCATACTGCCAGTGCTTACAGAGCAAAGGATGGTGTTAGATGCACTCATGCTTAACACCGCCAGTGCATCCAGAGAGCCGCCTTCTATACATTTAGAGTGTGGTAGAGTTAGTGTGAAGGATGGAGTGAGATATACTCACTCCTTAAACCACCAGTGCTTACAGAGCGAAGGATGGTGTTAGATGCACTCATGCTTAACACCGCCAGTGCATCCAGAGAGCTGCCTTCTATACATTTAGAGTGTGGTAGAGTTAGTGTGAAGGATGGAGCGAGATATACTCACCCCTTACACTGCCAGTGCTTATAGAGCGAAGGATGGTGTTAGATGCACTCATGCTTAACACGCCAGTGCACCCAGAGAGCCGCCTTTTTGTACATTTAGAGTGTGGTAGAGTTAGTGTGAAGGATGGAGTGAGATATACTCACCCCTCACACTGCCAGTGCTTACAGAGCAAAGGATGGTGTTAGATGCACTCATGCTTAACACGCCCGTGCATCCAGAGAGCCGCCTTCTATACATTAAGAGTGTGGTAGAGTTAGTGTGAAGGATGGAGTGAGATATACTCACCCCTCACACTGCCAGTGCTTACAGAGAGAAGGATGGTGTTAGATGCACTCATACTTAACACCGCCAGTGCATCCAGAGAGCCGTCTTCTATACATTCACAGTGTGGTAGAGTTAGTGTGAAGGATGGAGCGAGATATACTCACCCCTTACACTGCCAGTGCTTACAGAGCGAAGGATGGTGTTAGATGCACTCATGTTTAACACGCCAGTGCACACAGAGAGCCGCCTTCTATACATTTAGAGTGTGGTAGAGTTAGTGTGAAGGATGGAGCGAGATATACTCACCCCTTAAACCGCCAGTGCATACAGAGCGAAGGATAGGATGGTGTTAGATGCACTCATGTTTAACACGCCAGTACATCCAGAGATCCTCCTTCTATACATTTAGAGTGTGGTAGAGTTAGTGTGAAGGATGGAGCGAGATATACTCACCCCTCACACTGCCAGTGCTTACAGGACGAATGATGGTGTTAGATGCACTGATGCTTAACACCGCCAGTACATCCAGAGAGCCGCCTTCTATACAGTTAGAGTGTGGTAGAGTTAGTGTGAAGGATGGAGCGAGATATACTCACCCCTTAACCCGCCAGTGCTTACAGAGCGAAGGATGGTGTTAGATGCACTCATGCTTAACACCGCCAGTACATCCAGAGAGCCGCCTTCTATACAGTTAGAGTGTGGTAGAGTTAGTGTGAAGGATGGAGTGAGATATACTCACCCCTTAAAACGCCAGTGCTTACAGAGCGAAGGATGGTGTTAGATGCACTCATGCTTAACACCGCCAGTACATCCAGAGAGCCGCCTTCTATACATTTAGAGTGTGGTAGAGTTAGTGTGAAGGATGGAGCGAGATATTCTCACCCCTCACACTGCCAGTGCTTACAGAGCGAAGGATGGTGTTAGATGCACTCATGCTTAACACCGCCAGTACATCCAGAGAGCCGCCTTCTATATATTTAGAGTGTGGTAGAGTTAGTGTGAAGGATGGAGCGAGATATACTCACCCCTCACACTGCCAGTGCTTACAGAGCGAAGGATGGTGTTAGATGCACTCATGCTTAACACCGCCAGTACATCCAGAGAGCCGCCTTCTATACATTTAGAGTGTGGTAGAGGTAGTGTGAAGGATGGAGTGAGATATACTCACCCCTCCACTGCCAGTGCTTACAGAACGAAGGATGGTGTTAGATGCACTCATGCTTAACACCGCCAGTACATCCAGAGAGCCGCCTTCTATACATTTAGAGTGTGGTAGAGTTAGTGTGAAGGATGGAGCGAGATATACTCACCCCTTACACTGCCAGTGCTTACAGAGCGAAGGATGGTGTTAGATGCACTCATGTTTAACACCGCCAGTGCATCCAGAGAGCCGCCTTCTATACATTTACAGTGTGGTAGAGTTAGTGTGAAGGATGGAGCGAGATATACTCACCCCTTACACTGCCAGTGCTTACAGAGCGAAGGATGGTGTTAGATGCACTCATGCTTAACACGCCAGTGCACCCAGAGAGCCGCCTTCTATACATTTACAGTGTGGTAGAGTTAGTGTGAAGGATGGAGTGAGATATACTCACCCATTAAACCGCCAGTGCTTACAGAGCAAAGGATGGTGTTAGATGCACTCATGCTTAACACGCCAGTGCACCCAGAGAGCCGCCTTTTTTTACATTTAGAGTGTGGTAGAGTTAGTGTGAAGGATGGAGTGAGATATACTCACCCCTTAAACCGCCAGTGCTTACAGAGCGAAGGATGGTGTTAGATGCACTCATGCTTAACACGCCAGTACATCCTGAGAGCCGCCTTCTTTACATTTACAGTGTGGTAAAGTTAGTGTGAAGGATGGAGTGAGATATACTCACCCCTTAAACCGCCAGTGCTTACAGAGTGAAGGATGTTGTTAGATGCACTCATGCTTAACACGCCAGTACATCCAGAGAGCCACCTTCTATACATTTAGAGTGTGGTAGAGTTAGTGTGAAGGATGGAGTGAGATATACTCACCCCTCACACTGCCAGTGCTTATAGAGCGAAGGATGGTGTTAGATGCACTCATGCTTAACACGCCAGTGCATCCAGAGAGCCGCCTTCTATACATTTAGAGTGTGGTAGAGTTAGTGTGAAGGATGGAGTGAGATATACTCACCCCTCACACTGCCAGTGCTTACAGAGCGAAGGATGATGTTAGATGCACTCATGCTTAACATCGCCAGTGCATCCAGAGAGCTGCCTTCTATACATTTACAGTGTGGTAGATTTAGTGTGAAGAATGGAGTGAGATATACTCACCCCTTAAACCGCAAGTGCTTACAGAGCGAAGGATGGTGTTAGATGCACTCATGCTTAACACGCCAGTACATCTAGAGAGCCGCCTTCTATACATTTAGAGTGTGGTAGAGTTAGTGTGAAGGATGGAGTGAGATATACTCACCGCTCACACTGCCAGTGCTTACAGAGCGAAGGATGGTGTTAGATGCACTCATGCTTAACACCACCAGTACATCCAGAGAGCCGCCTTCTATACATTTAGAGTGTGGTAGAGTTAGTGTGAAGGATGGAGTGAGATATACTCACCCCTTAAACCGCCAGTGCTTACAGAGCGAAGGATGGTGTTAGATGCACTCATGCTTAACACGCCAGTACATCCAGAGAGCCGCCTTCTATACATTTAGAGTGTGGTAGAGTTAATGTGAAGGATGGAGCGAGATATACTCACCCCTCACACTGCCAGTGCTTACAGAGCGAAGGATGGTGTTAGATGCACTCATGCTTAACACCGCCAGTACATCCAGAGAGCCGCCTTCTATACCTTTACAGTGTGGTAGAGTTAGTGTGAAGGATGGAGTGAGAAATACTCACCCCTTAAACTGCCAGTGCTTACAGAGCGAAGGATGATGTTAGATGCACTCATGCTTAACACCGCCAGTACATCCAGAGAGCCGCCTTCTATACATTTAGAGTGTGGTAGAGTTAGTGTGAAGGATGGAGTGAGATATACTCACACCTCACACTGCCAGTGCTTGCAGAGCGAAGGATGGTGTTAGATGCACTCATGCTTAACACCGCCAGTACATCCAGAGAGCCGCCTTCTATACATTTAGAGTGTGGTAGAGTTAGTGTGAAGGATGGATGAGATATACTCACCCCTCACACTGCCAGTGCTTACAGAGCGAAGGATGGTGTTAGATGCACTCATGCTTAACACGCCAGTACATCCAGAGAGCTGCCTTCTATACATTTAGAGTGTGGTAGAGTTAGTGTGAAGGATGGAGCGAGATATATTCACCCCTCACACTGCCAGTGCTTACAGAGCGAAGGAAGGTGTTGGATGCACTCATGCTTAACACCGCCAGTACATCCAGAGAGCCGTCTTCTATAGATTTACAGTGTGGTAGAGTTAGTGTGAAGGATGGAGTGAGATATACTCACCCCTCACACTGCCAGTGCTTATAGAGCGAAGGATGGTGTTAGATGCACTCATGCATAACACGCCAGTGCATCCAGAGAGCCGCCTTCTATACATTTAGAGTGTGGTAGAGTTAGTGTGAAGGATGGAGTGAGATATACTCACCCCTCACACTGCCAGTGCTTACAGAGCGAAGTATGGTGTTAGATGCACTCATGCTTAACACCGGCAGTATATCCAGAGAGCCGCCTTCTATACATTTACAGTGTGGTAGAGTTCGTGTGAAGGATGGAGTGAGATATACTCACCCCTTAAACCGCCAGTGCTTACAGAGCGAAGGATGGTGTTAGATGCACTCATGCTTAACTCGCCAGTACATCCAGAGAGCCGCCTTCTATACATTTAGAGTGTGGTAGAGTTAGTGTGAAGGATGGAGTGAGATATACTCACCCCTTAAACCGCCAGTGCTTACAGAGCGAAGGATGGTGTTAGATGCACTCATGCTTAACACTGCCAGTACATCCAGAGAGCCGCCTTCTATACATTTACAGTGTGGTAGAGTTAGTGTGAAGGATGGAGTGAGATATACTCACCCCTTAAACCGCCAGTCCATACAGAGCGAAGGATGGTGTTAGATGCACTCATGCTTAACATGCCAGTACATCCAGAGAGCCGCCTTCAATACATTTAGAGTGTGGTAGAGTTAGTGTGAAGGATGGAGCGAGATATACTCACCCCTCACACTGCCAGTGCTTACAGAGCGAAGGATGGTGTTAGATGCACTCATGCTTAACACGCCAGTGCATCCAGAGAGCCGCCTTCTATACATTTAGAGTGTGGTAGAGTTAGTGTGAAGGATGGAGTGAGATATACTCACCCCTTAAACCGCCAGTGCTTACAGAGCGAAGGATAGGATGGTGTTAGATGCACTCATGCTTAACACGCCAGTACATCCAGAGAGCCGCCTTCTATACATTTAGAGTGTGGTAGAGTTAGTGTGAAGGATGGAGCGAGATATACTCACCCCTCACACTGCCAGTGCTTACAGAGCGAAGGATGGTGTTAGATGCACTCATGCTTAACACGCCAGTGCATCCAGAGAGCCGCCTTCTATACATTTAGAGTGTGGTAGAGTTAGTGTGAAGGATGGAGCAAGATATTCTCACCCCTCACACTGCCAGTGCTTACAGAGCAAAGGATGGTGTTAGATGCACTCATGCTTAACACCGCCAGTACATCCAGAGAGCCGCCTTCTATACATTTAGAGTGTGGTAGAGTTAGTGTGAAGGATGGAGCGAGATATACTCACCCCTCACACTGCCAGTGCTTACAGAGCGAAGGATGGTGTTAGATGCACTCATGCTTAACACCGCCAGTACATCCAGAGAGCCGCCTTCTATACATTTAGAGTGTGGTAGAGGTAGTGTGAAGGATGGAGTGAGATATACTCACCCCTCCACTGCCAGTGCTTACAGAACGAAGGATGGTGTTAGATGCACTGATGCTTAACACCGCCAGTACATCCAGAGAGCCGCCTTCTATACATTTAGAGTGTGGTAGAGTTAGTGTGAAGGATGGAGTGAGATATACTCACCCCTCATACTGCCAGTGCTTACAGAGCAAAGGATGGTGTTAGATGCACTCATGCTTAACACCGTCAGTGCATCCAGAGGGCCGCCTTCTATACATTTGGAGTGTGGTAGAGTTAGTGTGAAGGATGGAGTGAGATATACTCACTCCTTAAACCGCCAGTGCTTACAGAGCGAAGGATGGTGTTAGATGCACTCATGCTTAACACCGCCAGTGCATCCAGAGAGCCGCCTTCTATACATTTGGAGTGTGGTAGAGTTAGTGTGAAGGATGGAGCGAGATATACTCACCCCTTACACTGCCAGTGCTTACAGAGCGAAGGATGGTGTTAGATGCACTCATGCTTAACACGCCAGTGCACCCAGAGAGCCTCATTTTTGTACATTTAGAGTGTGGTAGAGTTAGTGTGAAGGATGGAGTGAGATATACTCACCCCTCACACTGCCAGTGCTTACAGAGCAAAGGATGGTGTTAGATGCACTCATGCTTAACACCACCAGTGCATCCAGTGAGACGCCTTCTATATATTTAGAGTGTGGTAGAGTTAGTGTGAAGGATGGAGTGAGATATACTCACCCCTTAAACCGCCAGTGCTTTCAGAGCGAAGGATGGTGTTAGATGCACTCATGCTTAACACCGCCAGTGAACCAAGAGAGCCGCCTTCTATACATTTAGAGTGTGGTAGAGTTAGTGTGAAGGATGGAGTGAGATATACTCACCCCTCACACTGCCAGAGCTTACAGAGCGAAGGATGGTGTTAGATGCATTCATGCTTAACACCGCCAGTACATCCAGAGAGCCGCCTTCTATACCTTTATAGTGTGGTAGAGTTAGTGTGAAGGATGGAGTGAGATATACTCACCCCTCACACTGCCAGTGCTTACAGAGCGAAGGATGGTGTTAGATGCACTCATGCTTAACACCGCCAGTACATCCAGAGAGCCGCCTTCTATACATTTAGAGTGTGGTAGAGTTAGTGTGAAGGATGGAGTGAGATATATTCACCCCTTAAACCGCCATTGCTTACAGAGTGAAGGATGGTGTTAGATGCACTCATGCTTAACACACCAGTACATCCAGAGAGCCGCCTTCTATACATTTAGAGTGTGGTAGCGTTAGTGTGAAGGATGGAGTGAGATATACTCACCCCTTAAACCGCCAGTGCTTACAGAGCGAAGGATGGTGTTAGATGCACTCATGCTTAACTCGCCAGTACATCCAGAGAGCCGCCTTCTATACATTTAGAGTGTGGTAGAGTTAGTGTGAAGGATGGAGTGAGATATACTCACCCCTTAAACCGCCAGTCCTTACAGAGCGAAGGATGGTGTTAGATACACTGATGCTTAACACCGCCAGTACATCCAGAGAGCCGCCTTCTATATATTTAGAGTGTGGTAGAGTTAGTGTGAAGGATGGAGTGAGATATACTCACCCCTTAAACTGCCAGTGCTTACAGAGCGAAGGATGGTGTTAGATGCACTCATGCTAAACACGCCAGTACATCCAGAGAGCCGCATTCTATACATTTAGAGTGTGGTAGAGGTAGTGTGAAGGATGCAGTGAGATATACTCACCGCTCACACTGCCAGTGCTTACAGAGCGAAGGATGGTGTTAGATGCACTCATGCTTTACACCGCCAGTACATCCAGAGAGCCGCCTTCTATACATTGAGAGTGTGGTAGAGTTAGTGTGAAGGATGGAGCGAGATATACTCACCCCTCACACTGCCAGTGCTTACAGAGCGAAGGATGGTGTTAGATGCACTCATGCTTAACACGCCAGTACATCCAGAGAGCCGCCTTCTATACATTTAGAGTGTGGTAGAGTTAGTGTGAAGGATGGAGCGAGATATACTCACCCCTCACACTGCCAGTGCTTACAGAGCGAAGGATGGTGTTAGATGCAATCATGCTTAACACCCCCAGTACATCCAGAGAGCCGCCTTCTATACATTTAGAGTGTGGTAGAGGTAGTGTGAAGGATGGAGTGAGATATACTCACCCCTCCACTGCCAGTGCTTACAGAACGAAGGATGGTGTTAGATGCACTCATGCTTAACACCGCCAGTACATCCAGAGAGCCGCCTTCTATACATTTAGAGTGTGATAGAGTTAGTGTGAAGGATGGAGTGAGATATACTCACCCCTCATACTGCCAGTGCTTACAGAGCAAAGGATGGTGTTAGATGCACTCATGCTTAACACCGTCAGTGCATCCAGAGGGCCGCCTTCTATACATTTAGAGTGTGGTAGAGTTAGTGTGAAGGATGGAGTGAGATATACTCACTCCTTAAACCGCCAGTGCTTACAGAGCGAAGGATGGTGTTAGATGCACTCATGCTTAACACCGCCAGTGCATTCAGAGAGCCGCCTTCTATACATTTGGAGTGTGGTAGAGTTAGTGTGAAGGATGGAGCGAGATATACTCACCCCTTACACTGCCAGTGCTTACAGAGCGAAGGATGGTGTTAGATGCACTCATGCTTAACACGCCAGTGCACCCAGAGAGCCTCATTTTTGTACATTTAGAGTGTGGTAGAGTTAGTGTGAAGGATGGAGTGAGATATACTCACCCCTCACACTGCCAGTGCTTACAGAGCAAAGGATGGTGTTAGATGCACTCATGTTTAACACCACCAGTGCATCCAGTGAGACGCCTTCTATATATTTAGAGTGTGGTAGTGTTAGTGTGAAGGATGGAGTGAGATATACTCACCCCTTAAACCGCCAGTGCTTTCAGAGCGAAGGATGGTGTTAGATGCACTCATGCTTAACACCGCCAGTGAACCCAGAGAGCCGCCTTCTATACATTTAGAGTGTGGTAGAGTTAGTGTGAAGGATGGAGTGAGATATACTCACCCCTCACACTGCCAGAGCTTACAGAGCGAAGGATGGTGTTAGATGCATTCATGCTTAACACCGCCAGTACATACAGAGAGCCGCCTTCTATACCTTTATAGTGTGGTAGAGTTAGTGTGAAGGATGGAGTGAGATATACTCACCCCTCACACTGCCAGTGCTTACAGAGCGAAGGATGGTGTTAGATGCACTCATGCTTAACACCGCCAGTACATCCAGAGAGCCGCCTTCTATACATTTAGAGTGTGGTAGAGTTAGTGTGAAGGATGGAGTGAGATATATTCACCCCTTAAACCGCCATTGCTTACAGAGTGAAGGATGGTGTTAGATGCACTCATGCTTAACACGCCAGTACATCCAGAGAGCCGCCTTCTATACATTTAGAGTGTGGTAGCGTTAGTGTGAAGGATGGAGTGAGATATACTCACCCCTTAAACCGCCAGTGCTTACAGAGCGAAGGAGGGTGTTAGATGCACTCATGCTTAACTCGCCAGTACATCCAGAGAGCCGCCTTCTATACATTTAGAGTGTGGTAGAGTTAGTGTGAAGGATGGAGTGAGATATACTCACCCCTTAAACTGCCAGTGCTTACAGAGCGAAGGATGGTGTTAGATGCACTCATGCTAAACACGCCAGTACATCCAGAGAGCCGCCTTCTATACATTTAGAGTGTGGTAGAGGTAGTGTGAAGCATGCAGTGAGATATACTCACCCCTCACACTGCCAGTGCTTACAGAGCGAAGGATGGTGTTAGATGCACTCATGCTTAACACCGCCAGTACATCCAGAGAGCCGCCTTCTATACATTGAGAGTGTGGTAGAGTTATTGTGAAGGATGGAGTGAGATATACTCACCCCTCACACTGCCAGTGCTTACAGAGCGAAGGATGGTGTTAGATGCACTCATGCTTAACACGCCAGTACATCCAGAGAGCCGCCTTCTATACATTTAGAGTGTGGTAGAGTTAGTGTGAAGGATGGAGTGAGATATACTCACCCCTTAAACCGCCAGTGCTTACAGAGCGAAGGATGGTGTTAGATGCACTCATGCTTAACACGCCAGTACATCCAGAGAGCCGCCTTCTATAAATTTAGAGTGTGGTAGTGTTAGTGTGAAGGATGGAGCGAGATATACTCACCCCTCACACTGCCAGTGCTTACAGAGCGAAGGATGGTGTTAGATGCACTCATGCTTAACACCGCCAGTACATCCAGAGAGCCGCCTTCTATACCTTTACAGTGTGGTAGAGTTAGTGTGAAGGATGGAGTGAGAAATACTCACCCCTTAAACTGCCAGTGCTTACAGAGCGAAGGATGATGTTAGATGCACTCATGCTTAACACCGCCAGTACATCCAGAGAGCCGCCTTCTATACATTTAGAGTGTGGTAGAGTTAGTGTGAAGGATGGAGTGAGATATACTCATACCTCACACTGCCAGTGCTTACAGAGCGAAGGATGGTGTTAGATGCACTCATGCTTAACACCGCCAGTACATCCAGAGAGCCGCCTTCTATACATTTAGAGTGTGGTAGAGTTAGTGTGAAGGATGGATGAGATATACTCACCCCTCACACTGCCAGTGCTTACAGAGCGAAGGATGGTGTTAGATGCACTCATGCTTAACACGCCAGTACATCCAGAGAGCTGCCTTCTATACATTTAGAGTGTGGTAGAGTTAGTGTGAAGGATGGAGCGAGATATATTTACCCCTCACACTGCCAGTGCTTACAGAGCGAAGGAAGGTGTTGGATGCACTCATGCTTAACACCGCCAGTACATCCAGAGAGCCGCCTTCTATACATTTACAGTGTGGTAGAGTTAGTGTGAAGGATGGAGTGAGATATACTCACCCCTCACACTGCCAGTGCTTATAGAGCGAAGGATGGTGTTAGATGCACTCATGCATAACACGCCAGTGCATCCAGAGAGCCGCCTTCTATACATTTAGAGTGTGGTAGAGTTAGTGTGAAGGATGGAGCGAGATATACTCACCCCTCACACTGCCAGTGCTTACAGAGCGAAGTATGGTGTTAGATGCACTCATGCTTAACACCGGCAGTATATCCAGAGAGCCGCCTTCTATACATTTACAGTGTGGTAGAGTTAGTGTGAAGGATGGAGTGAGATATACTCACCCCTTAAACCGCCAGTGCTTACAGAGCGAAGGATGGTGTTAGATGCACTCATGCTTAACTCGCCAGTACATCCAGAGAGCCGCCTTCTATACATTTAGAGTGTGGTAGAGTTAGTGTGAAGGATGGAGTGAGATATACTCACCCCTTAAACCGCCAGTGCTTACAGAGCGAAGGATGGTGTTAGATGCACTCATGCTTAACACTGCCAGTACATCCAGAGAGCCGCCTTCTATACATTTACAGTGTGGTAGAGTTAGTGTGAAGGATGGAGTGAGATATACTCACCCCTTAAACCGCCAGTGCATACAGAGCGAAGGATGGTGTTAGATGCACTCATGCTTAACATGCCAGTACATCCAGAGAGCCGCCTTCTATACATTTAGAGTGTGGTAGAGTTAGTGTGAAGGATGGAGTGAGATATACTCACCCCTCATACTGCCAGTGCTTACAGAGCAAAGGATGGTGTTAGATGCACTCATGCTTAACACCGCCAGTGCATCCAGAGAGCCGCCTTCTATACATTTAGAGTGTGGTAGAGTTAGTGTGAAGGATGGAGTGAGATATACTCACTCCTTAAACCGCCAGTGCTTACAGAGCGAAGGATGGTGTTAGATGCACTCATGCTTAACACCGCCAGTGCATCCAGAGAGCCGCCTTCTATACATTTGGAGTGTGGTAGAGTTAGTGTGAAGGATGGAGCGAGATATACTCACCCCTTACACTGCCAGTGCTTACAGAGCGAAGGATGGTGTTAGATGCACTCATGCTTAACACGCCAGTGCACCCAGAGAGCCTCATTTTTGTACATTTAGAGTGTGGTAGAGTTAGTGTGAAGGATGGAGTGAGATATACTCACCCCTCACACTGCCAGTGCTTACAGAGCAAAGGATGGTGTTAGATGCACTCATGCTTAACACCACCAGTGCATCCAGTGAGACGCCTTCTATATATTTAGAGTGTGGTAGAGTTAGTGTGAAGGATGGAGTGAGATATACTCACCCCTTAAACCGCCAGTGCTTTCAGAGCGAACGATGGTGTTAGATGCACTCATGCTTAACACCGCCAGTGAACCCAGAGAGCCGCCTTCTATACATTTAGAGTGTGGTAGAGTTAGTGTGAAGGATGGAGTGAGATATACTCACCCCTCACACTGCCAGAGCTTACAGAGCGAAGGATAGTGTTAGATGCATTCATGCTTAACACCGCCAGTACATCCAGAGAGCCGCCTTCTATACCTTTATAGTGTGGTAGAGTTAGTGTGAAGGATGGAGTGAGATATACTCACCCCTCACACTGCCAGTGCTTACAGAGCGAAGGATGGTGTTAGATGCACTCATGCTTAACACCGCCAGTACATCCAGAGAGCCGCCTTCTATACATTTAGAGTGTGGTAGAGTTAGTGTGAAGGATGGAGTGAGATATACTCACCCCTTAAACCGCCAGTGCTTACAGAGCGAAGGATGGTGTTAGATGCACTCATGCTTAACACTGCCAGTACATCCAGAGAGCCGCCTTCTATACATTTACAGTGTGGTAGAGTTAGTGTGAAGGATGGAGTGAGATATACTCACCCCTTAAACCGCCAGTGCATACAGAGCGAAGGATGGTGTTAGATGCACTCATGCTTAACATGCCAGTACATCCAGAGAGCCGCCTTCTATACATTTAGAGTGTGGTAGAGTTAGTGTGAAGGATGGAGTGAGATATACTCACCCCTCATACTGCCAGTGCTTACAGAGCAAAGGATGGTGTTAGATGCACTCATGCTTAACACCGCCAGTGCATCCAGAGAGCCGCCTTCTATACATTTAGAGTGTGGTAGAGTTAGTGTGAAGGATGGAGTGAGATATACTCACTCCTTAAACCGCCAGTGCTTACAGAGCGAAGGATGGTGTTAGATGCACTCATGCTTAACACCGCCAGTGCATCCAGAGAGCCGCCTTCTATACATTTGGAGTGTGGTAGAGTTAGTGTGAAGGATGGAGCGAGATATACTCACCCCTTACACTGCCAGTGCTTACAGAGCGAAGGATGGTGTTAGATGCACTCATGCTTAACACGCCAGTGCACCCAGAGAGCCTCATTTTTGTACATTTAGAGTGTGGTAGAGTTAGTGTGAAGGATGGAGTGAGATATACTCACCCCTCACACTGCCAGTGCTTACAGAGCAAAGGATGGTGTTAGATGCACTCATGCTTAACACCACCAGTGCATCCAGTGAGACGCCTTCTATATATTTAGAGTGTGGTAGAGTTAGTGTGAAGGATGGAGTGAGATATACTCACCCCTTAAACCGCCAGTGCTTTCAGAGCGAACGATGGTGTTAGATGCACTCATGCTTAACACCGCCAGTGAACCCAGAGAGCCGCCTTCTATACATTTAGAGTGTGGTAGAGTTAGTGTGAAGGATGGAGTGAGATATACTCACCCCTCACACTGCCAGAGCTTACAGAGCGAAGGATAGTGTTAGATGCATTCATGCTTAACACCGCCAGTACATCCAGAGAGCCGCCTTCTATACCTTTATAGTGTGGTAGAGTTAGTGTGAAGGATGGAGTGAGATATACTCACCCCTCACACTGCCAGTGCTTACAGAGCGAAGGATGGTGTTAGATGCACTCATGCTTAACACCGCCAGTACATCCAGAGAGCCGCCTTCTATACATTTAGAGTGTGGTAGAGTTAGTGTGAAGGATGGAGTGAGATATATTCACCCCTTAAACCGCCATTGCTTACAGAGTGAAGGATGGTGTTAGATGCACTCATGCTTAACACGCCAGTACATCCAGAGAGCCGCCTTCTATACATTTAGAGTGTGGTAGCGTTAGTGTGAAGGATGGAGTGAGATATACTCACCCCTTAAACCGCCAGTGCTTACAGAGCGAAGGATGGTGTTAGATGCACTCATGCTTAACTCGCCAGTACATCCAGAGAGCCGCCTTCTATACATTTAGAGTGTGGTAGAGTTAGTGTGAAGGATGGAGTGAGATATACTCACCCCTTAAACCGCCAGTGCTTACAGAGCGAAGGATGGTGTTAGATACACTGATGCTTAACACCGCCAGTACATCCAGAGAGACGCCTTCTATATGTTTAGAGTGTGGTAGAGTTAGTGTGAAGGATGGAGTGAGATATACTCACCCCTTAAACTGCCAGTGCTTACAGAGCGAAGGATGGTGTTAGATGCACTCATGCTTAACACGCCAGTACATCCAGAGAGCCGCCTTCTATACATTTAGAGTGTGGTAGAGTTAGTGTGAAGGATGGATGAGATATACTCACCCCTCACACTGCCAGTGCTTACAGAGCGAAGGATGGTGTTAGATGCACTCATGCTTAACACGCCAGTACATCCAGAGAGCTGCCTTCTATACATTTAGAGTGTGGTAGAGTTAGTGTGAAGGATGGAGCGAGATATATTCACCCCTCACACTGCCAGTGCTTACAGAGCGAAGGAAGGTGTTGGATGCACTCATGCTTAACACCGCCAGTACATCCAGAGAGCCGTCTTCTATAGATTTACAGTGTGGTAGAGTTAGTGTGAAGGATGGAGTGAGATATACTCACCCCTCACACTGCCAGTGCTTATAGAGCGAAGGATGGTGTTAGATGCACTCATGCATAACACGCCAGTGCATCCAGAGAGCCGCCTTCTATACATTTAGAGTGTGGTAGAGTTAGTGTGAAGGATGGAGTGAGATATACTCACCCCTCACACTGCCAGTGCTTACAGAGCGAAGTATGGTGTTAGATGCACTCATGCTTAACACCGGCAGTATATCCAGAGAGCCGCCTTCTATACATTTACAGTGTGGTAGAGTTCGTGTGAAGGATGGAGTGAGATATACTCACCCCTTAAACCGCCAGTGCTTACAGAGCGAAGGATGGTGTTAGATGCACTCATGCTTAACTCGCCAGTACATCCAGAGAGCCGCCTTCTATACATTTAGAGTGTGGTAGAGTTAGTGTGAAGGATGGAGTGAGATATACTCACCCCTTAAACCGCCAGTGCTTACAGAGCGAAGGATGGTGTTAGATGCACTCATGCTTAACACTGCCAGTACATCCAGAGAGCCGCCTTCTATACATTTACAGTGTGGTAGAGTTAGTGTGAAGGATGGAGTGAGATATACTCACCCCTTAAACCGCCAGTGCATACAGAGCGAAGGATGGTGTTAGATGCACTCATGCTTAACATGCCAGTACATCCAGAGAGCCGCCTTCAATACATTTAGAGTGTGGTAGAGTTAGTGTGAAGGATGGAGCGAGATATACTCACCCCTCACACTGCCAGTGCTTACAGAGCGAAGGATGGTGTTAGATGCACTCATGCTTAACACGCCAGTGCATCCAGAGAGCCGCCTTCTATACATTTAGAGTGTGGTAGAGTTAGTGTGAAGGATGGAGTGAGATATACTCACCCCTTAAACCGCCAGTGCTTACAGAGCGAAGGATAGGATGGTGTTAGATGCACTCATGCTTAACACGCCAGTACATCCAGAGAGCCGCCTTCTATACATTTAGAGTGTGGTAGAGTTAGTGTGAAGGATGGAGCGAGATATACTCACCCCTCACACTGCCAGTGCTTACAGAGCGAAGGATGGTGTTAGATGCACTCATGCTTAACACGCCAGTGCATCCAGAGAGCCGCCTTCTATACATTTAGAGTGTGGTAGAGTTAGTGTGAAGGATGGAGCAAGATATTCTCACCCCTCACACTGCCAGTGCTTACAGAGCAAAGGATGGTGTTAGATGCACTCATGCTTAACACCGCCAGTACATCCAGAGAGCCGCCTTCTATACATTTAGAGTGTGGTAGAGTTAGTGTGAAGGATGGAGCGAGATATACTCACCCCTCACACTGCCAGTGCTTACAGAGCGAAGGATGGTGTTAGATGCACTCATGCTTAACTCCGCCAGTACATCCAGAGAGCCGCCTTCTATACATTTAGAGTGTGGTAGAGGTAGTGTGAAGGATGGAGTGAGATATACTCACCCCTCCACTGCCAGTGCTTACAGAACGAAGGATGGTGTTAGATGCACTCATGCTTAACACCGCCAGTACATCCAGAGAGCCGCCTTCTATACATTTAGAGTGTGGTAGAGTTAGTGTGAAGGATGGAGTGAGATATACTCACCCCTCATACTGCCAGTGCTTACAGAGCAAAGGATGGTGTTAGATGCACTCATGCTTAACACCGTCAGTGCATCCAGAGGGCCGCCTTCTATACATTTAGAGTGTGGTAGAGTTAGTGTGAAGGATGGAGTGAGATATACTCACTCCTTAAACCGCCAGTGCTTACAGAGCGAAGGATGGTGTTAGATGCACTCATGCTTAACACCGCCAGTGCATCCAGAGAGCCGCCTTCTATACATTTGGAGTGTGGTAGAGTTAGTGTGAAGGATGGAGCGAGATATACTCACCCCTTACACTGCCAGTGCTTACAGAGCGAAGGATGGTGTTAGATGCACTCATGCTTAACACGCCAGTGCACCCAGAGAGCCTCATTTTTGTACATTTAGAGTGTGGTAGAGTTAGTGTGAAGGATGGAGTGAGATATACTCACCCCTCACACTGCCAGTGCTTACAGAGCAAAGGATGGTTTTAGATGCACTCATGCTTAACACCACCAGTGCATCCAGTGAGACGCCTTCTATATATTTAGAGTGTGGTAGAGTTAGTGTGAAGGATGGAGTGAGATATACTCACCCCTTAAACCGCCAGTGCTTTCAGAGCGAAGGATGGTGTTAGATGCACTCATGCTTAACACCGCCAGTGAACCCAGAGAGCCGCCTTCTATACATTTAGAGTGTGGTAGAGTTAGTGTGAAGGATGGAGTGAGATATACTCACCCCTCACACTGCCAGAGCTTACAGAGCGAAGGATGGTGTTAGATGCATTCATGCTTAACACCGCCAGTACATCCAGAGAGCCGCCTTCTATACCTTTATAGTGTGGTAGAGTTAGTGTGAAGGATGGAGTGAGATATACTCACCCCTCACACTGCCAGTGCTTACAGAGCGAAGGATGGTGTTAGATGCACTCATGCTTAACACCGCCAGTACATCCAGAGAGCCGCCTTCTATACATTTAGAGTGTGGTAGAGTTAGTGTGAAGGATGGAGTGAGATATATTCACCCCTTAAACCGCCATTGCTTACAGAGTGAAGGATGGTGTTAGATGCACTCATGCTTAACACACCAGTACATCCAGAGAGCCGCCTTCTATACATTTAGAGTGTGGTAGCGTTAGTGTGAAGGATGGAGTGAGATATACTCACCCCTTAAACCGCCAGTGCTTACAGAGCGAAGGATGGTGTTAGATGCACTCATGCTTAACTCGCCAGTACATCCAGAGAGCCGCCTTCTATACATTTAGAGTGTGGTAGAGTTAGTGTGAAGGATGGAGTGAGATATACTCACCCCTTAAACCGCCAGTCCTTACAGAGCGAAGGATGGTGTTAGATACACTGATGCTTAACACCGCCAGTACATCCAGAGAGCCGCCTTCTATATATTTAGAGTGTGGTAGAGTTAGTGTGAAGGATGGAGTGAGATATACTCACCCCTTAAACTGCCAGTGCTTACAGAGCGAAGGATGGTGTTAGATGCACTCATGCTAAACACGCCAGTACATCCAGAGAGCCGCCTTCTATACATTTAGAGTGTGGTAGAGGTAGTGTGAAGGATGCAGTGAGATATACTCACCGCTCACACTGCCAGTGCTTACAGAGCGAAGGATGGTGTTAGATGCACTCATGCTTTACACCGCCAGTACATCCAGAGAGCCGCCTTCTATACATTGAGAGTGTGGTAGAGTTAGTGTGAAGGATGGAGCGAGATATACTCACCCCTCACACTGCCAGTGCTTACAGAGCGAAGGATGGTGTTAGATGCACTCATGCTTAACACGCCAGTACATCCAGAGAGCCGCCTTCTATACATTTAGAGTGTGGTAGAGTTAGTGTGAAGGATGGAGCGAGATATACTCACCCCTCACACTGCCAGTGCTTACAGAGCGAAGGATAGTGTTAGATGCAATCATGCTTAACACCCCCAGTACATCCAGAGAGCCGCCTTCTATACATTTAGAGTGTGGTAGAGGTAGTGTGAAGGATGGAGTGAGATATACTCACCCCTCCACTGCCAGTGCTTACAGAACGAAGGATGGTGTTAGATGCACTCATGCTTAACACCGCCAGTACATCCAGAGAGCCGCCTTCTATACATTTAGAGTGTGATAGAGTTAGTGTGAAGGATGGAGTGAGATATACTCACCCCTCATACTGCCAGTGCTTACAGAGCAAAGGATGGTGTTAGATGCACTCATGCTTAACACCGTCAGTGCATCCAGAGGGCCGCCTTCTATACATTTAGAGTGTGGTAGAGTTAGTGTGAAGGATGGAGTGAGATATACTCACTCCTTAAACCGCCAGTGCTTACAGAGCGAAGGATGGTGTTAGATGCACTCATGCTTAACACCGCCAGTGCATTCAGAGAGCCGCCTTCTATACATTTGGAGTGTGGTAGAGTTAGTGTGAAGGATGGAGCGAGATATACTCACCCCTTACACTGCCAGTGCTTACAGAGCGAAGGATGGTGTTAGATGCACTCATGCTTAACACGCCAGTGCACCCAGAGAGCCTCATTTTTGTACATTTAGAGTGTGGTAGAGTTAGTGTGAAGGATGGAGTGAGATATACTCACCCCTCACACTGCCAGTGCTTACAGAGCAAAGGATGGTGTTAGATGCACTCATGTTTAACACCACCAGTGCATCCAGTGAGACGCCTTCTATATATTTAGAGTGTGGTAGTGTTAGTGTGAAGGATGGAGTGAGATATACTCACCCCTTAAACCGCCAGTGCTTTCAGAGCGAAGGATGGTGTTAGATGCACTCATGCTTAACACCGCCAGTGAACCCAGAGAGCCGCCTTCTATACATTTAGAGTGTGGTAGAGTTAGTGTGAAGGATGGAGTGAGATATACTCACCCCTCACACTGCCAGAGCTTACAGAGCGAAGGATGGTGTTAGATGCATTCATGCTTAACACCGCCAGTACATCCAGAGAGCCGCCTTCTATACCTTTATAGTGTGGTAGAGTTAGTGTGAAGGATGGAGTGAGATATACTCACCCCTCACACTGCCAGTGCTTACAGAGCGAAGGATGGTGTTAGATGCACTCATGCTTAACACCGCCAGTACATCCAGAGAGCCGCCTTCTATACATTTAGAGTGTGGTAGAGTTAGTGTGAAGGATGGAGTGAGATATATTCACCCCTTAAACCGCCATTGCTTACAGAGTGAAGGATGGTGTTAGATGCACTCATGCTTAACACGCCAGTACATCCAGAGAGCCGCCTTCTATACATTTAGAGTGTGGTAGCGTTAGTGTGAAGGATGGAGTGAGATATACTCACCCCTTAAACCGCCAGTGCTTACAGAGCGAAGGAGGGTGTTAGATGCACTCATGCTTAACTCGCCAGTACATCCAGAGAGCCGCCTTCTATACATTTAGAGTGTGGTAGAGTTAGTGTGAAGGATGGAGTGAGATATACTCACCCCTTAAACTGCCAGTGCTTACAGAGCGAAGGATGGTGTTAGATGCACTCATGCTAAACACGCCAGTACATCCAGAGAGCCGCCTTCTATACATTTAGAGTGTGGTAGAGGTAGTGTGAAGGATGCAGTGAGATATACTCACCCCTCACACTGCCAGTGCTTACAGAGCGAAGGATGGTGTTAGATGCACTCATGCTTAACACCGCCAGTACATCCAGAGAGCCGCCTTCTATACATTGAGAGTGTGGTAGAGTTATTGTGAAGGATGGAGTGAGATATACTCACCCCTCACACTGCCAGTGCTTACAGAGCGAAGGATGGTGTTAGATGCACTCATGCTTAACACGCCAGTACATCCAGAGAGCCGCCTTCTATACATTTAGAGTGTGGTAGAGTTAGTGTGAAGGATGGAGTGAGATATACTCACCCCTTAAACCGCCAGTGCTTACAGAGCGAAGGATGGTGTTAGATGAACTCATGCTTAACACGCCAGTACATCCAGAGAGCCGCCTTCTATAAATTTAGAGTGTGGTAGTGTTAGTGTGAAGGATGGAGCGAGATATACTCACCCCTCACACTGCCAGTGCTTACAGAGCGAAGGATGGTGTTAGATGCACTCATGCTTAACACCGCCAGTACATCCAGAGAGCCGCCTTCTATACCTTTACAGTGTGGTAGAGTTAGTGTGAAGGATGGAGTGAGAAATACTCACCCCTTAAACTGCCAGTGCTTACAGAGCGAAGGATGATGTTAGATGCACTCATGCTTAACACCGCCAGTACATCCAGAGAGCCGCCTTCTATACATTTAGAGTGTGGTAGAGTTAGTGTGAAGGATGGAGTGAGATATACTCATACCTCACACTGCCAGTGCTTACAGAGCGAAGGATGGTGTTAGATGCACTCATGCTTAACACCGCCAGTACATCCAGAGAGCCGCCTTCTATACATTTAGAGTGTGGTAGAGTTAGTGTGAAGGATGGATGAGATATACTCACCCCTCACACTGCCAGTGCTTACAGAGCGAAGGATGGTGTTAGATGCACTCATGCTTAACACGCCAGTACATCCAGAGAGCCGCCTTCTATACATTTAGAGTGTGGTAGAGTTAGTGTGAAGGATGGAGCGAGATATACTCACCCCTCACACTGCCAGTGCTTACAGAGCGAAGTATGGTGTTAGATGCACTCATGCTTAACACCGGCAGTATATCCAGAGAGCCGCCTTCTATACATTTACAGTGTGGTAGAGTTAGTGTGAAGGATGGAGTGAGATATACTCACCCCTTAAACCGCCAGTGCTTACAGAGCGAAGGATGGTGTTAGATGCACTCATGCTTAACTCGCCAGTACATCCAGAGAGCCGCCTTCTATACATTTAGAGTGTGGTAGAGTTAGTGTGAAGGATGGAGTGAGATATACTCACCCCTTAAACCGCCAGTGCTTACAGAGCGAAGGATGGTGTTAGATGCACTCATGCTTAACACTGCCAGTACATCCAGAGAGCCGCCTTCTATACATTTACAGTGTGGTAGAGTTAGTGTGAAGGATGGAGTGAGATATACTCACCCCTTAAACCGCCAGTGCATACAGAGCGAAGGATGGTGTTAGATGCACTCATGCTTAACATGCCAGTACATCCAGAGAGCCGCCTTCTATACATTTAGAGTGTGGTAGAGTTAGTGTGAAGGATGGAGTGAGATATACTCACCCCTCATACTGCCAGTGCTTACAGAGCAAAGGATGGTGTTAGATGCACTCATGCTTAACACCGCCAGTGCATCCAGAGAGCCGCCTTCTATACATTTAGAGTGTGGTAGAGTTAGTGTGAAGGATGGAGTGAGATATACTCACTCCTTAAACCGCCAGTGCTTACAGAGCGAAGGATGGTGTTAGATGCACTCATGCTTAACACCGCCAGTGCATCCAGAGAGCCGCCTTCTATACATTTGGAGTGTGGTAGAGTTAGTGTGAAGGATGGAGCGAGATATACTCACCCCTTACACTGCCAGTGCTTACAGAGCGAAGGATGGTGTTAGATGCACTCATGCTTAACACGCCAGTGCACCCAGAGAGCCTCATTTTTGTACATTTAGAGTGTGGTAGAGTTAGTGTGAAGGATGGAGTGAGATATACTCACCCCTCACACTGCCAGTGCTTACAGAGCAAAGGATGGTGTTAGATGCACTCATGCTTAACACCACCAGTGCATCCAGTGAGACGCCTTCTATATATTTAGAGTGTGGTAGAGTTAGTGTGAAGGATGGAGTGAGATATACTCACCCCTTAAACCGCCAGTGCTTTCAGAGCGAACGATGGTGTTAGATGCACTCATGCTTAACACCGCCAGTGAACCCAGAGAGCCGCCTTCTATACATTTAGAGTGTGGTAGAGTTAGTGTGAAGGATGGAGTGAGATATACTCACCCCTCACACTGCCAGAGCTTACAGAGCGAAGGATAGTGTTAGATGCATTCATGCTTAACACCGCCAGTACATCCAGAGAGCCGCCTTCTATACCTTTATAGTGTGGTAGAGTTAGTGTGAAGGATGGAGTGAGATATACTCACCCCTCACACTGCCAGTGCTTACAGAGCGAAGGATGGTGTTAGATGCACTCATGCTTAACACCGCCAGTACATCCAGAGAGCCGCCTTCTATACATTTAGAGTGTGGTAGAGTTAGTGTGAAGGATGGAGTGAGATATATTCACCCCTTAAACCGCCATTGCTTACAGAGTGAAGGATGGTGTTAGATGCACTCATGCTTAACACGCCAGTACATCCAGAGAGCCGCCTTCTATACATTTAGAGTGTGGTAGCGTTAGTGTGAAGGATGGAGTGAGATATACTCACCCCTTAAACCGCCAGTGCTTACAGAGCGAAGGATGGTGTTAGATGCACTCATGCTTAACTCGCCAGTACATCCAGAGAGCCGCCTTCTATACATTTAGAGTGTGGTAGAGTTAGTGTGAAGGATGGAGTGAGATATACTCACCCCTTAAACCGCCAGTGCTTACAGAGCGAAGGATGGTGTTAGATACACTGATGCTTAACACCGCCAGTACATCCAGAGAGACGCCTTCTATATGTTTAGAGTGTGGTAGAGTTAGTGTGAAGGATGGAGTGAGATATACTCACCCCTTAAACTGCCAGTGCTTACAGAGCGAAGGATGGTGTTAGATGCACTCATGCTAAACACGCCAGTACATCCAGAGAGCCGCCTTCTATACATTTAGAGTGTGGTAGAGGTAGTGTGAAGGATGCAGTGAGATATACTCACCCCTCACACTGCCAGTGCTTACAGAGCGAAGGATGGTGTTAGATGCACTCATGCTTAACACCGCCAGTACATCCAGAGAGCCGCCTTCTATACATTGAGAGTGTGGTAGAGTTAGTGTGAAGGATGGAGTGAGATATACTCACCCCTCACACTGCCAGTGCTTACAGAGCGAAGGATGGTGTTAGATGCACTCATGCTTAACACGCCAGTACATCCAGAGAGCCGCCTTCTATACATTTAGAGTGTGGTAGAGTTAGTGTGAAGGATGGAGTGAGATATACTCACCCCTTAAACCGCCAGTGCTTACAGAGCGAAGGATGGTGTTAGATGCACTCATGCTTAACACGCCAGTACATCCAGAGAGCCGCCTTCTATACATTTAGAGTGTGGTAGTGTTAGTGTGAAGGATGGAGCAAGATATACTCACCCCTCACACTGCCAGTGCTTACAGAGCGAAGGATGGTGTTAGATGCACTCATGCTTAACACCGCCAGTACATCCAGAGAGCCGCCTTCTATACCTTTACAGTGTGGTAGAGTTAGTGTGAAGGATGGAGTGAGAAATACTCACCCCTTAAACTGCCAGTGCTTACAGAGCGAAGGATGATGTTAGATGCACTCATGCTTAACACCGCCAGTACATCCAGAGAGCCGCCTTCTATATATTTAGAGTGTGGTAGAGTTAGTGTGAAGGATGGAGTGAGATATACTCATACCTCACACTGCCAGTGCTTACAGAGCGAAGGATGGTGTTAGATGCACTCATGCTTAACACCGCCAGTACATCCAGAGAGCCGCCTTCTATACATTTAGAGTGTTTTAGAGTTAGTGTGAAGGATGGATGAGATATACTCACCCCTCACACTGCCAGTGCTTACAGAGCGAAGGATGGTGTTAGATGCACTCATGCTTAACACGCCAGTACATCCAGAGAGCCGCCTTCTATACATTTAGAGTGTGGTAGAGTTAGTGTGAAGGATGGAGCGAGATATATTTACCCCTCACACTGCCAGTGCTTACAGAGCGAAGGAAGGTGTTGGATGCACTCATGCTTAACACCGCCAGTACATCCAGAGAGCCGCCTTCTATACATTTACAGTGTGGTAGAGTTAGTGTGAAGGATGGAGTGAGATATACTCACCCCTCACACTGCCAGTGCTTATAGAGCGAAGGATGGTGTTAGATGCACTCATGCATAACACGCCAGTGCATCCAGAGAGCCGCCTTCTATACATTTAGAGTGTGGTAGAGTTAGTGTGAAGGATGGAGTGAGATATACTCACCCCTCACACTGCCAGTGCTTACAGAGCGAAGTATGGTGTTAGATGCACTCATGCTTAACACCGGCAGTATATCCAGAGAGCCGCCTTCTATACATTTACAGTGTGGTAGAGTTAGTGTGAAGGATGGAGTGAGATATACTCACCCCTTAAACCGCCAGTGCTTACAGAGCGAAAGATGGTGTTAGATGCACTCATGCTTAACTCGCCAGTACATCCAGAGAGCCGCCTTCTATACATTTAGAGTGTGGTAGAGTTAGTGTGAAGGATGGAGTGAGATATACTCACCCCTTAAACCGCCAGTGCTTACAGAGCGAAGGATGGTGTTAGATGCACTCATGCTTAACACTGCCAGTACATCCAGAGAGCCGCCTTCTATACATTTACAGTGTGGTAGAGTTAGTGTGAAGGATGGAGTGAGATATACTCACCCCTTAAACCGCCAGTGCATACAGAGCGAAGGATGGTGTTAGATGCACTCATGCTTAACATGCCAGTACATCCAGAGAGCCGCCTTCTATACATTTAGAGTGTGGTAGAGTTAGTGTGAAGGATGGAGCGAGATATACTCACCCCTCACACTGCCAGTGCTTACAGAGCGAAGGATGGTGTTAGATGCACTCATGCTTAACACGCCAGTGCATCCAGAGAGCCGCCTTCTATACATTTAGAGTGTGGTAGAGTTAGTGTGAAGGATGGAGTGAGATATACTCACCCCTCACTGCTAGTGCTTACAGAGCGAAGGATGGTGTTAGATGCACTCATGCTTAACACCGCCAGTACATCCAGAGAGCCGCCTTCTATACATTTAGAGTGTGGTAGAGTTAGTGTGAAGGATGGAGTGAGATATACTCACCCCTTAAACCGCCAGTGCTTACAGAGCGAAGGATAGGATGGTGTTAGATGCACTCATGCTTAACACGCCAGTACATCCAGAGAGCCGCCTTCTATACATTTAGAGTGTGGTAGAGTTAGTGTGAAGGATGGAGCGAGATATACTCACCCCTCACACTGCCAGTGCTTACAGAGCGAAGGATGGTGTTAGATGCACTCATGCTTAACACGCCAGTGCATCCACAGAGCCGCCTTCTATACATTTAGAGTGTGGTAGAGTTAGTGTGAAGGATGGAGCGAGATATACTCACCCCTCACACTGCCAGTGCTTACAGAGCGAAGGATGGTGTTAGATGCACTCATGCTTAACACCGCCAGTACATCCAGAGAGCCGCCTTCTATACATTTAGAGTGTGGTAGAGTTAGTGTGAAGGATGGAGCGAGATATTCTCACCCTTCACACTGCCAGTGCTTACAGAGCGAAGGATGGTGTTAGATGCACTCATGCTTAACACCGCCAGTACATCCAGAGAGCCGCCTTCTATACATTTAGAGTGTGGTAGAGTTAGTGTGAAGGATGGAGCGAGATATACTCACCCCTCACACTGCCAGTGCTTACAGAGCGAAGGATGGTGTTAGATGCACTCATGCTTAACACCGCCAGTACATCCAGAGAGCCGCCTTCTATACATTTAGAGTGTGGAAGAGTTAGTGTGAAGGATGGAGTGAGATATACTCACCCCTCCACTGCCAGTGCTTACAGAACGAAGGATGGTGTTAGATGCACTCATGCTTAACACCGCCAGTACATCCAGAGAGCCGCCTTCTATACATTTAGAGTGTGGTAGAGTTAGTGTGAAGGATGGAGTGAGATATACTCACCCCTCATACTGCCAGTGCTTACAGAGCAAAGGATGGTGTTAGATGCACTCATGCTTAACACCGTCAGTGCATCCAGAGAGCCGCCTTCTATACATTTAGAGTGTGGTAGAGTTAGTGTGAAGGATGGAGTGAGATATACTCACTCCTTAAACCGCCAGTGCTTACAGAGCGAAGGATGGTGTTAGATGCACTCATGCTTAACACCGCCAGTGCATCCAGAGAGCCGCCTTCTATACATTTGGAGTGTGGTAGAGTTAGTGTGAAGGATGGAGCGAGATATACTCACCCCTTACACTGCCAGTGCTTACAGAGCGAAGGATGGTGTTAGATGCACTCATGCTTAACACGCCAGTGCACCCAGAGAGCCTCATTTTTGTACATTTAGAGTGTGGTAGAGTTAGTGTGAAGGATGGAGTGAGATATACTCACCCCTCACACTGCCAGTGCTTACAGAGCAAAGGATGGTGTTAGATGCACTCATGCTTAACACCACCAGTGCATCCAGTGAGACGCCTTCTATATATTTAGAGTGTGGTAGAGTTAGTGTGAAGGATGGAGTGAGATATACTCACCCCTTAAACCGCCAGTGCTTTCAGAGCGAAGGATGGTGTTAGATGCACTCATGCTTAACACCGCCAGTGAACCCAGAGAGCCGCCTTCTATACATTTAGAGTGTGGTAGAGTTAGTGTGAAGGATGCAGTGAGATATACTCACCCCTCACACTGCCAGAGCTTACAGAGCGAAGGATGGTGTTAGATGCATTCATGCTTAACACCGCCAGTACATCCAGAGAGCCGCCTTCTATACCTTTATAGTGTGGTAGAGTTAGTGTGAAGGATGGAGTGAGATATACTCACCCCTCACACTGCCAGTGCTTACAGAGCGAAGGATGGTGTTAGATGCACTCATGCTTAACACCGCCAGTACATCCAGAGAGCCGCCTTCTATACATTTAGAGTGTGGTAGAGTTAGTGTGAAGGATGGAGTGAGATATATTCACCCCTTAAACCGCCATTGCTTACAGAGTGAAGGATGGTGTTAGATGCACTCATGCTTAACACGCCAGTACATCCAGAGAGCCGCCTTCTATACATTGAGAGTGTGGTAGAGTTAGTGTGAAGGATGGAGCGAGATATACTCACCCCTCACACTGCCAGTGCTTACAGAGCGAAGGATGGTGTTAGATGCACTCATGCTTAACACGCCAGTGCATCCAGAGAGCCGCCTTCTATACATTTAGAGTGTGGTAGAGTTAGTGTGAAGGATGGAGTGAGATATACTCACCCCTTAAACCGCCAGTGCTTACAGAGCGAAGGATAGGATGGTGTTAGATGCACTCATGCTTAACACGCCAGTACATCCAGAGAGCCGCCTTCTATACATTTAGAGTGTGGTAGAGTTAGTGTGAAGGATGGAGCGAGATATACTCACCCCTCACACTGCCAGTGCTTACAGAGCGAAGGATGGTGTTAGATGCACTCATGCTTAACACGCCAGTGCATCCAGAGAGCCGCCTTCTATACATTTAGAGTGTGGTAGAGTTAGTGTGAAGGATGGAGCAAGATATTCTCACCCCTCACACTGCCAGTGCTTACAGAGCGAAGGATGGTGTTAGATGCACTCATGCTTAACACCGCCAGTACATCCAGAGAGCCGCCTTCTATACATTTAGAGTGTGGTAGAGTTAGTGTGAAGGATGGAGCGAGATATACTCACCCCTCACACTGCCAGTGCTTACAGAGCGAAGGATGGTGTTAGATGCACTCATGCTTAACACCGCCAGTACATCCAGAGAGCCGCCTTCTATACATTTAGAGTGTGGTAGAGGTAGTGTGAAGGATGGAGTGAGATATACTCACCCCTCCACTGCCAGTGCTTACAGAACGAAGGATGGTGTTAGATGCACTCATGCTTAACACCGCCAGTACATCCAGAGAGCCGCCTTCTATACATTTAGAGTGTGGTAGAGTTAGTGTGAAGGATGGAGTGAGATATACTCACCCCTCATACTGCCAGTGCTTACAGAGCAAAGGATGGTGTTAGATGCACTCATGCTTAACACCGTCAGTGCATCCAGAGGGCCGCCTTCTATACATTTAGAGTGTGGTAGAGTTAGTGTGAAGGATGGAGTGAGATATACTCACTCCTTAAACCGCCAGTGCTTACAGAGCGAAGGATGGTGTTAGATGCACTCATGCTTAACACCGCCAGTGCATCCAGAGAGCCGCCTTCTATACATTTGGAGTGTGGTAGAGTTAGTGTGAAGGATGGAGCGAGATATACTCACCCCTTACACTGCCAGTGCTTACAGAGCGAAGGATGGTGTTAGATGCACTCATGCTTAACACGCCAGTGCACCCAGAGAGCCTCATTTTTGTACATTTAGAGTGTGGTAGAGTTAGTGTGAAGGATGGAGTGAGATATACTCACCCCTCACACTGCCAGTGCTTACAGAGCAAAGGATGGTGTTAGATGCACTCATGCTTAACACCACCAGTGCATCCAGTGAGACGCCTTCTATATATTTAGAGTGTGGTAGAGTTAATGTGAAGGATGGAGTGAGATATACTCACCCCTTAAACCGCCAGTGCTTTCAGAGCGAAGGATGGTGTTAGATGCACTCATGCTTAACACCGCCAGTGAACCCAGAGAGCCGCTTCTATACATTTAGAGTGTGGTAGAGTTAGTGTGAAGGATGGAGTGAGATATACTCACCCCTCACACTGCCAGAGCTTACAGAGCGAAGGATGGTGTTAGATGCACTCATGCTAAACACGCCAGTACATCCAGAGAGCCGCCTTCTATACATTTAGAGTGTGGTAGAGGTAGTGTGAAGGATGGAGTGAGATATACTAACCCCTTAAACCGCCAGTGCTTACAGAGCGAAGGATGGTGTTAGATGCACTCATGCTTAACTCGCCAGTACATCCAGAGAGCCGCCTTCTATACATTTAGAGTGTGGTAGA
The DNA here is from genome assembly GCF_964204655.1 of Triturus cristatus. NCBI lineage: Eukaryota > Metazoa > Chordata > Amphibia > Caudata > Salamandridae > Triturus > Triturus cristatus. The sequence goes on along the minus strand of NW_028188331.1, from coordinate 86,412 downwards.
GTTAGTGTGAAGGATGGAGTGAGATATACTCACCCCTTAAACCGCCAGTCCTTACAGAGCGAAGGATGGCGTTAGATACACTGATGCTTAACACCGCCAGTACATCCAGAGAGCCGCCTTCTATATATTTAGAGTGTGGTAGAGTTAGTGTGAAGGATGGAGTGAGATATACTCACCCCTCACACTGCCAGTGCTTACAGAGCGAAGGATGGTGTTAGATGCACTCATGCTAAACACGCCAGTACATCCAGAGAGCCGCCTTCTATACATTTAGAGTGTGGTAGAGTTAGTGTGAAGGATGCAGTGAGATATACTCACCCCTCACACTGCCAGTGCTTACAGAGCGAAGGATGGTGTTAGATGCACTCATGCTTAACACCGCCAGTACATCCAGAGAGCCGCCTTCTATACATTGAGAGTGTGGTAGAGTTAGTGTGAAGGATGGAGCGAGATATACTCACCCCTCACACTGCCAGTGCTTACAGAGCGAAGGATGGTGTTAGATGCACTCATGCTTAACACGCCAGTACATCCAGAGAGCCGCCTTCTATACATTTAGAGTGTGGTAGAGTTAGTGTGAAGGATGGAGCGAGATATACTCACCCCTCACACTGCCAGTGCTTACAGAGCGAAGGATGGTGTTAGATGCACTCATGCTTAACACCGCCAGTACATCCAGAGAGCCGCCTTCTATACATTTAGAGTGTGGTAGAGGTAGTGTGAAGGATGGAGTGAGATATACTCACCCCTCCACTGCCAGTGCTTACAGAACGAAGGATGGTGTTAGATGCACTCATGCTTAACACCGCCAGTACATCCAGAGAGCCGCCGTCTATACATTTAGAGTGTGATAGAGTTAGTGTGAAGGATGGAGTGAGATATACTCACCCCTCATACTGCCAGTGCTTACAGAGCAAAGGATGGTGTTAGATGCACTCATGCTTAACACCGCCAGTGCATTCAGAGAGCCGCCTTCTATACATTTGGAGTGTGGTAGAGTTAGTGTGAAGGATGGAGCGAGATATACTCACCCCTTACACTGCCAGTGCTTACAGAGCGAAGGATGGTGTTAGATGCACTCATGCTTAACACGCCAGTGCACCCAGAGAGCCTCATTTTTGTACATTTAGAGTGTGGTAGAGTTAGTGTGAAGGATGGAGTGAGATATACTCACCCCTCACACTGCCAGTGCTTACAGAGCAAAGGATGGTGTTAGATGCACTCATGCTTAACACCACCAGTGCATCCAGCGAGACGCCTTCTATATATTTAGAGTGTGGTAGTGTTAGTGTGAAGGATGGAGTGAGATATACTCACCCCTTAAACCGCCAGTGCTTTCAGAGCGAAGGATGGTGTTAGATGCACTCATGCTTAACACCGCCAGTGAACCCAGAGAGCCGCCTTCTATACATTTAGAGTGTGGTAGAGTTAGTGTGAAGGATGGAGTGAGATATACTCACCCCTCACACTGCCAGAGCTTACAGAGCGAAGGATGGTGTTAGATGCATTCATGCTTAACACCGCCAGTACATCCAGAGAGCCGCCTTCTATACCTTTATAGTGTGGTAGAGTTAGTGTGAAGGATGGAGTGAGATATACTCACCCCTCACACTGCCAGTGCTTACAGAGCGAAGGATGGTGTTAGATGCACTCATGCTTAACACCGCCAGTACATCCAGAGAGCCGCCTTCTATACATTTAGAGTGTGGTAGAGTTAGTGTGAAGGATGGAGTGAGATATATTCACCCCTTAAACCGCCATTGCTTACAGAGTGAAGGATGGTGTTAGATGCACTCATGCTTAACACGCCAGTACATCCAGAGAGCCACCTTCTATACATTTAGAGTGTGGTAGCGTTAGTGTGAAGGATGGAGTGAGATATACTCACCCCTTAAACCGCCAGTGCTTACAGAGCAAAGGATGGTGTTAGATGCACTCATGCTTAACTCGCCAGTACATCCAGAGAGCCGCCTTCTATACATTTAGAGTGTGGTAGAGTTAGTGTGAAGGATGGAGTGAGATATACTCACCCCTTAAACTGCCAGTGCTTACAGAGCGAAGGATGGTGTTAGATGCACTCATGCTAAACACGCCAGTACATCCAGAGAGCCGCCTTCTATACATTTAGAGTGTGGTAGAGGTAGTGTGAAGGATGCAGTGAGATATACTCACCCCTCACACTGCCAGTGCTTACAGAGCGAAGGATGGTGTTAGATGCACTCATGCTTAACACCGCCAGTACATCCAAAGAGCCGTCTTCTATACATTGAGAGTGTGGTAGAGTTATTGTGAAGGATGGAGTGAGATATACTCACCCCTCACACTGCCAGTGCTTACAGAGCGAAGGATGGTGTTAGATGCACTCATGCTTAACACCGCCAGTACATCCAGAGAGCCGCCTTCTATACATTTAGAGTGTGGTAGAGTTAGTGTGAAGGATGGAGTGAGATATACTCACTCCTTAAACCGCCAGTGCTTACAGAGCGAAGGATGGTGTTAGATGCACTCATGCTTAACACCGCCAGTGCATCCAGAGAGCCGCCTTCTATACATTTGGAGTGTGGTAGAGTTAGTGTGAAGGATGGAGCGAGATATACTCACCCCTTACACTGCCAGTGCTTACAGAGCGAAGGATGGTGTTAGATGCACTCATGCTTAACACGCCAGTGCACCCAGAGAGCCTCATTTTTGTACATTTAGAGTGTGGTAGAGTTAGTGTGAAGGATGGAGTGAGATATACTCACCCCTCACACTGCCAGTGCTTACAGAGCAAAGGATGGTGTTAGATGCACTCATGCTTAACACCACCAGTGCATCCAGTGAGACGCCTTCTATATATTTAGAGTGTGGTAGAGTTAGTGTGAAGGATGGAGTGAGATATACTCACCCCTTAAACCGCCAGTGCTTTCAGAGCGAAGGATGGTGTTAGATGCACTCATGCTTAACACCGCCAGTGAACCCAGAGAGCCGCCTTCTATACATTTAGAGTGTGGTAGAGTTAGTGTGAAGGATGCAGTGAGATATACTCACCCCTCACACTGCCAGAGCTTACAGAGCGAAGGATGGTGTTAGATGCATTCATGCTTAACACCGCCAGTACATCCAGAGAGCCGCCTTCTATACCTTTATAGTGTGGTAGAGTTAGTGTGAAGGATGGAGTGAGATATACTCACCCCTCACACTGCCAGTGCTTACAGAGCGAAGGATGGTGTTAGATGCACTCATGCTTAACACCGCCAGTACATCCAGAGAGCCGCCTTCTATACATTTAGAGTGTGGTAGAGTTAGTGTGAAGGATGGAGTGAGATATATTCACCCCTTAAACCGCCATTGCTTACAGAGTGAAGGATGGTGTTAGATGCACTCATGCTTAACACGCCAGTACATCCAGAGAGCCGCCTTCTATACATTGAGAGTGTGGTAGAGTTAGTGTGAAGGATGGAGCGAGATATACTCACCCCTCACACTGCCAGTGCTTACAGAGCGAAGGATGGTGTTAGATGCACTCATGCTTAACACGCCAGTGCATCCAGAGAGCCGCCTTCTATACATTTAGAGTGTGGTAGAGTTAGTGTGAAGGATGGAGTGAGATATACTCACCCCTTAAACCGCCAGTGCTTACAGAGCGAAGGATAGGATGGTGTTAGATGCACTCATGCTTAACACGCCAGTACATCCAGAGAGCCGCCTTCTATACATTTAGAGTGTGGTAGAGTTAGTGTGAAGGATGGAGCGAGATATACTCACCCCTCACACTGCCAGTGCTTACAGAGCGAAGGATGGTGTTAGATGCACTCATGCTTAACACGCCAGTGCATCCAGAGAGCCGCCTTCTATACATTTAGAGTGTGGTAGAGTTAGTGTGAAGGATGGAGCAAGATATTCTCACCCCTCACACTGCCAGTGCTTACAGAGCGAAGGATGGTGTTAGATGCACTCATGCTTAACACCGCCAGTACATCCAGAGAGCCGCCTTCTATACATTTAGAGTGTGGTAGAGTTAGTGTGAAGGATGGAGCGAGATATACTCACCCCTCACACTGCCAGTGCTTACAGAGCGAAGGATGGTGTTAGATGCACTCATGCTTAACACCGCCAGTACATCCAGAGAGCCGCCTTCTATACATTTAGAGTGTGGTAGAGGTAGTGTGAAGGATGGAGTGAGATATACTCACCCCTCCACTGCCAGTGCTTACAGAACGAAGGATGGTGTTAGATGCACTCATGCTTAACACCGCCAGTACATCCAGAGAGCCGCCTTCTATACATTTAGAGTGTGGTAGAGTTAGTGTGAAGGATGGAGTGAGATATACTCACCCCTCATACTGCCAGTGCTTACAGAGCAAAGGATGGTGTTAGATGCACTCATGCTTAACACCGTCAGTGCATCCAGAGGGCCGCCTTCTATACATTTAGAGTGTGGTAGAGTTAGTGTGAAGGATGGAGTGAGATATACTCACTCCTTAAACCGCCAGTGCTTACAGAGCGAAGGATGGTGTTAGATGCACTCATGCTTAACACCGCCAGTGCATCCAGAGAGCCGCCTTCTATACATTTGGAGTGTGGTAGAGTTAGTGTGAAGGATGGAGCGAGATATACTCACCCCTTACACTGCCAGTGCTTACAGAGCGAAGGATGGTGTTAGATGCACTCATGCTTAACACGCCAGTGCACCCAGAGAGCCTCATTTTTGTACATTTAGAGTGTGGTAGAGTTAGTGTGAAGGATGGAGTGAGATATACTCACCCCTCACACTGCCAGTGCTTACAGAGCAAAGGATGGTGTTAGATGCACTCATGCTTAACACCACCAGTGCATCCAGTGAGACGCCTTCTATATATTTAGAGTGTGGTAGAGTTAATGTGAAGGATGGAGTGAGATATACTCACCCCTTAAACCGCCAGTGCTTTCAGAGCGAAGGATGGTGTTAGATGCACTCATGCTTAACACCGCCAGTGAACCCAGAGAGCCGCTTCTATACATTTAGAGTGTGGTAGAGTTAGTGTGAAGGATGGAGTGAGATATACTCACCCCTCACACTGCCAGAGCTTACAGAGCGAAGGATGGTGTTAGATGCACTCATGCTAAACACGCCAGTACATCCAGAGAGCCGCCTTCTATACATTTAGAGTGTGGTAGAGGTAGTGTGAAGGATGGAGTGAGATATACTAACCCCTTAAACCGCCAGTGCTTACAGAGCGAAGGATGGTGTTAGATGCACTCATGCTTAACTCGCCAGTACATCCAGAGAGCCGCCTTCTATACATTTAGAGTGTGGTAGAGTTAGTGTGAAGGATGGAGTGAGATATACTCACCCCTTAAACCGCCAGTCCTTACAGAGCGAAGGATGGCGTTAGATACACTGATGCTTAACACCGCCAGTACATCCAGAGAGCCGCCTTCTATATATTTAGAGTGTGGTAGAGTTAGTGTGAAGGATGGAGTGAGATATACTCACCCCTCACACTGCCAGTGCTTACAGAGCGAAGGATGGTGTTAGATGCACTCATGCTAAACACGCCAGTACATCCAGAGAGCCGCCTTCTATACATTTAGAGTGTGGTAGAGTTAGTGTGAAGGATGCAGTGAGATATACTCACCCCTCACACTGCCAGTGCTTACAGAGCGAAGGATGGTGTTAGATGCACTCATGCTTAACACCGCCAGTACATCCAGAGAGCCGCCTTCTATACATTGAGAGTGTGGTAGAGTTAGTGTGAAGGATGGAGCGAGATATACTCACCCCTCACACTGCCAGTGCTTACAGAGCGAAGGATGGTGTTAGATGCACTCATGCTTAACACGCCAGTACATCCAGAGAGCCGCCTTCTATACATTTAGAGTGTGGTAGAGTTAGTGTGAAGGATGGAGCGAGATATACTCACCCCTCACACTGCCAGTGCTTACAGAGCGAAGGATGGTGTTAGATGCACTCATGCTTAACACCGCCAGTACATCCAGAGAGCCGCCTTCTATACATTTAGAGTGTGGTAGAGGTAGTGTGAAGGATGGAGTGAGATATACTCACCCCTCCACTGCCAGTGCTTACAGAACGAAGGATGGTGTTAGATGCACTCATGCTTAACACCGCCAGTACATCCAGAGAGCCGCCGTCTATACATTTAGAGTGTGATAGAGTTAGTGTGAAGGATGGAGTGAGATATACTCACCCCTCATACTGCCAGTGCTTACAGAGCAAAGGATGGTGTTAGATGCACTCATGCTTAACACCGCCAGTGCATTCAGAGAGCCGCCTTCTATACATTTGGAGTGTGGTAGAGTTAGTGTGAAGGATGGAGCGAGATATACTCACCCCTTACACTGCCAGTGCTTACAGAGCGAAGGATGGTGTTAGATGCACTCATGCTTAACACGCCAGTGCACCCAGAGAGCCTCATTTTTGTACATTTAGAGTGTGGTAGAGTTAGTGTGAAGGATGGAGTGAGATATACTCACCCCTCACACTGCCAGTGCTTACAGAGCAAAGGATGGTGTTAGATGCACTCATGCTTAACACCACCAGTGCATCCAGCGAGACGCCTTCTATATATTTAGAGTGTGGTAGTGTTAGTGTGAAGGATGGAGTGAGATATACTCACCCCTTAAACCGCCAGTGCTTTCAGAGCGAAGGATGGTGTTAGATGCACTCATGCTTAACACCGCCAGTGAACCCAGAGAGCCGCCTTCTATACATTTAGAGTGTGGTAGAGTTAGTGTGAAGGATGGAGTGAGATATACTCACCCCTCACACTGCCAGAGCTTACAGAGCGAAGGATGGTGTTAGATGCATTCATGCTTAACACCGCCAGTACATCCAGAGAGCCGCCTTCTATACCTTTATAGTGTGGTAGAGTTAGTGTGAAGGATGGAGTGAGATATACTCACCCCTCACACTGCCAGTGCTTACAGAGCGAAGGATGGTGTTAGATGCACTCATGCTTAACACCGCCAGTACATCCAGAGAGCCGCCTTCTATACATTTAGAGTGTGGTAGAGTTAGTGTGAAGGATGGAGTGAGATATATTCACCCCTTAAACCGCCATTGCTTACAGAGTGAAGGATGGTGTTAGATGCACTCATGCTTAACACGCCAGTACATCCAGAGAGCCACCTTCTATACATTTAGAGTGTGGTAGCGTTAGTGTGAAGGATGGAGTGAGATATACTCACCCCTTAAACCGCCAGTGCTTACAGAGCAAAGGATGGTGTTAGATGCACTCATGCTTAACTCGCCAGTACATCCAGAGAGCCGCCTTCTATACATTTAGAGTGTGGTAGAGTTAGTGTGAAGGATGGAGTGAGATATACTCACCCCTTAAACTGCCAGTGCTTACAGAGCGAAGGATGGTGTTAGATGCACTCATGCTAAACACGCCAGTACATCCAGAGAGCCGCCTTCTATACATTTAGAGTGTGGTAGAGGTAGTGTGAAGGATGCAGTGAGATATACTCACCCCTCACACTGCCAGTGCTTACAGAGCGAAGGATGGTGTTAGATGCACTCATGCTTAACACCGCCAGTACATCCAAAGAGCCGTCTTCTATACATTGAGAGTGTGGTAGAGTTATTGTGAAGGATGGAGTGAGATATACTCACCCCTCACACTGCCAGTGCTTACAGAGCGAAGGATGGTGTTAGATGCACTCATGCTTAACACGCCAGTACATCCAGAGAGCCGCCTTCTATACATTTAGAGTGTGGTAGAGTTAGTGTGAAGGATGGAGTGAGATATACTCACCCCTTAAACTGCCAGTGCTTACAGAGCGAAGGATGGTGTTAGATGCACTCATGCTTAACACGCCAGTACATCCAGAGAGCCGCCTTCTATACATTTAGAGTGTGGTAGTGTTAGTGTGAAGGATGGAGCGAGATATACTCACCCCTCACACTGCCAGTGCTTACAGAGCGAAGGATGGTGTTAGATGCACTCATGCTTAACACCGCCAGTACATCCAGAGAGCCGCCTTCTATACCTTTACAGTGTGGTAGAGTTAGTGTGAAGGATGGAGTGAGATATACTCACCCCTTAAACCGCCAGTGCATACAGAGCGAAGGATGGTGTTAGATGCACTCATGCTTAACATGCCAGTACATCCAGAGAGCCGCCTTCTATACATTTAGAGTGTGGTAGAGTTAGTGTGAAGGATGGAGTGAGATATACTCACCCCTCATACTGCCAGTGCTTACAGAGCAAAGGATGGTGTTAGATGCACTCATGCTTAACACCGCCAGTGCATCCAGAGAGCCGCCTTCTATACATTTAGAGTGTGGTAGAGTTAGTGTGAAGGATGGAGTGAGATATACTCACTCCTTAAACCGCCAGTGCTTACAGAGCGAAGGATGGTGTTAGATGCACTCATGCTTAACACCGCCAGTGCATCCAGAGAGCCGCCTTCTATACATTTGGAGTGTGGTAGAGTTAGTGTGAAGGATGGAGCGAGATATACTCACCCCTTACACTGCCAGTGCTTACAGAGCGAAGGATGGTGTTAGATGCACTCATTCTTAACACGCCAGTGCACCCAGAGAGCCTCATTTTTGTACATTTAGAGTGTGGTAGAGTTAGTGTGAAGGATGGAGTGAGATATACTCACCCCTCACACTGCCAGTGCTTACAGAGCAAAGGATGGTGTTAGATGCACTCATGCTTAACACCACCAGTGCATCCAGTGAGACACCTTCTATATATTTAGAGTGTGGTAGAGTTAGTGTGAAGGATGGAGTGAGATATACTCACCCCTTAAACCGCCAGTGCTTTCAGAGCGAAGGATGGTGTTAGATGCCCTCATGCTTAACACCGCCAGTGAACCCAGAGAGCCGCCTTCTATACATTTAGAGTGTGGTAGAGTTAGTGTGAAGGATGGAGTGAGATATACTCACCCCTCACACTGCCAGAGCTTACAGAGCGAAGGATGGTGTTAGATGCATTCATGCTTAACACCGCCAGTACATCCAGAGAGCCGCCTTCTATACCTTTATAGTGTGGTAGAGTTAGTGTGAAGGATGGAGTGAGATATACTCACCCCTCACACTGCCAGTGCTTACAGAGCGAAGGATGGTGTTAAATGCACTCATGCTTAACACCGCCAGTACATCCAGAGAGCCGCCTTCTATACATTTAGAGTGTGGTAGAGTTAGTGTGAAGGATGGAGTGAGATATATTCACCCCTTAAACCGCCATTGCTTACAGAGTGAAGGATGGTGTTAGATGCACTCATGCTTAACACGCCAGTACATCCAGAGAGCCGCCTTCTATACATTTAGAGTGTGGTAGCGTTAGTGTGAAGGATGGAGTGAGATATACTCACCCCTTAAACCGCCAGTGCTTACAGAGCGAAGGATGGTGTTAGATGCACTCATGCTTAACACGCCAGTACATCCAGAGAGCCGCCTTCTATACATTTAGAGTGTGGTAGTGTTAGTGTGAAGGATGGAGCAAGATATACTCACCCCTCACACTGCCAGTGCTTACAGAGCGAAGGATTGTGTTAGATGCACTCATGCTTAACACCGCCAGTACATCCAGAGAGCCGCCTTCTATACCTTTACAGTGTGGTAGAGTTAGTGTGAAGGATGGAGTGAGAAATACTCACCCCTTAAACTGCCAGTGCTTACAGAGCGAAGGATGATGTTAGATGCACTCATGCTTAACACCGCCAGTACATCCAGAGAGCCGCCTTCTATACATTTAGAGTGTGGTAGAGTTAGTGTGAAGGATGGAGTGAGATATACTCATACCTCACACTGCCAGTGCTTACAGAGCGAAGGATGGTGTTAGATGCACTCATGCTTAACACCGCCAGTACATCCAGAGAGCCGCCTTCTATACATTTAGAGTGTGGTAGAGTTAGTGTGAAGGATGGATGAGATATACTCACCCCTCACACTGCCAGTGCTTACAGAGCGAAGGATGGTGTTAGATGCACTCATGCTTAACACGCCAGTACATCCAGAGAGCCGCCTTCTATACATTTACAGTGTGGTAGAGTTAGTGTGAAGGATGGAGTGAGATATACTCACCCCTCACACTGCCAGTGCTTATAGAGCGAAGGATGGTGTTAGATGCACTCATGCATAACACGCCAGTGCATCCAGAGAGCCGCCTTCCATACATTTAGAGTGTGGTAGAGTTAGTGTGAAGGATGGAGTGAGATATACTCACCCCTCACACTGCCAGTGCTTACAGAGCGAAGTATGGTGTTAGATGCACTCATGCTTAACACCGGCAGTATATCCAGAGAGCCGCCTTCTATACATTTACAGTGTGGTAGAGTTAGTGTGAAGGATGGAGTGAGATATACTCACCCCTTAAACCGCCAGTGCTTACAGAGCGAAGGATGGTGTTAGATGCACTCATGCTTAACTCGCCAGTACATCCAGAGAGCCGCCTTCTATACATTTAGAGTGTGGTAGAGTTAGTGTGAAGGATGGAGTGAGATATACTCACCCCTTAAACCGCCAGTGCTTACAGAGCGAAGGATGGTGTTAGATGCACTCATGCTTAACACTGCCAGTACATCCAGAGAGCCGCCTTCTATACATTTACTGTGTGGTAGAGTTAGTGTGAAGGATGGAGTGAGATATACTCACCCCTTAAACCGCCAGTGCATACAGAGCGAAGGATGGTGTTAGATGCACTCATGCTTAACATGCCAGTACATCCAGAGAGCCGCCTTCTATACATTTAGAGTGTGGTAGAGTTAGTGTGAAGGATGGAGCGAGATATACTCACCCCTCACACTGCCAGTGCTTACAGAGCGAAGGATGGTGTTAGATGCACTCATGCTTAACACGCCAGTGCATCCAGAGAGCCGCCTTCTATACATTTAGAGTGTGGTAGAGTTAGTGTGAAGGATGGAGTGAGATATACTCACCCCTCACTGCTAGTGCTTACAGAGCGAAGGATGGTGTTAGATGCACTCATGCTTAACACCGCCAGTACATCCAGAGAGCCACCTTCTATACATTTAGAGTGTGGTAGAGTTAGTGTGAAGGATGGAGTGAGATATATTCACCCCTTAAACCGCCATTGCTTACAGAGTGAAGGATGGTGTTAGATGCACTCATGCTTAACACGCCAGTACATCCAGAGAGCCACCTTCTATACATTTAGAGTGTGGTAGCGTTAGTGTGAAGGATGGAGTGAGATATACTCACCCCTTAAACCGCCAGTGCTTACAGAGCAAAGGATGGTGTTAGATGCACTCATGCTTAACTCGCCAGTACATCCAGAGAGCCGCCTTCTATACATTTAGAGTGTGGTAGAGTTAGTGTGAAGGATGGAGTGAGATATACTCACCCCTTAAACTGCCAGTGCTTACAGAGCGAAGGATGGTGTTAGATGCACTCATGCTAAACACGCCAGTACATCCAGAGAGCCGCCTTCTATACATTTAGAGTGTGGTAGAGGTAGTGTGAAGGATGCAGTGAGATATACTCACCCCTCACACTGCCAGTGCTTACAGAGCGAAGGATGGTGTTAGATGCACTCATGCTTAACACCGCCAGTACATCCAGAGAGCCGTCTTCTATACATTGAGAGTGTGGTAGAGTTATTGTGAAGGATGGAGTGAGATATACTCACCCCTCACACTGCCAGTGCTTACAGAGCGAAGGATGGTGTTAGATGCACTCATGCTTAACACGCCAGTACATCCAGAGAGCCGCCTTCTATACATTTAGAGTGTGGTAGAGTTAGTGTGAAGGATGGAGTGAGATATACTCACCCCTTAAACCGCCAGTGCTTACAGAGCGAAGGATGGTGTTAGATACACTCATGCTTAACACGCCAGTACATCCAGAGAGCCGCCTTCTATACATTTAGAGTGTGGTAGTGTTAGTGTGAAGGATGGAGCGAGATATACTCACCCCTCACACTGCCAGTGCTTACAGAGCGAAGGATGGTGTTAGATGCACTCATGCTTAACACCGCCAGTACATCCAGAGAGCCGCCTTCTATACCTTTACAGTGTGGTAGAGTTAGTGTGAAGGATGGAGTGAGATATACTCACCCCTTAAACCGCCAGTGCATACAGAGCGAAGGATGGTGTTAGATGCACTCATGCTTAACATGCCAGTACATCCAGAGAGCCGCCTTCTATACATTTAGAGTGTGGTAGAGTTAGTGTGAAGGATGGAGTGAGATATACTCACCCCTCATACTGCCAGTGCTTACAGAGCAAAGGATGGTGTTAGATGCACTCATGCTTAACACCGCCAGTGCATCCAGAGAGCCGCCTTCTATACATTTAGAGTGTGGTAGAGTTAGTGTGAAGGATGGAGTGAGATATACTCACTCCTTAAACCGCCAGTGCTTACAGAGCGAAGGATGGTGTTAGATGCACTCATGCTTAACACCGCCAGTGCATCCAGAGAGCCGCCTTCTATACATTTGGAGTGTGGTAGAGTTAGTGTGAAGGATGGAGCGAGATATACTCACCCCTTACACTGCCAGTGCTTACAGAGTGAAGGATGGTGTTAGATGCACTCATGCTTAACACGCCAGTGCACCCAGAGAGCCTCATTTTTGTACATTTAGAGTGTGGTAGAGTTAGTGTGAAGGATGGAGTGAGATATACTCACCCCTCACACTGCCAGTGCTTACAGAGCAAAGGATGGTGTTAGATGCACTCATGCTTAACACCACCAGTGCATCCAGTGAGACACCTTCTATATATTTAGAGTGTGGTAGAGTTAGTGTGAAGGATGGAGTGAGATATACTCACCCCTTAAACCGCCAGTGCTTTCAGAGCGAAGGATGGTGTTAGATGCACTCATGCTTAACACCGCCAGTGAACCCAGAGAGCCGCCTTCTATACATTTAGAGTGTGGTAGAGTTAGTGTGAAGGATGGAGTGAGATATACTCACCCCTCACACTGCCAGAGCTTACAGAGCGAAGGATGGTGTTAGATGCATTCATGCTTAACACCGCCAGTACATCCAGAGAGCCGCCTTCTATACCTTTATAGTGTGGTAGAGTTAGTGTGAAGGATGGAGTGAGATATACTCACCCCTCACACTGCCAGTGCTTACAGAGCGAAGGATGGTGTTAAATGCACTCATGCTTAACACCGCCAGTACATCCAGAGAGCCGCCTTCTATACATTTAGAGTGTGGTAGAGTTAGTGTGAAGGATGGAGTGAGATATATTCACCCCTTAAACCGCCATTGCTTACAGAGTGAAGGATGGTGTTAGATGCACCCATGCTTAACACGCCAGTACATCCAGAGAGCCGCCTTCTATACATTTAGAGTGTGGTAGCGTTAGTGTGAAGGATGAAGTGAGATATACTCACCCCTTAAACCGCCAGTGCTTACAGAGCGAAGGATGGTGTTAGATGCACTCATGCTTAACTCGCCAGTACATCCAGAGAGCCGCCTTCTATACATTTAGAGTGTGGTAGAGTTAGTGTGAAGGATGGAGTGAGATATACTCACCCCTTAAACCGCCAGTGCTTACAGAGCGAAGGATGGTGTTAGATACACTGATGCTTAACACCGCCAGTACATCCAGAGAGACGCCTTCTATATATTTAGAGTGTGGTAGAGTTAGTGTGAAGGATGGAGTGAGATATACTCACCCCTTAAACTGCCAGTGCTTACAGAGCGAAGGATGGTGTTAGATGCACTCATGCTAAACACGCCAGTACATCCAGAGAGCCGCCTTCTATACATTTAGAGTGTGGTAGAGGTAGTGTGAAGGATGCAGTGAGATATACTCACCCCTCACACTGCCAGTGCTTACAGAGCGAAGGATGGTGTTAGATGCACTCATGCTTAACACCGCCAGTACATCCAGAGAGCCGCCTTCTATACATTGAGAGTGTGGTAGAGTTAGTGTGAAGGATGGAGTGAGATATACTCACCCCTCACACTGCCAGTGCTTACAGAGCGAAGGATGGTGTTAGATGCACTCATGCTTAACACGCCAGTACATCCAGAGAGCCGCCTTCTATACATTTAGAGTGTGGTAGAGTTAGTGTGAAGGATGGAGTGAGATATACTCACCCCTTAAACCGCCAGTGCTTACAGAGCGAAGGATGGTGTTAGATGCACTCATGCTTAACACGCCAGTACATCCAGAGAGCCGCCTTCTATACATTTAGAGTGTGGTAGTGTTAGTGTGAAGGATGGAGCAAGATATACTCACCCCTCACACTGCCAGTGCTTACAGAGCGAAGGATTGTGTTAGATGCACTCATGCTTAACACCGCCAGTACATCCAGAGAGCCGCCTTCTATACCTTTACAGTGTGGTAGAGTTAGTGTGAAGGATGGAGTGAGAAATACTCACCCCTTAAACTGCCAGTGCTTACAGAGCGAAGGATGATGTTAGATGCACTCATGCTTAACACCGCCAGTACATCCAGAGAGCCGCCTTCTATACATTTAGAGTGTGGTAGAGTTAGTGTGAAGGATGGAGTGAGATAAACTCATACCTCACACTGCCAGTGCTTACAGAGCGAAGGATGGTGTTAGATGCACTCATGCTTAACACCGCCAGTACATCCAGAGAGCCGCCTTCTATACATTTAGAGTGTGGTAGAGTTAGTGTGAAGGATGGATGAGATATACTCACCCCTCACACTGCCAGTGCTTACAGAGCGAAGGATGGTGTTAGATGCACTCATGCTTAACACGCCAGTACATCCAGAGAGCCGCCTTCTATACATTTACAGTGTGGTAGAGTTAGTGTGAAGGATGGAGTGAGATATACTCACCCCTCACACTGCCAGTGCTTATAGAGCGAAGGATGGTGTTAGATGCACTCATGCATAACACGCCAGTGCATCCAGAGAGCCGCCTTCTATACATTTAGAGTGTGGTAGAGTTAGTGTGAAGGATGGAGTGAGATATACTCACCCCTCACACTGCCAGTGCTTACAGAGCGAAGTATGGTGTTAGATGCACTCATGCTTAACACCGGCAGTATATCCAGAGAGCCGCCTTCTATACATTTACAGTGTGGTAGAGTTAGTGTGAAGGATGGAGTGAGATATACTCACCCCTTAAACCGCCAGTGGTTACAGAGCGAAGGATGGTGTTAGATGCACTCATGCTTAACTCGCCAGTACATCCAGAGAGCCGCCTTCTATACATTTAGAGTGTGGTAGAGTTAGTGTGAAGGATGGAGTGAGATATACTCACCCCTTAAACCGCCAGTGCTTACAGAGCGAAGGATGGTGTTAGATGCACTCATGCTTAACACTGCCAGTACATCCAGAGAGCCGCCTTCTATACATTTACTGTGTGGTAGAGTTAGTGTGAAGGATGGAGTGAGATATACTCACCCCTTAAACCGCCAGTGCATACAGAGCGATGGATGGTGTTAGATGCACTCATGCTTAACATGCCAGTACATCCAGAGAGCCGCCTTCTATACATTTAGAGTGTGGTAGAGTTAGTGTGAAGGATGGAGCGAGATATACTCACCCCTCACACTGCCAGTGCTTACAGAGCGAAGGATGGTGTTAGATGCACTCATGCTTAACACGCCAGTGCATCCAGAGAGCCGCCTTCTATAAATTTAGAGTGTGGTAGAGTTAGTGTGAAGGATGGAGTGAGATATACTCACCCCTCACTGCTAGTGCTTACAGAGCGAAGGATGGTGTTAGATGCACTCATGCTTAACACCGCCAGTACATCCAGAGAGCCACCTTCTATACATTTAGAGTGTGGTAGAGTTAGTGTGAAGGATGGAGTGAGATATACTCACCCCTTAAACCGCCAGTGCTTACAGAGCGAAGGATAGGATGGTGTTAGATGCACTCATGCTTAACACGCCAGTACATCCAGAGAGCCGCCTTCTATACATTTAGAGTGTGGTAGAGTTAGTGTGAAGGATGGAGCGAGATATACTCACCCCTCACACTGCCAGTGCTTACAGAGCGAAGGATGGTGTTAGATGCACTCATGCTTAACACGCCAGTGCATCCACAGAGCCGCCTTCTATACATTTAGAGTGTGGTAGAGTTAGTGTGAAGGATGGAGCGAGATATACTCACCCCTCACACTGCCAGTGCTTACAGAGCGAAGGATGGTGTTAGATGCACTCATGCTTAACACCGCCAGTACATCCAGAGAGCCGCCTTCTATACATTTAGAGTGTGGTAGAGTTATTGTGAAGGATGGAGCGAGATATTCTCACCCCTCACACTGCCAGTGCTTACAGAGCGAAGGATGGTGTTAGATGCACTCATGCTTAACACCGCCAGTACATCCAGAGAGCCGCCTTCTATACATTTAGAGTGTGGTAGAGTTAGTGTGAAGGATGGAGCGAGATATACTCACCCCTCACACTGCCAGTGCTTACAGAGCGAAGGATGGTGTTAGATGCACTCATGCTTAACACCGCCAGTACATCCAGAGAGCCGCCTTCTATACATTTAGAGTGTGGTAGAGTTAGTGTGAAGGATGGAGTGAGATATACTCACCCCTCCACTGCCAGTGCTTACAGAACGAAGGATGGTGTTAGATGCACTCATGCTTAACACCGCCAGTACATCCAGAGAGCCGCCTTCTATACATTTAGAGTGTGGTAGAGTTAGTGTGAAGGATGGAGTGAGATATACTCACCCCTCATACTGCCAGTGCTTACAGAGCAAAGGATGGTGTTAGATGCACTCATGCTTAACACCGTCAGTGCATCCAGAGAGCCGCCTTCTATACATTTAGAGTGTGGTAGAGTTAGTGTGAAGGATGGAGTGAGATATACTCACTCCTTAAACCGCCAGTGCTTACAGAGCGAAGGATGGTGTTAGATGCACTCATGCTTAACACCGCCAGTGCATCCAGAGAGCCGCCTTCTATACATTTGGAGTGTGGTAGAGTTAGTGTGAAGGATGGAGCGAGATATACTCACCCCTTACACTGCCAGTGCTTACAGAGCGAAGGATGGTGTTAGATGCACTCATGCTTAACACGCCAGTGCACCCAGAGAGCCTCATTTTTGTACATTTAGAGTGTGGTAGAGTTAGTGTGAAGGATGGAGTGAGATATACTCACCCCTCACACTGCCAGTGCTTACAGAGCAAAGGATGGTGTTAGATGCACTCATGCTTAACACCACCAGTGCATCCAGTGAGACGCCTTCTATATATTTAGAGTGTGGTAGAGTTAGTGTGAAGGATGGAGTGAGATATACTCACCCCTTAAACCGCCAGTGCTTTCAGAGCGAAGGATGGTGTTAGATGCACTCATGCTTAACACCGCCAGTGAACCCAGAGAGCCGCCTTCTATACATTTAGAGTGTGGTAGAGTTAGTGTGAAGGATGCAGTGAGATATACTCACCCCTCACACTGCCAGAGTGTTAGACCTGGCACCTTGGCGTGAGTTTCCCTTCCACTTTTTGATGGTGTGCCTCGACTGTTTTGCTGGTGTTGTCCGCTCAGGGCACTGCGCCACGGCTAATCCGTGCCGCAGTGCAAGTGCTCCCTAGATAAAGTGTACCTGTAATTGATGTCCATGATTGGTTTATTGGATTCACTGTCAGTCCCCAGTAAAGTGCACCAGGGGTGCCAGTTCTTGTGAATGCCAATGCTGCTGGTGGGCTTGCAGCGCTGGTTGCGCCACCCACGGAAGCGGCCTTGTAAAGTGTGTCTAGGGTCTGCCACCGCAGACCCTGTGCGCGGTCCGGGACCGTCGCGCTGACTGCGCAAGTGCCCCCACTTGCCAGTCCCTAAACCTTCCCTTACCTACATATTAGCCACCCCTCTGGTAGGCCCGAGGGCAGGGTGCATTGTAGGCATAAGGTAGGACATGCCCTGATGTGTGTGGCATGTCTTAGTAGTGAATTACAGCCTTGTCGTTTTTCACTATTGAAGGCTACCTGCTCTCCATAGGCCAGAATGGGCTGCCGGGGTCACGCCAACGCTGTGACCCCAGTGGACTCAGAGAGCATGGTAGAGTGTCAAGTTTGGTATGCCTGAACTCAGAATAATAAAATACTTCTTGTAGTCAAGTTTATTTTAGTATCCTGGGTTTGTAAATACTACTTTTAGAAAGTTAGTATTTACTGACCTGACCATCTCAGTCCGCCTCTGCTGTGTGTATGTGTTCTGCCTGGCAACAGTAAGGAGCAGGGTGGGGGGATCCCCAGAGACAGGTTGGCTGCCAGGTGGTGGGTAGAGAGATTACACCTGGATGGGTGGGAGGAGTACACCTTGACTCTTGAATAGACCTGTGCTCTGCCACCACAAAGCCGGCGCCACCCCCTGTGGGGCGGCTGATGTCTCTGCCCTGCTGCTGAAAGGAAAGAGCAGAGTCACCATAACCGAGTGCTCGAGAACTGGACTGAGCCAGGCCTAGGCCCCCTGGCGCTAAAGAACAAAAGAATTGGTGTATAAAAGTAGGAGCCTGGCTCCTAAGAAATCAGAATCCTGTTTACCACAAAGGACCTCTGCCCGACTAGAAGGAGAAGAAGACGCCGGAGGAGCTGGCCTGCTGCTTGCCTTGCTGAGAGAGGAGAGGAAGAGACTTACTGAAAAGACTTTGCTACTTTGTGCTTGAACATTCTCCAAGGGCTTGATCTGAGCTTGCCCCCTGAACTGAACCCCAGGAACAGTGGGTTCTCTGTGCTTCTTGCTCGTCCTCCAATTCGAGCCGTGTGTGCATCCCGCTGGAAAAGAGACTGCGCCCCTCATCGCCCCTCCTAGGGCCGTGACACTCAGAAGCTCGCCTACCTCCAACCCGTGAGAGCCCCGCTCCGTCCCGAGCCGCTCTCTGTCCCCGGGCCAGGCCGCCTGCATCCCTGTCACCGCCTGCTACTGGAGCGCGCTGACCGCGCTATCACCCCTCCTGCCGGAAGCCGTCCGACGACTGTGATCTACGCCGGGTCACCCAGCTGCACTGACTGTGCCCTGTGGCCCCGCTTCGCTATCCTCGGACATCTCAGGCCGCGCCGCCCCCGCTGTGGAGACCCTCCTGCACCGCCGTGCTAAAGGGTCGCGGGCCGCGCCTACCTACTTGCCCACACCTGCTGATTGAGGACCCAAGAACACTTCCCAAGCTGAGAGTCGCACCGACCTGTGCCGACTCTCCACATCACGAAAGAAGTTCCAGTATCGGGCTCGGGGCCCGCAACGCCTTATTTCCCCGTTCCCAGGAGTCGATCCCTGTGAGTACTGGAACTACAAGTAAAGAGACTACAAAGTATCCATTTGAAACAACGAGCCAAGAACATTTGCCTGCTGTATAACCTGGTGGCCTAGCGAAAACGTTATTGGTCTTGTGATAAGTCTGTTGAGATATATATACCGTATTTTTACATAAAGAAGCGTATTTTTATATATATCCAAGCCTGGTGTCCGTTTCTGGGGGGATTGATGTATTTACTGTGTGTATGATTGTAAGTGCTTAACCAACAACGCCTGAGGAATCGCCTTGGCTGCTCACGCCACGCACCTAGAGGGTGAGCAAGGGTCATTCGCAAGGGGTTATCCTGCGCCCTGACGTGGAGGAGAGGGTTCCTGCTTGACACAAGGGCAACCTTGCGCCAACCAGAGATCCCCGACTCTAACATTGTTGGCAGCGGTTGGGATTTCGGATTTGCACTTGTAATTTGCATACAGTGAATTATTAATCACCAGATAGTGAGAGCAGACCAAATAACGCAGCCACAGGTTTAACTTTGTTGAGACATCTGCCATTACTGCAACCATGCCTGGCTCACACTCCGCTGGGAGAGCACTCTCTGTGATTTCTGGAATCGATGAGGTGGATTGGGAGAGACTGGAAGGCTACACGATGGAGCAATTGAAAGGCTACAGTGTACAATTCAGAGTCCCCCATGCTGGATGCAAGAGGAAGCCCCAGTACACCAAGGCGTTGAGAGCCTGGAAGGAGTCACGAGACCTACGGAATGCGGGGGACATCGTTCCACCCGACAACCTTGAGGAGCCCAGCAGAGTCCGGTCGCCAGAGGAGCTGGCAGACAGGGCAGCAGACAGGGCGCATGCAATGGAGATGGCAAAGTTGGCAGGACAGATGGAAATGGAAAAGCAGAAGTTGGCCCTGGAGGCACAACAACGCCAAATGGATCATGATATCAGATTGAAGGAGTTGGAGCTGAAGGCAAAAAGTTTGGACACCGCTCCTTCTGGTGGCAGCACTCCACCAGCGCAGGTAGAGTCCAAGGTGTACATCCCCAAAGATGTAGTAAAGGAGTATTTCAGAAAGGATGACATAGGGCAGTGGTTTAGGGCCTACGAGGTGGCCATGTCCTCACACCGGGTCCCTGAGAAAGACTGGGGAGCGGGGTTGTGGGGAAGGTTCCTTGCTGAAGGGCGTGACACCCTGTTAGATTTACCCTTAGATCTCCAAACCTCATACCCCCATATGAAGGAAGCTTTAATGACCAGGTATGGGTTAACTCCGGAGCTATATAGACAGCGGTTCAGGGAGACGAAGAAGATCCCTGAGAGTACGTATGTGGAATATGTGACCTTTTTCTGCAGAGCACTGGATGGTTGGGTGAAGGGTAGCAAAGTGAATGATTATCAAGGGCTGCTTGATTTAATTGCATGGGAGCACTTGTCCAGTCAATGTTTTCCTGAGCTACGCCAGCACCTGATAGATAGCAAGCTGTCCAACCCGAGGAAGCTTGCTGAGGAGGCGGACCGCTGGCTCAGCACCAGGGTCCACAAGGGTCAAGTGGGAGACTCCGCCAAAGGTGGGCAGGGTCCCCAGCAGAAGAGTGGGGGGGACAAGGGTAAACAGAAGGGGTTCCAAAAAGGCCCCCAAAGTAATTCCCAAGGGAACCAGCAGAAGGGTTCTCAGCCTCCCCCACCCCCGCAGCAGAACGGGGCCCCGACCGGTAGACCTGTTCCAAAGGGGCCCTTCAATTGTTATAAGTGTGGTGATCCGGGTCACATTGCCTCTGATCCTAAGTGTCGCCTGTTTGGTAAGACCGCACCCACTGGTGCTCCACCCCGGCAAGTAGCTAGTGTTAACTTTGGGGAGGAAGTAGCAGTCCAGGAGGGTGGGGGTCCCGGGCAGATGACCCTAGTCTCGCTAGGAGACAGTGAGATGGTCCCTGTAACCTACCTACCCTCTAACACTAAGAAATATGGGCAGGTGGTGACCATCAATGGAAAGAAGGTTGAGGCTCTTAGAGATACAGGAGCCAGCGTGACCTCTGTGAGGCAACACCTGGTGTCTCAAGAGCAGATTGTACCCAATGCCTACTGTAGGGTTGTCAATGCTGACAACGTAGAGAGTCGTTGTCCAATGGCTCAAGTTCCCTTTGAGTGGGGGGAGGTCTCTGGTACTCTACAAGTCGCTGTGAGAACTGACATGCCTGTAGACTGTCTGCTAGGGAACGACCTGGAGAGTTCCCCTTGGGAAAAGGTGGAGAAGACCACGCATCTGAGGATGGTGGGTCTACCCGACTGGGCGTGCGTGACCACCCGGTCCATGGCAGCCAGTAGGGGTGTTGAGAGGGTCCTGGAACCTGAGGGAGAGGTGCAGGGACCGGCCTTAGGGAGAAGGCGCAGGAGGCGCGGGAAACCGGCCCCCGAAGTTCCCACGGCCCAGGAGGAAGTAGACCCTGAGGGGGATGCTCTGGAGCCTACCGGGGAACAGATTGCCGAACTGGGAGATCTGCCTGAGCTGACCCATTGGCAGCAAGAAGGAGGTCCCTCCAGGGAGGAATTCTGCAGGGAGCAGAAAGAATGCCCTTCTCTCGTAGGTATGCGGCAACAGGCTGCAGACCAGGCCAATGGTGTTCAGGCCAAAACACACTACGTGTACTGGGAGAGTGACCTCCTGTATTCCGAGCCTAAGGCTGCTGAACCTGGGTCAGCCCGTGTGCTGGTGGTACCCCAGAAGTTCAGAACCTTCCTACTGGGGCTGGCTCACGATGTGCCTTTAGCAGGACATTTGGGGATGGACAAGACCTATGACAGGCTTGTCACCCACTTTTACTGGCCCCAAATGCACAAGAATTCCGATTCCTACTGCAGAACCTGTCAGACTTGCCAGGCAAGTGGTAAGAGCGGAGGGAAGCACAAGGCTCCTCTGCAACCTTTCCCTGTGGTCGGTACGCCATTCCAACGAGTGGGTATTGACATTGTGGGGCCTCTGGACCCCAAGACAGCCCTGGGCAACAGGTTCATCCTGGTCTTGGTGGACCATGCCACCCGGTACCCTGAAGCCATCCCTCTGAGGACAGTGACGGCCCCCGTGGTGGGACGGGCACTGATGGGGATTTTCTCCCGAGTGGGATTCCCTCTAGAGGTGGTGAGCGACAGGGGGACCAATTTCATATCCACATATATGAAATCCCTGTGGAAGGAGTGTGGGGTAACTTACAAGTTCACCACTCCTTACCATCCCCAAGGAAATGGGTTGGTTGAGAGATTCAACCGAACCCTCAAAGGCATGATCATGGGCCTGGACGGTCCAATGAGGCGTAAGTGGGACGTCCTCTTGCCATGCCTGCTCTTCGCTTACCGAGAGGTGCCACAGAAGTCTCTAGGGTTCAGCCCCTTTGAGCTTCTGTATGGTCACCCGGTAAGAGGACCTCTGAGTTTGGTGAAGGAAGGCTGGGAGCAATCTCCCAGGAAACCTCCCCAGAATGTATATAGTTACATGCTGGCCTTCCGAAACCAGACTCGGCGTTTCAGGCAACTTGCTGAGGCAAATCTGGAAGCCAGCCAGGAGGAGATGAAGCGGTGGTACGACCGGAATGCCACTCTGGTAGAGCTTCAACCTGGACAAAAGGTGTGGGTCTTGGCCCCAGTGGAGCCGTGTGCACTTCAGGATAAGTGGACAGGTCCATTTGAGGTTGTGGAGCGCAAAAGTCCTATCACCTACTTGGTGGACATGCAGACTCCCAGGAACCCTTTGAGGGTCCTACATGTTAACCGCCTTAAGCCCCACTTAGAGAGGACCGAAGTGGGCATGCTGCTGGCCACTGATGATGGAATGGAAGAGGAGACCGAGCCTCTTCCCGACCTCTTAGTGGCCTCTGAGAAAGATGGGTCAGTGGAAGGAGTTAACCTCTCACCCTCCCTGACGCCCGAACAACAGGAAGATTGCCGCCACTTGCTGGGACAATTTTCCGACCGATTCTCCCTGGTTCCTGGTGTCACAGATTGGTGCGTCCATGATGTGGACACAGGAGACAGCTTACCTGTAAAGCACAAGGCTTACAGGGTAACTGACAGGGTCAGAGCCTGCATTAAGGAGGAGGTCTCCAAAATGCTTGCGCTAGGGGTGGTTGAGTCCTCCAGCAGTCCTTGGTCCAGCCCCGTGGTCTTGGTCCCCAAAGCTGCTGCGCCGGGAGCCACACCTGAACTCCGGTTCTGTGTGGACTACAGAGGACTCAATTCAGTCACGAAGACTGACGCGCACCCCATCCCCAGAGCTGATGAGCTCATTGATCGGCTGGGGGCTGCCCGGTTCCTCAGCACGTTTGATTTAACGTCTGGGTACTGGCAGATCGCCTTGACCGATGGGGCCAAAGAGAGGTCAGCATTCTCTACACCAGATGGGCACTTCCAGTTCCGAGTCATGCCATTTGGGATGAAGAATGCCCCTGCCACCTTTCAGAGGTTGGTCAACCAGGTACTGGTTGAGCTGGATGCGTTCAGTGCCGCCTACCTGGATGACATCGCAGTGTTCAGTGCCACCTGGCCTGAACACCTGCGCCACCTCTGGGAAGTGTTGATGGCGCTGCGCCGAGCAGGCCTCACGATCAAGGCAAGCAAGTGCCAGATCGGGCAGGGTTCCGTGGTGTACTTGGGACACCAAGTGGGGAGTGGCAAGGTGGCACCCTTGCAACCCAAAATCGAGACCATCCTGGCTTGGGAACCCCCCAAGACGCAGACCGCAGTGAGGGCCTTCCTGGGGCTCACTGGGTACTACAGGAGGTTTGTCAAGGGCTATGGAACGATCGTTGCCCCCTTGACAGAGCTGACTTCGAAGAAGCAGCCCAGGAACGTGATTTGGACTGACACCTGTCAGAAAGCTTTCGACACCCTGAAGACTGCCATGTGCACGGCGCCCGTGCTCTTGGCCCCCGACTTCTCCAAGGAATTCCTAGTCCAGACAGACGTTTCAGAGCATGGTGTAGGGGCTGTTCTCTCACAGATGACTGAGGAGGGCTGGGACCAACCCGTAGCCTTCATCAGTAGGAGGTTACTTCCACGGGAAAGTAGGTGGAGTGCAATTGAGCGAGAAGCATTTGCTGTGGTCTGGGCGCTGAATAAGCTAAGACCCTACTTGTTTGGGTCTCACTTCCGGGTTCAGACGGACCACAGGCCCCTCAGATGGTTGATGCAAATGAGGGGTGAAAACCCGAAGCTGTTGAGGTGGTCCATCTCCCTACAGGGTATGGACTTTACGGTGGAACACCGTCCTGGTACAGATCACGCCAACGCTGACGGTCTGTCCAGGTATTTCCGCCTTAGTGACGAGGAACCCCCTGGGCAAGGGTAGTTCTCCCCACATTTCAGCTGGAGGGGACACGTGTTAGACCTGGCACCTTGGCGTGAGTTTCCCTTCCACTTTTTGATGGTGTGCCTCGACTGTTTTGCTGGTGTTGTCCGCTCAGGGCACTGCGCCACGGCTAATCCGTGCCGCAGTGCAAGTGCTCCCTAGATAAAGTGTACCTGTAATTGATGTCCATGATTGGTTTATTGGATTCACTGTCAGTCCCCAGTAAAGTGCACCAGGGGTGCCAGGGCTTGTGAATGCCAATGCTGCTGGTGGGCTTGCAGCGCTGGTTGCGCCACCCACGGAAGCGGCCTTGTAAAGTGTGTCTAGGGTCTGCCACCGCAGACCCTGTGCGCGGTCCGGGACCGTCGCGCTGACTGCGCAAGTGCCCCCACTTGCCAGTCCCTAAACCTTCCCTTACCTACATATTAGCCACCCCTCTGGTAGGCCCGAGGGCAGGGTGCATTGTAGGCATAAGGTAGGACATGCCCTGATGTGTGTGGCATGTCTTAGTAGTGAATTACAGCCTTGTCGTTTTTCACTATTGAAGGCTACCTGCTCTCCATAGGCCAGAATGGGCTGCCGGGGTCACGCCAACGCTGTGACCCCAGTGGACTCAGAGAGCATGGTAGAGTGTCAAGTTTGGTATGCCTGAACTCAGAATAATAAAATACTTCTTGTAGTCAAGTTTATTTTAGTATCCTGGGTTTGTAAATACTACTTTTAGAAAGTTAGTATTTACTGACCTGACCATCTCAGTCCGCCTCTGCTGTGTGTATGTGTTCTGCCTGGCAACAGTAAGGAGCAGGGTGGGGGGATCCCCAGAGACAGGTTGGCTGCCAGGTGGTGGGTAGAGAGATTACACCTGGATGGGTGGGAGGAGTACACCTTGACTCTTGAATAGACCTGTGCTCTGCCACCACAAAGCCGGCGCCACCCCCTGTGGGGCGGCTGATGTCTCTGCCCTGCTGCTGAAAGGAAAGAGCAGAGTCACCATAACCGAGTGCTCCAGAACTGGACTGAGCCAGGCCTAGGCCCCCTGGCGCTAAAGAACAAAAGAATTGGTGTATAAAAGTAGGAGCCTGGCTCCTAAGAAATCAGAATCCTGTTTACCACAAAGGACCTCTGCCCGACTAGAAGGAGAAGAAGACGCCGGAGGAGCTGGCCTGCTGCTTGCCTTGCTGAGAGAGGAGAGGAAGAGACTTACTGAAAAGACTTTGCTACTTTGTGCTTGAACATTCTCCAAGGGCTTGATCTGAGCTTGCCCCCTGAACTGAACCCCAGGAACAGTGGGTTCTCTGTGCTTCTTGCTCGTCCTCCAATTCGAGCCGTGTGTGCATCCCGCTGGAAAAGAGACTGCGCCCCTCATCGCCCCTCCTAGGGCCGTGACACTCAGAAGCTCGCCTGCCTCCAACCCGTGAGAGCCCCGCTCCGTCCCGAGCCGCTCTCTGTCCCCGGGCCAGGCCGCCTGCATCCCTGTCACCGCCTGCTACTGGAGCGCGCTGACCGCGCTATCACCCCTCCTGCCGGAAGCCGTCCGACGACTGTGATCTACGCCGGGTCACCCAGCTGCACTGACTGTGCCCTGTGGCCCCGCTTCGCTATCCTCGGACATCTCAGGCCGCGCCGCCCCCGCTGTGGAGACCCTCCTGCACCGCCATGCTAAAGGGTCGCGGGCCGCGCCTGCCTACTTGCCCACACCTGCTGATTGAGGACCCAAGAACACTTCCCAAGCTGAGAGTCGCACCGACCTGTGCCGACTCTCCACATCACGAAAGAAGTTCCAGTATCGGGCTCGGGGCCCGCAACGCCTTATTTCCCCGTTCCCAGGAGTCGATCCCTGTGAGTACTGGAACTACAAGTAAAGAGACTACAAAGTATCCATTTGAAACAACGAGCCAAGAACATTTGCCTGCTGTATAACCTGGTGGCCTAGCGAAAACGTTATTGGTCTTGTGATAAGTCTGTTGAGATATATATACCGTATTTTTACATAAAGAAGCGTATTTTTATATATATCCAAGCCTGGTGTCCGTTTCTGGGGGGATTGATGTATTTACTGTGTGTATGATTGTAAGTGCTTAACCAACAACGCCTGAGGAATCGCCTTGGCTGCTCACGCCACGCACCTAGAGGGTGAGCAAGGGTCATTCGCAAGGGGTTATCCTGCGCCCTGACGTGGAGGAGAGGGTTCCTGCTTGACACAAGGGCAACCTTGCGCCAACCAGAGATCCCCGACTCTAACACAGAGCTTACAGAGCGAAGGATGGTGTTAGATGCATTCATGCTTAACACCGCCAGTACATCCAGAGAGCCGCCTTCTATACCTTTATAGTGTGGTAGAGTTAGTGTGAAGGATGGAGTGAGATATACTCACCCCTCACACTGCCAGTGCTTACAGAGCGAAGGATGGTGTTAGATGCACTCATGCTTAACACCGCCAGTACATCCAGAGAGCCGCCTTCTATACATTTAGAGTGTGGTAGAGTTAGTGTGAAGGATGGAGTGAGATATATTCACCCCTTAAACCGCCATTGCTTACAGAGTGAAGGATGGTGTTAGATGCACTCATGCTTAACACGCCAGTACATCCAGAGAGCCGCCATCTATACATTTAGAGTGTGGTAGCGTTAGTGTGAAGGATGGAGTGAGATATACTCACCCCTTAAACCGCCAGTGCTTACACAGCGAAGGATGGTGTTAGATGCACTCATGCTTAACTCGCCAGTACATCCAGAGAGCCGCCTTCTATACATTTAGAGTGTGGTAGAGTTAGTGTGAAGGATGGAGTGAGATATACTCACCCCTCACACTGCCAGTGCTTACAGAGCGAAGGATGGTGTTAGATGCACTCATGCTTAACACCGCCAGTACATCCAGAGAGCCGCCTTCTATACATGTAGAGTGTGGTAGAGTTAGTGTGAAGGATGGAGTGAGATATACTCACCCCTTAAACCGCCAGTGCTTACAGAGCGAAGGATAGGATGGTGTTAGATGCACTCATGCTTAACACGCCAGTACATCCAGAGAGCCGCCTTCTATACATTTAGAGTGTGATAGAGTTAGTGTGAAGGATGGAGCGAGATATACTCACCCCTCACACTGCCAGTGCTTACAGAGCGAAGGATGGTGTTAGATGCACTCATGCTTAACACGCCAGTGCATCCACAGAGCCGCCTTCTATACATTTAGAGTGTGGTAGAGTTAGTGTGAAGGATGGAGCGAGATATACTCACCCCTCACACTGCCAGTGCTTACAGAGCGAAGGATGGTGTTAGATGCACTCATGCTTAACACCGCCAGTACATCCAGAGAGCTGCCTTCTATACATTTAGAGTGTGGTAGAGTTAGTGTGAAGGATGGAGCGAGATATTCTCACCCCTCACACTGCCAGTGCTTACAGAGCGAAGGATGGTGTTAGATGCACTCATGCTTAACACCGCCAGTACATCCAGAGAGCCGCCTTCTATACATTTAGAGTGTGGTAGAGTTAGTGTGAAGGATGGAGCGAGATATACTCACCCCTCACACTGCCAGTGCTTACAGAGCGAAGGATGGTGTTAGATGCACTCATGCTTAACACCGCCAGTACATCCAGAGAGCCGCCTTCTATACATTTAGAGTGTGGTAGAGTTAGTGTGAAGGATGGAGTGAGATATACTCACCCCTCCACTGCCAGTGCTTACAGAACGAAGGATGGTGTTAGATGCACTCATGCTTAACACCGCCAGTACATCCAGAGAGCCGCCTTCTATACATTTAGAGTGTGGTAGAGTTAGTGTGAAGGATGGAGTGAGATATACTCACCCCTCATACTGCCAGTGCTTACAGAGCAAAGGATGGTGTTAGATGCACTCATGCTTAACACCGTCAGTGCATCCAGAGAGCCGCCTTCTATACATTTAGAGTGTGGTAGAGTTAGTGTGAAGGATGGAGTGAGATATACTCACTCCTTAAACCGCCAGTGCTTACAGAGCGAAGGATGGTGTTAGATGCACTCATGCTTTACACGCCAGTGCACCCAGAGAGCCTCATTTTTGTACATTTAGAGTGTGGTAGAGTTAGTGTGAAGGATGGAGTGAGATATACTCACCCCTCACACTGCCAGTGCTTACAGAGCAAAGGATGGTGTTAGATGCACTCATGCTTAACACCACCAGTGCATCCAGTGAGACGCCTTCTATATATTTAGAGTGTGGTAGAGTTAGTGTGAAGGATGGAGTGAGATATACTCACCCCTTAAACCGCCAGTGCTTTCAGAGCGAAGGATGGTGTTAGATGCACTCATGCTTAACACCGCCAGTGAACCCAGAGAGCCGCCTTCTATACATTTAGAGTGTGGTAGAGTTAGTGTGAAGGATGCAGTGAGATATACTCACCCCTCACACTGCCAGAGCTTACAGAGCAAAGGATGGTGTTAGATGCATTCATGCTTAACACCGCCAGTACATCCAGAGAGCCGCCTTCTATACCTTTATTGTGTGGTAGAGTTAGTGTGAAGGATGGAGTGAGATATACTCACCCCTCACACTGCCAGTGCTTACAGAGCGAAGGATGGTGTTAGATGCACTCATGCTTAACACCGCCAGTACATCCAGAGAGCCGCCTTCTATACATTTAGAGTGTGGTAGAGTTAGTGTGAAGGATGGAGTGAGATATATTCACCCCTTAAACCGCCATTGCTTACAGAGTGAAGGATGGTGTTAGATGCACTCATGCTTAACACGCCAGTACATCCAGAGAGCCGCCTTCTATACATTTAGAGTGTGGTAGCGTTAGTGTGAAGGATGGAGTGAGATATACTCACCCCTTAAACCGCCAGTGCTTACAGAGCGAAGGATGGTGTTAGATGCACTCATGCTTAACTCGCCAGTACATCCAGAGAGCCGCCTTCTATACATTTAGAGTGTGGTAGAGTTAGTGTGAAGGATGGAGTGAGATATACTCACCCCTTAAACCGCCAGTCCTTACAGAGCGAAGGATGGTGTTAGATACACTGATGCTTAACACCGCCAGTACATCCAGAGAGCCGCCTTCTATATATTTAGAGTGTGGTAGAGTTAGTGTGAAGGATGGAGTGAGATATACTCACCCCTTAAACTGCCAGTGCTTACAGAGCGAAGGATGGTGTTAGATGCACTCATGCTAAACACGCCAGTACATCCAGAGAGCCGCCTTCTATACATTTAGAGTGTGGTAGAGGTAGTGTGAAGGATGCAGTGAGATATACTCACCCCTCACACTGCCAGTGCTTACAGAGCGAAGGATGGTGTTAGATGCACTCATGCTTAACACCGCTAGTACATCCAGAGAGCCGCCATCTATACATTGAGAGTGTGGTAGAGTTAGTGTGAAGGATGGAGTGAGATATACTCACCCCTCACACTGCCAGTGCTTACAGAGCAAAGGATGGTGTTAGATGCACTCATGCTTAACACGCCAGTACATCCAGAGAGCCGCCTTCTATACATTTAGAGTGTGGTAGAGTTAGTGTGAAGGATGGAGCGAGATATACTCACCCCTCACACTGCCAGTGCTTACAGAGCGAAGGATGGTGTTAGATGCACTCATGCTTAACACCGCCAGTACATCCAGAGAGCCGCGTTCTATACCTTTACAGTGTGGTAGAGTTAGTGTGAAGGATGGAGTGAGAAATACTCACCCCTTAAACTGCCAGTGCTTACAGAGCGAAGGATGATGTTAGATGCACTCATGCTTAACACCGCCAGTACATCCAGAGAGCCGCCTTCTATACATTTAGAGTGTGGTAGAGTTAGTGTGAAGGATGGAGTGAGATATACTCACACCTCACACTGCCAGTGCTTACAGAGCGAAGGATGGTGTTAGATGCTCTCATGCATAACACGCCAGTGCATCCAGAGAGCCGCCTTCTATACATTTAGAGTGTGGTAGAGTTAGTGTGAAGGATGGATGAGATATACTCACCCCTCACACTGCCAGTGCTTACAGAGTGAAGGATGGTGTTAGATGCACTCATGCTTAACACGCCAGTACATCCAGAGAGCCGCCTTCTATACATTTAGAGTGTGGTAGAGTTAGTGTGAAGGATGGAGCGAGATATATTTACCCCTCACACTGCCAGTGCTTACAGAGCGAAGGAAGGTGTTGGATGCACTCATGCTTAACACCGCCAGTACATCCAGAGAGCCGCCTTCTATACATTTACAGTGTGGTAGAGTTAGTGTGAAGGATGGAGTGAGATATACTCACCCCTCACACTGCCAGTGCTTATAGAGCGAAGGATGGTGTTAGATGCTCTCATGCATAACACGCCAGTGCATCCAAAGAGCCGCCTTCTATACATTTAGAGTGTGGTAGAGTTAGTGTGAAGGATGGAGTGAGATATACTCACCCCTCACACTGCCAGTGCTTACAGAGCGAAGTATGGTGTTAGATGCACTCATGCTTAACACCGGCAGTATATCCAGAGAGCCGCCTTCTATACATTTACAGTGTGGTAGAGTTAGTGTGAAGGATGGAGTGAGATATACTCACCCCTTAAACCGCCAGTGCTTACAGAGCGAAGGATGGTGTTAGATGCACTCATGCTTAACTCCCCAGTACATCCAGAGAGCCGTCTTCTATACATTTAGAGTGTGGTAGAGTTAGTGTGAAGGATGGAGTGAGATAAACTCACCCCTTAAACCGCCAGTGCTTACAGAGCGAAGGATGGTGTTAGATGCACTCATGCTTAACACTGCCAGTACATCCAGAGAGCCGCCTTCTATACATTTACAGTGTGGTAGAGTTAGTGTGAAGGATGGAGTGAGATATACTCACCCCTTAAACCGCATGTGCATACAGAGCGAAGGATGGTGTTAGATGCACTCATGCTTAACATGCCAGTACATCCAGAGAGCCGCCTTCTATACATTTAGAGTGTGGTAGAGTTAGTGTGAAGGATGGAGCGAGATATACTCACCCCTCACACTGCCAGTGCTTACAGAGCGAAGGATGGTGTTAGATGCACTCATGCTTAACACGCCAGTGCATCCAGAGAGCCGCCTTCTATACATTTAGAGTGTGGTAGAGTTAGTGTGAAGGATGGAGTGAGATATACTCACCCCTCACTGCTAGTGCTTACAGAGCGAAGGATGGTGTTAGATGCACTCATGCTTAACACCGCCAGTACATCCAGAGAGCCGCCTTCTATACATTTAGAGTGTGGTAGAGTTAGTGTGAAGGATGGAGTGAGATATACTCACCCCTTAAACCGCCAGTGCTTACAGAGCGAAGGATAGGATGGTGTTAGATGCACTCATGCTTAACACGCCAGTACATCCAGAGAGCTGCCTTCTATACATTTAGAGTGTGGTAGAGTTAGTGTGAAGGATGGAGTGAGATATACTCACCCCTCACACTGTCAGTGCTTACAGAGCGAAGGATGGTGTTAGATGCACTCATGCTTAACACGCCAGTGCATCCAGAGAGCCGCCTTCTATACATTTAGAGTGTGGTAGAGTTAGTGTGAAGGATGGAGCGAGATATACTCACCCCTCACACTGCCAGTGCTTACAGAGCGAAGGATGGTGTTAGATGCACTCATGCTTAACGCCGCCAGTACATCCAGAGAGCCGCCTTCTATTCATTTAGAGTGTGGGAGAGTTAGTGTGAAGGATGGAGCGAGATATACTCACCCCTCACACTGCCAGTGCTTACAGAGCGAAGGATGGTGTTAGATGCACTCATGCTTAACACCGCCAGTACATCCAGAGAGCCGCCTTCTATACATTTAGAGTGTGGTAGAGTTAGTGTGAAGGATGGAGCGAGATATACTCACCCCTCACACTGCCAGTGCTTACAGATCGAAGGATGGTGTTAGATGCACTCATGCTTAACACCGCCAGTACATCCAGAGAGCCGCCTTCTATACATTTAGAGTGTGTTAGAGTTAGTGTGAAGGATGGAGTGAGATATACTCACCCCTCCACTGCCAGTGCTTACAGAACGAAGGATGGTGTTAGATGCACTCATGCTTAACACCGCCAGGACATCCAGAGAGCCGCCTTCTATATATTTAGAGTGTGGTAGAGTTAGTGTGAAGGATGGAGTGAGATATACTCACCCCTCATACTGCCAGTGCTTACAGAGCAAAGGATGGTGTTAGATGCACTCATGCTTAACACCGTCAGTGCATCCAGAGAGCCGCCTTCTATACATTTAGAGTGTGGTAGAGTTAGTGTGAAGGATGGAGTGAGATATACTCACTCCTTAAACCGCCAGTGCTTACAGAGCGAAGGATGGTGTTAGATGCACTCATGCTTAACACCGCCAGTGCATCCAGAGAGCCGCCTTCTATACATTTGGAGTGTGGTAGAGTTAGTGTGAAGGATGGAGCGAGATATACTCACCCCTTACACTGCCAGTGCTTACAGAGCGAAGGATGGTGTTAGATGCACTCATGCTTAACACGCCAGTGCACCCAGAGAGCCTCATTTTTGTACATTTAGAGTGTGGTAGAGTTAGTGTGAAGGATGGAGTGAGATATACTCACCCCTCACACTGCCAGTGCTTACAGAGCAAAGGATGGTGTTAGATGCACTCATGCTTAACACCGCCAGTGCATCCAGAGAGCCGCCTTCTATACATTTACAGTGTGGTAAAGTTAGTGTGAAGGATGGAGCGAGATATACTCACCCCTTATACTGCCAGTGCTTACAGAGCGAAGGATGGTGTTAGATGCACTCATGCTTAACACGCCAGTGCATCCAGAGAGCCGCCTTCTATACATTTAGAGTGTGGTAGAGTTAGTGTGAAGGATGGAGCGAGATATACTCACCCCTCACACTGCTAGTGCTTACAGAGCGAAGGATGGTGTTAGATGTACTCATGCTTAACATGCGAGTGCACCCAGAGAGCCGCCTTCTATACATTTAGAGTGTGGTAGTGTTAGTGTGAAGGATGGAGTGAGATATACTCACCCCTCACACTGCCAGTGCTTACAGAGCGAAGGGTGGTGTTAGATTCACTCATGCTTAACACCGCCAGTGCATCCAGTGAGACGCCTTCTATATATTTAGAGTGTGGTAGAGTTAGTGTGAAGGATGGAGTGAGATATACTCACCCCTTAAACCGCCAGTGCTTTCAGAGCGAAGGATGGTGTTAGATGCACTCATGCTTAACACCGCCAGTGAACCCAGAGAGCCGCCTTCTATACATTTAGAGTGTGGTAGAGTTAGTGTGAAGGATGGAGTGAGATATACTCACCCCTCACACTGCCAGAGCTTACAGAGCGAAGGATGGTGTTAGATGCATTCATGCTTAACACCGCCAGTACATCCAGAGAGCCGCCTTCTATACCTTTATAGTGTGGTAGAGTTAGTGTGAAGGATGGAGTGAGATATACTCACCCCTCACACTGCCAGTGCTTACAGAGCGAAGGATGGTGTTAGATGCACTCATGCTTAACACGCCAGTACATCCAGAGAGCCGCCTTCTATACATTTAGAGTGTGGTAGCGTTAATGTGAAGGATGGAGTGAGATATACTCACCCCTTAAACCGCCAGTGCTTACAGAGCGAAGGATGGTGTTAGATGCACTCATGCTTAACTCGCCAGTACATCCAGAGAGCCGCCTTCTATACATTTAGAGTGTGGTAGAGTTAGTGTGAAGGATGGAGTGCGATATACTCACCCCTTAAACCGCCAGTCCTTACAGAGCGAAGGATGGTGTTAGATACACTGATGCTTAACACCGCCAGTACATCCAGAGAGCTGCCTTCTATATATTTAGAGTGTGGTAGAGTTAGTGTGAAGGATGGAGTGAGATATACTCACCCCTTAAACTGCCAGTACTTACAGAGCGAAGGATGGTGTTAGATGCACTCATGCTAAACACGCCAGTACATCCAGAGAGCCGCCTTCTATACATTTAGAGTGTGGTAGAGGTAGTGTGAAGGATGCAGTGAGATATACTCACCCCTCACACTGCCAGTGCTTACAGAGCGAAGGATGGTGTTAGATGCACTCATGCTTAACACGCCAGTACATCCAGAGAGCCGCCTTCTATACATTTAGAGTGTGGTAGAGTTAGTGTGAAGGATGGAGCGAGATATACTCACCCCTCACACTGCCAGTGCTTACAGAGCGAAGGATGGTGTTAGATGCACTCATGCTTAACACCGCCAGTACATCCAGAGAGCCGCCTTCTATACCTTTACAGTGTGGTAGAGTTAGTGTGAAGGATGGAGTGAGAAATACTCACCCCTTAAACTGCCAGTGCTTACAGAGCGAAGGATGATGTTAGATGCACTCATGCTTAACACCGCCAGTACATCCAGAGAGCCGCCTTCTATACATTTAGAGTGTGGTAGAGTTAGTGTGAAGGATGGAGTGAGATATATTCACACCTCACACTGCCAGTGCTTACAGAGCGAAGGATGGTGTTAGATGCACTCATGCTTAACACCGCCAGTACATCCAGAGAGCCGCCTTCTATACATTTAGAGTGTGGT
Source organism: Triturus cristatus (assembly GCF_964204655.1). Classification (NCBI taxonomy): domain Eukaryota; kingdom Metazoa; phylum Chordata; class Amphibia; order Caudata; family Salamandridae; genus Triturus; species Triturus cristatus. The sequence goes on along the minus strand of NW_028188331.1, from coordinate 51,500 downwards.
AGAGTTAGTGTGAAGGATGGATGAGATATACTCACCCCTCACACTGCCAGTGCTTACAGAGCGAAGGATGGTGTTAGATGCACTCATGCTTAACACGCCAGTACATCCAGAGAGCCGCCTTCTATACATTTAGAGTGTGGTAGAGTTAGTGTGAAGGATGGAGTGAGATATACTCACCCCTCACTGCTAGTGCTTACAGAGCGAAGGATGGTGTTAGATGCACTCATGCTTAACACCGCCAGTACATCCAGAGAGTCGCCTTCTATACATTTAGAGTGTGGTAGAGTTAGTGTGAAGGATGGAGTGAGATATACTCACCCCTTAAACAGCCAGTGCTTACAGAGCGAAGGATGGTGTTAGATGCACTCATGCTTAACATGCCAGTAGATCCAGAGAGCCACCTTCTATACATTTAGAGTGTGGTAGAGTTAGTGTGAAGGATGGAGTGAGATATACTCACCCCTCACACTGCCAGTGCTTACAGAGCGAAGTATGGTGTTAGATGCACTGATGCTTAACACCGCCAGTACATACAGAGAGCCGCCGTCTATACATTTAGAGTATGGTAGAGTTAGTGTGAAGGATGGAGTGAGATATACTCACCCCTCACACTGCCAGTGCTTACAGAGCGAAGGATGGTGTTAGATGCACCAATGCTTAACACCGCCAGTGCATCCAGAGAGCCGCCTTCTATACATTTAGAGTGTGGTAGAGTTAGTGTGAAGGATGGAGTGAGATATACTCACCCCTCCACTGCCAGTGCTTACAGAACGAAGGATGGTGTTAGATGCACTCATGCTTAACACCGCCAGTACATCCAGAGAGCCACCTTCTATACATTTAGAGTGTGGTAGAGTTAGTGTGAAGGATGGAGTGAGATATACTCACCCCTCATACTGCCAGTGCTTACAGAGCAAAGGATGGTGTTAGATGCACTCATGCTTAACACCGCCAGTGCATCCAGAGAGCCGCCTTCTATACATTTAGAGTGTGGTAGAGTTAGTGTGAAGGATGGAGTGAGATATACTCACTCCTTAAACCGCCAGTGCTTACAGAGCGAAGGATGGTGTTAGATGCACTCATGCTTAACACCGCCAGTACATCCAGAGAGCCGCCTTCTATACATTTGGAGTGTGGTAGAGTTAGTGTGAAGGATGGAGCGAGATATACTCACCCCTTACACTGCCAGTGCTTACAGAGCGAAGGATGGTGTTAGATGCACTCATGCTTAACACGCCAGAGCACCCAGAGTGCCTCCTTTTTGTACATTTAGAGTGTGGTAGAGTTAGTGTGAAGGATGGAGTGAGATATACTCACCCCTCACACTGCCAGTGCTTACAGAGCAAAGGATGGTGTTAGATGCACTCATGCTTAACATGCCAGTGCATCCAGAGAGCCGCCTTCTATACATTTAGAGTGTGGTAGAGTTAGTGTGAAGGATGGAGTGAGATATACTCACCCCTCACACTGCCAGTGCTTACAGAGCGAAGGATGGTGTTAGATGCACTCATGCTTAACACCGCCAGTGCATCCAGAGAGCCGCCTTCTATACATTTACAGTGTGGTAGAGTTAGTGTGAAGGATGGAGGGAGATATACTCACCCCTTACACTGCCAGTGCTTACAGAGCGAAGGATGGTGTTAGATGCACTCATGCTTAACACGCCAGTGCATCCAGAGAGCCGCCTTCTATACATTTAGAGTGTGGTAGAGTTAGTGTGAAGGATGGAGCGAGATATACTCACCCCTCACACTGCTAGTGCTTACAGAGCGAAGGATGGTGTTAGATGCACTCATGCTTAACACGCCAGTACATCCAGAGAGCCGCCTTCTATACATTTAGAGTGTGGTAGAGTTAGTGGGAAGGATGGAGCGAGATATACTCACCCCTCACACTGCCAGTGCTTACAGAGCGAAGGATGGTGTTAGATGCACTCATGCTTAACACCGCCAGTACATCCAGAGAGCCGCCTTCTATACATTTAGAGTGTGGTAGAGTTAGTGTGAAGGATGGAGTGAGATATACTCACCCCTCACACTGCCAGTGCTTACAGAGCGAAGGATGGTGTTAGATGCACTCATGCTTAACATGCCAGTGCACCCAGAGAGCCGCCGTCTATACATTTAGAGTGTGGTAGTGTTAGTGTGAAGGATGGAGTGAGATATACTCACCCCTCACACTGCCAGTGCTTACAGAGCGAAGGATGGTGTTAGATGCACTCATGCTTAACACCGCCATTGCATCCAGTGAGACGCCTTCTATATATTTAGAGTGTGGTAGAGTTAGTGTGAAGGATGGAGTGAGATATACTCACCCCTTAAACCGCCAGTGCTTTCAGAGCGATGGATGGTGTTAGATGCACTCATGCTTAACACCGCCAGTGAACCCAGAGAGCCGCCTTCTATACATTTAGAGTGTGGTAGAGTAAGTGTGAAGGATGGAGTGAGATATACTCACCCCTCACACTGCCAGAGCTTACAGAGCGAAGGATGGTGTTAGATGCATTCGTGCTTAACACCGCCAGTACATCCAGAGAGCCGCCTTCTATACATTTAGAGTGTGGTAGAGTTAGTGTGAAGGATGGAGTGAGATATATTCACCCCTTAAACCGCCTGTGCTTACAGAGTGAAGGATGGTGTTAGATGCACTCATGCTTAACACGCCAGTACATCCAGAGAGCCGCCTTCTATACATTTAGAGTGTGGTAGAGTTAGTGTGAAGGATGGAGTGAGATATACTCACCCCTTAAAGCGCCAGTGCTTACAGAGTGAAGGATGGTGTTAGATGCACCCATGCTTAACACCGCCAGTGCATCCAGAGAGCCGCCTTCTATACCTTTATAGTGTGGTAAAGTTAGTGTGAAGGATGGAGTGAGATATACTCACCCCTCACACTGCCAGTGCTTACAGAGCGAAGGATGGTGTTAGATGCACTCATGCTTAACACCGCCAGTACATCCAGAGAGCCGCCTTCTATACATTTAGAGTGTGGTAGAGTTAGTGTGAAGGATGGAGTGAGATATATTCACCCCTTAAACCGCCAGTGCTTACAGAGTGAAGGATGGTGTTAGATGCACTCATGCTTAACACGCCAGTACATCCAGAGAGCCGCCTTCTATACATTTAGAGTGTGGTAGCGTTAATGTGAAGGATGGAGTGAGATATACTCACCCCTTAAACCGCCAGTGCTTACAGAGCGAAGGATGGTGTTAGATGCACTCATGCTTAACTCGCCAGTACATCCAGAGAGCCGCCTTCTATACATTTAGAGTGTGGTAGAGTTAGTGTGAAGGATGGAGTGAGATATACTCACCCCTTAAACCGCCAGTGCTTACAGAGCGAAGGATGGTGTTAGATACACTCATGCTTAACACCGCCAGTACATCCAGAGAGCCGCCTTCTATATATTTAGAGTGTGGTGGAGTTAGTGTGAAGGATGGAGTGAGATATACTCACCCCTTAAACTGCCAGTGCTTACAGAGCGAAGGATGGTGTTAGATGCACTCATGCTAAACACGCCAGTACATCCAGAGAGCCGCCTTCTATACATTTAGAGTGTGGTAGAGGTAGTGTGAAGGATGCAGTGAGATATACTCACCCCTCACACTGCCAGTGCTTACAGAGCGAAGGATTGTGTTAGATGCACTCATGCTTAACACCGCCAGTACATCCAGAGAGCCGCCTTCTATACATTGAGAGTGTGGTAGAGTTAGTGTGAAGGATGGAGTGAGATATACTCACCCCTCACACTGCCAGTGCTTACAGAGCGAAGGATGGTGTTAGATGCACTCATGCTTAACACGCCAGTACATCCAGAGAGCAGCCTTCTATACATTTAGAGTGTGGTAGAGTTAGTGTGAAGGATGGAGTGAGATATACTCACCGCTTAAACCGCCAGTGCTTACAGAGCGAAGGATGGTGTTAGATGCACTCATGCTTAACACGCCAGTACATCCAGAGAGCCGCCTTCTATACATTTAGAGTGTGGTAGAGTTAGTGTGAAGGATGGAGTGAGATATACTCACCCCTTAAACCGCCAGTGCTTACAGAGCGAAGGATGGTGTTAGATGCACTCATGCTTAACACCGCCAGTACATCCAGAGAGCCGCCTTCTATACATTTACAGTGTTGTAGAGTTAGTGTGAAGGATGGAGTGAGATATACTCACCCCTCACACTGCCAGTGCTTACAGAGCGAAGGATGGTGTTAGATGCACTCATGCTTAACACCGCCATTACATCCCGAGAGCCACCTTCTACACATTTACAGTGTGGTAGAGTTAGTGTGAAGGATGGAGTTAGATATACTCACCCCTTAAACCGCCAGTGCTTACAGAGTGAAGGATGGTGTTAGATGCACTCATGCTTAACACGCCAGTTCATCCAGAGAGCCGCCTTCTATACATTTAGAGTGTGGTAGAGTTACTGTGAAGAATGGAGTGAGATATACTCACCCCTTAAACCGCCAGTGCTTACAGAGCGAAGGATGGTGTTAGATGCACTCATGCTTAACTCGCCAGTACATCCAGAGAGCCGCCTTCTATACATTTAGAGTGTGGTAGAGTTAGTGTGAAGGATGGAGTGAGATATACTCACCCCTTAAACCGCCAGTGCTTACAGAGCGAAGGATGGTGTTAGATGCACTCATGCTTAACACCGCCAGTACATCCAGAGAGTCGCCTTCTATACATTTAGAGTGTGGTAGAGTTAGTGTGAAGGATGGAGTGAGATATACTCACCCCTTAAACAGCCAGTGCTTACAGAGCGAAGGATGGTGTTAGATGCACTCATGCTTAACATGCCAGTAGATCCAGAGAGCCGCCTTCTATACATTTAGAGTGTGGTGGAGTTAGTGTGAAGGATGGAGTGAGATATACTCACCCCTTAAACTGCCAGTGCTTACAGAGCGAAGGATGGTGTTAGATGCACTCATGCTTAACACCGCCAGTACATCCAGAGAGCCGCCTTCTATACATTGAGAGTGTGGTAGAGTTAGTGTGAAGGATGGAGTGAGATATACTCACCCCTCACACTGCCAGTGCTTACAAAGCGAAGGATGGTGTTAGATGCACTCATGCTTAACACGCCAGTACATCCAGAGAGCAGCCTTCTATACATTTAGAGTGTGGTAGAGTTAGTGTGAAGGATGGAGTGAGATATACTCACTGCTTAAACCGCCAGTGCTTACAGAGCGAAGGATGGTGTTAGATGCTCTCATGCTTAACACGCCAGTACATCCAGAGAGCCGCCTTCTATACATTTAGAGTGTGGTAGAGTTAGTGTGAAGGATGGAGTGAGATATACTCACCCCTTAAACCGCCAGTGCTTACAGAGCGAAGGATGGTGTTAGATGCACTCATGCTTAACACCGCCAGTACATCCAGAGAGCCGCCTTCTATACATTTACAGTGTTGTAGAGTTAGTGTGAAGGATGGAGTGAGATATACTCACCCCTCACACTGCCAGTGCTTACAGAGCGAAGGATGGTGTTAGATGCACTCATGCTTAACACCGCCATTACATCCCGAGAGCCACCTTCTACACATTTACAGTGTGGTAGAGTTAGTGTGAAGGATGGAGTTAGATATACTCACCCCTTAAACCGCCAGTGCTTACAGAGTGAAGGATGGTGTTAGATGCACTCATGCTTAACACGCCAGTTCATCCAGAGAGCCGCCTTCTATACATTTAGAGTGTGGTAGAGTTAGTGTGAAGAATGGAGTGAGATATACTCACCCCTTAAACCGCCAGTGCTTACAGAGCGAAGGATGGTGTTAGATGCACTCATGCTTAACTCGCCAGTACATCCAGAGAGCCGCCTTCTATACATTTAGAGTGTGGTAGAGTTAGTGTGAAGGATGGAGTGAGATATACTCACCCCTTAAACCGCCAGTGCTTACAGAGCGAAGGATGGTGTTAGATGCACTCATGCTTAACACCGCCAGTACATCCAGAGAGTCGCCTTCTATACATTTAGAGTGTGGTAGAGTTAGTGTGAAGGATGGAGTGAGATATACTCACCCCTTAAACAGCCAGTGCTTACAGAGCGAAGGATGGTGTTAGATGCACTCATGCTTAACATGCCAGTAGATCCAGAGAGCCGCCTTCTATACATTTAGAGTGTGGTAGAGTTAGTGTGAAGGATGGAGTGAGATATACTCACCCCTCACACTGCCAGTGCTTACAGAGTGAAGTATGGTGTTAGATGCACTCATGCTTAACACCGCCAGTACATACAGAGAGCCGCCGTCTATACATTTAGAGTATGGTAGAGTTAGTGTGAAGGATGGAGTGAGATATACTCACCCCTCACACTGCCAGTGCTTACAGAGCGAAGGATGGTGTTAGATGCACCCATGCTTAACACCGCCAGTGCATCCAGAGAGCCGCCTTCTATACATTTAGAGTGTGGTAGAGTTAGTGTGAAGGATGGAGTGAGATATACTCACCCCTCCACTGCCAGTGCTTACAGAACGAAGGATGGTGTTAGATGCACTCATGCTTAACACCGCCAGTACATCCAGAGAGCCGCCTTCTATACATTGAGAGTGTGGTAGAGTTAGTGTGAAGGATGGAGTGAGATATACTCACCCCTCACACTGCCAGTGCTTACAAAGCGAAGGATGGTGTTAGATGCACTCATGCTTAACACGCCAGTACATCCAGAGAGCAGCCTTCTATACATTTAGAGTGTGGTAGAGTTAGTGTGAAGGATGGAGTGAGATATACTCACCGCTTAAACCGCCAGTGCTTACAGAGCGAAGGATGGTGTTAGATGCTCTCATGCTTAACACGCCAGTACATCCAGAGAGCCGCCTTCTATACATTTAGAGTGTGGTAGAGTTAGTGTGAAGGATGGAGTGAGATATACTCACCCCTTAAACCGCCAGTGCTTACAGAGCGAAGGATGGTGTTAGATGCACTCATGCTTAACACCGCCAGTACATCCAGAGAGCCGCCTTCTATACATTTACAGTGTTGTAGAGTTAGTGTGAAGGATGGAGTGAGATATACTCACCCCTCACACTGCCAGTGCTTACAGAGCGAAGGATGGTGTTAGATGCACTCATGCTTAACACCGCCATTACATCCCGAGAGCCACCTTCTACACATTTACAGTGTGGTAGAGTTAGTGTGAAGGATGGAGTTAGATATACTCACCCCTTAAACCGCCAGTGCTTACAGAGTGAAGGATGGTGTTAGATGCACTCATGCTTAACACGCCAGTTCATCCAGAGAGCCGCCTTCTATACATTTAGAGTGTGGTAGAGTTAGTGTGAAGAATGGAGTGAGATATACTCACCCCTTAAACCGCCAGTGCTTACAGAGCGAAGGATGGTGTTAGATGCACTCATGCTTAACTCGCCAGTACATCCAGAGAGCCGCCTTCTATACATTTAGAGTGTGGTAGAGTTAGTGTGAAGGATGGAGTGAGATATACTCACCCCTTAAACCACCAGTGCTTACAGAGCGAAGGATGGTGTTAGATGCACTCATGCTTAACACCGCCAGTACATCCAGAGAGTCGCCTTCTATACATTTAGAGTGTGGTAGAGTTAGTGTGAAGGATGGAGTGAGATATACTCACCCCTTAAACAGCCAGTGCTTACAGAGCGAAGGATGGTGTTAGATGCACTCATGCTTAACATGCCAGTAGATCCAGAGAGCCGCCTTCTATACATTTAGAGTGTGGTAGAGTTAGTGTGAAGGATGGAGTGAGATATACTCACCCCTCACACTGCCAGTGCTTACAGAGTGAAGTATGGTGTTAGATGCACTCATGCTTAACACCGCCAGTACATACAGAGAGCCGCCGTCTATACATTTAGAGTATGGTAGAGTTAGTGTGAAGGATGGAGTGAGATATACTCACCCCTCACACTGCCAGTGCTTACAGAGCGAAGGATGGTGTTAGATGCACCCATGCTTAACACCGCCAGTGCATCCAGAGAGCCGCCTTCTATACATTTAGAGTGTGGTAGAGTTAGTGTGAAGGATGGAGTGAGATATACTCACCCCTCCACTGCCAGTGCTTACAGAACGAAGGATGGTGTTAGATGCACTCATGCTTAACACCACCAGTATATCCAGAGAGCCGCATTCTATACATTTAGAGTGTGGTAGAGTTAGTGTGAAGGATGGAGTGAGATATACTCACCCCTCATACTGCCAGTGCTTACAGAGCAAAGGATGGTGTTAGATGCACTCATGCTTAACACCGCCAGTGCATCCAGAGAGGCGCCTTCTATACATTTAGAGTGTGGTAGAGTTAGTGTGAAGGATGGAGCGAGATATACTCACCCCTCACACTGCCAGTGCTTACAGAGCGAAGGATGGTGTTAGATGCACTCATGCTTTACACCGCCAGTGCATCCAGTGAGACGCCTTCTATATATTTAGAGTGTGGTAGAGTTAGTGTGAAGGATGGAGTGAGATATACTCACCCCTTAAACCGCCAGTGCTTTCAGAGCGAAGGATGGTGTTAGATGCACTCATGCTTAACACCGCCAGTGAACCCAGAGAGCCGCCTTCTATACATTTAGAGTGTGGTAGAGTTAGTGTGAAGGATGGAGTGAGATATACTCACCCCTCACACTGCCAGAGCTTACAGAGCGAAGGATGGTGTTAGATGCATTCATGCTTAACACCGCCAGTACATCCAGAGAGCCACCTTCTATACCTTCATAGTGTGGTAGAGTTAGTGTGAAGGATGGAGTGAGATATACTCACTCCTCACACTGCCAGTGCTTACAGAGCGAAGGATGGTGTTAGATGCACTCATGCTTAACACCGCCAGTACATCCAGAGAGCCGCCTTCTATACATTTAGAGTGTGGTAGAGTTAGTGTGAAGGATGGAGTGAGATATACTCACCCCTTAAACTGCCAGTGCTTACAGAGTGAAGGATGGTGTTAGATGCACTCATGATTAACACGCCAGTTCATCCAGAGAGCCGCCTTCTATACATTTAGAGTGTGGTAGAGTTAGTGTGAAGGATGGAGTGAGATATACTCACCCCTTAAACCGCCAGTGCTTACAGAGCGAAGGATGGTGTTAGATGCACTCATGCTTAACTCGCCAGTACATCCAGAGAGCCGCCTTCTATACATTTAGAGTGTGGTAGAGTTAGTGTGAAGGATGGAGTGAGATATACTCACCCCTTAAACCGCCAGTGCTTACTGAGCGAAGGATGGTGTTAGATGCACTCATGCTTAACACCGCCAGTACATCCAGAGAGTCGCCTTCTATACATTTAGAGTGTGGTAGAGTTAGTGTGAAGGATGGAGTGAGATATACTCACCCCTTAAACAGCCAGTGCTTACAGAGCGAAGGATGGTGTTAGATGCACTCATGCTTAACATGCCAGTAGATCCAGAGAGCCGCCTTCTATACATTTAGAGTGTGGTAGAGTTAGTGTGAAGGATGGAGTGAGATATACTCACCCCTCACACTGCCAGTGCTTACAGAGCGAAGTATGGTGTTAGATGCACTCATGCTTAACACCGCCAGTACATACAGAGAGCCGCCGTCTATACATTTAGAGTATGGTAGAGTTAGTGTGAAGGATGGAGTGAGATATACTCACCCCTCACACTGCCAGTGCTTACAGAGCGAAGGATGGTGTTAGATGCACCCATGCTTAACACCGCCAGTGCATCCAGAGAGCCGCTTTCTATACATTTACAGTGTGGTAGAGTTAGTGTGAAGGATGGAGCAAGATATACTCACCCCTTACACTGCCAGTGCTTACAGAGCGAAGGATGGTGTTAGATGCACTCATGCTTAACACGCCAGTGCACCCAGAGAGCCGCCTTCTATACATTTACAGTGTGTTAGAGTTAGTGTGAAGGATGGAGTGAGATATACTCACCCCTCACACTGCCAGTGCTTACAGAGCGAAGGATGGTGTAAGATGCACTCATGCTTAACACCGCCAGTGCACCCAGAGAGCCGCCTTCTATACATTTAGAGTGTGGTAGAGTTAGTGTGAAGGATGGAGTGAGATATACTCACCCCTTACACTGCCAGTGCTTACAAGGCGAAGGGTGGTGTTAGATGCACTCATGCTTAACACCGCCAGTGCATCCAGAGAGCCGTCTTCTATACATTTACAGTGTGGTAGAGTTAGTGTGAAGGATGGAGCGAGATATACTCACCCCTTACACTGCCAGTGCTTACAGAGCGAAGGATGGTGTTAGATGCACTCATGCTTAATACGCCAGTGCACTCAGAGAGCCGCCTTCTATATATTTACAGTGTGGTAGAGTTAGTGTGAAGGATGGGGTGAGATATGCTCACCCATTAAACCGCCAGTGCTTACAGAGCGATGGATGGTGTTAGATGCACTCATGCTTAACACGCCAGTGCACCCAGAGAGCCGCCTTTTTCACATTTAGAGTGTGGTAGAGTTAGTGTGAAGGATGGAGTGAGATATACTCACCCCTTAAACCGCCAGTGCTTACAGAGCGAAGGATGGTGTTAGATGCACTCATGCTTAACACGCCAGTACATCCAGAGAGCCGCCTTCTATACATTTAGAGTGTGGTAGAGTTAGTGTGAAGGATGGAGTGAGATATACTCACCCCTCACACTGCCAGTGCTTACAGAGCGAAGGATGGTGTTAGATGCACTCATGCTTAACACCGCCAGTACATCCAGAGGGCCGACTTCTATACATTTAGAGTGTGGTAGAGTTAGTGTGAAGGATGGAGTGAGATATACTCACCCCTCACACTGCCAGTGCTTACAGAGCGAAGGATGGTGTTAGATGCACTCATGCTTAACACCGCCAGTACATCCAGAGAGCCGCCTTCTATACATTTACAGTGTGGTAGAGTTAGTGTGAAGGATGGAGTGAGATATACTCACTCCTTAAACCGCCAGTGCTTTCAGAGCGAAGGATGGTGTTAGATGCACTCATGCTTAACACCGCCAGTGAACCCAGAGAGCCGCCTTCTATACATTTAGAGTGTGGTAGAGTTAGTGTGAAGGATGGAGTGAGATATACTCACCCCTCACACTGCCAGAGCTTACAGAGCGAAGGATGGTGTTAGATGCATTCATGCTTAACACCGCCAGTACATCCAGAGAGCCACCTTCTATACCTTCATAGTGTGGTAGAGTTAGTGTGAAGGATGGAGTGAGATATACTCACTCCTCACACTGCCAGTGCTTACAGAGCGAAGGATGGTGTTAGATGCACTCATGCTTAACACCGCCAGTACATCCAGAGAGCCGCCTTCTATACATTTAGAGTGTGGTAGAGTTAGTGTGAAGGATGGAGTGAGATATACTCACCCCTTAAACTGCCAGTGCTTACAGAGTGAAGGATGGTGTTAGATGCACTCATGATTAACACGCCAGTTCATCCAGAGAGCCGCCTTCTATACATTTAGAGTGTGGTAGAGTTAGTGTGAAGGATGGAGTGAGATATACTCACCCCTTAAACCGCCAGTGCTTACAGAGCGAAGGATGGTGTTAGATGCACTCATGCTTAACTCGCCAGTACATCCAGAGAGCCGCCTTCTATACATTTAGAGTGAGGTAGAGTTAGTGTGAAGGATGGAGTGAGATATACTCACCCCTTAAACCGCCAGTGCTTACAGAGCGAAGGATGGTGTTAGATGCACTCATGCTTAACACCGCCAGTACATCCAGAGAGTCGCCTTCTATACATTTAGAGTGTGGTAGAGTTAGTGTGAAGGATGGAGTGAGATATACTCACCCCTTAAACAGCCAGTGCTTACAGAGCGAAGGATGGTGTTAGATGCACTCATGCTTAACATGCCAGTAGATCCAGAGAGCCGCCTTCTATACATTTAGAGTGTGGTAGAGTTAGTGTGAAGGATGGAGTGAGATATACTCACCCCTCACACTGCCAGTGCTTACAGAGCGAAGTATGGTGTTAGATGCACTCATGCTTAACACCGCCAGTACATACAGAGAGCCGCCGTCTATACATTTAGAGTATGGTAGAGTTAGTGTGAAGGATGGAGTGAGATATACTCACCCCTCACACTGCCAGTGCTTACAGAGCGAAGGATGGTGTTAGATGCACCCATGCTTAACACCGCCAGTGCATCCAGAGAGCCGCTTTCTATACATTTACAGTGTGTTAGAGTTAGTGTGAAGGATGGAGTGAGATATACTCACCCCTCACACTGCCAGTGCTTACAGAGCGAAGGATGGTGTAAGATGCACTCATGCTTAACACCGCCAGTGCACCCAGAGAGCCGCCTTCTATACATTTAGAGTGTGGTAGAGTTAGTGTGAAGGATGGAGCGAGATATACTCACCCCTTACACTGCCAGTGCTTACAAGGCGAAGGGTGGTGTTAGATGCACTCATGCTTAACACCGCCAGTGCATCCAGAGAGCCGTCTTCTATACATTTACAGTGTGGTAGAGTTAGTGTGAAGGATGGAGCGAGATATACTCACCCCTTACACTGCCAGTGCTTACAGAGCGAAGGATGGTGTTAGATGCACTCATGCTTAATACGCCAGTGCACTCAGAGAGCCGCCTTCTATATATTTACAGTGTGGTAGAGTTAGTGTGAAGGATGGGGTGAGATATGCTCACCCATTAAACCGCCAGTGCTTACAGAGCGATGGATGGTGTTAGATGCACTCATGCTTAACACGCCAGTGCACCCAGAGAGCCGTCTTCTATACATTTACAGTGTGGTAGAGTTAGTGTGAAGGATGGAGCGAGATATACTCACCCCTTACACTGCCAGTGCTTACAGAGCGAAGGATGGTGTTAGATGCACTCATGCTTAATACGCCAGTGCACTCAGAGAGCCGCCTTCTATATATTTACAGTGTGGTAGAGTTAGTGTGAAGGATGGAGTGAGATATACTCACCCCTTAAACCGCCAGTGCTTACAGAGCGAAGGATGGTGTTAGATGCACTCATGCTTAACACGCCAGTACATCCAGAGAGCCGCCTTCTATACATTTAGAGTGTGGTAGAGTTAGTGTGAAGGATGGAGTGAGATATACTCACCCCTCACACTGCCAGTGCTTACAGAGCGAAGGATGGTGTTAGATGCACTCATGCTTAACACCGCCAGTACATCCAGAGGGCCGACTTCTATACATTTAGAGTGTGGTAGAGTTAGTGTGAAGGATGGAGTGAGATATACTCACCCCTCACACTGCCAGTGCTTACAGAGCGAAGGATGGTGTTAGATGCACTCATGCTTAACACCGCCAGTACATCCAGAGAGCCGCCTTCTATACATTTACAGTGTGGTAGAGTTAGTGTGAAGGATGGAGTGAGATATACTCACTCCTTAAACCGCCAGTGCTTACAGAGTGAAGGATGTTGTTAGATGCACTCATGCTTAACACGCCAGTACATCCAGAGAGCCGCCTTCTATACATTTAGAGTGTGGTAGAGTTAGTGTGAAGGATGGAGTGAGATATACTCACCCCTCACACTGCCAGTGCTTATAGAGCGAAGGATGGTGTTAGATGCACTCATGCTTAACACGCCAGTGCATCCAGAGAGCCGCCTTCTATACATTTAGAGTGTGGTAGAGTTAGTTTGAAGGATGGAGTGAGATATACTCACCCCTCACACTGCCAGTGCTTACAGAGCGAAGGATGATGTTAGATGCACTCATGCTTAACACCACCAGTGCATCCAGAGAGCCGCCTTCTATACATTTACAGTGTGGTAGAGTTAGTGTGAAGGATGGAGTGAGATATACTCACCCCTTAAACCGCAAGTGCTTACAGAGCGAAGGATGGTGTTAGATGCACTCATGCTTAACACGCCAGTACATCCAGAGAGCCGCCTTCTATACATTTAGAGTGTGGTAGAGTTAGTGTGAAGGATGGAGTGAGATATACTCACTGCTCACACTGCCAGTGCTTACAGAGCGAAGGATGGTGTTAGATGCACTCATGCTTAACACCGCCAGTACATCCAGAGAGCCGCCTTCTATACATTTAGAGTGTGGTAGAGTTAGTGTGAAGGATGGAGTGAGATATACTCACCACTTAAACCGCCAGTGCTTACAGAGCGAAGGATGGTGTTAGATGCACTCATGCTTAACACGCCAGTACATCCAGAGAGCCGCCTTCTATACATTTAGAGTGTGGTAGAGTTAATGTGAAGGATGGAGCGAGATATACTCACCCCTCACACTGCCAGTGCTTACAGAGCGAAGGATGGTGTTAGATGCACTCATGCTTAACACCGCCAGTAGATCCAGAGAGCCGCCTTCTATACCTTTACAGTGTGGTAGAGTTAGTGTGAAGGATGGAGTGAGAAATACTCACCCCTCAAACTGCCAGTGCTTACATAGCGAAGGATGATGTTAGATGCACTCATGCTTAACACCACCAGTACATCCAGAGAGCCGCCTTCTATACATTTAGAGTGTGGTAGAGTTAGTGTGAAGGATGGAGTGAGATATACTCACCCCTCACACTGCCAGTGCTTACAGAGCGAAGGATGGTGTTTGATGCACTCATGCTTAACACCACCAGTACATCCAGAGAGCCGCCTTTTATACATTTAGAGTGTGGTAGAGTTAGTGTGAAGGATGGAGTGAGATATACTCACCCCTCACACTGCCAGTGCTTACAGAGCGAAGGATGGTGTTAGATGCACTCATGCTTAACACGCCAGTACATCCAGAGAGCCGCCTTCTATACATTTAGAGTGTGGTAGAGTTAGTGTGAAGGATGGAGTGAGATATACTCACCGCTCACACTGCCAGTGCTTACAGAGCGAAGGATGGTGTTAGATGCACTCATGCTTAACACCGCCAGTACATCCAGAGAGCCGCCTTCTATACATTTAGAGTGTGGTAGAGTTAGTGTGAAGGATGGAGTGAGATATACTCACCCCTTAAACCGCCAGTGCTTACAGAGCGAAGGATGGTGTTAGATGCACTCATGCTTAACACGCCAGTACATCCAGAGAGCCGCCTTCTATACATTTAGAGTATGGTAGAGTTAATGTGAAGGATGGAGCGAGATATACTCACCCCTCACACTGCCAGTGCTTACAGAGCGAAGGATGGTGTTAGATGCACTCATGCTTAACACCGCCAGTACATCCAGAGAGCCGCCTTCTATACCTTTACAGTGTGGTAGAGTTAGTGTGAAGGATGGAGTGAGAAATACTCACCCCTCAAACTGCCAGTGCTTACATAGCGAAGGATGATGTTAGATGCACTCATGCTTAACACCACCAGTACATCCAGAGAGCCGCCTTCTATACATTTACAGTGTGGTAGAGTTAGTGTGAAGGATGGAGTGAGATATACTCGCCCCTTAAACCGCCAGTGCTTACAGAGCGAAGGATGGTGTTGGATGCACTCATGCTTAACACCGCCAGTACATCCAGAGAGCCGCCTTCTATACATTTAGAGTGTGGTAGAGTTAGTGTGAAGGATGGAGTGAGATATACTCACCCCTCACACTGCCAGTGCTTACAGAGCGAAGGATGGTGTTAGATGCACTCATGCTTAACACCGCCAGTACATCCAGAGAGCCGCCTTCTATATATTTAGAGTGTGGTGGAGTTAGTGTGAAGGATGGAGTGAGATATACTCACCCCTTAAACAGCCAGTGCTTACAGAGCGAAGGATGGTGTTAGATGCACTCATGCTTAACATGCCAGTAGATCCAGAGAGCCGCCTTCTATACATTTAGAGTGTGGTGGAGTTAGTGTGAAGGATGGAGTGAGATATACTCACCTCTTAAACTGCCAGTGCTTACAGAGCGAAGGATGGTGTTAGATGCACTCATGCTTAACACCGCCAGTACATCCAGAGAGCCGCCTACTATACATTGAGAGTGTGGTAGAGTTAGTGTGAAGGATGGAGTGAGATATACTCACCCCTCACACTGCCAGTGCTTACAAAGCGAAGGATGGTGTTAGATGCACTCATGCTTAACACGCCAGTACATCCAGAGATCAGCCTTCTATACATTTAGAGTGTGGTAGAGTTAGTGTGAAGGATGGAGTGAGATATACTCACCGCTTAAACCGCCAGTGCTTACAGAGCGAAGGATGGTGTTAGATGCTCTCATGCTTAACACGCCAGTACATCCAGAGAGCCGCCTTCTATACATTTAGAGTGTGGTAGAGTTAGTGTGAAGGATGGAGTGAGATATACTCACCCCTTAAACCGCCAGTGCTTACAGAGCGAAGGATGGTGTTAGATGCACTCATGCTTAACACCGCCAGTACATCCAGAGAGCCGCCTTCTATACATTTACAGTGTTGTAGAGTTAGTGTGAAGGATGGAGTGAGATATACTCACCCCTCACACTGCCAGTGCTTACAGAGCGAAGGATGGTGTTAGATGCACTCATGCTTAACACCGCCATTACATCCCGAGAGCCACCTTCTACACATTTACAGTGTGGTAGAGTTAGTGTGAAGGATGGAGTTAGATATACTCACCCCTTAAACCGCCAGTGCTTACAGAGTGAAGGATGGTGTTAGATGCACTCATGCTTAACACGCCAGTTCATCCAGAGAGCCGCCTTCTATACATTTAGAGTGTGGTAGAGTTAGTGTGAAGAATGGAGTGAGATATACTCACCCCTTAAACCGCCAGTGCTTACAGAGCGAAGGATGGTGTTAGATGCACTCATGCTTAACTCGCCAGTACATCCAGAGAGCCGCCTTCTATACATTTAGAGTGTGGTAGAGTTAGTGTGAAGGATGGAGTGAGATATACTCACCCCTTAAACCGCCAGTGCTTACAGAGCGAAGGATGGTGTTAGATGCACTCATGCTTAACACCGCCAGTACATCCAGAGAGTCGCCTTCTATACATTTAGAGTGTGGTAGAGTTAGTGTGAAGGATGGAGTGAGATATACTCACCCCTTAAACAGCCAGTGCTTACAGAGCGAAGGATGGTGTTAGATGCACTCATGCTTAACATGCCAGTAGATCCAGAGAGCCGCCTTCTATACATTTAGAGTGTGGTAGAGTTAGTGTGAAGGATGGAGTGAGATATACTCACCCCTCACACTGCCAGTGCTTACAGAGTGAAGTATGGTGTTAGATGCACTCATGCTTAACACCGCCAGTACATACAGAGAGCCGCCGTCTATACATTTAGAGTATGGTAGAGTTAGTGTGAAGGATGGAGTGAGATATACTCACCCCTCACACTGCCAGTGCTTACAGAGCGAAGGATGGTGTTAGATGCACCCATGCTTAACACCGCCAGTGCATCCAGAGAGCCGCCTTCTATACATTTAGAGTGTGGTAGAGTTAGTGTGAAGGATGGAGTGAGATATACTCACCCCTCCACTGCCAGTGCTTACAGAACGAAGGATGGTGTTAGATGCACTCATGCTTAACACCACCAGTATATCCAGAGAGCCGCCTTCTATACATTTAGAGTGTGGTAGAGTTAGTGTGAAGGATGGAGTGAGATATACTCACCCCTCATACTGCCAGTGCTTACAGAGCAAAGGATGGTGTTAGATGCACTCATGCTTAACACCGCCAGTGCATCCAGAGAGGCGCCTTCTATACATTTAGAGTGTGGTAGAGTTAGTGTGAAGGATGGAGTGAGATATACTCACCCCTTAAACAGCCAGTGCTTACAGAGCGAAGGATGGTGTGAGATGCACTCATGCTTAACATGCCAGTAGATCCAGAGAGCCGCCTTCTATACATTTAGAGTGTGGTGGAGTTAGTGTGAAGGATGGAGTGAGATATACTCACCCCTTAAACTGCCAGTGCTTACAGAGCGAAGGATGGTGTTAGATGCACTCATGCTTAACACCGCCAGTACATCCAGAGAGCCGCCTACTATACATTGAGAGTGTGGTAGAGTTAGTGTGAAGGATGGAGTGAGATATACTCACCCCTCACACTGCCAGTGCTTACAAAGCGAAGGATGGTGTTAGATGCACTCATGCTTAACACGCCAGTACATCCAGAGAGCAGCCTTCTATACATTTAGAGTGTGGTAGAGTTAGTGTGAAGGATGGAGTGAGATATACTCACCGCTTAAACCGCCAGTGCTTACAGAGCGAAGGATGGTGTTAGATGCTCTCATGCTTAACACGCCAGTACATCCAGAGAGCCGCCTTCTATACATTTAGAGTGTGGTAGAGTTAGTGTGAAGGATGGAGTGAGATATACTCACCCCTTAAACCGCCAGTGCTTACAGAGCGAAGGATGGTGTTAGATGCACTCATGCTTAACACCGCCAGTACATCCAGAGAGCCGCCTTCTATACATTTACAGTGTTGTAGAGTTAGTGTGAAGGATGGAGTGAGATATACTCACCCCTCACACTGCCAGTGCTTACAGAGCGAAGGATGGTGTTAGATGCACTCATGCTTAACACCGCCATTACATCCCGAGAGCCACCTTCTACACATTTACAGTGTGGTAGAGTTAGTGTGAAGGATGGAGTTAGATATACTCACCCCTTAAACCGCCAGTGCTTACAGAGTGAAGGATGGTGTTAGATGCACTCATGCTTAACACGCCAGTTCATCCAGAGAGCCGCCTTCTATACATTTAGAGTGTGGTAGAGTTAGTGTGAAGAATGGAGTGAGATATACTCACCCCTTAAACCGCCAGTGCTTACAGAGCGAAGGATGGTGTTAGATGCACTCATGCTTAACTCGCCAGTACATCCAGAGAGCCGCCTTCTATACATTTAGAGTGTGGTAGAGTTAGTGTGAAGGATGGAGTGAGATATACTCACCCCTTAAACCGCCAGTGCTTACAGAGCGAAGGATGGTGTTAGATGCACTCATGCTTAACACCGCCAGTACATCCAGAGAGTCGCCTTCTATACATTTAGAGTGTGGTAGAGTTAGTGTGAAGGATGGAGTGAGATATACTCACCCCTTAAACAGCCAGTGCTTACAGAGCGAAGGATGGTGTTAGATGCACTCATGCTTAACATGCCAGTAGATCCAGAGAGCCGCCTTCTATACATTTAGAGTGTGGTAGAGTTAGTGTGAAGGATGGAGTGAGATATACTCACCCCTCACACTGCCAGTGCTTACAGAGTGAAGTATGGTGTTAGATGCACTCATGCTTAACACCGCCAGTACATACAGAGAGCCGCCGTCTATACATTTAGAGTATGGTAGAGTTAGTGTGAAGGATGGAGTGAGATATACTCACCCCTCACACTGCCAGTGCTTACAGAGCGAAGGATGGTGTTAGATGCACCCATGCTTAACACCGCCAGTGCATCCAGAGAGCCGCCTTCTATACATTTAGAGTGTGGTAGAGTTAGTGTGAAGGATGGAGTGAGATATACTCACCCCTCCACTGCCAGTGCTTACAGAACGAAGGATGGTGTTAGATGCACTCATGCTTAACACCACCAGTATATCCAGAGAGCCGCCTTCTATACATTTAGAGTGTGGTAGAGTTAGTGTGAAGGATGGAGTGAGATATACTCACCCCTCATACTGCCAGTGCTTACAGAGCAAAGGATGGTGTTAGATGCACTCATGCTTAACACCGCCAGTGCATCCAGAGAGGCGCCTTCTATACATTTAGAGTGTGGTAGAGTTAGTGTGAAGGATGGAGTGAGATATACTCACTCCTTAAACCGCCAGTGCTTACAGAGCGAAGGATGGTGTTAGATGCACTCATGCTTAACACCGCCAGTGCATCCAGAGAGCCGTCTTCTATACATTTGGAGTGTGGTAGAGTTAGTGTGAAGGATGGAGCGAGATATACTCACCCCTCACACTGCCAGTGCTTACAGAGCGAAGGATGGTGTTAGATGCACTCATGCTTAACACCGCCAGTGCATCCAGTGAGACGCCTTCTATATATTTAGAGTGTGGTAGAGTTAGTGTGAAGGATGGAGTGAGATATACTCACCCCTTAAACCGCCAGTGCTTTCAGAGCGAAGGATGGTGTTAGATGCACTCATGCTTAACACCGCCAGTGTACCCAGAGAGCCGCCTTCTATACATTTAGAGTGTGGTAGAGTTAGTGTGAAGGATGGAGTGAGATATACTCACCCCTCACACTGCCAGAGCTTACAGAGCAAAGGATGGTGTTAGATGCATTCATGCTTAACACCGCCAGTACATCCAGAGAGCCACCTTCTATACCTTCATAGTGTGGTAGAGTTAGTGTGAAGGATGGAGTGAGATATACTCACTCCTCACACTGCCAGTGCTTACAGAGCGAAGGATGGTGTTAGATGCACTCATGCTTAACACCGCCAGTACATCCAGAGAGCCGCCTTCTATACATTTAGAGTGTGGTAGAGTTAGTGTGAAGGATGGAGTGAGATATACTCACCCCTTAAACTGCCAGTGCTTACAGAGTGAAGGATGGTGTTAGATGCACTCATGATTAACACGCCAGTTCATCCAGAGAGCCGCCTTCTATACATTTAGAGTGTGGTAGAGTTAGTGTGAAGGATGGAGTGAGATATACTCACCCCTTAAACCGCCAGTGCTTACAGAGCGAAGGATGGTGTTAGATGCACTCATGCTTAACTCGCCAGTACATCCAGAGAGCCGCCTTCTATACATTTAGAGTGTGGTAGAGTTAGTGTGAAGGATGGAGTGAGATATACTCACCCCTTAAACCGCCAGTGCTTACAGAGCGAAGGATGGTGTTAGATGCACTCATGCTTAACACCGCCAGTACATCCAGAGAGTCGCCTTCTATACATTTAGAGTGTGGTAGAGTTAGTGTGAAGGATGGAGTGAGATATACTCACCCCTTAAACAGCCAGTGCTTACAGAGCGAAGGATGGTGTTAGATGCACTCATGCTTAACATGCCAGTAGATCCAGAGAGCCGCCTTCTATACATTTAGAGTGTGGTAGAGTTAGTGTGAAGGATGGAGTGAGATATACTCACCCCTCACACTGCCAGTGCTTACAGAGCGAAGTATGGTGTTAGATGCACTCATGCTTAACACCGCCAGTACATACAGAGAGCCGCCGTCTATACATTTAGAGTATGGTAGAGTTAGTGTGAAGGATGGAGTGAGATATACTCACCCCTCACACTGCCAGTGCTTACAGAGCGAAGGATGGTGTTAGATGCACCCATGCTTAACACCGCCAGTGCATCCAGAGAGCCACTTTCTATACATTTACAGTGTGGTAGAGTTAGTGTGAAGGATGGAGCAAGATATACTCACCCCTTACACTGCCAGTGCTTACAGAGCGAAGGATGGTGTTAGATGCACTCATGCTTAACACGCCAGTGCACCCAGAGAGCCGCCTTCTATACATTTACAGTGTGTTAGAGTTAGTGTGAAGGATGGAGTGAGATATACTCACCCCTCACACTGCCAGTGCTTACAGAGCGAAGGATGGTGTAAGATGCACTCATGCTTAACACCGCCAGTGCACCCAGAGAGCCGCCTTCTATACATTTAGAGTGTGGTAGAGTTAGTGTGAAGGATGGAGTGAGATATACTCACCCCTTACACTGCCAGTGCTTACAAGGCGAAGGGTGGTGTTAGATGCACTCATGCTTAACACCGCCAGTGCATCCAGAGAGCCGTCTTCTATACATTTACAGTGTGGTAGAGTTAGTGTGAAGGATGGAGCGAGATATACTCACCCCTTACACTGCCAGTGCTTACAGAGCGAAGGATGGTGTTAGATGCACTCATGCTTAATACGCCAGTGCACTCAGAGAGCCGCCTTCTATATATTTACAGTGTGGTAGAGTTAGTGTGAAGGATGGGGTGAGATATGCTCACCCATTAAACCGCCAGTGCTTACAGAGCGATGGATGGTGTTAGATGCACTCATGCTTAACACGCCAGTGCACCCAGAGAGCCGCCTTTTTCACATTTAGAGTGTGGTAGAGTTAGTGTGAAGGATGGAGTGAGATATACTCACCCCTTAAACCGCCAGTGCTTACAGAGCGAAGGATGGTGTTAGATGCACTCATGCTTAACACGCCAGTACATCCAGAGAGCCGCCTTCTATACATTTAGAGTGTGGTAGAGTTAGTGTGAAGGATGGAGTGAGATATACTCACCCCTCACACTGCCAGTGCTTACAGAGCGAAGGATGGTGTTAGATGCACTCATGCTTAACACCGCCAGTACATCCAGAGGGCCGACTTCTATACATTTAGAGTGTGGTAGAGTTAGTGTGAAGGATGGAGTGAGATATACTCACCCCTCACACTGCCAGTGCTTACAGAGCGAAGGATGGTGTTAGATGCACTCATGCTTAACACCGCCAGTACATCCAGAGAGCCGCCTTCTATACATTTACAGTGTGGTAGAGTTAGTGTGAAGGATGGAGTGAGATATACTCACTCCTTAAACCGCCAGTGCTTACAGAGTGAAGGATGTTGTTAGATGCACTCATGCTTAACACGCCAGTACATCCAGAGAGCCGCCTTCTATACATTTAGAGTGTGGTAGAGTTAGTGTGAAGGATGGAGTGAGATATACTCACCCCTCACACTGCCAGTGCTTATAGAGCGAAGGATGGTGTTAGATGCACTCATGCTTAACACGCCAGTGCATCCAGAGAGCCGCCTTCTATACATTTAGAGTGTGGTAGAGTTAGTTTGAAGGATGGAGTGAGATATACTCACCCCTCACACTGCCAGTGCTTACAGAGCGAAGGATGATGTTAGATGCACTCATGCTTAACACCACCAGTGCATCCAGAGAGCCGCCTTCTATACATTTACAGTGTGGTAGAGTTAGTGTGAAGGATGGAGTGAGATATACTCACCCCTTAAACCGCAAGTGCTTACAGAGCGAAGGATGGTGTTAGATGCACTCATGCTTAACACGCCAGTACATCCAGAGAGCCGCCTTCTATACATTTAGAGTGTGGTAGAGTTAGTGTGAAGGATGGAGTGAGATATACTCACTGCTCACACTGCCAGTGCTTACAGAGCGAAGGATGGTGTTAGATGCACTCATGCTTAACACCGCCAGTACATCCAGAGAGCCGCCTTCTATACATTTAGAGTGTGGTAGAGTTAGTGTGAAGGATGGAGTGAGATATACTCACCACTTAAACCGCCAGTGCTTACAGAGCGAAGGATGGTGTTAGATGCACTCATGCTTAACACGCCAGTACATCCAGAGAGCCGCCTTCTATACATTTAGAGTGTGGTAGAGTTAATGTGAAGGATGGAGCGAGATATACTCACCCCTCACACTGCCAGTGCTTACAGAGCGAAGGATGGTGTTAGATGCACTCATGCTTAACACCGCCAGTACATCCAGAGAGCCGCCTTCTATACCTTTACAGTGTGGTAGAGTTAGTGTGAAGGATGGAGTGAGAAATACTCACCCCTCAAACTGCCAGTGCTTACATAGCGAAGGATGATGTTAGATGCACTCATGCTTAACACCACCAGTACATCCAGAGAGCCGCCTTCTATACATTTAGAGTGTGGTAGAGTTAGTGTGAAGGATGGAGTGAGATATACTCACCCCTCACACTGCCAGTGCTTACAGAGCGAAGGATGGTGTTAGATGCACTCATGCTTAACACGCCAGTACATCCAGAGAGCCGCCTTCTATACATTTAGAGTGTGGTAGAGTTAGTGTGAAGGATGGAGTGAGATATACTCACCCCTTAAACAGCCAGTGCTTACAGAGCGAAGGATGGTGTTAGATGCACTCATGCTTAACATGCCAGTAGATCCAGAGAGCCGCCTTCTATACATTTAGAGTGTGGTAGAGTTAGTGTGAAGGATGGAGTGAGATATACTCACCCCTCACACTGCCAGTGCTTACAGAGCGAAGTATGGTGTTAGATGCACTCATGCTTAACACCGCCAGTACATACAGAGAGCCGCCGTCTATACATTTAGAGTATGGTAGAGTTAGTGTGAAGGATGGAGTGAGATATACTCACCCCTCACACTGCCAGTGCTTACAGAGCGAAGGATGGTGTTAGATGCACCCATGCTTAACACCGCCAGTGCATCCAGAGAGCCGCTTTCTATACATTTACAGTGTGGTAGAGTTAGTGTGAAGGATGGAGCAAGATATACTCACCCCTTACACTGCCAGTGCTTACAGAGCGAAGGATGGTGTTAGATGCACTCATGCTTAACACGCCAGTGCACCCAGAGAGCCGCCTTCTATACATTTACAGTGTGTTAGAGTTAGTGTGAAGGATGGAGTGAGATATACTCACCCCTCACACTGCCAGTGCTTACAGAGCGAAGGATGGTGTAAGATGCACTCATGCTTAACACCGCCAGTGCACCCAGAGAGCCGCCTTCTATACATTTAGAGTGTGGTAGAGTTAGTGTGAAGGATGGAGTGAGATATACTCACCCCTTACACTGCCAGTGCTTACAAGGCGAAGGGTGGTGTTAGATGCACTCATGCTTAACACCGCCAGTGCATCCAGAGAGCCGTCTTCTATACATTTACAGTGTGGTAGAGTTAGTGTGAAGGATGGAGCGAGATATACTCACCCCTTACACTGCCAGTGCTTACAGAGCGAAGGATGGTGTTAGATGCACTCATGCTTAATACGCCAGTGCACTCAGAGAGCCGCCTTCTATATATTTACAGTGTGGTAGAGTTAGTGTGAAGGATGGGGTGAGATATGCTCACCCATTAAACCGCCAGTGCTTACAGAGCGATGGATGGTGTTAGATGCACTCATGCTTAACACGCCAGTGCACCCAGAGAGCCGCCTTTTTCACATTTAGAGTGTGGTAGAGTTAGTGTGAAGGATGGAGTGAGATATACTCACCCCTTAAACCGCCAGTGCTTACAGAGCGAAGGATGGTGTTAGATGCACTCATGCTTAACACGCCAGTACATCCAGAGAGCCGCCTTCTATACATTTAGAGTGTGGTAGAGTTAGTGTGAAGGATGGAGTGAGATATACTCACCCCTCACACTGCCAGTGCTTACAGAGCGAAGGATGGTGTTAGATGCACTCATGCTTAACACCGCCAGTACATCCAGAGGGCCGACTTCTATACATTTAGAGTGTGGTAGAGTTAGTGTGAAGGATGGAGTGAGATATACTCACCCCTCACACTGCCAGTGCTTACAGAGCGAAGGATGGTGTTAGATGCACTCATGCTTAACACCGCCAGTACATCCAGAGAGCCGCCTTCTATACATTTACAGTGTGGTAGAGTTAGTGTGAAGGATGGAGTGAGATATACTCACTCCTTAAACCGCCAGTGCTTACAGAGTGAAGGATGTTGTTAGATGCACTCATGCTTAACACGCCAGTACATCCAGAGAGCCGCCTTCTATACATTTAGAGTGTGGTAGAGTTAGTGTGAAGGATGGAGTGAGATATACTCACCCCTCACACTGCCAGTGCCTATAGAGCGAAGGATGGTGTTAGATGCACTCATGCTTAACACGCCAGTGCATCCAGAGAGCCGCCTTCTATACATTTAGAGTGTGGTAGAGTTAGTTTGAAGGATGGAGTGAGATATACTCACCCCTCACACTGCCAGTGCTTACAGAGCGAAGGATGATGTTAGATGCACTCATGCTTAACACCACCAGTGCATCCAGAGAGCCGCCTTCTATACATTTACAGTGTGGTAGAGTTAGTGTGAAGGATGGAGTGAGATATACTCACCCCTTAAACCGCAAGTGCTTACAGAGCGAAGGATGGTGTTAGATGCACTCATGCTTAACACGCCAGTACATCCAGAGAGCCGCCTTCTATACATTTAGAGTGTGGTAGAGTTAGTGTGAAGGATGGAGTGAGATATACTCACTGCTCACACTGCCAGTGCTTACAGAGCGAAGGATGGTGTTAGATGCACTCATGCTTAACACCGCCAGTACATCCAGAGAGCCGCCTTCTATACATTTAGAGTGTGGTAGAGTTAGTGTGAAGGATGGAGTGAGATATACTCACCACTTAAACCGCCAGTGCTTACAGAGCGAAGGATGGTGTTAGATGCACTCATGCTTAACACGCCAGTACATCCAGAGAGCCGCCTTCTATACATTTAGAGTGTGGTAGAGTTAATGTGAAGGATGGAGCGAGATATACTCACCCCTCACACTGCCAGTGCTTACAGAGCGAAGGATGGTGTTAGATGCACTCATGCTTAACACCGCCAGTACATCCAGAGAGCCGCCTTCTATACCTTTACAGTGTGGTAGAGTTAGTGTGAAGGATGGAGTGAGATATACTCACCCCTTAAACCGCCAGTGCTTTCAGAGCGAAGGATGGTGTTAGATGCACTCATGCTTAACACCGCCAGTGTACCCAGAGAGCCGCCTTCTATACATTTAGAGTGTGGTAGAGTTAGTGTGAAGGATGGAGTGAGATATACTCACCCCTCACACTGCCAGAGCTTACAGAGCGAAGGATGGTGTTAGATGCATTCATGCTTAACACCGCCAGTACATCCAGAGAGCCACCTTCTATACCTTCATAGTGTGGTAGAGTTAGTGTGAAGGATGGAGTGAGATATACTCTCTCCTCACACTGCCAGTGC
Source organism: Triturus cristatus (assembly GCF_964204655.1). NCBI lineage: Eukaryota > Metazoa > Chordata > Amphibia > Caudata > Salamandridae > Triturus > Triturus cristatus. The sequence goes on along the minus strand of NW_028188331.1, from coordinate 25,077 downwards.
TTACAGAGCGAAGGATGGTGTTAGATGCACTCATGCTTAACACCGCCAGTACATCCAGAGAGCCGCCTTCTATACATTTAGAGTGTGGTAGAGTTAGTGTGAAGGATGGAGTGAGATATACTCACCCCTTAAACTGCCAGTGCTTACAGAGTGAAGGATGGTGTTAGATGCACTCATGATTAACACGCCAGTTCATCCAGAGAGCCGCCTTCTATACATTTAGAGTGTGGTAGAGTTAGAGTGAAGGATGGAGTGAGATATACTCACCCCTTAAACCGCCAGTGCTTACAGAGCGAAGGATGGTGTTAGATGCACTCATGCTTAACTCGCCAGTACATCCAGAGAGCCGCCTTCTATACATTTAGAGTGTGGTAGAGTTAGTGTGAAGGATGGAGTGAGATATACTCACCCCTTAAACCGCCAGTGCTTACAGAGCGAAGGATGGTGTTAGATGCACTCATGCTTAACACCGCCAGTACATCCAGAGAGTCGCCTTCTATACATTTAGAGTGTGGTAGAGTTAGTGTGAAGGATGGAGTGAGATATACTCACCCCTTAAACAGCCAGTGCTTACAGAGCGAAGGATGGTGTTAGATGCACTCATGCTTAACATGCCAGTAGATCCAGAGAGCCGCCTTCTATACATTTAGAGTGTGGTAGAGTTAGTGTGAAGGATGGAGTGAGATATACTCACCCCTCACACTGCCAGTGCTTACAGAGCGAAGTATGGTGTTAGATGCACTCATGCTTAACACCGCCAGTACATACAGAGAGCCGCCGTCTATACATTTAGAGTATGGTAGAGTTAGTGTGAAGGATGGAGTGAGATATACTCACCCCTCACACTGCAAGTGCTTACAGAGCGAAGGATGGTGTTAGATGCACCCATGCTTAACACCGCCAGTGCATCCAGAGAGCCGCTTTCTATACATTTACAGTGTGGTAGAGTTAGTGTGAAGGATGGAGCAAGATATACTCACCCCTTACACTGCCAGTGCTTACAGAGCGAAGGATGGTGTTAGATGCACTCATGCTTAACACGCCAGTGCACCCAGAGAGCCGCCTTCTATACATTTACAGTGTGTTAGAGTTAGTGTGAAGGATGGAGTGAGATATACTCACCCCTCACACTGCCAGTGCTTACAGAGCGAAGGATGGTGTAAGATGCACTCATGCTTAACACCGCCAGTGCACCCAGAGAGCCGCCTTCTATACATTTAGAGTGTGGTAGAGTTAGTGTGAAGGATGGAGTGAGATATACTCACCCCTTACACTGCCAGTGCTTACAAGGCGAAGGGTGGTGTTAGATGCACTCATGCTTAACACCGCCAGTGCATCCAGAGAGCCGTCTTCTATACATTTACAGTGTGGTAGAGTTAGTGTGAAGGATGGAGCGAGATATACTCACCCCTTACACTGCCAGTGCTTACAGAGCGAAGGATGGTGTTAGATGCACTCATGCTTAATACGCCAGTGCACTCAGAGAGCCGCCTTCTATATATTTACAGTGTGGTAGAGTTAGTGTGAAGGATGGGGTGAGATATGCTCACCCATTAAACCGCCAGTGCTTACAGAGCGATGGATGGTGTTAGATGCACTCATGCTTAACACGCCAGTGCACCCAGAGAGCCGCCTTTTTCACATTTAGAGTGTGGTAGAGTTAGTGTGAAGGATGGAGTGAGATATACTCACCCCTTAAACCGCCAGTGCTTACAGAGCGAAGGATGGTGTTAGATGCACTCATGCTTAACACGCCAGTACATCCAGAGAGCCGCCTTCTATACATTTAGAGTGTGGTAGAGTTAGTGTGAAGGATGGAGTGAGATATACTCACCCCTCACACTGCCAGTGCTTACAGAGCGAAGGATGGTGTTAGATGCACTCATGCTTAACACCGCCAGTACATCCAGAGGGCCGACTTCTATACATTTTGAGTGTGGTAGAGTTAGTGTGAAGGATGGAGTGAGATATACTCACCCCTCACACTGCCAGTGCTTACAGAGCGAAGGATGGTGTTAGATGCACTCATGCTTAACACCGCCAGTACATCCAGAGAGCCGCCTTCTATACATTTACAGTGTGGTAGAGTTAGTGTGAAGGATGGAGTGAGATATACTCACTCCTTAAACCGCCAGTGCTTACAGAGTGAAGGATGTTGTTAGATGCACTCATGCTTAACACGCCAGTACATCCAGAGAGCCGCCTTCTATACATTTAGAGTGTGGTAGAGTTAGTGTGAAGGATGGAGTGAGATATACTCACCCCTCACACTGCCAGTGCTTATAGAGCGAAGGATGGTGTTAGATGCACTCATGCTTAACACGCCAGTGCATCCAGAGAGCCGCCTTCTATACATTTAGAGTGTGGTAGAGTTAGTTTGAAGGATGGAGTGAGATATACTCACCCCTCACACTGCCAGTGCTTACAGAGCGAAGGATGATGTTAGATGCACTCATGCTTAACACCACCAGTGCATCCAGAGAGCCGCCTTCTATACATTTACAGTGTGGTAGAGTTAGTGTGAAGGATGGAGTGAGATATACTCACCCCTTAAACCGCAAGTGCTTACAGAGCGAAGGATGGTGTTAGATGCACTTATGCTTAACACGCCAGTACATCCAGAGAGCCGCCTTCTATACATTTAGAGTGTGGTAGAGTTAGTGTGAAGGATGGAGTGAGATATACTCACTGCTCACACTGCCAGTGCTTACAGAGCGAAGGATGGTGTTAGATGCACTCATGCTTAACACCGCCAGTACATCCAGAGAGCCGCCTTCTATACATTTAGAGTGTGGTAGAGTTAGTGTGAAGGATGGAGTGAGATATACTCACCACTTAAACCGCCAGTGCTTACAGAGCGAAGGATGGTGTTAGATGCACTCATGCTTAACACGCCAGTACATCCAGAGAGCCGCCTTCTATACATTTAGAGTGTGGTAGAGTTAATGTGAAGGATGGAGCGAGATATACTCACCCCTCACACTGCCAGTGCTTACAGAGCGAAGGATGGTGTTAGATGCACTCATGCTTAACACCGCCAGTACATCCAGAGAGCCGCCTTCTATACCTTTACAGTGTGGTAGAGTTAGTGTGAAGGATGGAGTGAGAAATACTCACCCCTCAAACTGCCAGTGCTTACATAGCGAAGGATGATGTTAGATGCACTCATGCTTAACACCACCAGTACATCCAGAGAGCCGCCTTCTATACATTTAGAGTGTGGTAGAGTTAGTGTGAAGGATGGAGTGAGATATACTCACCCCTCACACTGCCAGTGCTTACAGAGCGAAGGATGGTGTTAGATGCACTCATGCTTAACACGCCAGTACATCCAGAGAGCCGCCTTCTATACATTTAGAGTGTGGTAGAGTTAGTGTGAAGGATGGAGTGAGATATACTCACCCCTTAAACAGCCAGTGCTTACAGAGCGAAGGATGGTGTTAGATGCACTCATGCTTAACATGCCAGTAGATCCAGAGAGCCGCCTTCTATACATTTAGAGTGTGGTAGAGTTAGTGTGAAGGATGGAGTGAGATATACTCACCCCTCACACTGCCAGTGCTTACAGAGCGAAGTATGGTGTTAGATGCACTCATGCTTAACACCGCCAGTACATACAGAGAGCCGCCGTCTATACATTTAGAGTATGGTAGAGTTAGTGTGAAGGATGGAGTGAGATATACTCACCCCTCACACTGCCAGTGCTTACAGAGCGAAGGATGGTGTTAGATGCACCCATGCTTAACACCGCCAGTGCATACAGAGAGCCGCTTTCTATACATTTACAGTGTGGTAGAGTTAGTGTGAAGGATGGAGCAAGATATACTCACCCCTTACACTGCCAGTGCTTACAGAGCGAAGGATGGTGTTAGATGCACTCATGCTTAACACGCCAGTGCACCCAGAGAGCCGCCTTCTATACATTTACAGTGTGTTAGAGTTAGTGTGAAGGATGGAGTGAGATATACTCACCCCTCACACTGCCAGTGCTTACAGAGCGAAGGATGGTGTAAGATGCACTCATGCTTAACACCGCCAGTGCACCCAGAGAGCCGCCTTCTATACATTTAGAGTGTGGTAGAGTTAGTGTGAAGGATGGAGTGAGATATACTCACCCCTTACACTGCCAGTGCTTACAAGGCGAAGGGTGGTGTTAGATGCACTCATGCTTAACACCGCCAGTGCATCCAGAGAGCCGTCTTCTATACATTTACAGTGTGGTAGAGTTAGTGTGAAGGATGGAGCGAGATATACTCACCCCTTACACTGCCAGTGCTTACAGAGCGAAGGATGGTGTTAGATGCACTCATGCTTAATACGCCAGTGCACTCAGAGAGCCGCCTTCTATATATTTACAGTGTGGTAGAGTTAGTGTGAAGGATGGGGTGAGATATGCTCACCCATTAAACCGCCAGTGCTTACAGAGCGATGGATGGTGTTAGATGCACTCATGCTTAACACGCCAGTGCACCCAGAGAGCCGCCTTTTTCACATTTAGAGTGTGGTAGAGTTAGTGTGAAGGATGGAGTGAGATATACTCACCCCTTAAACCGCCAGTGCTTACAGAGCGAAGGATGGTGTTAGATGCACTCATGCTTAACACGCCAGTACATCCAGAGAGCCGCCTTCTATACATTTAGAGTGTGGTAGAGTTAGTGTGAAGGATGGAGTGAGATATACTCACCCCTCACACTGCCAGTGCTTACAGAGCGAAGGATGGTGTTAGATGCACTCATGCTTAACACCGCCAGTACATCCAGAGGGCCGACTTCTATACATTTAGAGTGTGGTAGAGTTAGTGTGAAGGATGGAGTGAGATATACTCACCCCTCACACTGCCAGTGCTTACAGAGCGAAGGATGGTGTTAGATGCACTCATGCTTAACACCGCCAGTACATCCAGAGAGCCGCCTTCTATACATTTACAGTGTGGTAGAGTTAGTGTGAAGGATGGAGTGAGATATACTCACTCCTTAAACCGCCAGTGCTTACAGAGTGAAGGATGTTGTTAGATGCACTCATGCTTAACACGCCAGTACATCCAGAGAGCCGCCTTCTATACATTTAGAGTGTGGTAGAGTTAGTGTGAAGGATGGAGTGAGATATACTCACCCCTCACACTGCCAGTGCTTATAGAGCGAAGGATGGTGTTAGATGCACTCATGCTTAACACGCCAGTGCATCCAGAGAGCCGCCTTCTATACATTTAGAGTGTGGTAGAGTTAGTTTGAAGGATGGAGTGAGATATACTCACCCCTCACACTGCCAGTGCTTACAGAGCGAAGGATGATGTTAGATGCACTCATGCTTAACACCACCAGTGCATCCAGAGAGCCGCCTTCTATACATTTACAGTGTGGTAGAGTTAGTGTGAAGGATGGAGTGAGATATACTCACCCCTTAAACCGCAAGTGCTTACAGAGCGAAGGATGGTGTTAGATGCACTCATGCTTAACACGCCAGTACATCCAGAGAGCCGCCTTCTATACATTTAGAGTGTGGTAGAGTTAGTGTGAAGGATGGAGTGAGATATACTCACTGCTCACACTGCCAGTGCTTACAGAGCGAAGGATGGTGTTAGATGCACTCATGCTTAACACCGCCAGTACATCCAGAGAGCCGCCTTCTATACATTTAGAGTGTGGTAGAGTTAGTGTGAAGGATGGAGTGAGATATACTCACCACTTAAACCGCCAGTGCTTACAGAGCGAAGGATGGTGTTAGATGCACTCATGCTTAACACGCCAGTACATCCAGAGAGCCGCCTTCTATACATTTAGAGTGTGGTAGAGTTAATGTGAAGGATGGAGCGAGATATACTCACCCCTCACACTGCCAGTGCTTACAGAGCGAAGGATGGTGTTAGATGCACTCATGCTTAACACCGCCAGTACATCCAGAGAGCCGCCTTCTATACCTTTACAGTGTGGTAGAGTTAGTGTGAAGGATGGAGTGAGAAATACTCACCCCTCAAACTGCCAGTGCTTACATAGCGAAGGATGATGTTAGATGCACTCATGCTTAACACCACCAGTACATCCAGAGAGCCGCCTTCTATACATTTAGAGTGTGGTAGAGTTAGTGTGAAGGATGGAGTGAGATATACTCACCCCTCACACTGCCAGTGCTTACAGAGCGAAGTATGGTGTTAGATGCACTCATGCTTAACACCACCAGTACATCCAGAGAGCCGCCTTTTATACATTTAGAGTGTGGTAGAGTTAGTGTGAAGGATGGAGTGAGATATACTCACCCCTCACACTGCCAGTGCTTACAGAGCGAAGGATGGTGTTAGATGCACTCATGCTTAACACGCCAGTACATCCAGAGAGCCGCCTTCTATACATTTAGAGTGTGGTAGAGTTAGTGTGAAGGATGGAGTGAGATATACTCACCGCTCACACTGCCAGTGCTTACAGAGCGAAGGATGGTGTTAGATGCACTCATGCTTAACACCGCCAGTACATCCAGAGAGCCGCCTTCTATACATTTAGAGTGTGGTAGAGTTAGTGTGAAGGATGGAGTGAGATATACTCACCCCTTAAACCGCCAGTGCTTACAGAGCGAAGGATGGTGTTAGATGCACTCATGCTTAACACGCCAGTACATCCAGAGAGCCGCCTTCTATACATTTAGAGTATGGTAGAGTTAATGTGAAGGATGGAGCGAGATATACTCACCCCTCACACTGCCAGTGCTTACAGAGCGAAGGATGGTGTTAGATGCACTCATGCTTAACACCGCCAGTACATCCAGAGAGCCGCCTTCTATACCTTTACAGTGTGGTAGAGTTAGTGTGAAGGATGGAGTGAGAAATACTCACCCCTCAAACTGCCAGTGCTTACATAGCGAAGGATGATGTTAGATGCACTCATGCTTAACACCACCAGTACATCCAGAGAGCCGCCTTCTATACATTTAGAGAGTGGTAGAGTTAGTGTGAAGGATGGAGTGAGATATACTCACCCCTCACACTGCCAGTGCTTACAGAGTGAAGGATGGTGTTAGATGCACTCATGCTTAACACCACCAGTACATCCAGAGAGCCGCCTTTTATACATTTAGAGTGTGGTAGAGTTAGTGTGAAGGATGGAGTGAGATATACTTACCCCTCACACTGCCAGTGCTTACAGAGCGAAGGATGGTGTTAGATGCACTCATGCTTAACACGCCAGTACATCCAGAGAGCCGCCTTCTATACATTTAGAGTGTGGTAGAGTTAGTGTGAAGGATGGAGCGAGATATACTCACCCCTCACACTGCCAGTGCTTACAGAGCGAAGGATGGTGTTAGATGCACTCATGCTTAACACCGCCAGTACATCCAGAGAGCCGCCTTCTATACATTTACAGTGTGGTAGAGTTAGTGTGAAGGATGGAGTGAGATATACTCGCCCCTTAAACCGCCAGTGCTTACAGAGCGAAGGATGGTGTTGGATGCACTCATGCTTAACACCGCCAGTACATCCAGAGAGCCGCCTTCTATACATTTAGAGTGTGGTAGAGTTAGTGTGAAGGATGGAGTGAGATATACTCACCCCTCACACTGCCAGTGCTTACAGAGCGAAGGATGGTGTTAGATGCACTCATGCTTAACACCGCCAGTACATCCAGAGAGCCGCCTTCTATACATTTACAGTGTGGTAGAGTTAGTGTGAAGGATGGAGTGAGATATACTCACCCCTTAAACCGCCAGAGCTTACAGAGTGAAGGATGTTGTTAGATGCACTCATGCTTAACACGCCAGTACATCCAGAGAGCCGCCTTCTATACATTTACAGTGTGGTAGAGTTAGTGTGAAGGATGGAGTGAGATATACTCACCCCTTAAACAGCCAGTGCTTACAGAGTGAAGGATGTTGTTAGATGCACTCATGCTTAACACGCCAGTACATCCAGAGAGCCGCCTTCTATACATTTAGAGTGTGGTAGAGTTAGTCTGAAGGATGGAGTGAGATATACTCACCCCTTAAACCGCCAGTGCTTACAGAGCGAAGGATGGTGTTAGAGGCACTCATGCTTAACTCGCCAGTACATCCAGAGAGCCGCCTTCTATACATTTAGAGTGTGGTAGAGTTAGTGTGAAAGATGGAGTGAGATATACTCACCCCTTAAACCGCCAGTGCTTACAGAGCGAAGGATGGTGTTAGATGCACTCATGCTTAACACCGCCAGTACATCCAGAGAGCCGCATTCTATACATTTAGAGTGTGGTAGAGTTAGTGTGAAGGATGGAGCGAGATATACTCACCCCTCACAGTGCCAGTGCTTACAGAGCAAAGGATGGTGTTAGATGCACTCATGCTTAACACGCCAGTGCATCCAGAGAGCCGCCTTCTATACATTTAGAGTGTGGTAGAGTTAGTGTGAAGGATGGAGCGAGATATACTCACCCCTCACACTGCCAGTGCTTACAGAGTGAAGGATGGTGTTAGATGCACTCATGCTTAACACCGCCAGTACATCCAGAGAGCCGCCTTCTATACAGTTAGAGTGTGGTAGAGTCAGTGTGAAGGATGGAGTGAGATATACTCACCCCTTAAACCGCCAGTGCTTACAGAGCGAAGGATGGTGTTAGATGCACTCATGCTTAACACCGCCAGTACATCCAGAGAGCCGCCTTCTATACAGTTAGAGTGTGGTAGAGTTAGTGTGAAGGATGGAGTGAGATATACTCACCCATTAAACCGCCAGTGCTTACAGAGCGAAGGATGGTGTTAGATGCACTCATGCTTAACACGCCAGTGCACCCATAGAGCCGCCTTTTTTTACATTTAGAGTGTGGTAGAGTTAGTGTGAAGGATGGAGTGAGATATACTCACCCCTCACACTGCCAGTGCTTACAGAGCGAAGGATGGTGTTAGATGCACTCATGCTTAACATGCCAGTGCACCCAGAGAGCCGCCTTCTATACATTTAGAGTGTGGTAGTGTTAGTGAGAAGGATGGAGTGAGATATACTCACCCCTCACACTGCCAGTGCTTACAGAGCGAAGGATGGTGTTAGATGCACTCATGCTTAACACCGCCAGTGCATCCAGTGAGACGCCTTCTATATATTTAGAGTGTGGTAGAGTTAGTGTGAAGGATGGAGTGAGATATACTCACCCCTTAAACCGCCAGTGCTTTCAGAGCGAAGGATGGTGTTAGATGCACTCATGCTTAACACCGCCAGTGAACCCAGAGAGCCGCCTTCCGTACATTTAGAGTGTGGTGGAGTTAGTGTGAAGGATGGAGTGAGATATACTCACCCCTCACACTGCCAGAGCTTACAGAGCGAAGGATGGTGTTAGATGCATTCATGCTTAACACCGCCAGTACATCCAGAGAGCCGCCTTCTATACCTTTATAGTGTGGTAGAGTTAGTGTGAAGGATGGAGTGAGATATACTCACCCCTCACACTGCCAGTGCTTACAGAGCGAAGGATGGTGTTAGATGCACTCATGCTTAACACCGCCAGTACATCCAGAGAGCCGCCTTCTATACATTTAGAGTGTGGTAGAGTTAGTGTGAAGGATGGAGTGAGATATATTCACCCCTTAAACCGCCAGTGCTTACAGAGTGAAGGATGGTGTTAGATGCACTCATGCTTAACACGCCAGTACATCCAGAGAGCCGCCTTCTATACATTTAGAGTGTGGTAGCGTTAGTGTGAAGGATGGAGTGAGATATACTCACCCCTTAAACCGCCAGTGCTTACAGAGCGAAGGATGGTGTTAGATGCACTCATGCTTAACTCGCCAGTACATCCAGAGAGCCGCCTTCTATACATTTAGAGTGTGGTAGAGTTAGTGTGAAGGATGGAGTGAGATATACTCACCCCTTAAACCGCCAGTGCTTACAGAGCGAAGGATGGTGTTAGATACACTCATGCTTAACACCGCCAGTACATCCAGAGAGCCGCCTTCTATATATTTAGAGTGTGGTAGAGTTAGTGTGAAGGATGGAGTGAGATATACTCACCCCTTAAACTGCCAGTGCTTACAGAGCGAAGGATGGTGTTAGATGCACTCATGCTAAACACGCCAGTTCATCCAGAGAGCCGCCTTCTATACATTTAGAGTGTGGTAGAGGTAGTGTGAAGGATGCAGTGAGATATACTCACCCCTCACACTGCCAGTGCTTATAGAGCGAAGGATGGTGTTAGATGCACTCATGCTTAACACCGCCAGTACATCCAGAGAGCCGCCTTCTATACATTGAGAGTGTGGTAGAGTTAGTGTGAAGGATGGAGTGAGATATACTCACCCCTCACACTGCCAGTGCTTACAGAGCGAAGGATGGTGTTAGATGCACTCATGCTTAACACACCAGTACATCCAGAGAGCCGCCTTCTATACATTTAGAGTGTGGTAGAGTTAGTGTGAAGGATGGAGTGAGATATACTCACCCCTTAAACCGCCAGTGCTTACAGAGCGAAGGATGGTGTTAGATGCACTCATGCTTAACACCGCCAGTACATCCAGAGAGCCGCCTTCTATACATTTACAGTGTTGTAGAGTTAGTGTGAAGGATGGAGTAAGATATACTCACCCCTCACACTGCCAGTGCTTACAGAGCGAAGGATGGTGTTAGATGCACTCATGCTTAACACCGCCATTACATCCAGAGAGCCACCTTCTATACATTTACAGTGTGGTAGAGTTAGTGTGAAGGATGGAGTTAGATATACTCACCCCTTAAACCGCCTGTGCTAACAGAGCGAAGGATGGTGTTAGATGCACTCATGCTTAACACCGCCAGAACATCCAGAGAGCCGCCTTCTATACATTTAGAGTGTGGTAGAGTTAGTGTGAAGGATGGAGTGAGATATACTCACCCCTCACACTGCCAGTGCTTACAGAGCGAAAGATGGTGTTAGATGCACTCATGCTTAACACCGCCTGTACATCCAGAGAGCCGCCTTCTATACATTGAGAGTGTGGTAGAGTTAGTGTGAAGGATGGAGTGAGATATACTCACCCCTTAAACCGCCAGTGCTTACAGAGTGAAGGATGGTGTTAGATGCACTCATGCTTAACACGCCAGTTCATCCAGAGAGCCGCCTTCTATACATTTAGAGTGTGGTAGAGTTAGTGTGAAGGATGGAGGGAGATATACTCACCCCTTAAACCGCCAGTGCTTACAGAGCGAAGGATGGTGTTAGATGCACTCATGCTTAACTCGCCAGTACATCCAGAGAGCCGCCTTCTATACATTTAGAGTGTGGTAGAGTTAGTGTGAAGGATGGAGTGAGATATACTCACCCCTTAAACCGCCAGTGCTTACAGAGCGAAGGATGGTGTTAGATGCACTCATGCTTAACACCGCCAGTACATCCAGAGAGTCGCCTTCTATACATTTAGAGTGTGGTAGAGTTAGTGTGAAGGATGGAGTGAGATATACTCACTCCTTAAACAGCCAGTGCTTACAGAGCGAAGGATGGTGTTAGATGCACTCATGCTTAACATGCCAGTAGATCCAGAGAGCCGCTGTCTATACATTTAGAGTATGGTAGAGTTAGTGTGAAGGATGGAGTGAGATATACTCACCCCTCACACTGCCAGTGCTTACAGAGCGAAGGATGGTGTTAGATGCACTCATGCTTAACATGCCAGTGCACCCAGAGAGCCGCCGTCTATACATTTAGAGTGTGGTAGTGTTAGTGTGAAGGATGGAGTGAGATATACTCACCCCTCACACTGCCAGTGCTTACAGAGCGAAGGATGGTGTTAGATGCACTCATGCTTAACACCGCCATTGCATCCAGTGAGACGCCTTCTATATATTTAGAGTGTGGTAGAGTTAGTGTGAAGGATGGAGTGAGATATACTCACCCATTAAACCGCCAGTGCTTTCAGAGCGATGGATGGTGTTAGATGCACTCATGCTTAACACCGCCAGTGAACCCAGAGAGCCGCCTTCTATACATTTAGAGTGTGGTAGAGTAAGTGTGAAGGATGGAGTGAGATATACTCACCCCTCACACTGCCAGAGCTTACAGAGCGAAGGATGGTGTTAGATGCATTCATGCTTAACACCGCCAGTACATCCAGAGAGCCGCCTTCTATACATTTAGAGTGTGGTAGAGTTAGTGTGAAGGATGGAGTGAGATATATTCACCCCTTAAACCGCCAGTGCTTACAGAGTGAAGGATGGTGTTAGATGCACTCATGCTTAACACGCCAGTACATCCAGAGAGCCGCCTTTTATACATTTAGAGTGTGGTAGAGTTAGTGTGAAGGATGGAGTGAGATATACTCACCCCTTAAAGAGCCAGTGCTTACAGAGTGAAGGATGGTGTTAGATGCACCCATGCTTAACACCGCCAGTGCATCCAGAGAGCCGCCTTCTATACCTTTATTTTGTGGTAGAGTTAGTGTGAAGGATGGAGTGAGATATACTCACCCCTCACACTGCCAGTGCTTACAGAGCGAAGGATGGTGTTAGATGCACTCATGCTTAACACCGCCAGTACATCCAGAGAGCCGCCTTCTATACATTTAGAGTGTGGTAGAGTTAGTGTGAAGGATGGAGTGAGATATATTCACCCCTTAAACCGCCAGTGCTTACAGAGTGAAGGATGGTGTTAGATGCACTCATGCTTAACACGCCAGTACATCCAGAGAGCCGCCTTCTATACATTTAGAGTGTGGTAGCGTTAGTGTGAAGGATGGAGTGAGATATACTCACCCCTTAAACCGCCAGTGCTTACAGAGCGAAGGATGGTGTTAGATGCACTCATGCTTAACTCGCCAGTACATCCAGAGAGCCGCCTTCTATACATTTAGAGTGTGGTAGAGGTAGTGTGAAGGATGGAGTGAGATATACTCACCCCTTAAACCGCCAGTGCTTACAGAGCGAAGGATGGTGTTAGATACACTCATGCTTAACACCGCCAGTACATCCAGAGAGCCGCCTTCTATATATTTAGAGTGTGGTAGAGTTAGTGTGAAGGATGGAGTGAGATATACTCACCCCTTAAACTGCCAGTGCTTACAGAGCGAAGGATGGTGTTAGATGCACTCATGCTAAACACGCCAGTACATCCAGAGAGCCGCCTTCTATACATTTAGAGTGTGGTAGAGGTAGTGTGAAGGATGCAGTGAGATATACTCACCCCTCACACTGCCAGTGCTTACAGAGCGAAGGATTGTGTTAGATGCACTCATGCTTAACACCGCCAGTACATCCAGAGAGCCGCCTTCTATACATTGAGAGTGTGGTAGAGTTAGTGTGAAGGATGGAGTGAGATATACTCACCCCTCACACTGCCAGTGCTTACAGAGCAAAGGATGGTGTTAGATGCACTCATGCTTAACACGCCAGTACATCCAGAGAGCCCCCTTCTATACATTTAGAGTGTGGTAGAGTTAGTGTGAAGGATGGAGTGAGATATACTCACCCCTTAAACCGCCAGTGCTTACAGAGCGAAGGATGGTGTTAGATGCACTCATGCTTAACACCGCCAGTACATCCAGAGAGCCGCCTTCTATACATTTACAGTGTTGTAGAGTTAGTGTGAAGGATGGAGTGAGATATACTCACCCCTCACACTGCCAGTGCTTACAGAGCGAAGGATGGTGTTAGATGCACTCATGCTTAACACCGCCATTACATTCCGAGAGCCACCTTCTATACATTTACAGTGTGGTAGAGTTAGTGTGAAGGATGGAGTTAGATATACTCACCCCTTAAACCGCCAGTGCTTACAGAGTGAAGGATGGTGTTAGATGCACTCATGCTTAACACGCCAGTTCATCCAGAGAGCCGCCTTCTATACATTTAGAGTGTGGTAGAGTTAGTGTGAAGGATGGAGTGAGATATACTCACCCCTTAAACCGCCAGTGCTTACAGAGCGAAGGATGGTGTTAGATGCACTCATGCTTAACTCGCCAGTACATCCAGAGAGCCGCCTTCTATACATTTAGAGTGTGGCAGAGTTAGTGTGAAGGATGGAGTGAGATATACTCACCCCTTAAACCGCCAGTGCTTACAGAGCGAAGGATGGTGTTAGATGCACTCATGCTTAACACCGCCAGTACATCCAGAGAGTCGCCTTCTATACATTTAGAGTGTGGTAGAGTTAGTGTGAAGGATGGAGTGAGATATACTCACCCCTTAAACAGCCAGTGCTTACAGAGCGAAGGATGGTGTTAGATGCACTCATGCTTAACATGCCAGTAGATCCAGAGAGCCGCCTTCTATACATTTAGAGTGTGGTAGAGTTAGTGTGAAGGATGGAGTGAGATATACTCACCCCTCACACTGCCAGTGCTTACAGAGTGAAGTATGGTGTTAGATGCACTCATGCTTAACACCGCCAGTACATACAGAGAGCCGCCGTCTATACATTTAGAGTATGGTAGAGTTAGTGTGAAGGATGGAGTGAGATATACTCACCCCTCACACTGCCAGTGCTTACAGAGCGAAGGATGGTGTTAGATGCACCCATGCTTAACACCGCCAGTGCATCCAGAGAGCCGCCTTCTATACATTTAGAGTGTGGTAGAGTTAGTGTGAAGGATGGAGTGAGATATACTCACCCCTCCACTGCCAGTGCTTACAGAACGAAGGATGGTGTTAGATGCACTCATGCTTAACACCACCAGTACATCCAGAGAGCCGCCTTCTATACATTTAGAGTGTGGTAGAGTTAGTGTGAAGGATGGAGTGAGATATACTCACCCCTCATACTGCCAGTGCTTACAGAGCAAAGGATGGTGTTAGATGCACTCATGCTTAACACCGCCAGTGCATCCAGAGAGCCGCCTTCTATACATTTAGAGTGTGGTAGAGTTAGTGTGAAGGATGGAGTGAGATATACTCACTCCTTAAACCGCCAGTGCTTACAGAGCGAAGGATGGTGTTAGATGCACTCATGCTTAACACCGCCAGTGCATCCAGAGAGCCGCCTTCTATACATTTGGAGTGTGGTAGAGTTAGTGTGAAGGATGGAGCGAGATATACTCACCCCTCACACTGCCAGTGCTTACAGAGCGAAGGATGGTGTTAGATGCACTCATGCTTAACACCGCCAGTGCATCCAGTGAGACGCCTTCTATATATTTAGAGTGTGGTAGAGTTAGTGTGAAGGATGGAGTGAGATATACTCACCCCTTAAACCGCCAGTGCTTTCAGAGCGAAGGATGGTGTTAGATGCACTCATGCTTAACACCGCCAGTGAACCCAGAGAGCCGCCTTCTATACATTTAGAGTGTGGTAGAGTTAGTGTGAAGGATGGAGTGAGATATACTCACCCCTCACACTGCCAGAGCTTACAGAGCGAAGGATGGTGTTAGATGCATTCATGCTTAACACCGCCAGTACATCCAGAGAGCCGCCTTCTATACCTTCATAGTGTGGTAGAGTTAGTGTGAAGGATGGAGTGAGATATACTCACTCCTCACACTGCCAGTGCTTACAGAGCGAAGGATGGTGTTAGATGCACTCATGCTTAACACCGCCAGTACATCCAGAGAGCCGCCTTCTATACATTTAGAGTGTGGTAGAGTTAGTGTGAAGGATGGAGTGAGATATACTCACCCCTTAAACTGCCAGTGCTTACAGAGTGAAGGATGGTGTTAGATGCACTCATGCTTAACACGCCAGTTCATCCAGAGAGCCGCCTTCTATACATTTAGAGTGTGGTAGAGTTAGTGTGAAGGATGGAGTGAGATATACTCACCCCTTAAACCGCCAGTGCTTACAGAGCGAAGGATGGTGTTAGATGCACTCATGCTTAACTCGCCAGTACATCCAGAGAGCCGCCTTCTATACATTTAGAGTGTGGTAGAGTTAGTGTGAAGGATGGAGTGAGATATACTCACCCCTTAAACTGCCAGTGCTTACAGAGCGAAGGATGGTGTTAGATGCACTCATGCTTAACACCGCCAGTACATCCAGAGAGTCGCCTTCTATACATTTAGAGTGTGGTAGAGTTAGTGTGAAGGATGGAGTGAGATATACTCACCCCTTAAACAGCCAGTGCTTACAGAGCGAAGGATGGTGTTAGATGCACTCATGCTTAACATGCCAGTAGATCCAGAGAGCCGCCTTCTATACATTTAGAGTGTGGTAGAGTTAGTGTGAAGGATGGAGTGAGATATACTCACCCCTCACACTGCCAGTGCTTACAGAGCGAAGTATGGTGTTAGATGCACCCATGCTTAACACTGCCAGTGCATCCAGAGAGCCACTTTCTATACATTTACAGTGTGGTAGAGTTAGTGTGAAGGATGGAGCGAGATATACTCACCCCTTACACTGCCAGTGCTTACAGAGCGAAGGATGGTGTTAGATGCACTCATGCTTAACACGCCAGTGCACCCAGAGAGCCGCCTTCTATACATTTACAGTGTGGTAGAGTTAGTGTGAAGGATGGAGTGAGATATACTCACCCCTCACACTGCCAGTGCTTACAGAGCGAAGGATGGTGTTAGATGCATCCATGCTTAACACTGCCAGTGCATCCAGAGAGCCACTTTCTATACATTTACAGTGTGGTAGAGTTAGTGTAAAGGATGGAGCGAGATATACTCACCCCTTACACTGCCAGTGCTTACAGAGCGAAGGATGGTGTTAGATGCACTCATGCTTAACACGCCAGTGCACCCAGAGAGCCGCCTTCTATACATTTACAGTGTGGTAGAGTTAGTGTGAAGGATGGAGTGAGATATACTCAACCCTCACACTGCCAGTGCTTACAGAGCGAAGGATGGTGTTAGATGCACTCATGCTTAACACCGCCAGTGCACCCAGAGAGCCGCCTTCTATAAATTTAGAGTGTGGTAGAGTTAGTGTGAAGGATGGAGTGAGATATACTCACCCCTTACACTGCCAGTGCTTACAAGGCGAAGGATGGTGTTAGATGCACTCATGCTTAACACCGCCAGTGCTTTCAGAGAGCCGTCTTCTATACATTTACAGTGTGGTAGAGTTAGTGTGAAGGATGGAGCGAGATATACTCACCCCTTACACTGCCAGTGCTTACAGAGCGAAGGATGGTGTTAGATGCACTCATGCTTAATACGCCAGTGCACTCAGAGAGCCGCCTTCTATATATTTACAGTGTGGTAGAGTTAGTGTGAAGGATGGAGTGAGATATACTCACCCATTAAACCGCCAGTGCTTACAGAGCGATGGATGGTGTTAGATGCACTCATGCTTAACACGCCAGTGCACCCAGAGAGCCACCTTTTTTTACATTTAGAGTGTGGTAGAGTTAGTGTGAAGGATGGAGTGAGATATACTCACCCCTTAAACCGCCAGTGCTTACAGAGCGAAGGATGGTGTTAGATGCACTCATGCTTAACACGCCAGTACATCCAGAGAGCTGCCTTCTATACATTTAGAGTGTGGTAGAGTTAGTGTGAAGGATGGAGTGAGATATACTCACCCCTCACACTGCCAGTGCTTACAGAGCGAAGGATGGTGTTAGATGCACTCATGCTTAACACCGCCAGTACATCCAGAGGGCCGACTTCTATACATTTAGAGTGTGGTAGAGTTAGTGTGAAGGATGGAGTGAGATATACTCACCCCTCACACTGCCAGTGCTTACAGAGCGAAGGATGGTGTTAGATGCACTCATGCTTAACACCGCCAGTACATCCAGAGAGCCGCCTTCTATACATTTACAGTGTGGTAGAGTTAGTGTGAAGGATGAAGTGAGATATACTCACTCCTTAAACCGCCAGTGCTTACAGAGTTAAGGATGTTGTTAGATGCACTCATGCTTAACACGCCAGTACATCCAGAGAGTCGCCTTCTATACATTTAGAGTGTGGTAGAGTTAGTGTGAAGGATGGAGTGAGATATACTCACCCCTCACACTGCCAGTGCTTATAGAGCGAAGGATGGTGTTAGATGCACTCATGCTTAACACGCCAGTGCATCCAGAGAGCCGCCTTCTATACATTTAGAGTGTGGTAGAGTTAGTTTGAAGGATGGAGTGAGATATACTCACCCCTCACACTGCCAGTGCTTACAGAGCGAAGGATGATGTTAGATGCACTCATGCTTAACACCGCCAGTGCATCCAGAGAGCCGCCTTCTATACATTTACAGTGTGGTAGAGTTAGTGTGAAGGATGGAGTGAGATATACTCACCCCTTAAACCGCAAGTGCTTACAGAGCGAAGGATGGTGTTAGATGCACTCATGCTTAACACGCCAGTACATCCAGAGAGCCGCCTTCTATACATTTAGAGTGTGGTAGAGTTAGTGTGAAGGATGGAGTGAGATATACTCACCGCTCACACTGCCAGTGCTTACAGAGCGAAGGATGGTGTTAGATGCACTCATGCTTAACACCGCCAGTACATCCAGAGAGCCGCCTTCTATACATTTAGAGTGTGGTAGAGTTAGTGTGAAGGATGGAGTGAGATATACTCACCCCTTAAACCGCCAGTGCTTACAGAGCGAAGGATGGTGTTAGATGCACTCATGCTTAACACGCCAGTACATCCAGAGAGCCGCCTTCTATACATTTAGAGTGTGGTAGAGTTAATGTGAAGGATGGAGCGAGATATACTCACCCCTCACACTGCCAGTGCTTACAGAGCAAAGGATGGTGTTAGATGCACTCATGCTTAACACCGCCAGTACATCCAGAGAGCCGCCTTCTATACCTTTACAGTGTGGTAGAGTTAGTGTGAAGGATGGAGTGAGAAATACTCACCCCTCAAACTGCCAGTGCTTACATAGCGAAGGATGATGTTAGATGCACTCATGCTTAACACCACCAGTACATCCAGAGAGCCGCCTTCTATACATTTAGAGTGTGGTAGAGTTAGTGTGAAGGATGGAGTGAGATATACTCACCCCTCACACTGCCAGTGCTTACAGAGCGAAGGATGGTGTTAGATGCACTCATGCTTAACACCGCCAGTACATCCAGAGAGCCGCATTCTATACATTTAGAGTGTGGTAGAGTTAGTGTGAAGGATGGAGCGAGATATACTCACCCCTCACACTGCCAGTGCTTACAGAGCAAAGGATGGTGTTAGATGCACTCATGCTTAACACGCCAGTGCATCCAGAGAGCCGCCTTCTATACATTTAGAGTGTGGTAGAGTTAGTGTGAAGGATGGAGCGAGATATACTCACCCCTCACACTGCCAGTGCTTACAGAGTGAAGGATGGTGTTAGATGCACTCATGCTTAACACCGCCAGTACATCCAGAGAGCCGCCTTCTATACAGTTAGAGTGTGGTAGAGTCAGTGTGAAGGATGGAGTGAGATATACTCACCCCTTAAACCGCCAGTGCTTACAGAGCGAAGGATGGTGTTAGATGCACTCATGCTTAACACCGCCAGTACATCCAGAGAGCCGCCTTCTATACAGTTAGAGTGTGGTAGAGTTAGTGTGAAGGATGGAGTGAGATATACTCACCCATTAAACCGCCAGTGCTTACAGAGCGAAGGATGGTGTTAGATGCACTCATGCTTAACACGCCAGTGCACCCATAGAGCCGCCTTTTTTTACATTTAGAGTGTGGTAGAGTTAGTGTGAAGGATGGAGTGAGATATACTCACCCCTCACACTGCCAGTGCTTACAGAGCGAAGGATGGTGTTAGATGCACTCATGCTTAACATGCCAGTGCACCCAGAGAGCCGCCTTCTATACATTTAGAGTGTGGTAGTGTTAGTGAGAAGGATGGAGTGAGATATACTCACCCCTCACACTGCCAGTGCTTACAGAGCGAAGGATGGTGTTAGATGCACTCATGCTTAACACCGCCAGTGAACCCAGAGAGCCGCCTTCTATACATTTAGAGTGTGCTGGAGTTAGTGTGAAGGATGGAGTGAGATATACTCACCCCTCACACTGCTAGAGCTTACAGAGCGAAGGATGGTGTTAGATGCATTCATGCTTAACACCGCCAGTACATCCAGAGAGCCGCCTTCTATACCTTTATAGTGTGGTAGAGTTAGTGTGAAGGATGGAGTGAGATATACTCACCCCTCACACTGCCAGTGCTTACAGAGCGAAGGATGGTGTTAGATGCACTCATGCTTAACACCGCCAGTACATCCAGAGAGCCGCCTTCTATACATTTAGAGTGTGGTAGAGTTAGTGTGAAGGATGGAGTGAGATATATTCACCCCTTAAACCGCCAGTGCTTACAGAGTGAAGGATGGTGTTAGATGCACTCATGCTTAACACGCCAGTACATCCAGAGAGCCGCCTTCTATACATTTAGAGTGTGGTAGCGTTAGTGTGAAGGATGGAGTGAGATATACTCACCCCTTAAACCGCCAGTGCTTACAGAGCGAAGGATGGTGTTAGATGCACTCATGCTTAACTCGCCAGTACATCCAGAGAGCCGCCTTCTATACATTTAGAGTGTGGTAGAGTTAGTGTGAAGGATGGAGTGAGATATACTCACCCCTTAAACCGCCAGTGCTTACAGAGCGAAGGATGGTGTTAGATACACTCATGCTTAACACCGCCAGTACATCCAGAGAGCCGCCTTCTCAATATTTAGAGTGTGGTAGAGTTAGTGTGAAGGATGGAGTGAGATATACTCACCCCTTAAACTGCCAGTGCTTACAGAGCGAAGGATGGTGTTAGATGCACTCATGCTAAACACGCCAGTTCATCCAGAGAGCCGCCTTCTATACATTTAGAGTGTGGTAGAGGTAGTGTGAAGGATGCAGTGAGATATACTCACCCCTCACACTGCCAGTGCTTATAGAGCGAAGGATGGTGTTAGATGCACTCATGCTTAACACCGCCAGTACATCCAGAGAGCCGCCTTCTATACATTGAGAGTGTGGTAGAGTTAGTGTGAAGGATGGAGTGAGATATACTCACCCCTCACACTGCCAGTGCTTACAGAGCGAAGGATGGTGTTAGATGCACTCATGCTTAACACGCCAGTACATCCAGAGAGCCGCCTTCTATACATTTAGAGTGTGGTAGAGTTAGTGTGAAGGATGGAGTGAGATATACTCACCCCTTAAACCGCCAGTGCTTACAGAGCGAAGGATGGTGTTAGATGCACTCATGCTTAACACCGCCAGTACATCCAGAGAGCCGCCTTCTATACATTTACAGTGTTGTAGAGTTAGTGTGAAGGATGGAGTAAGATATACTCACCCCTCACACTGCCAGTGCTTACAGAGCGAAGGATGGTGTTAGATGCACTCATGCTTAACACCGCCATTACATCCAGAGAGCCACCTTCTATACATTTACAGTGTGGTAGAGTTAGTGTGAAGGATGGAGTTAGATATACTCACCCCTTAAACCGCCTGTGCTAACAGAGCGAAGGATGGTGTTAGATGCACTCATGCTTAACACCGCCAGAACATCCAGAGAGCCGCCTTCTATACATTTACAGTGTTGTAGAGTTAGTGTGAAGGATGGAGTGAGATATACTCACCCCTCACACTGCCAGTGCTTACAGAGCGAAGGATGGTGTTAGATGCACTCATGCTTAACACCGCCATTACATTCCGAGAGCCACCTTCTATACATTTACAGTGTGGTAGAGTTAGTGTGAAGGATGGAGTTAGATATACTCACCCCTTAAACCGCCAGTGCTTACAGAGTGAAGGATGGTGTTAGATGCACTCATGCTTAACACGCCAGTTCATCCAGAGAGCCGCCTTCTATACATTTAGAGTGTGGTAGAGTTAGTGTGAAGGATGGAGTGAGATATACTCACCCCTTAAACCGCCAGTGCTTACAGAGCGAAGGATGGTGTTAGATGCACTCATGCTTAACTCGCCAGTACATCCAGAGAGCCGCCTTCTATACATTTAGAGTGTGGCAGAGTTAGTGTGAAGGATGGAGTGAGATATACTCACCCCTTAAACCGCCAGTGCTTACAGAGCGAAGGATGGTGTTAGATGCACTCATGCTTAACACCGCCAGTACATCCAGAGAGTCGCCTTCTATACATTTAGAGTGTGGTAGAGTTAGTGTGAAGGATGGAGTGAGATATACTCACCCCTTAAACAGCCAGTGCTTACAGAGCGAAGGATGGTGTTAGATGCACTCATGCTTAACATGCCAGTAGATCCAGAGAGCCGCCTTCTATACATTTAGAGTGTGGTAGAGTTAGTGTGAAGGATGGAGTGAGATATACTCACCCCTCACACTGCCAGTGCTTACAGAGTGAAGTATGGTGTTAGATGCCCTCATGCTTAACACCGCCAGTACATACAGAGAGCCGCCGTCTATACATTTAGAGTATGGTAGAGTTAGTGTGAAGGATGGAGTGAGATATACTCACCCCTCACACTGCCAGTGCTTACAGAGCGAAGGATGGTGTTAGATGCACCCATGCTTAACACCGCCAGTGCATCCAGAGAGCCGCCTTCTATACATTTAGAGTGTGGTAGAGTTAGTGTGAAGGATGGAGTGAGATATACTCACCCCTCCACTGCCAGTGCTTACAGAACGAAGGATGGTGTTAGATGCACTCATGCTTAACACCACCAGTACATCCAGAGAGCCGCCTTCTATACATTTAGAGTGTGGTAGAGTTAGTGTGAAGGATGGAGTGAGATATACTCACCCCTCATACTGCCAGTGCTTACAGAGCAAAGGATGGTGTTAGATGCACTCATGCTTAACACCGCCAGTGCATCCAGAGAGCCGCCTTCTATACATTTAGAGTGTGGTAGAGTTAGTGTGAAGGATGGAGTGAGATATACTCACTCCTTAAACCGCCAGTGCTTACAGAGCGAAGGATGGTGTTAGATGCACTCATGCTTAACACCGCCAGTGCATCCAGAGAGCCGCCTTCTATACATTTGGAGTGTGGTAGAGTTAGTGTGAAGGATGGAGCGAGATATACTCACCCCTCACACTGCCAGTGCTTACAGAGCGAAGGATGGTGTTAGATGCACTCATGCTTAACACCGCCAGTGCATCCAGTGAGACGCCTTCTATATATTTAGAGTGTGGTAGAGTTAGTGTGAAGGATGGAGTGAGATATACTCACCCTTTAAACCGCCAGTGCTTTCAGAGCGAAGGATGGTGTTAGATGCACTCATGCTTAACACCGCCAGTGAACCCAGAGAGCCGCCTTCTATACATTTAGAGTGTGGTAGAGTTAGTGTGAAGGATGGAGTGAGATATACTCACCCCTTAAACCGCCAGTGCTTACAGAGCGAAGGATGGTGTTAGATGCACTCATGCTTAACACCGCCAGTACATCCAGAGAGCCGCCTTCTATACATTTACAGTGTTGTAGAGTTAGTGTGAAGGATGGAGTGAGATATACTCACCCCTCACACTGCCAGTGCTTACAGAGCGAAGGATGGTGTTAGATGCACTCATGCTTAACACCGCCATTACATTCCGAGAGCCACCTTCTATACATTTACAGTGTGGTAGAGTTAGTGTGAAGGATGGAGTTAGATATACTCACCCCTTAAACCGCCAGTGCTTACAGAGTGAAGGATGGTGTTAGATGCACTCATGCTTAACACGCCAGTTCATCCAGAGAGCCGCCTTCTATACATTTAGAGTGTGGTAGAGTTAGTGTGAAGGATGGAGTGAGATATACTCACCCCTTAAACCGCCAGTGCTTACAGAGCAAAGGATGGTGTTAGATGCACTCATGCTTAACTCGCCAGTACATCCAGAGAGCCGCCTTCTATACATTTAGAGTGTGGCAGAGTTAGTGTGAAGGATGGAGTGAGATATACTCACCCCTTAAACCGCCAGTGCTTACAGAGCGAAGGATGGTGTTAGATGCACTCATGCTTAACACCGCCAGTACATCCAGAGAGTCGCCTTCTATACATTTAGAGTGTGGTAGAGTTAGTGTGAAGGATGGAGTGAGATATACTCACCCCTTAAACAGCCAGTGCTTACAGAGCGAAGGATGGTGTTAGATGCACTCATGCTTAACATGCCAGTAGATCCAGAGAGCCGCCTTCTATACATTTAGAGTGTGGTAGAGTTAGTGTGAAGGATGGAGTGAGATATACTCACCCCTCACACTGCCAGTGCTTACAGAGTGAAGTATGGTGTTAGATGCCCTCATGCTTAACACCGCCAGTACATACAGAGAGCCGCCATCTATACATTTAGAGTATGGTAGAGTTAGTGTGAAGGATGGAGTGAGATATACTCACCCCTCACACTGCCAGTGCTTACAGAGCGAAGGATGGTGTTAGATGCACCCATGCTTAACACCGCCAGTGCATCCAGAGAGCCGCCTTCTATACATTTAGAGTGTGGTAGAGTTAGTGTGAAGGATGGAGTGAGATATACTCACCCCTCCACTGCCAGTGCTTACAGAACGAAGGATGGTGTTAGATGCACTCATGCTTAACACCACCAGTACATCCAGAGAGCCGCCTTCTATACATTTAGAGTGTGGTAGAGTTAGTGTGAAGGATGGAGTGAGATATACTCACCCCTCATACTGCCAGTGCTTACAGAGCAAAGGATGGTGTTAGATGCACTCATGCTTAACACCGCCAGTGCATCCAGAGAGCCGCCTTCTATACATTTAGAGTGTGGTAGAGTTAGTGTGAAGGATGGAGTGAGATATACTCACTCCTTAAACCGCCAGTGCTTACAGAGCGAAGGATGGTGTTAGATGCACTCATGCTTAACACCGCCAGTGCATCCAGAGAGCCGCCTTCTATACATTTGGAGTGTGGTAGAGTTAGTGTGAAGGATGGAGCGAGATATACTCACCCCTCACACTGCCAGTGCTTACAGAGCGAAGGATGGTGTTAGATGCACTCATGCTTAACACCGCCAGTGCATCCAGTGAGACGCCTTCTATATATTTAGAGTGTGGTAGAGTTAGTGTGAAGGATGGAGTGAGATATACTCACCCCTTAAACCGCCAGTGCTTTCAGAGCGAAGGATGGTGTTAGATGCACTCATGATTAACACCGCCAGTGAACCCAGA
The DNA here is from genome assembly GCF_964204655.1 of Triturus cristatus. Taxonomy (NCBI): domain Eukaryota; kingdom Metazoa; phylum Chordata; class Amphibia; order Caudata; family Salamandridae; genus Triturus; species Triturus cristatus. The sequence continues at coordinate 207 of NW_028188331.1, read as the reverse complement.
GAGCCGCCTTCTATACATTTAGAGTGTGGTAGAGTTAGTGTGAAGGATGGAGTGAGATATACTCACCCCTTAAACCGCCAGTGCTTACAGAGCGAAGGATGGTGTTAGATGCACTCATGCTTAACACCGCCAGTACATCCAGAGAGCCGCCTTCTATACATTTACAGTGTTGTAGAGTTAGTGTGAAGGATGGAGTGAGATATACTC